>NC_142202.1:73425090-74625090 GCF_049639895.1 Pseudopodoces humilis | reverse complement strand
ACTGGCGTGAAACTGCAGGAAAAAAAAAAGTAAATGGGGCGTGTGCCAGAAGATTTCACATGTGTCTGCACATGATACAGCCATAGGAATGGGTGCCAAGTGTTTGTGTGCAAGTTGGATGTAAAGTATTCGCACAGTTGAGGACTGATTGAAAATCAAAGCCTATTGTTTTATCAAATGTATTTCCGATGGAGTCAAAGGACAAAGAAGACTTTTTGCACTGTCTGTTCCTTTTTTAAATATTCTGGTTTGCAATTGTGCTTCTCCTTAATAACCAGATCGAGTTGTCAGCAAATCCATATTTTTCTCTGTATTACTGGCAATTAGTACAGAAGGACATACCACAAGTAGGTTTCAACCTTTCTAGTGGTGGATAGTTCCATCAATTACCAACTTTGCTGTGTCAGGCAGCCCACAGGGCAGGAAATAAATGTAATTCAAATAGAGAAGCATAAAGGAAACATTGTGGCTTGGTGTTGATGTTTATTTCAAATGTCGGTGCTGATGTGAGGATAACAGACGGGAACAGGTCCTGAAATTTTCCAATCTGATCTGTCCAGATCCACACCACTGTGGACCAGGCAGTGATGTAAGTGATGTTTTCTCCCTTGTGCTTTCAACTTAGCGCAGCATATTTAAAACACTGTGTATTATTCTTCAGTTGGTAATTGCAGGGCGTTAATGTGTATGTAATTTCAATAATTTAACTTGGATTGGATGACGCTTACTGTTTGATTAGTTTAGCTTTTAGAAGTGCATGTGATTATGACCTAAAAGGCAGATTAATAGCTGGATGATGGTCTTATGGATCATACAATTCATTATATTCACACTGATCAATATCTGGCACCCGTTACTACAACGCCAGTATATATGTTTCATTCATTCAGATGGGCAGTTCTATATTTTTTGTTACTTTGCTTTTCAATGTATATCATGAGCAAAAGGCTTTATAGGGTCTATAAGCTACAGCTCCCCTTATCTTCACTGATGTCAGAGAATTCAGAATTCTGAAATCAGATATTTATAAGCTTTAGTTATAAAGTCTATATTCCGAGGCTCAGAAGAATCCATTACTTGCTAAAAGGTTTTCAAACTTCTGTTGACTACTGCTACCAAACTCTTCTTCAAATATATATAAAGGGATTACTGAGCAGTTTATTTTCAGGTAACATTTTGAGCAGCAAGGGCTCAGACAAGTTGAAAGTGAGGATCTTGCTGTGTCAAATACTTTCTTTTATGTAGATGGAGCACCAACAGGGCACACAGAGGAAATCATTAGCTGCCTGGGCTACTGAGCAAAGTCCTGATGTTAGGATGCAGCTAGGAAATCAGGTAGGGAGGCCTCAGAGAGAGAACACACAAATACACGGTTGGCTGACAAATAAATGGCCTTGCCTACCAAAAGCATGCCTAACCTCATTTGGGACTGTGAACTCTTTTTTTTTTTTTAATATATTTAAACAAGACTTTGAATAATTAATGCACACATGTGAGAATATATCAATATCTACATATTTGTATGAAAGAAAGTGATTTGCTCAGATCCAGCCCCTATGTGTTAGGCTGAAAGACTCTGCATGCTCAGAATGAATAAACAGGAATAAAAATGTAGCTAAGAAAAGAAATGCAAAGTATTGGGAACCATACCCCCATGAGTTGCCTTGACTTCTTTGCTTAGCACCATACCCTTATGCAGCATTGAACAATGGGTGAATCTGTGGAACAAGATGGAACCCCTGCCCTGGAGAGATTACATTTGTAGCAGTCAAACACTCTGAGGCAGAACAAGTACCTAGAGAGGTTTATAGCTTTTTATCGTAACACAGGTGGCTGCATTGCCAGATGTATGATGCAGAATTACTCTTCTTATTATCCTAACTTTGTTTAGAATTGAAAACACATTGTTGCAACAATCTCTCAATTTTAAATGGAACATGAACATGGTATTGTTCAAAATTAATGTTAACCTCAGAGATGCCAAGCACGCTGAGTTTCATGAGACTTCCTTTAATATTCTCCTTTCTCTGCATGAGTTTTAAATTTGACCTCAAAGAGCTATTTTAAAAAGAGAAAGACTATACTATCTTTAAATTTTCTAGAGTCTGGATTTCACTAATCCTGACTTCAGACATCAAAGAGCAAGGATATATTAGATTCCCCAAGGAACTCATTTAATTGTGTGAGTATCTATAACGTATAGCTTTTCTTTCTGTTATTGTTTTATTTTTCTTCTCAGCTCAGAACCTTCCTGTTCTGATTTTTTTCTTACATGAAAAATATAGGATACTACTCATTTAAAAAATACAGTATTAGATATCAAAGAATCCCTTCAGTTTACATCAGAAAAAAATGCAGAAATGTTTTTTGAATGGAATCAAAATTTCTGCAACACAGCTGAAGACAGCTGGTATGCTACAAGGAACTCTCCACCCATCCACAGTGCTTTCAGTATGCATCCATCTTCCTCAAACAACCTCTTCTTTTGAATACCTCAACTTTTCTCAAATCCTTTCAAGTGGACAGCTTGAAAATCTGAACACATCCTTGCAATCTGGACAGTATTTTTACACACAGGAAAATCTAAATACCAAATGATTCTGGCACAGAATCCAGTAGTTCAAAGAGAAATTCCAGCACCTCTTTTAGAGAAGCGTGGCCTTTAATTAAGGAACACTGATTTGAGGAAATTTTCAAGGCAATTCTTCCCATTTTCACAGCGTTTTCTTCAACTTCTATCAAACAGTCACTTTTGAAGAAGACACAATTAAATGGATGTTCCAGCAGTAAAGAAGTCCTTATACATTTTCAGACACCTCCTGGTTTATGGCAGAAATGAATGGTTAGTTTGCAGCTTCATAAATTAGTTACATTGAACAATTTCCACCCCTGCAACTTGTGCTGAGAGGAATGCAGTGACAGATAGATTCTGTGCTGTGTTTGCCTATGAGATGATTTTCTTGAAGTCTCATAATGAGTTGTATTTGGCAGGATTAATGAGTATTATAATGGCAAATGGATGTTTGCAGCTCAGTTGTGTTCCATCACATAGTAACATGGGGTTTCTGGTCCCTTGGAGGCCATAATTGGTGGCATTAATGCAGTTTTTAATTATGCTTCTTGAAAAAATGAATTGAGACCAAAACAAAAGCTAAGTGTTCATCTCTGTAGTGCTGGGGGGTGTAAACACAAGACCATTGCTGTCTCTGATATCCATGTTTTGAATTGTACAGGATATTTGGCTGAAACTTGATTTGGGAATATTTGTATTTTTACACTGTCAAATAGCTTTTTAATTATAAGATGCAGGGGGTATTTTTCCCCAGAGAGATTGATCAAAATAGCATGTTGTACACGGAACTGTTTGCATAGTAGATTACATTATTCCAAAAGCAGCTTCGTAGGCACAGTGAGTGTCCTTAGGTCTTCATTTATTTAACAGGAGAGGTTGTGAATCCTCTTCGCTTTTCCAGAATACCCATGCATGAAAGCATTTTGGTGAGTGATGAGTCACTGCCTATAACCCTGTAGCACATGATAGTTATCTACAGGCTCTAGTGGCCAACACATTCTTTTTAGTGCATAGCTCAACATCTTCCATAAGCAAGGCTCCCAACATCAAAAACACAGCTGTCTGTGTAAGAGTGAAAATAGATAGATAAATAAATAAATGGACTCATAAGGAAATTATTTCAGAAAAAAAAAGAAAATGTAAAATTAACTGTAAAATACAAGTGTAAAATGTAAAATGATATCTGGTGGTTCTTGTAAGAATGACATCACTACTGTTTCATTCTCATGGAAATATAGATATATCAAAAGGTAAAACTGAGAGGTGTAATTAAATGGTTAATTAAATAGTTACAGAATATTTATTTAATGGTCTATCTGATTTCCTGCCGTGCTCTTTAACATTTTCTCCAGCCTGCTGCAGTGTTATAGAAGAGATAATGTAACTAGAATTGCCATTTCTTATGTGGTACATTAAATTGGGATTAACTCCTGATCTAGGCATCTCTTTTTTATAGCAGCTTTGGTGAATGTAACTCACTTTTGATCCTGGTAGTTTTCCATTAAATTCACAATATATCAATAGAGATATATGAATCATTTGTGTGGGCTCCTATCACTTTACATGGCTCCCAAAGCACTAGAATGCATAAGGCAAAAATCTGCATGAAGGTGAGGCTTCCAGATATTTACATATTGACTGTGAAGAGTACTTTTAGTCTTACTCTGTTGATAAAGGAGATGTGGGATCAACCCCAGGTGCATATATGAATTCCTTTGTGATAAAGTGGTCATAGAGGAAAAATGAGTTCTCTTCTCTTCTCTTCTCTTCTCTTCTCTTCTCTTCTCTTCTCTTCTCTTCTCTTCTCTTCTCTTCTCTTCTCTTCTCTTCTCTTCTCTTCTCTTCTCTTCTCTTCTCTTCTCTTCTCTTCTCTTCTCTTCTCTTTTCTCTTCTCATTATTTTTTATTTTGTTTTTATTCATGGAGTAGTGTATGTCATTGCATACATACAGATTGCAAAGAAACCAGATGACAACATATTCCAGATGATGGACAGTATCTAGGAGAACTTCAAATGCTTTACTTCTGTGAAATTAATTTATTAATTCTCCATTGACTGTATAATGGGAACTCACACACCTACACCTGCAAAAACCTACAGGTAAATACCTAAATTTAAGTATCTTAACCTCTAACACATTCTATATGAAATTTACTTACTAGCATCTGTCTGCAAAATCATGAGTTTCTTGACCGATCGGTAGATTGAGAGCAACCTGAATTCTTTTTACTGTTGTTTTTATTATTTGTGTAATCACAAGTGGAAGTCTTCATCTTTGTTCTGTGCAAGGTTCAATTAAGAATATAATTAGAATAATTTCTAATTAAGAAATAAAGCATATTAGGAATAAGAGATGCATAACAGGCCAATGACAAAACTGTGAAATAACAACGCACTCCAAAATCACACAAAGCTAAATAACTTGTTCTGGGTTTAATAAGAATATTTGAGGATTTGGACAAATAACTGTGCTTGGAAAATCCACCGTAGAACTTTGGGGTTTGCTGATATGCTTCCTACTGATCTTTACAGGAGGGTCCCTAATCTATGTGTGCAGGAAGATTTATGTTCTCCAAAACCAGCAAGGGGCCACAACACATTTGTTCCCATGGTTTGGAAGGAGATGTGTCCCTATCACCCTTCTCTTTCTGAGTACCATCTGAATACTCCAGATATATCATCTTCACATTAAAGTTCCTGTTTCTTCTCTAATACATCACTTCTTCTTAAATTCAAACACACTCAACAGAAAAACATTAATAACAGAGATTAAAGACAAAGTCAAAAACTGCAAATAAAAATTTAAATATCATTTTAGAGCCCTGAAGGGTCTGGTGCAAGGCAGAAAAACTGCTAGTAGGCTCTGAGCCCTGCTCCCACACAGCCCTTCTGCCCTGCTCAAGTCTCTGGGAAACGTATGTCCTCCTTTCAACCTCTTCTTCTTCATCTCATTTCAAAGCCTTCTCCTGTCCGTTATCCAGCACCTTTGCTAGCCTGTATTCTGGCATGGCATATCTATTTTTTCACATGTTCCAATACGGTGTGAACTCCTCTCAAATTCCTCTGCCCTTTGGAGTGCTTTCAGCAACAAATGCAATTGAAGCTGATGAACCTTTTTTCTGCTAAAACAAAGCCATCAGCCTTCAACATGATGGTTGCATTATTATTAACAGTCACTGGATTTCCTTGATTGCCAAGAACTCTGACTCCTGAGGAACATCTCCCAGCCTCCTCAGACAGGTTCATGTTTCCTTTATCCAGAATAATACACTAAGGTGGAGGATTTTAAATTGATCCTTGCAGATTTTTTTTTTTAAATTTCTGCATCGAGCACAATGTTTCCATTCTGTGAAATACTGAGAAGAAAACAAAATTTTACCTCTTCTTATCCCTCGTTATCTTTTGTGTGGGACAATTAGACTAGGGGGGCTGCCACTTGCTGCCTATTGCTCCATGAGCAGAGAAAAGTGCAGTCACAAACCTATGCCAGCCACTCCTTCTGCTTTTTCAAATTGCTAAACTAAAATAGCTCAATGTAGAATATCCTATGCTTTATCACAAATATTACATGAAGTAGAAGCTATTTAATATTCATAAAGCAGGAAAGTCTAGAAACAGTACTGACCTTCATCACCTTTTATAATGAACTCTTGCCCTTACTTCCAGGAGTTTGCACCCTAAAAGACTCCTAAGGTCTGGTTTGAATTTTGGCCCAAAGAATGAGAGAAAACAGGTATCTCTTTGAATATAATCTCCACATCCAAATGCACCTAGCCTTTTCAGAAAGGTGGTTCTAGACCCCAATTCTGCCTGCTAACCCAAAAGGCTATTTTCACTTCCTTTATTGCCAGGGTGGGCCTAATGAGCCACACCAGTAAGTCAACACAATACCACTATCAGTTCTTTTTTCTGGATGTGCTAACTCCTTATACGAAAATAGGCTGGCAGAAGAAACTCACTTTCCTTTTACAGTTAATGATACTGTAAAATGCTGAAAGAAGATAAGGTGTCCTGGGTTATAAAAGTGATCAATAGTAAGCAATCAGGAGGCCAAAGCTCTTAATGTTTATTTTACAGGGTAAGAAGTTATAGGGAACGCTAGCTAGCTAGATAACAGCACAATCTAGCTGTCAGCGTGTTATGCAGCAGTTAATTTATCCTAGAACTGGATTAACTTTGAAAATGAAAAAGTTGCTTCTCTAGTCATGGAGGATGGTTTGTAGGCCCCCATAAATCAGGCAGAAAGCTGCTGAGGGTGGAGAGGCTTATGTATATGAAGTCTCAACCTCATGAGGCTTGTACCTGCTTATCAGAAAAAGAGAAAAGAATCTGAAGGCGAATAAGTCATGCAGAAACATGCAGAAACAAAATATATGATCTTATGCACTGCGGATAAACAAAATCTCTAGGAAAGAAGAAGTGTTCAATAGGTGGCAAAAAATACATATCAAAATGAAAAATATTATCTGACATTGGAAAGGAGACTGCAGCAGGATTTCTTTTAAGCATAATGTAACATTAGGTCTTTGGCAAAAAGACCTAACTTTAATTATCAATGCCCTAGTCGGCCTGTTCAGGCTCTGCTTTACTATGCATAATGCAGTCAAATCTCTACACATCTCTTTTTCGGTGAGTTGATTCCATTGTGTATATTTGAGCAAAATCATCTGCACATTTTTTACAGTGGGCTGGATCTGTGTGGTCTTTACTCTCTCATCAGGAAATAAATCTCACATAATATCTGTAGAGCAGGCTACAGTAGAAGCAGTCACCTCCCATTTGCATTAACATTGCTTGTTTATTTTATCCAATGCCTTTTGCACATTTAGCATATTTTAAAGTATATGTCAGCCATATTATAATGCTTTCCCTCTACACAAGTACTAAAGATATAAATCCTTTATATGCTTTCTCCGAACTCACTTACAAATGCCCATTGAAAATGTCCATTTAAATGATGGTAATGATAGTGGAGTCTAATATGCAGGAAGATTTTCTTATTATCTTATTTTGAGAGTATTTTATTAATAACATATTGATATAAAAGATAAGAACATTTTACCTCCATAAATTTGTATGTGCAATTTGTTCTTTTCACTGCACAAATGTATTTAGGATGCCACTCAGTAGTACTGATTGAATATTTATTTAAACAAATATCAGTATTACCCAACTAGCTGGAAAATCCATGAGTTTGGTTTTGATAGCAGAGCATTTCTCAAAAATTTATGTGTGCATGCAAATGTTGGTGCTTTGGATATAGGCTAAAGTATTTGCTTTATATGTATTATTTTGTTTGAATACAAGGAAGCTGGTTTGATTTGTATGTTTCCCCCTCATAGAATTGTTCCAAGGCTCTGTCAGAGATCACGTAGAGTAATTTTTCCCATCAATCTTTGCTGTGCAGCCATGCACGAATGCAGTAGGAAAAAGGGGGCAGAAATCAAATCACTTAATTGCAGCATTTTTCATCTACATCTTTTGTTTTATGGTGGTAAAGGCCCCGAAGTAGCCTACCATGATTCATGGCTGTCACTGCTGCCGTTAGCAGTTCAATCTTTCATTCTAGGCATTTTGGTACTGAAAGTACCTACACAATTACTTTGATGAATATGACTTGTTTGTTTTTTTCCCCATTTTTAGCAGAGAGAGGTTGTGCTTAATACAGACATTTAAATAAGATAGTATTCATGCCTGCTGCATCTGCACTGTTTCCGAAGTTGTGGATGCAGTTTATGAATATAACCATTTTTCCAAAGGAATTTAAGTATGCTAAACTTACCTATTTTATTAATGCCTCCTGTTAATATATTTATATAATCAAAAATAACAAATATTCCTTCCATAAAAAAGGAGTAATCACCTTAGCTCTGATACTAAAAACTTCCTCTAAATCTTAATATCTTACTTTTGGGGGGAGGGTGGTATGACAAAGACAATGAAGCAGGGCACGTATTAATGCTCATAAAAGTGATTTTTCTTTTGTGGTTTACTCATGTCATAGAAAGAAAGTGATTAGTAATTTATGCATATTAAGAGAAGATTCAGTAATGGTATCAAATTTGGTTCAAAAACCCAAAGATTTCAGAAAAGTATTCTTTTTTTCTAACTCTGCACTCTCCATATTAAATTCACCCTTTTCTGAGACAGGAAGGAGGCAAGCTTTTCGGGTTTTATTTTCTCATCCTAAATCAAATTTCTAGCATATATTTTGGCATGGGAATCCACTAAGAAGAAACATGCCCATCTTTTAGGCTAGAATATAAGTGAAAACAATTATTTACATGGATCCTTAAAGAAGAGGAATCTATCCTTCATCAAAAATGGTCATTTAAATTCAATAGAAGGTGCTCTGTCTTATATTTGAAACACAGGACTTTATTTTCTTTATTTTCCTATTAATTTATTTTATTGTGCTGCTTTCTTCGAATTACCATTACAAAGTTATTTATGTCTGATATCCACAGAGTTATCCGGATGGCAGGGGACGCCTGCACTGTACAATGGGAATTCTGGTCAATGGTACTCAGGACTACTGTGTTGCACTGATGTGGAAGTCTCTTATTGAAAGGCCAGCATTAGACCCAGACTGAAAAGCATCTTAGACTTAAATGAAAAAAACTCTTATAATGAAATAAAAACCCTATAAAACATTAATGTAAATCTTGTTGCTAAAACTCAAAAAGGGAAAATTTCCTAGAATTTCCTAGAATCATGACCATGGTCCAAAATGTGTCATGTAATTTGCCACCCCCAGACCCGTGGAGTGAAAACACTTTGACAAAGGTACACCAGAGGCTGCTGCTTTCAAGATGACCTTCAGTATGGGCCGTTCAGTTTGACCAGCTCTGTTACAGAGGCATAATTACACCAGGGTGGGCAGATTACTGGGGGACTTACTACATCAGTGAAATTGAGTAGCTGCTGAAGTGCTCATGGGAGAAATTTTAATATTAACCACTGGGGATGTGAATACCAGTTAAAAGGTTGCTGATTTCCTGCTGAAAAAGCAGGGAATAAAAACAGTAGGTGAGTGTAAATCTCTCAGAATCACAACTTTGAGGTATGGAAATAACAAGATGGTCACCTGATATTACACCAGGCAATGGCACTATCCCTCAAAACAACCAAAACCAGCCTTCTGAATTGGTGCCTTGGAGGTTATATCCTCCTCTGAAGCTGATTTTACTTTCTACTTTCTGATGTCACTGATAAATAAGCAACTGTGCAGACAGTGAAATAAAACCACGGTAAAATACTGAAATGAGTGGTTAGTCACTCAGATTCATCATAATATGGTTGGTGTTTGCCTTTTTATCACTGTTTGGTTCACAGACTATTGCTGGATTTAAAGAAGCAGCAGCCATCCCATCTGTGTGAACATCACTGTGTGTACACTACTGTCAAAGTGTCAGGGTAAATGGATAGAGGAGTATATGACACTAAAGGAAGAAAGGCAATTAATTTCATATTTTCTTTATTAAACACAGATTTTCAATAGAGAGTTATCAGTGCTTTTGTGATACAACAAAACAGTTAACCCAATCCTGATCCTTCAGAGTCTTGCTAAATGTACAGCTCTTCCATATGAGCAGATGCCTTCAGATCTTGGTGGCACCAAGATACACAGAGAGATTGTTACCTGCAGCTGGATCTCACTGGGGCAGCAGTTCAGAAGTGAAAGGTAATGAGGTGCTCCTCAGGCAGAAACACTTGCCTCTGCAGATCGTACCTAAAGCCACTGTCAGGAAAAAATGGCATTCATGCACTGGGTTCTTCACCTAAGGCACAAAACTGTTAACAGTATCACTACTGTGGGCAAAGCATCCACAGTCTAATCCCAGCTGGAGTACATCTGAGTTAGTTGAATTAATTGTTTATGTCTTTATGCTTTTATACTTGGTAAACTTTAATTTCAGGACTGCACTCCAGGCCTGCAATTTGGTATTCCACGCCAGACAGGAGTACAGTGGAGTCTGCTTTACATTGCTGTGTGGAAAAACCAAACAAACAACTACCAATTGATACTAAATGATTCGGAGCCTTTGCAGAAGTCTCAGAAGTCTTTAAGTTCCTGATGGTGAGAGAGGTACCTAGAAAAATTTGCAGTATTCATTAGGGAGATAATCTCTGTTAATTTTAATTGGAATTAGGAATTTAGCTTGCTTTTGACAGTCCCACTAGGTAGCTCTCTCCTGATACTACTTTATAAATACATTCAGCCTTGGATGCTACTTTAAAAATATAGTCCTTTGAAAAAAACATGGTGACTTCAAAAATATATAATCTCTCATGTTTTTGTAATACTGTATGCACATCCAACTATTAAAATAACACATGGAAATGCACATGAATAGGCAGAACTGTGTAAATAAATCTATACTGAGTTATCAGTTTGCATTTTTGAGAGCAGAAGAATTTTCTCTTGTGACTCTCTCTAAAGTTAATAACCAATCATTATTTCACCATAAGTTATTTAAAATTTGTTTTAAAGGAAACAGTTAAACACAGTAATGGGTCAAAAGAAATTGAAAATGCTCATTTCCATGAATAATACCTTCAAATGTTACCTATGGGATGTATCTTCCCAGTTCTCAGGCAAGGAAGGACTAGTCTTATAATTTTCTTGAACTCTCTAGTCTGATCACTGCATATAATAACAAAACTCAAAGCATCCAGGGAGCAGAAGAGACCACTGAATGAATGTGTTGGCAAATACGGCAAATGGTGAAAATCACAGGCTGATTGGAAGTCAGCTAAAGTAAAATAAATATATACTTTTCATGGGGGAAACAAAGGGTGGGTTGGCCTGCAGGGAAGCTGAAAATACAGGTACATCTGACTGCAACAGCTTCTTATTGGATGAGGAAATCAGGACAAGTTGGAGGATGAGTGCTGAGGCCCAGCTGCTGTCAGATGGGTACCTAGTTCCCACTCCAGAAATTATTTACCAAAAACTGAATTGAGCCCTCTCACATAACCAGTCTGGGCTCTTCTGGCTTTTGCCTGAGATGGAAGAGGCAGGTGAGAGGGTCCAGAGGAAATGCAGTTTGGTGGTTCCTCCCCAATACCGTCAGGTGTGAGCTGCACCTCCACCTCCCAGTCACATGCAAGGGGTCTTTTTATGTTTTGGGTCCCACTGTGGTTAAAAAATGGGGAGCAGTGTCCAGGCTGGAGCTAAGAAGAGTGATATGGTATTAAGCTGTTAAGCAGTGGGGTGATAAAGCCAATGTTACTTACCAGGTTTAAATTCCATGCTGCAGTGATCCAGGGTGAGTACTACTACATTTGATGAAGTAGCACAGGAAGGCTTAGATCTAAAAGTAAACCCACATTGTACTCAAATACAAGAGTAAGTCAAAGCATGTGGGCTGCTTTGTGAAGCAGATGGATAAAAATGTGGTTAAGAGAGGAAGATGATTTGGATGTTGGAGAGGGGCCTGGCAGGCTGCCTATGTTAGTGATGCTAAGGAGTGCTGGAACACTTGATAATTTCAGAGCAAGTTAGTTTGCCACAGCTTACAACCTGCTCAGCACTGGGGAGAGAGCTTGTTCTGTCTTCTCATCAGTATGTGATATGGAATAATCACAGTGGTTACCTAACAGTGATGAAAAGCTGCAACAGCTAAGGGAAGGAGACTGCAAATCTGATTGAATGTGGGCATTTCAGGTTTGGAAATATGTGCTTCCTACTAAAATGAGCTATCGACTAATTCTGAAAGAAATGTTATATGGGCTTAATGTTCATCTTCATCCACACTATAATGAGAAGGATTAGACTGGCTTCCATATGTGGAATATTTATTTCAGCAATACGGGAAAATGTATTTCCCTAATATTTTTTCTGTATGCACAAGGCCTTAAATTTTACAGATGTGATTAATGTTTTAATTTGCTGTTCTAGTGGGATACAAGTTTACCATACAATATAAATTACTTACAAAGAAATTTGCTTATACGGAGTTTAATTCATATGCTGTTTAGCCACCATGTGTGGCATAGCTTTGCCTTCTCTCTACGACCAAGCAGTTGTGCAATTGATTTGCAAAAAAAAACCCAAGAAAATTTGGGTTGCACAAAGCATTTCTTAACAACCTAAACCAGAGCACTTATGAAGCAAACCTGTGCCATAATTAGTATTTATTTTAACATGAATTGATAAATGAGGTATTAATTGCAAGTTGTAAAATGGATTCCTAATGCAAATAATTTTGATTAGCCAGTATTTTAAAAGAAATTATCTTGTCTGTTACATACATTTTTGTAGATCTCATTTACACGGCAAAAAAATGACAAATTATATACATGCCCCAAATAACGTAAATCAACATGTTCTTAGGTTAAGTGTTTGAGGATCCCTGGAATATTAATCCAACCACTGATTGTGATAACAAACTTAAAACAAACAAAAAAAAACCAAACCCAAACTATCTCAGAATATGTTTTATTTTTATTTACTTTTCAACAAACAGCTGAAAATAACACAACCTTGGAATGGTATAAACTGAAGAATGCTCTCTGGTCTACCAGTGGTGAAGATGAAGTCTTTCACTGTTCCTGGGGCACCAAAGATATCTGGGCTCTGCAAGACCAGGCAGAGGAACTGTAGACAGCATATGAAGCTACAACAGTGACTTAAAGCCTGTGTCACTTGGATACAGAGGTTCTGATGTACCAAATATTTTACTGATGTAAATAAACTTTCTGTCTGGGCATTGAAAGACTTGTTAATGGGCTTCACCTTCAGAAAGTACTGAGAGCTGTATTTGCTGGAGAAGTATCCCCCAGTAAGGATCCTTGTTCAGAACCTTATTTTGTAATCTAATATACATTTTCTAACCACTTTTCATGTCAAATACATCAGCAATGTTCAGATGGTTTGGGAAATCAAGTTCCCTGGTCTGAAATGTTGTGGGCATTTCCAACCTCCTTTACAAAAATGGAAAGGCAAAACACAGTAGTATTTAGGGCCAAATGCTATTTTCATTGAAATACAAAGGAGGCTCGCTACTGATTTCAGCAGACAAAGGGTGCATAATTTCTTTAGGAGTATTACATCTAAAACAGATCCCCTGTAATTTTTCATGCAAAAGAGAGGTGGACCAAAATCAAGGTACATCTTCTCATCAGGTAGAAATGCTGATCTGGCAACTGTGCACTTGGAGACTGCATTTTGTTTCACACTTTTAACAATATTACGAACTCCAAAATCTGAGGTAATAGAGGTTTTCACTTAAATATCAGGAAAGATAAACTTACACTATGTGTTAGAAGCAAAATTTCTCCCTTACTGACCCACAAGGAGTACCACTGCTCTGGTAGACCACATGATGACCTCCACTTCTCTCCATTCTCTCCTTTCAAATAGGTTGTGAACACCAGTGTGTTCATCTGTGCTACAACCAAGGTAATGTGATCTCATCTATTCACCCCATGTACAGCCATTATGTGTACCAAGTAATTAACAAAGCAAATATGGTCACAGAAAATACAAAACAGAACTCCTTTTGTTTCTGTAACTACTTCAGTAGGAGAGTAGAACCCGTTTTCAAGCCTTATCCTATCTAATGCAATGTAAATACAGTATTCAGCATTTTTGTCCATTTCATTAAACACTGCTCATTTCAGTATAAGCCTTATTAGCTAATTAAACTATTTAATTAGTTATACTTGAGTTGCATTAAATTGCAATCACTTGCATCTGTTTTAATAGAAGATGTATTTTATGTGTGTCCACAAACACTGGCATAAAATATTATTCCAGCTAGCATCCAGGGTAACAGGACAGCTTTCCTGAACGTTTCATCTTTCCTGAACATTTCAGCAAGTAATCCTAATTCTTTCTAAATAGCTGCATGCTAATAATCTCATTGCAGAAACATCACATGAATAATGACATTAAAGATTAAGTTAATGGTGAGGATATGGGTTAACATGGACAGGACTTGGGTTAAAATGGATTTTACTTCACACATTTCAGAGTACATTATATATAGGGATATGTGTCTTTATACAGTAAAATTTATCTCTACCTAAACTCTAGCTTTCCTATTCCCTAATACTCTACATTTCTTTTTTACTTCGCAAAAAAAAAAAATCCAGACTCTTATTTGGCCTGTTGTCATGTGACACAAGGGAATTTGACAAGGGATATAGGACAGTTCACCAGTCTGACTTAGTGCAGACTGACTAAAACACTGCCATGGTGTTCATTCCATTTAAGTGCTCTTTGATAATCTCAAAAAAGGCAGAGTAGGATAGCAATATGCACTCTCCACCTCAGAGGTATGCATTGAGATTTCAATCCAGTAGCATGAATGCAGGCATTAAAGGCCATTGGAGATCCCTAATGGTCATCCACCTGGCCTCTAGCTGCCAAGCTAGAGGTCTGGTCAGCTCCATAAATACAGCTCCTGTATATTGTAGGCCAGTTCCATATGCAGCTTTATAAAGTCCATAGTCAAAGCTCATGAAACATAACTTTGATCATAATATAAATAACTGAGAAAGACCCATTGGTACTCCTGTTTAAGACCAAAGGCAGCAACACAAACAAATGTGGACCTGATTTAGGTCTTAGAAATGGACAATAACTGTGTTAATTTTGTAACTTTGTCATTACTCATTCCTTTATTAAGGACACTCAGACAAACCTCCATCAATCAAAGACATTATTACATTCAGCATTACAAGCTATTACATATCGAATAAGAAATGCCTGGGACTAAATTCCAGACTATAGTGTCAGAATCTCAGAACCTGTGCCACTGATCAGAGCAGAGGGGTTTTAAATAGATAATTTTTAAGTTCCCCTCCAACCCAAGCCATTTTATGACTCTGGTCAAGTTGACATAATTTTTAGTCAGGCCCTGAGAATCTTGGACTGTACCAATGTCTTTGGTGGGCAAGATTGTCTAAGCATTCCTGTAGATTTGAGTTTTGATTTATACTTTTTCCAATACAGAACTCACCATCAGATTTAAAGGCAGATTTAAAGAATTTTAGGGTGTTTTTTGTCTTCCCATTACTCTTAGATCAGTTTTGTCTCTGGGGTTTTGATCATCAGTGATGCCTGGGAAGGCAGAGTGAAACACAGTAATTCCCTCCTTCCTCATCATTTCAAGAAGGTGAAGGACCATTTAGGTAGGCAAAGGACCATCTGGGGCATTGCCCAGGGCCAATCAGCCAACCCCACATATTACAACTACCTTTATAAAGGAAAAAAAAATTAAGAGTAACCATTGCAGGCCACTCAATTCTGAGAGGAATGGAGGGCCCAATATGCTGACAGGATCCATCCCAAAGAGAAGTCGCCTGCCTTCCTGGGGCCAAGGTAAGGGACATTACGAGCAAACTCCCTTATCTGGTACAGCACTCTGATCATTACCTCTTATTAGTCCTCCAGGTTGGTAGTGATGGGGTTGAAGGAAGACACTTAAATAGGATTTCAGGGTACTGGGGCATTCAGCCAAAGGAGTTGGCGCACAGATTGTGCTCTCAGTTCTTTGAGTATCAGGGATTAAGATAGTAAGGAATAGGAAAACTAGCCTGATTAATACATGGCTAAGAGGCTGGTGCCATAGCTGGAAATTTGGGGGTTTTGGCCATAGGGCAGTTTACAGGGAACAAGGCAAAATGTGATGACAAATTTGGTCCACCACTCTCAGAAAAATAAAAACATTATTATCTACAAGCTGGGAGAGCTGACTGAGAAGGCTTTAAATTAGGTTTGAAGGGGATACAGCCAGGCCCACTACAGATGAGCCTAGATGTGGCTGGCCTGTATCCATGGCACCATTGCAAACAGCATGGGCAATAAATATGAGGAGCTGGAAGCCCCTGTGCAACAGGGAAGCTATGATGTGTGGTCATGTTCATGGAAATGTGGTGGAATGACTCTCATGACTGGAGTGCTGCAATGGATGGCTACAAGCTCTTTAGAAGAGATAGGTGGAGCAGGAGAGACAATGGGGTGGTTCCTTACATTAGGGATTGTTTTGGTTGTATTGAAACCAGTGACAATGATGGTAAAGTTGAGTGCCTCTGAGAAAAGATCCAGGGGAAGGTCAGCAGGTTGGATGTCCTGGTAGGAATCTGTTACAGACCACTTAACGAGAGTGCACAGGGTGCACTCAACAGCAGAGAGGAAGCACTCTAGAAGGTTTCTAGAGCATGTGGAAAATAACTGCCTGATAGCTAGTGACTGATCCTACCAGAGGATGTACCCTGCTACACCTCTTATGAACAGAGTAGGACTTGTGGGTGATGTTGGAGCCTGTCTTGGACACAGCAATCACAAAATGATCAGAGTTTTCAATACTTGGTGAAGTTTAGAAGGGGTGCCAGCAGAACTGACACCTTGTACTTCCAGCAAACAGACTTTGGCCTGTTTAGGAGATTGATTGACAGAATCCCTTGGGAGTCAGTCCTGGAGAGCAAAGGAATCCAGGAAGGCCGAATGCGATTTAAAAAGGAAATCTTAAAGATGCAGTAACAGGCTGTCCCCATGGGTCACAAGATAAGCCAGCAGGGAAAAAGAATGGCCTAGTTGAACAGAAAACTTTGAAACTCAGGGAAAAAAAAAAAAAAAGCACTTGAAAAAGGTGCAGGTAGCTTGGGGGTACTACAGGGATGCTGTAAGGTTAGACAGGGAGAAAATCAGAAGGGCCAATCTAGAACTTAATTTGGGCAGCTACAATTAAAGACAACAAAAAAAGTTTCTATAAATACAATGGTAACAAAAGGAGGGCTAAGAAGAGGCTTCATCCTTTGCTGGATGCATGGGGTAGCATAGTTTCAGGGAATGAGGAAAAGGCTGAGGAGCTTAATGCCTCCATTGCCTCAGTCTTTTTTACCAAAAGCAGTTGTTCCCAAGTTATCCAGCTCTCCAAGCTGGAGGTTAGTGATGGGCAGCTGAGTGAAGCCCCCATAACAGGAAGAAATGGTTAAAGACCAGCTATGACAATTAGACACCCACAACTCTCTGGGCCCAGATGTGATGGGGAAATGAGAAATGACGAAGCTGGTGAAAGAGCTTGCCAAGCCATTTCCTATCATTTACCAGCAGTCCTGGTTAACCACAACCCAGTTGTGTCGGTCCCCTTTCAAAGATACAGGCAGGACTGCAAATTGCCCAGCTGTATGCTTTATATCTTTTGTAAGCTTGTAATCTAATGGCTCTTGAGTGTAGCAGGGATTTTTGTTCAAGGATGTGAGGACAATCATCACAACTTCTTCCTGACTGTGCATCTTGCACATGATACTACCATTAGCTAACCCCTCGTGGGGAGGTAAGCACTCATATAATCTCTCAGTAGACATGGTGCTCTGAAATAATGTTTTCTGAGTGAGATTTGGGGTTTTTTATTTTTTTTTTTATTTTTTTATTTGTTTGTTTTTTATGAGAACAAATTAGATACATTCTGGATGAAAGTCTGTTCTTTAGCCTCTTGTTCCAGAAAGTCAGGAAGAATAAGCATTATTCATTTGTAACATTCTAATTGATCTAACCTATCTTTCCTTGATTTGACATCCAAATATTTGAAGCACTCTACATGCTTTTATTGACACTGTGCAAAAGTAATGCATCTGGATACCTAGGTTTTACTTTCATCATACTATTTTTTAAAACCAAAATTGTTGTGGTTACACACTGCAAAATAATTTTTTTAGAAGAGCCCATATTTTGGCATTGTCAGTGGGAACCAAGGCCTATCCAGGCAATAAGTGGGAGAACCAAAGTGCTAGAGACCCACACCATTAGCTGTAATCACTCTAATGCTTCAAATTTGGGGACCCAAGACCTAAACAGTCATTTTAGCCTAAGGATGAAGGTGGAGATTATTTGCACAATGAGTTAATAATTTTCCTTTTAAACTCAATCCAGCTCATGTTAGTTAGGCTTGCCTACCATATGGGCTTGCTTTTTGGTTATGGGAAAAATGTAGGCAAAATAAGATTGGATTTTCAGAAACCTAAGTAACAACTACTCATGTTCTCATCACCATTGGGTAACTTTAGTAACTGTCTAGGGCAACTAATGTCTATGTCCTGGGGTGACTTTATGATATTGGTATTCCCAATCGCCTGGTTTATGTTATATATTAAGTTCTGCACCTTTAAGATTAGCTTTGAGAGCTAAGGAAGTTAAAACTGCTGGAGGCTGATGGGAGTTTTCTCCTGGCCAATAACTGGCCATTTCTGAGAATTGACAGTGGTTTTAACCATTGAAAAGTGAGATCAACCTGTGAACACCACCTTAAGATGTAAGCCTGGGAATTTCTTGCTCTCTTTAGTTTCTGGCTTCTGAAGAGGTAGCAGGCTCCAGCTCAGCCTCCTCCCCCAGAACCAGGCTGGACAAGGCCGCGGAGGAGTGGGGGGGAGGGGAGCGGGCCCAGGCCGGGTCAAGCTGGTTCCCCAGCTCGGCTGCAATCTCTGCCACTGCTGAATTTCACCAGAGACTACCAAGTAAGGAGAGAGAAAAAACCATTGACCTGCAGCGGGCTGAGACACTGGCCACACTCCTCCAGAGCAGCCGTGAAATAAATCTTCCATCGCAAACAGCTCCAGCCACTGCTCCGGCTGAGATCACAGAGCCAGCCACAAGGCCTGGGCAAGATTTTAACCTTTTCATTACCAGATGAGACTTGCAGATTAATCCTTTTGTTCCAGAGAGGGGGGAAGAGAGAGAGAGTGATCAATATGTAAAGAGACAACATAAACTATCAAAGACAGTGAAGAAAGGAATTAAGCTTCAGAATGGGGAGAGAAATAAGATGCTTTAATAAGCTGAAATAGTCTTTTGCTAAAACTGGAAATGGACAATAGTGTTCTAAAAGAAACTCCTTTAATTCATGAAAGAGTATTTTGTGGGGAACAGAGTACATCAAAGTGTAGATTTAAGGAAATGGTGAAGTAGTTGTGATCCTATGAGATGCTGGAACAGAAAAAGAGAAGTAATAGTTGAAGATTTGTGGCCTTTAAGAGGCAAAGAGAAAACTTCTGTTTCCAGAGAGGCTCACAAAAACAGATGAAGAGAGCTTTTGCCTTTGAATAACTCATCCTTAAAAATGACACCCCATCTTGACTCGTTGACCCATACACACCTCAGAGTGATGTGGAATGGGAGGAGAGAATTGATGGCAGAATTTTCAGGCAGCTGGCATCAGAGAAATAGAAAGCTATAACAGAAATAGTTTTCTTGTGAAAAACTTAATAGATTAACAGAAGACTTCTGTTTCTCTACAAAGACTGATGAAAAGACTATAGTAAAATTGAGACTGTTTAAACCACCAAGTTTTTTGTCTCTGTGTTGTCATGTGAACAAGGGAATGGTTGGGTAGTGGGGGAAAAAAGAGTTTCTGGAGGTTTTATTCTGGTTTCTTATTCTTGTAGTTTTTGTTAATAAACTTTCTTTGTTCCTTTTAAGTTTTAAGCCTGTTTTGCTCTTGTTCTAATCCATATCTCACAGCAAGAAATAAGTAAGTTTTCTAGTGATTTCTTTAGCTAATACTTTAAAACCACGACATGTATTTAATTCTGAAAACGGAACTTCTCAAAATTGGAGATTTTAGACAGATTCAGTGTGATTTGTGTCCCAAATCTTAAAAAAAAAAAAAAAAAAAAAAAAAAAGAAAAGACAAAATTAAAATGTTGCAGTCTTCAAGAACTGTAAGTCAGTGGAATAGAGGAGGAGGAGGATTCATGTTAATTGTGGTATAAACATTATATTTAGCATGTATTGTCTTGCTCTATAAGTTTCAGAAGGTCCAAGAACCTTTGGGAGGTGGTTATGGGTTTTTTGTTTAGAAAAACATTCTCTATTTTACAGAGTATATAGAAAACCTAGCACATATTAAGAAATAATAAAAGAAAAAACAACTGGCAGAAATACATGTTAGGGGCTAGCAGGCTGTGTACAGCAAGCCAAGAGCAAAATATAATCAGAAGTCTGATGCTGACATTGAGGAAGAGATGTTGAGTATGTTGACATCTTCTCAAAAAATGACAAAAATCTTTGAAAAATGAATTACAAATGTAAAGGTAAAAAGGAGCACTCATTCATCAGCTAATTTTGTTTCCTCCAAGGCTCAACAAAAATAACAAATCTATATAGCTCACTTCAGTAAATATCCTGTAGCAAATATCCATAATTTCTAGTTCTTCATGACCATGCACTCTCCTTCTGAGGTATTTTTGTCTTCATACATCATGGTGGGTACACCAGTCAAAGAGCAGGTAGGGACCGTGAGAATCCTAAGCACTGTCTTGAGAATCACAATTCATTTTTATCTGGCTAATTTGCAAATATTCTGACAATTTGTGTCAGTATATAAGTGACAGAAGGACTGTTGTATAAATGTTACAAAAATTTGAAGATTTTAGAATGTATGAACATTTTCTTTTACAAATAAAATCATCCAAATTGGAAAAAAGAGACTCAGGCATATTCATATGTATATATGAAATATGATCTCAGTGTGCAAATATCATCCTGAGAACTTTAACTATATAAAATTTGATACAGATCGTAATTTATTTCTAGTATTTTATCTTCCTTCTTACCAATCTGTTTATATCTGAAAATGTTAAACAGTTTTTCTTGTTTTTGCCATAACATACTCGAGTCACCAAAATAACCCCCACTGACTGTGATGAGCAGATAAAATATAATCTCAGATTTTAACAAGGCTAGCTTGTTAAAGAATACAAACTTTTGTGAATAAGTGTTTATGAAAAAGAGATAATAATGGAAAATGTTTTTGCTTTCTCAAAGAATTGGAAAAGAACTGTTTTGTTTCTTAATTTCAGTAGTTTTCTGCTTTACAAGAATTCAGAAATTCAGTCTATAGAACTACTATCAATATATAACTATGCTAAATATATGGAAGCAATAGGTGGATGAAGTGGAATAATTATTACTTACATATGAATTTTTCATGAGAAACAAAAATTATGGAAGTTGCTAGTTTTATAAAATCCATTACTAGATCCAAATTTGCTGTGATTCAATCATATTTTCTCCAAAGCTGTTGTTACAAAAATCATGTCTTTAAATATAAGGATTTATGCTACCCAAAGAATAACTCTTTATTACAAAGAAATAGGAAAACAATCACAACAAATACAATTTCACAACAAAAATGAAGCCTTTTTCTCATAGTTTCTCCTTGTCCTGTGTTTCTCCTTCCATTATAATGGATACAGAGGTATAAATTAATACAGGGCTAGAATTTATGTAAGGCAACAATAAGAAATAATCAGATGAACAGAGTAAGATGGTGAAAGAGTAAGATGGTGAGTAAGATGGTGAAAGAGCTGTGCACATGCACACTATACTTTGCCTTCAATATCCTTCAACTGTGTACCAGACCTCTCGTGTATTTAAGCCAGGTCACCTATAGTCTCTGATCTGAATTGAACCACCAACCTAAGTGTGAAAAGCTGAGGGAGCCACTGCTGGCAATACAACTTGGAAAGTCAGGCATCAGTATGATGTGGAAGATAATATGGCCTTCTTTAGCACCATGGGGTCAACAGTAGTCTAACCAATTATTTTAGAAATTATGTGCTTCCTTACAGTATTTATATTTTGCCTTCTCTATGAATAGAGAGGCAAATATGTTTAATTACTAGCATTTTTAAGAAAGCATTTTTCCTCTCCTTTCTAAGTGGATTTGATCCACAAAGCACAGTTGTACCCAAGAGATCACACTGCTTTGATTTATGGGTGCTTTTGTATAGCAGGCAATCCTCCCAATCAGGAGAAACCATAGTGATTTTTATGATTTACAATATAATGAAACAAAACTGAACACTACATAGGCAACATGCAAACTGCTATCTTCATACCTTAGTTCCTCTCCCTAGCCCTGATAAGTGCTAGAAAAGGGACTTTTTCCCTGTGAAAACAATAACTTTGTTAATTAATCATTGTTTTAGAGAAGAGGGGAATAGCAGAGTCTACTGCTTAGTGCTCACCAGTGATAAATACTCCAGCTTTTTGTTTATTGCATTTGTGTTCTGGTAACCTTTGGTTTTGCATATATATATATATATATATATATGTATGAAGAGCAATAGGGCTGCATATATCTTTCCTCAAAGATGTTGTCTGGTAGAATCACTGCTCCTGGAGGATTGTGTTAATATTGCACAGAGATTATGTAGTTACTTAATAATTTTCCAGGGATAGAAACAGAACCAGGAATACTTAAATGCAAACTTGTCTTGCAGTGCACTTCATAATCTGTTCTTTTGAATAGGACTTCAGAAAATTTATGCAGCACCTGGAGTGTTAAATACTTTGATCAACTCCAGGGAAGGTTAAAAATGAGGAACTATGTAAAAGTCTAGACATTAATATAATAAAGGCCAGTCCTCAAGACATATTGAAATTAATACAATGCCAAACAAAACCAAAATGTTCAGGCAAGGTTGCAGCCAGGATGTATATGCCTGGGTTTGCATACAGTGCTCAAGAGCTCTGATTTCAAAGATAATTATTGGAATAAGAGCATACTTTATATAATGTACAAGAAGACTAATTATTTTTATACAAGAAACTATTTAATGCTCAGAACTGGAGGAGACTGAGGGGAAACCTCATTTCATTATACAGCTTCCTCCCAAGTGGAAGAGGAGGAGGAGACACTGATCTCTTCTTTGTGGTGACCAGTGACAGGACGAGGAAATGGCCTGAAGTTGTGTCAAGGGAGGTTTAGGTTGGATGTTAGAAAAATTCTAATTCTTCATCCAGAGGGTGGTTGGGCACTGGAACAAGTTCCCCAGGGAAGAGGTCACAGCACCAAGCCTGACAGATGAAGAAGCATTTGGACAATACCCTTGGGCACGTGGTGTGACTCTTGGGGTCAGGACAGGAGTTAGACTCAATGATCCTCATGGTGCCCTTGCAGCCCAGCAAATTCTGTGACTCTGTGACTCAGGATTATTCATGTTGCTGGATACACCTCCTCTTACTGGGCCAAATAGCCCAGCCAGCTGAAGGCTACATCCTGCCATGGCCTTCACCTTTTGTGCAGATCCCTCCAGTGTCTCAACACAGAACAAGCACAGGGTGTCCCAGCAGAAGCCAAGTGAGAGGTGAAACATCCTCTTCAATGGACTTTTGTTGGTGCCAGAGCACTCAATTTTTCTCGTGAACTCTTGAAAGTACATCCTGACAATGAGATAAGTTTCTTCCTACCCCTCAAGTTTGACAGAGCACTTTCAGAATCATTTAGGTTGGAAAAGACCTTGAGAATCATCAAGTCCAACAGTTAACTAAACATTGTCCCTAAATGTCATGTCTACACACCTTTTAAATACCTCCAGCGATGATGAGTCCACCATTTCCCTGGCCAGCCTATTCCAATGTTTGACAATCCTTTCAGTAGAAGAAATATTTCCCAATATCCAGTATCAACCTCCCCTAATGCAACTCGAGGCCATTTTCTCTTTTCCTATCACTTGTTACTTGGGAGAAGAGACCAACCCCCACCTCATCTCAACCTCCTTTCAGAATAACATCCCCCTCTGAGCCTGCTTTCCTCCAGGCTAAACAACCTCAGCTCCCTCAGCCACTTCTCGTAACACTTGTTGTCTACACTCTTCACCAGCTTCGTTGCTCTTTGGACACATATTGGTCATATTTATTCTGTCCCAGCAAAATCTGCCTCAGGAGTGAAAAAAATCACCTGGATCCTGTAACCAAACCAGATCAGGAAGGCAGCTGTCGTGTATCCAGGCCTGAAGTTGAGGCATTTGGGCCCAAGGTGTCTTAAAGGCCTTTGACTCGCTTTTTGAATTGGGGTGAGAGATAGGGACAAGTATCTTCAAGCTCTGTTTGCTAGTCACACACTGTAAGAAATGTTTGCTAGTCACACACTGTAAGAAAAGTAATTGCCACCACTCAGTCTTTCTCAGGCTGTTGTAAATTGTGCTCTCCCACTCTTCATTCCGCAGACCAGAACTGACACAGGCTGTGGGAGACAGTGCTCATACAGTTTTGCACCAACTGAATTCCTATTATTGTAACAGTGTTTAAGGTTTTATTAATCTGATACCCCTCAGCCCCAGGACATGCTGTTTAAAGGTGACTTTTTTTTCTCCCTTTAAAAACTCTAAGAAGACTTCTCAGCCTCTCAGCTGGGTTATTTAAAAAGAAATAGCTTCTTAATATATGGAAATTTTATTGGAATATATGGAAGTCATTGGAAAGCTTCATATATGATAAAGTCCAAATGCTAATTTATGTTCCTTGGTCTCAAGCTGAGAAGAACTTCATCTCTGCTGTTTTAAGGAGTGTCCATATGATGATGAGCAGTGCTTGTATGACCAGCCCTGAGAAGAAGTCACAGAATTATGCCAATCACAGTTCTTTGTTGATGCTAGGGATGGTTGTTCCTTTCAGAACATCTTCGTATGCTTTACAAGAGCTGGTAGAGCAAGTAGGATAGATGCATGTCCAAGCATTGCTTTGAAAATGAACAAACTTAAATAGCTCATGATCCAGACAAGCCACAAGACCTATTACAGATAGGTCTTGTGTACATCTGAGGAAAGAAAAGCTGAAAGAGCAGAGTAAAGCTGTCTGTGAAGACTATGAGGAGAAATATGAAAGAATTTGATGTGAGTGTCCAGGATGAATAACCAAAATTAATTTCAGTGGAATTTTTAATAAGTAAAATGATAAGGCATTTTTGATTTTTATTCTTTGCAGGCCACCTCAGAGTTAAGGGTGAAGACTTAAGGGTAGAAGTCTTTCCACCACAACTTAATCTTAGACAAAATAAAAATAAGACCACCTAAGGAAAGGGAGAATTCTTGCTGAATTCTCAATCAGTTAGAAGGATTTTGCCTTTCACCTATGCTCTTTATATCTACTATGGCTCAAAGAAGTATTTTTTTTTCTTTTGAGGCTCTATTTCTTTTGCTGACTTTCAACCTCAAAATACATATTTGGTTCAATCTCTAATGTGCAAAAAATTTCTTGCCTTCATCAGGTCTGACTTTGAGACACTATTAAGGAAACAGTCTACTTTCTCGTCAAAGAGGAAAAAGGAACTTCCCTAATTACACTGACAATGCTGCATAGATTTAATTTTAAATACTAGCAGCAGTACAGTAATTAAAGTTATCCTACGTGTGTAACTCATCTCTGAAGTATTTAAAGGGACAAATCATGAATAGGCTTTCTGACTACAGACAGGCATGAGGTGAATATGTTTATTGGCTTTCGCTATAATTTATCATTTGTAATTTATCCAGCTTAGAATATTTTTTCTGATGCTTAAATCCAGAAAAAGTCTTCTCCTTTAGCTTTGTATGTTGGACAAATTATTTTGAAGCTTTTAAGTAGCAAACTTAAAGATTTAAGCAAATCTAATTTTCCCTTTTGGAACAATCTTAAAAGAAGATTGTTTGAAGTAAGAAATCCTATAGTTTGCCTTAAGCTTTTCAAGTGAATTTTAACATAAATCTATGCCTACACTAAAGAAACAAGTAGCCTGGAATGCAGAGTAGATCTAGTTATTCATTATCCTATAAACAAAAATGTCTATTTCTGCATAGTACAAAATATATCCTATCAGGGATATATTTTCCACTTTCTTGAGTGGAAATCCTCTTTATTGATGTTCCCTCCTTTTGCAATTTTGCTCTCTGATCACAGAAAGAGCATAATTTTACAAACTGTAAATTAGGTGTAATCTAGGAGTTTAGTAGGTATGATTAGATTTAAAGATGACATGTATAATGATGTCTGTTATAAGAAAACTAATGATGAAGAGTTAAATGTGTGAGCAGGATTAATAGAATCGTAGAATGATTTGGGACAGACGAGACCTAAAAGCTTCTCTAGTTCCAACACTGCCATAAGCAGAGACAACTTCTACTAGACCAAGCTGCTCAAATTCCTATTCAACTTGACATTAAACACTTCCAGGGATGGAGTACCCACAACTTCTCTGGGCAACCTCTGCTAGTGCCTAACCACCCTCACAGTGAAGAATTTCTTATATCTAACCTAAACCTGCCCTCTTTCAGTTCAATTCCATTCCCCACCTTGTTTTCTTACTACATGCCCTTGTAAAAAGTCCCTCTCCAGCTTTCTTGTGGGCTCCCTTCAACTACTGGAAAGCTGCAATTAGGGCACCCCAAAGCCTTCTCCTTTAGAGGCTGAACAGCTCCGTCTCTCTCAGCCTGTCTCCATAGGAGAGGTTCCAGCCCTGTGATCATCTTCGTGTCCTGCCCTGGACTCTCTCAAGCAGGTCCAAGTCCTTCCTGTGCCGGAGACCCCAAAGCCAGGCACAGTACTGCAGGTGGGGTCTCAGTGGAGTAGTGGAGTAGAGGAGCAGAATCCCGTTCCTCTCCCTGCTGGCCACATTGCTTTAGCTGCAGCTCATGATATGATTGGCTTTGTGGGCTGGGAACGCATATTTGTAATGCTTCCTCAACTTTAAAACTACAAAGCTATTACATTTGCAATGCACATTACAGATAAAATAATAATTTTCACATGAGTGTCTATCTTTTCTAACCTTATTTTAACATGAAGACAAGTTGTATAGAGCCTTTAATAAGCTATCACTTTTGTCACGATGATCCATATTCATATACTATACATTATTTTTTAGAAACACAGGTTTTTTTCTGAAGCAAAAAGCTAAAAGTAGATTTTATTTTTTAAACAGGTTTGTTTTCAAGGGTTCTTTTGACACTGAGTTGTTAAAAACTTATGTGTCAAGTAATGCAAGAGCTACACTTGTCTGTATGCTTCTACTATCCCCTCACAAAATTTCACTGAATTCTCCTTTGGTTTTTAGAAAATCGGGAGAGCACTTGGTGGGGGTGGTTTTTGGTAGGACTGGAACATTACATTCACTGTTATATTCCTTCACACCTGTGTTTGTGAAGGGTTCAGCAAGTAATACAAAAGGGAGGTAGTCCTCTTAAAAAGGTTAAACTTCCCACTCTCAACAACCTGATATGTCTAATGTACAAGGTATCCTCTTTAAAAAGGTTGTTAAACATGAATTTTGTTTACATATAATGTCATGCAGTTATCAGCATAATCAAAAACTTATTTAATCCTTTTCTAATTCTAAAGTGATTAGCAAGGGCTGAGAAATCACCTTATCTCACTAAAACACAGGTACGAACACAGAGTAAATATTTTGGTAAACAATTATTCTGCCCTTGCATATTCAGCAGTGTGCTAAATTATGCATAATCTTGCATAAGTAATAAGTGAAGGTAGCTTAAATTCAGGGTTTTTTTACCTGACCTATTTCTTTCAGTGCTGTTAGCTTCTTAAATCATGTATGAGCTTTCCGTAAGGCTTCAATGAGTAGTTCTAGTGGAGAGACTTCAGTAATAAATTTCAGGAGAAGACAAGTTTTTTGACAGGCATAATGCAACACATACAGAGTTTGGAACTCACACTCTGGGAATTTAGAGCAATCCTTGCAAAGCAGCTTTTCCCTGTTACATTAATAGAGAAAATGAAGTATGAAAGTCCTCAGGAATTACTGCTAGGTGTAATTTAAATAATTTACCAGAAGACAGTTCAGCACATGCATAGAACAGGGGCATACAGAGTTTGCCATAAGCAGTTTATAAATAAACTATATTCTGCTGAAGTAAGTCAGGCATAAATTATAACTATTCCTTTTGTGGCTATACTCTGTTCCTCATTGTAATAGTTATTTAAAAAAAAAAATCTGGGTTATGACCTTCTACTAGAAATCATAGGCTGTGCCTGCCTTGTACCTTGCTTATGAGCATGCTTACATTTAATAGTTTGGCTGCTATGAGATCAAAGTAAAATTACTATTGCTGTGGGAGGAAAAAAAAAAGAAAAAGAGAAAGTGCATTACATTTCTATAAACAGAATCTAGGTAGAATTTTGTAGTTCAGTGGAAAAAGGAGTGTTCTGTGCCAAAGACCATTAACTAGCATCTGACCATTTCATGAAACACTTATGCATTTTGTTAATGTATTATTCTATTTCTAGCCTCAAGTGCTGAAAGTTAAAATGACAGAACAACTTGAAAGTACCAATAGAAAATATGAAATTAAGATGCTAGGAAGTATGAAGAGGGCAAAAAATGTTTTAAACACCCTTGTAGAAACTGGATGGCTCCTACTTCTGCACAGGAGCTGCAACCTTAACTGCTAGGGTTATTAAGGACTGTTACTATTTACCAAGCAGAAATGTCTTAATTTATTTTGTCAGTGTTCAGAAATAAGAATCGAAGGTGAGAGGTCAATGATCCAGACAGGTTCATTGATTTTTGTATGCCAAATTAAAAATATATAAAATATATTTTATTCTGACACCTATAAGTGCTGCATAAAGAAATGGAAAACATGAAATTATTTAATGTTGTTTTCCCCTCTTTGTATTATAAAAGTTTAGTGATCTCTGATTCCTGCAGAGCACACAATAACACAAATATTCTGTCTCTCTTGTTATTAATTTTACCATGTTGTTTTTTAATAATAAAATTTTCTTAATTTACTCCTAATTAACTCCTCTTTTCTATCTAAATATGAGCCAAACGTTACAGTCACAGAAGTCCATAAACAATCACATGCCATAAAATGGGCTTGCAGGTTTTTTGTAATTTTGAGAAAAAAATTAACATGCTTAACACTCAAAGAAAATTACTGAAGATATTTTCCTACAAAAAAAAAAATGCACATTTCTGTCAGAATTTGGTATTTTTCTGAGTGAGACATTAACTTGTATTAATGAAGTCATGTATAAAAATAGAAAATTTATGATATTTTTGTTGATTTACATGGGCTAAAATTATATATTTTGCATTGTTTATGTAATAATATTAACACTTGCATAATAATACAAGTATATTTTAAACTTTTGATATGTATATTATTACTTCAGTAATTGCCTTGATGAAATATATATAGGTATTAATAGAGCTACACAATGTATAATGCCTGTATAAATAATTCAAGCTTTCTTAACCTAACGTTTGTCAGTGCACCCAAAACTCATGCTAGCATAAGAGTGAACATGGGGAATAGGTTTAAAATCCTCTTGCTTTTCCTTCTCTGCTTCTAAAAATATTTGTGTGGAGGGTATAGTGGAATCTGCATGCTGTGTGAAATCCTGGCTGCCCATCTCGGGCTGCCTGGAGAGGGGAAGGGCTGTCTGTACTTCACCTCTCTTTATCCACGTCACAGTGGATAATTTTGCAAGTCCTCATTCTCAATGTCTCTGCTTCTGCAACATTTTAGGGCAGGTTATGTGTCTTCCAATGAGTGGCACTGAAATGTGCTCCCACCTAGGTGAGCAAAGCTTTACATGAGAGCAGTCAAGTGCCAAATCAGACCTCATCTTTCAGGTACTGCTTGGCACACTGGCCATTCTTGAGATAAGACACTATTTTTAACTGTTTCTTTCATATTTTGTAGTTATTGCTAGTTGTGACTAAATATGGAGTGTGGACAGGGTTTATGACAGATGCCATTTGGGAAGGAAAATCCTCAGTGAAGTTCTTGATAAATGGAAAAGTATTTTCCATGTCCAGAACTGATATGCATATGTGAAAATTCCAAATACTTAGATATTTCCCTTAACTATTCTTTGAATGTGCTGTAAATTTCATTTTCTAAGGAATAGTTGACTCATTATCATTCTGGTTGAAGCAGTTGTCTTTCCTAGTGTAGAGCTTTTTCCATTATTAAAATGATCCGTTAGAAAATTAAGTAATGTTAACAAGATATTTCTCCTTAATATGCAATAAATATAGGTTGTTGGAATGATAAAAACAGTTTAGTTCAAACAATTTAATTAACATCCTTACAAGGATCGCTGAAAATAAAGTGCAAAATAAAATAAAATCACTGTCATGATCCTGACCCTGTGTTGCAAATTAAAAACACAGTTAAGTGTCATAAATTTCAGCAGCTCAATTTGGGTTCACTTAACAGAATTATGACAAAAGCAAATGTTTTGTCACTTTCAGACTGTTGCCAGGAAAAATTGTAGTGCATAATTAATGATAATCCAGTCTTTAATTTGTATATATAAAGGCACAGGAAGTTGCCACTGATAGCACAGAAATAATGTAATTTTCGGTGTTAAAGCAATAGAACTGTTTCATCTAAAACAGCGAGTCAGAGGAAGGATAATGGAAGGTGTCAGAGACACAATAAATAAGATTAGAGTGGACGAGAAATAAAAAGTATTAACTGTATTGAAATTTTCAATTAGAAAGGTAAAGTAAATCCTTTATGAATCCACCTTCTTTTAAACCTTTTTGAATAAATGCAGTTAAATTGCCTGAATACTAGTGAGTACAAAATCAAGCTATTTCAAAGAAATGAATTATGGTTTTATGTTGTAACTCTAGACACTTAAGTAATTTTTAAGAACAAAGATAGGCTTTTGTAAGATCTTGAACACCTGTGCTTGAACAGGCTAGTGATAATTGGGTGGTCATCTTCTTAAGCAGACCTGAAATATTAAAGCATCAGTGAAGCAGTGACAAAACACATTATGTGCTGGATCCTATGACTCATGCTGTTTTCCCAGTTTCCTTACATGGATGGTGTTTCTGGGTAATGCATCCTGCCAAACATGAGCACTACAGAAAACCCAACATGAGGTGGGTGATTAGATGAAGACAGTTTTCATCAGTTCACTTCTGATATACTTGTAACATGAATTGACATTGAATTTTCTCAGTAATGAAGAAGGTTTATCCACATGAGCCTTCTAATTTTGTCCTTCTTTTACTTGCTTAGGAAATGTGACAATTGTTTCCTCTACCCAAGGACACTTTCATCTGTTCAGACATGAATGCAGACTCAGCAAGCATTAGGGACTGTGATTTTTAAAGCTATTGTGTAGCTGGAGGTGCTAGGGATCCAACCACCATTTGAGTCGTTCTACTTGAACAAAAAAGGTACCTGCTTAGGTGTTTTACTACCAAAACCACAGTCACTCTGTAGTTAAATCTCTTACAATCATACGTGCAGATTAGCTCAAGTGGCACAAGTGTCTACCTTCCTAGAAAAAGTTTTAATTTTTTCCCTTTTTTATAATTTTTTTGTTTAATTAATTTAATGTTTTTTAGTTCTGAAAATAGTTGCAAATTGCTGTGTGAAACATACAGGAGTCTTGAGGTGATGAAATTCCAAGTCCTTAAATAGAGTTGTTTATGGATGTCTTTAATTTAACTAATCAATGTGCATGCCACACTTTTTCCAACAACTGCAAAAGTTTTTTGGACTGCTGCCTTTGTTAGGACCCTTTTTGCCTTCTTTAGTGAATCCTCTGCTGTTTCTCAGATTCCCAGGATCCTACACAAAAAACATGAAACGCTGCTAAAGTTATTATCCAATACATACTAAGTAATATCCAGAAAACTTTCTCTTCCAGCTGTGAAGAACTGATGTGTTAAACAGATTATTCACAAGACCTGCTTTCCTGTAATAAACCTAGAAAAGGCAGCTGAAATAAGCGTGCTTTCTAAATATAATACTCAAGTCTAGATGGAATTTCAGAGTAATGTTTCATGCCTCTTGTCAACACATAAGGATAAAATACTGTGTCAAAGACTCAGCATGGTAGAGAGATGAAAGTAAGAGGCAGAACAGAATTTATAAGTTACAGGGGCACTATGACTACATCCATGCTAATAAACTCAGTGTGTAAATGCTGTTATCCTCCACAAGTTGGTTGATAGCTATGGCCTTTGGAAAGTCCAGCTTCTGCATGGCACCCATGAAGTCCTTGAGAAAACACTGCTTGACATGAGTCATTTTCAGAGGTTAAATAGCTGTGAGTCTTTTCTCAATAGCATTCCAGAGACTGCTCAATTTACTGGTGCAGACTAGTAACCTATAGGGCTACTCACCCCATTTTTATCTTTGAAATGTATTCTGACAAAGGAGGAATCAAATTAAAGTTATACCTCTGGCCTACTCCTTCCCCTCACCTCACTCCTGCACCATGAACTTTCCCAGGCTGAAAATAAGGATGATGTGAGAAGGAACATCTTCACAACTTTCCTTCACCTTCAGGAGCAGAGCTTACCTACCAAACCTCTTCTACCTTTTATCTCTTAGCTGCCACTTTTAGCAGTAACAGCATTAGAATCACAAGCAATTAGCTCCATTGAGTGCCATACTTACACTCTCCAGTGTTTGTTCTCTTCCCAGAGGAGCCATATGTTCCTCTTCAATATCCACCTTTGACAGACAGATTCCACCATCCCTAAATGGCTCCTCAGCATATCTGCTATTCTTGCACTGACATTCAAAATGCATGTGTAACTTATCCCAAAGAGATCAGATTAATTTTTAATTGTTCTCTTCTCGGAGATTAATATAAAATTTTTACATGTTTCATATTTGTTTCAATACCTCAAACTGAGGTATTGAGAAGTCTGGTTAACCCCTTCCCTGATTGCTGTCCATTCTGAATTTTTGAAAGCAGGAAACAATATTAAGAAATGCGAAAACAAATAGCCTTCAAACCAGAAACCCAATACGTTAAAACCTTTTAAATGTATAGGAAGAAATAAAATGTGAATTTCATAACTATCTTAGTGCATTCACAGGGCCACTTCAGAGTGAAATTGTAGGTGGAATGGGGAATGCTGAACCAACCAAAAGTAAGGATCAATATTTTAATTTACATAGGACATTTACATGGTGGGCGAGATAAATGGCTGGGTATTTCCCTTTTCCCCTCACAGGAACCAACTCCAAGAGGTTGGAGTGTAAGCAATTAGTTTTAGTGTCAGAGGTAATCTTAAAAAGGTCTAAAAATTTTAACTGTTACCTGTGCAATCTTTTATCCTCAGCTATTCATCCCAGAATTTTAACTTTAATTTTGGTTTAGTTGTTCATACATGAAACCATTTTTACATTATGTGATTCTAATCAGTTCCGAATACGTGCTGGTTCGGTGAATATATTTTTGTCACTCTTTCAAATTATTCTAATTTTGTAGGAAATAGGGCTTTTTCTAATGCCATTTATTCTTCTCACAGCTTCTGTGAAATTGTGTGGGTCTTGCTATATTTCCTCATCAGACTTAAAGACCCAGGCACTGTGTTTCCTCTGCGAGTCTGATTTATGTGCTTGTGAGTGCAATAGAAATAAAAATTTCCTACTAATGATAAAAATTTCTCTTAAAAACCCACAGTAGTGACCAGTCTTCTCTACTGATGACTGCATATAATAAGAACATGAAACAGCATTTGGTTAGAAGGCTTTGCACAAGTTTCTCCAAGGGAAGGTTACCCTAAATATGAACCCCTATGTCTCAAGTACGTTTTGTCTCCCTATGCTTATATATTTATATGTGTTTATATGACATCTGTGTTTTTTGGTATATCAGTCTTTTTTTCATATGCAGAAGTCCAAAATATGTAGTCGTTGCTGGCTGGGCTTACCTTAGGTTTATTCCTCTTTCTGAGTTTGGAAGCCACATTCACCTTCCAGATTTTCCAGAGAAATAGATAGCTCAGTATTTTCCAGGGAAATAGCTCAGTATTAAAGTCCTCTGACTTTATGGGTCTAGTTTACATAATTATTAAAAATCGTATCTCTGAGTATTTCTAAGTATGGAGAAATAGGTTGCAGACTAATGTATCCTTGTGCACCTGCTCTGTGCTTCCCAGCAGACCTTGGAGAGGACCTGTCTGCCCAGCACAGGTTTCAAACAGTGCAGTCTGGCATAACTTTGAGGGGGGTGCTGCCCACCTTCCCCTTGTGCTACCCCATATCCCACCTCAGCACATCAAGAAGGTCTTGCCTGATATTTTTCACCATTTCAGTGTGAGCCTTCTGAAAGCCGGGAAGCAGAGAGTCCCCTATCTCCAGCAAACTCTCCGGCACAGCTTGCAAAATGCTTGAACACTGTGAAGTCCTTGGGGAGGAAAGGAGAAGGTGAACTCCTCCCCCAGTTGCACCCCCAGGAACTAAACAGCTCTCTGCACACTTGCTAGATGTATCCTCATGCCGCTGCTTGCTAGCTGGAGCTGAATTGCTGAGCTGCGCAGTGGTACCTGCTTTGGTACAATGAGCTGGCTGCAGGAGTCATCTGATCATCAGTGAAGTCATAAGGAAGGAAGGGAAAAAGGGGAGAACAGAAAGAAGAGAAAAGCACATGGATAAATATTCCATAATACTTTGATAAGCCCAACCAAGAAATGTGTTCTGTGATTGGTGTGCTAATGAAGCTCAGCCTGACAGAAGACAGCTGACAGCCACTATACATACATTCAGTCACCAATTTTTACTATGGAGAACTGTGAAGCTATGGTATTGGAATGGCTGATACATAAAAATATAAAAAGAGAGAGTTACTTGAAAATATAAAGAGGCTCAAACATTATTTTCCTTGTGCCTAATCCAAGAGACTGTATGTAGGTTTGGTTTTTTTTATTATTACTTGCCTATGTGTGTGCATGTGTTCGCACATTTGGATGCATGTAACAGCTTTTACCTTTCTAAAGTAGAAAATAATTTCTTATTTTTTTAGAAATAGTGATATTGCAGGTAATGATTTGACTTCTCCAACGTTCAAATGGTCCTGAGTTTCTGAAGTATATTTTAAAACACAATGTGGACAGAAAAGCAATTTCATGCCACTAATCCATACAAGTATAAACATTAGGAATCAGGAGACTTCATATATTCCAGCTATTGTATAGCACCTTGCATAGCAAAGGTCCCAAAAAAAGGTTTGAAATGTCATGGCTTGTTTCTCGGGTTTTGAGGTGTCTGTGACTTTTGCACTCTCCACAGTCTTTTGTATTAAGCAATAGAATATGCTGCTTCATAGTAGGAAAGTTATTTAAGATAAATTTTTTTTTTAACAGCTCCTTGCCATCTGACCTGCAAAATGTGGGGATCCAGGGCAGAATCCTGAGCAATGCTCAACTGTTTGAGCTGGACTTTTGTTTGTGCTTTAAGAAAAGCTGTGTATGGTCAGCTCATTTCATGCCTAAGAGATTTTCTCTTGAGCGAGGGAGGGGGCAAAAAGGGCTCTGCCACTTTGAATGCTCCTGTTTTCCTGAACTCTGTTGAGAATGAGTCTCCTAACAGGGCTGCTGTAATTGTGATCACTGTGATAGGAGAAAATGAGCTCTTCAGTGTTGCTTTGACTCAGTTCCTCCCCAGTCTGCCTGCTGGTTCTTTACAGACATTGCCTCATGCCTCAGAGAGCACTGGATTTGCAAATTCTGCTCCCGAGTTTATCCCTGGAATTTAATTGAACCTTTCACTTTCATCATAACAAAGATATTTGCTATACCTTAATCCAAAATCCATATGCTAAAGACTCAGTAAACTACCCTTTTTCCTTGGATACTCAGAAGGATTTTATTTCCTTCTATGAATAATATCTTTCTGCAAAGTGGCTAATAGTTTCATCTGCTTTTATATTAGCAGTAATAGTAGTGTTGCAAAGATACCATTTTTTGGTAATACAATTGAGAGGTTTACAGCAGTCATAGCTTTTAAGATCCCCATTTAACACAGCATTTAAGCACATATTTACCGCAAATAATCTGAAGCAGGAAAGCTGGGGCAAAAGTACTTCTGGGCCTTTTAAACAAGGAGCCACAGACCTTTTAGTAGGACATCTACCATTTTAAAGTTGTTTAGATACTGTTCTGGAATCATTTGTTCTACAGAAATCTTCTTTGGAATCAGCTTTATGCTATAATGGTTTGACCATCACAAGGGTAGCCAGCTATGGATTACAGCCCTGAAGGAAATTGCACCTATATAGCTTTCTGTCATTTATTTCAAAGGCCACATCTTAGAGATTGCTGCCCACCACCATGAAGTTTTGCCTCACAAAAAATAAAGGGTGTGTTATTCAACAAAAGAGAGCATCTAAAATAGAAGCTTGTGTCATCTCCATTCTCTTTCCCAGTGACTTCTCCATCCCTTCTGTCCCTGCACTCTTCTGCTCCAGTTTCTTAATTTTGACCACATTGTAAGTCTCAGGGCATTCTGTACTTGCCCTCACTATGGGATGTACCAGAGTAAAGGTCCGATAAATAACTTGATCTTTCTGGCAATACACTGAATATTAAAGCAAAATATTGTATATCTATCAAGACAGACAGATCTGGTAAGAAACCAAGTCTGTGTACATGCTCAAATATATATATATGAAAAAATCATAATGTAGCTAAAGATTGAGGAGCCTGGAGAGTGAAGAGTAAGTGGAAAGTGATTAAATGGTAAGTGATATCTTAAAAGCATATGAAAGATTTTAAAAGGATCCATGCAGAAAACAAAGAGCTATTAGTTAAAAAAGGTAAATTGCAGATAGCACTACTCTAATATCAGTCCCACAATAGCCATCAGAGATGAACCAGTAATGTAATTTCTTTTAAATGGATGCTATTCTAGTCGCACTTATCATCTGCAGAGAAATATTTCTAATATCTATATCAGATGATAAAACTATTTTCATTTATTATTGTACTAGATTTTTTTCCCCAAGATTCCTACCACATTTTCTTCTTCCTGCATGTCATTTTTTTCTTCTATAACAAATATTGAATTTGCAAAGTTGCTTCATTTTGCTTTTTTCATATATGACTCAAACGTTGATAGAAATTTTAGAAATAGGAAATATTTTCATGCTTTAAAAATGAATTTCTGAATTTCAGCCTTTATGTAAACACAGATATAAATGTATTGTATGCAATATATATTTATAATGTATAATTTAGATATATCTCAAGTAAATAGTAATTTCTGCAGTAGTTCTCATAACATTTTAGCAGGATTATCATTTTACTTATTTCTAAATGAAAAATAAAATCTAAATAATGTTCAGAAATGGATTTTTGCTGAGTTAATGAGTGATGGATCATGGTGAAATAATGCAATAAGTACATACTGTTGCCTTTGGGGAATAAAACAAAAGGGTTTTTCCAATTTTGTACATTAGAACCACTTTGTAGCTCAGACTTCATCTCCATTCACAGTGCCGTTTAACCCCACTGTCTGGTTATTATGCCTCTGATATAAATACACCAAATGTTAGCAGCATTGGAGAAGACATAAATGAAGCCCAACAATGTTACTGATAGAGTCTGTACAAAGTTTGCTGTGTAGCCAGCTGAGAGAAGTAATTTCTGTTTTCCAGTCAGTAATTGGAGTGTAAGGTGCACTATGTTTCAAGGCCTTGAAAGCTTGTTTTGTAATGAGACTAACAAGCTAAAATCATCTATTTTATCTGATTGAAGGTAGGGATGATTTGACTGTGATCTGTGAATACCTGTGTAAGGAAGATATTTCTTCTCATAGAAGGTTCTGTAATCCAGTAGAAAAAAGTGTAATGAGATTCTGTGCTTGAAAACTCAGAGCTATGCACATTCAGACAAATATTACAAGAGAAAAGTCAATTTACATTGGAATAACTAAGCTAGAGATCTCTTGGATTCTTTATCACTGTGTAGGATACATGCTTTGCACTGAAAAAAATTGATAACAGCGCTTGCTTCCCGAGGGGTTTATTTTATGGTCTTGTGCCTATCTTCACAAAACAAGCCTTCCCTTTCTTACAGTGAAGCAGTTGGGCTCATTGAGGCAGAAGAACAATATAGTCAACCAGAGTTTTCACCAAAGAGATTTGGTATTTGTGTGTTTATTTGAAAGATGAATGCTGACAAGAAATTATTTTCCCTTAACTAGGCCTTCCCTACTATTTAATGTATGATTGCAAGTATGGTAGAATCAACTAGAAAATTCTTTGGTATGCTGATATTCCTACTTCATTGTTAATTTTAATGTCTGTGTTTGTTAATGTGAGTTGCTGCTCTTCTTTTAATCAGATATAAACCTTAACACTTGAGGTCTTTTTCTGCAGCATGCGTGAAGATGTCAGTTTCTGATTTAGTGACTGCTCTTAAGGAAAATAAATTTAACAAATTTAATACTGTATTTTAAAAATCTATACAATTCTGCTTTTATGAATACATATATATTCAAAAAAGGGGCAAAAATTACCCTTAGTCAAGAAAATGTACACATTTAATTGCCATAAGTAATCTCAAAATGTTCTCTCTTACCTTCTGTTTCAATTAAGGGTTTCTATTGTTTAATTAGTCTCGTAAAACTTTTCAGAAGATAGGCATAAAGCATTCTATGTCAGGTAAACTATAAAGAGAAAGCAAATTAAAGAAATATTGAAAATAGACATCAGTCAGTAGTGAAAATTTGAATACTTTTTTCAGTCAACTGTAGTTGAAGTATTCCATTTTTAGACACAAACAGCTATTCTGAGATTATTTTTAAAAGATATTAAGGTAGGATGCTTTTCTCTGTAAGATATGTATTATTACATTTTAGCTGAAGCATACCAATTAATTCTACAAGTCATTAGATTTTTTTTCAAATTAGTTATGGTAAATTCATTTTTATTCCTTCAAAATCAAAGCGTATCCTATCCCATCTCCCTTGAGGTTTTTATCTTTAACAAAGTCCCAATCATATACCACAAAAATAACTCTAGTGTTTCAACTTTCAGTAATTGGATGGATAGAATAAGTAAGTCCTTGGCTAGGTAGCAGTATTTGCTTTAGATTGGCAACATTTTTCTATAGTTTGGACTACCATGAAACCATCTGATCTGAATATGAAACAAGTTATTTTATAGTGTTTAAAATATACTACAGATCAGGTTCTGAGAATTTATATTGATCTAATGCAGTGAAAATTTAGAAGATTGGGTGCTGGAAGACCATTTAAGAGATTTGACAGATTTAGCACTTCTACATACAGGCTGTACTGATATCACACACCTAAAAAACAGATATCTGTAAAACACCTTCTAAAGCATAATTTAAATTTTTCATTAATAAAGCATTAAAAACTGAGTGTCTGCTAAAAAGTTGTAAGGAACATGACTGTGCCTTCTAATAAAATGCAGCTTTCTCCCGATTCCCAAACCAGAATTTACTTGCAATGCCATTTAAAAAGTCTTAAAGCCTTGAGAAATTATGAACATTGTTTCTCAGACAACTCTACCAGCGTAGGCTACAGAACATGCTGAACAAGAGCATCATAAAAGATGTGAATTATTTGAAAAGGCAGGACTATTTGAAAAGAAGAACTGTGCCCCCAGATTTGTAGGACAAGAACTGGAGGCACTCAGCTGAGATGGTGGGAGGGAAGGGGAGAAGGGAGGCTGCACCCACACAGCCCTTTCTCCCTGAGTGGGTCACACAAACTGCAGACCTTTAGGGCACTCAGGGAAAAGAAACAGACCCCTTTTTTCTTTCATATACTGTGTATATGAAATGGGGACTGAGTAGTCCCCATTCTCTTTCATTCTGTGTAAGATTGAGAAAGTATTGTACTCAGGAAGCGTAGCTCCACTTTTTGTTTATATATTCCACATGTACTCACAAACACAAATACAGGCTGCCATTGAAACCTAGTCAGGCAGCCTTTCCATCATTTATTCAAGTCACATTTTCAGAGTCACTCTGTCTTTTTAGTCCCATTTAAGCCAATTTCTGAGCATCATATTTAAAAATTTGGGTTGTTAGAGGTCCCTTATTGAAAAGCCACATAAGCTGCAAGCATATCTGAATATCAAAGGATCAAGTGGTATTTTTGTGAGGAATTAAAAGTCTTTGGCCACAGTGAACTGTCATATTCCAGCTGAGTAATTCCTTTCTGCTTATTCATTTTCATACTATATTCTCAACAATAATTTTTCTGTGTATTTAAATGTTACATCTTTATACCTCTGTTGTGACTACTCCTGTGGCAGAATGGCAAAAAAATAATTTTTGCTTTTCTTCTGTGAAAAAACCCACAGACCAGAAATCCTGTGGGATGTTTAATGCTTTTTGTTGGCTAAATACACATGGTCACCAATTGATTTATTTTTCTCTGTTTCTGAACACTGATCACTCATATAGTTCTGTATAACTAATAAAAAGAAGTGATGTGTTCCCAGTTTTTGCTTTTGCTAATAACATTTTGTTTAATGGGTGTGTCAGATGTTCTTACAACAAAATGAAATATTGAATGAGAGATATTGAAAAATGTACCAGTCCGCATGAAAGTTATTTGTTTTGAACAGTTACACATACTAATTTATCTGCAGCCCAGGCAGTGAACAAAGATAAAGGAAAAGTTCTTTTCTATTTACTTGATGTTGGTGTGACCCAGCGCAATAATCTTGCTGACTAGTGAGGCAAAAAGCCTAGTAACATGACTCAATGCAAGTTCAGATGGAAAATATGAAATAACTCCAGAGGGGCCTAAGCTTTCAGAAGCTCCAGACAAAGTCCTTTGACTCTGTGATGGTAGGACTCATAGCACAGGTAATCATTTAACTCTTGAAAACACCTAAGGCTCTCAGACCTATGACTGGTCCATCTCTAACACCAGGCTGCATGGCTAGCAGAAGATGTTGCAGTTTTATTCTGACAGTAAACGTTTCCCTGCAGAATTTTTAAGTAGTGAATCAGAGACAGAATTTGTCCCACTTGCACCCTTTATAGAAAGTAAAATGTAGAGTTTGGAATTCCAGTCATGGGATATGCATTTCTTCTTTTCACTCCCGCATTTGACTGTACACAGAAAACATATTTTCTTTTTGACATATTAGGCATGTTTGTATTCCATCCAGAACTGCTGGGGTCTTATTAGGCAACACTCAGTTTTTGTACTATTAGAATATAGTATAACCCTGAGAAGAGTATTAAATTATGAAGTGTAATGGGAATTCATCTCTGTCAGCCCCTATAGTTTGTTTTGGGGCCAGCTGAGGATCTAGGTGGATTTTGGTTAATTCCTGCTTAAGTACTTGTTAGTAAAATTTCAGCCTTCCATTTCCCCATGTCTTGGCTTCAATATGCTTTTATGTTATCAGATACTCACTGTTACTAAAGGGAAGTACACACATACTCTTTTTTCTTACTGATCTCTTATATGTGCCTTGACAAGGAAGAGCTGTCCATTGCAGACAGTCTGTGCTGATGTACTGATGTTGAGTTATGCCAGAAAGCATTCCTCAACACTGTGTGTTATTGCCTGTACTTGCACCCAGCCACAGAACAGGTTGTCACATTGGTCCCAACCATGGAGATGTAAATTGTTAGGATTTTATTGTCATACGTATTACCCTGCTATAAAGAGTGTAATTTACCTATTCAATTAACATGAGCCATGGTTGTAAGAGCTGCCATTTGATTTTCTAAACTGCATGGGCATTTCATAATATACTTGTAAAAACTGGGCCATGATGCATTAGGAGCTATTAAGCCATCATTTACAAACACTTTGAAATAACGCCGAGTTCCTTTATGCTTAAAAGAGGAAATAACTGATGTATTTCAGTTTGGTTGCATTTGATAAATTCATGCATGGAAAGCCTAAAAGCACTGTTAATTAATCAAAATCAAACTAATGGAGCAAACACATTTGTGAGTCAAGGGGGAGGGGAGATTTTTAATAGAGCTCAAGGGAGTCAGAGTCCCAACTTCTGCTGAATTTAAATGGGAATTTGCTGCCTTGATGCCTTGGGTGTTTCTAAAAACCTCAGCCTAAGCAACTGCTTGTGTCCCTTCCCATCCTCATTTAGAAGAAGCTGTTGATGAAGTAACAGTTAATGTTTAATGGCGTGTATTGTGTTTATGCATTTAGCATGCTGTGTGTATCACATGAACACTAAAATCAAACTGTTCTACTTTTCCCTAAAGTTCCTTCAAAATAAAGAGATTTTTGAACACTCTAGTTTTTCAAATAGAATCAAAATTTTTCTTATCTTTGAATATGAAATTTGCATTAAAATTGAAAAGGACATTGAGCAAAGTCATGGACAATAGTGTGGAGAACCATAAAGAATTCAGTGTTTCCTGTGGAACCTTTAAAGAATAATTCCTCTGGTAATAAATATAAATTAACTTAATCTAATAAGAACTTTATTTCATTAAAATCTATGCCTGACATTACTATTGGGACATATATTTTGAATTTAAAAAAAACCTTAGTGAATCTATATCTATAACATGTAAAGTTTCATCAGAAATAGAAGTAATTCTAAAATGTTGGTTTTTACAAACATGTGAACATGATACCCATGTAAAGCTGCCTTATTGATTTTTATTTAAAAAAACAATTTGGAGAATTTTTTTTTCTATTGTATCTGCTTGAATACTATGAAAATTTTTTATCAAACATTTTGTTCTCTGGTTTTTAAGAAACACCACAAAATGTACTACAAAACGGAAAAGTTTGTGGCTGCCACTTTTTTTTTTTTTCCTACTTGTAAATGCCAGTGTGGTGTTTGTTAGGGCGTGCAGGGGTCCTGCCAGACCTCCAGAGTGGCAGAGCAGTCCTACTGCCCAGGTTACAACAGTCTGAACTCCCTGCACTTGCTCCTCTGCTCACTCAGCAGCCCTAGCACACGCTGAGAGAGGTGCACACCTCTGAAATGCATCCACCTGGAGATACTGCAGCACTTCTAACTTAACAAAAGGATGTTGAAATATCTTGTGAAATATTTGAAACAACAACAACAAAAAAAAAACCTGAACTCTTCACTGTTTCTTTTAAAACAACTGGAATAGGATGGGAGTGGCATTTTTCTGTTTCCCTTAAAAGTGATGGAAGTACTTCACCCAGTTGGCTGAGGATTCCAGTTTTGTATTATGTGTTCCATGAAGAGCCTCACCCTTAGTTTCAGACAATTTTCACTCTCTGAGACAATTTAGCATTTTTTGTGTAATGGGCAGCAAAAAATTGGCAGATCAAATTTTTTTTTAAGTGATTATTCATTTTTTAATTTTATATAGGAAAGTTTTGCCCAATAGATAAATATAAATGATTGTCATGGAGTTACTTTACCTTTAAGAAAGTTTAAGTTGCTGGGATCTGCCTGGCGTCTTTTCTCCTGACCAATTATCGGTCATTGCTGAGAATTGACAGCAGTTTAGGCCATTGAAAAGTGGGATCAACTTGTGAACCCTACCTTAAAGTGTAAAACCAGAGCTCTGTTGGTTCTCTTTGTTTTCCTGGCTGGGAAGGGCGGCAGAGCCCCAGGCTTCCCGCTCCCTGCCCAGGCCATGCGGCCGGGCGGGGACTGGGCTGGGCCCAGCGTCTCCCGGCCGGGGGATGCGGGCCCTGTGGAGGGGGTTTTCTCCGGGCTCCGGCCGGGCCGGGCCGAGCCGATCTCTGGCTCGGCTGCAGGTTTTTTGCTGTGGCTGGATTCACTGGAGACTGCTGAGTGAAGAAGGAGAGGGGCTCTGGGCCTGCAGCGGGCTGGGCGCGGCGACTGCACTCTCCAGAGCAGCCATGAGGAACTTTCCATCGCAGACGGCTCCAGCTCCTGCACCAGCCGAGGCCACAGAACTACCTACAACAGCCTGGGCAAGATTTTAACTCTTTCATTTCCCAGATGAGACTTGCGGATTAATCTTTTTATCCAGACAGAGAAAAGAGAGTGATCAACATGAAAAGAGACTTTATAAACTACTAGTGACAGGAAAGAAAAGAAAAGGTAGAGAATTAAGAAGATGCTTTAATTAAGCTGAAATATCTTTCTGTTAAAACTATGGAAATGGACAATAGGGTCTTGAAAACGCTCCTTTAATTCATGACAGTATATAGGGAGGAATAGAGTGTTCAAAGTGTAAATTTTGAGTAAAAAGTAGAGTAATTATGGTACAGTGAAGTGCTGGAAGATTTGAAGCCTTGAGAGGCAATGAGAAAACTGTTTTCTGGTGAAGCTCACGGAAACAGATGAAGAAGACTTTTTGCCTTTGAATAACTTATCCTTAAAAATCCCATCCCTAGACTCATGGCCCATACACACTTGGGATGTGAAAATGGGAGGAGTGGGCTCTAATAACAGCAGCTCTGGGCAGCTAACATTAGAGCAATGGAAAACTATGAGAAAAATAGTTTTTCTTGTGAGAAACTCAATAAATTAACAGGAAGAAACTTCTGTTTCTCTATAAAGACTGGTGAAAAGACTGTAGCAAGAATTGGGACTGTTTTAACCATCAAAGTTCCAAAGGTTTTGTCTCTTTTGTCATGTGAACAAGGGAATAGTGGGTAGACAGGGGATGAAAAGGTTTTTTCTGGAAGTTTATTCTGGTGTTCTTATTGTAGTTTGTCAATAAACTTTCTTTCTTTTTCCCTTTTAAGTTTTATGCCTGTTTTGCTCTTGTTCTAATCCATATCTCACAGCAAGAAATAAGTAATTTTCTTAGTTATTGGTTTAAAACCACGACAATGATGAAGCAGAGAGCACCTGAACATATTTTCAGAGTCATCACCACAGGGCATAATATCTTCCATTTACAGGTATCTAAAATGAGAGAATGTTTTGGAAGTCAAGGCCTATATGACTTTGCTAGGTATCTTCCCTGATTCAAGTTCCTATCAAAACCATGCAGGAGTCACTTCAAATATGTTGTAGTAAGTACTTCTTAGGACATATTTGAAATTTATATTTGAAAACCTCAGGTGATGCACAGGTGAAATTTTACAGAGGTCAAGACAAGCTAAGATGTTGATAAATAATTTTAGTCAATTAGTACACACTGGGCTTACTTACTGACCATTTTAACGATGATCAGAATGTGAGGAACACAAGAGCAGTGATACAGCTTATTTCCAGGACACTTGTCTTTAATTGCGCTCTAAGGATAAAGCACTCAACTTTTTTTTTTAGATAGTAGCTTTCAGTAAAACTTTAGAAATGTTTTCCTAAGCTATTATGCATGGGTATTTAAATTATGCTAATATAATATTGTTTGTCAGGACATGGAATATGACAAGCTTTCCTCTTTGTATTTTGCATACACCCACTAAAGTCTAAAACTAAAGGTTACACAAAAGAGCTGCCAAAACTTTCTAAGATCTGTACACAGAAGTTGGAAGGTCGCTTGTTTTGGATGAAAGGTACTAGATAACAAGTTTTTAAGACATTTGAAACTAATTTTTTGAGAGCTATAGGTGGTGTCCTTTTGGTTATCACAGAATAAACAAGAAATATGCTGGATCTTGTACATAATATCTCCCAAAGTTATATGTGTACTACATTGTTATGCCTGCTGCTATGAAAATTTGTCTCTGGCTCTGAACATTTGTGTTTGAAAATTTGAGTCCTGATAAATAAATTTTTCTAACTGGAATACCAACTGTAGATTTTCTCAGGCTACATTGTAAACAAGTGTTTGTTAGTCAACTGAACCGTATCTACAATTGTTTTTCGGAACTTAACCAGGGGAACTTGGGATTTTTCATGAAACTGGCATTGTTTTGACATTATCATTTAGTGTATTCAAAAAAAGTAACCACATTCATATTATTGTCACTGGCTAATTTTGTTTTGGGTGTAGGCCTGCACAGTCCCAAATAAAATCAATGGGTGTCGAGTATCTAACTAGTTAAAGACAAAGGACAATTGGACATTCTCAACAGTGCCCTTCATCAAGTGATTTCAAGTTCCAGGACTCAGAGCTGTATTTCTATCTAACTTATCACGGATAAGAACCATCCATGTATAACATAAGGACAGTGTGACAAGAGGAAAATGATAGTTAAAGAAGTTTTTCTCTCAGCCTTCTCACTTCTGTTCAATGTCAGAAGAAACTCAGATGAAATGTAAAAAGCTTATGACATTTGAACAACAGGGGAGAGAAAAGACTGGGAGGGGGCGAATCGAGACTGAGTGCTACAGTTTCACTCTCCTAGTTAACGTTCAATAAAACTTTCACAAACCACCACAAATCACTCTACACATTTCATCATTTGAAGCCTTTTTATTTCATGTTTTCTGAGCCCCTGAAGAGTCATTTTAATTCCTTTCTTGTGACGTTTTCCTTTGAGACCCAGAAGCAGGAGAGTAAACTTGAAACCCTATAACAAAAAAGCATGTTTGTATTCTTTTGGTTTTTAGTGGGAATTGGATAAAAAAAAAAAAAAAAGAAAAAAAAAAAGGAAAAAAATATAAACAGCATTCTAGCTGTAAAAGTTGCAAGGCCAGAAAATACCTGCCTAAACTTCAGCTACTATTTTTTTTTTCTTTCTTTTATTGTGAGAATAACTTTGCAGACCTTGAGAGCACTACCTATGAACGCCTGGAAGCTGAATTTGAGAGAGGTCTAGGTATGTTTCTTTCAGATATGCATCTTGGAAAAATCTTAGTATATTTTGCTAATTAATTCTTCCCTTCCCATCTTTTCCCTTCCCCACTGGATAGTAAAAGAATGAACTATTGCAAGACTCCAACATTCAACTACCTCTGACACACATTTGACTGACTATTTCTTTGCCATGGAGATGAAATTTCTACAGTCACATGGTTTTCTGTTTTGGCTTTATTTTGCAGCATGTTTTCCTAAATGAATTTTTTAACTGAAATATCAAGGTATCTTGTTTTAGTTTAAAGGTCAGACCCTAAATGTGCAGTTCCAATCTCTTGAATAGCAGTTGAATGCTGTTTTCCATAGCATTTCACTGTGATATGATAGCTGTAGGCCAGACCACTGTTACTTTGATGATTAAAGACCTCCAGCTGATTATATCACTCCTCACTTTCAGAGAAAATTGTTGGTTTTTTTTGTTTGGTTGGGTTTTTTTGAGCTAGACAAGTTTAGGGACAGCATGCAACTTAAATTGTTGGGGCAGTATTTAGTCTGTGTACCCAGTATGGAAAATCAGAGCCTCAGTAACAGCTATAAGATACAGGCAAGACATATCAATCAGCAAAATCTATTGAACTGTGAATTTACTCGAAGCAAAGATTTTTAGACTGGTTAGATCCAGTCTATGAAAGTTCAGTTTCATAGACTTTCTAGTCAAAATAAAATATTCTAATGTAACAATGCAAAAAAAAAATTTTTTTTGATCCAAGAAGAAAAAAAATACATATTTGATTTTGATATCATAAAACCAAAATATTGGACTTTCAAAACCTCAGTTTGAAATCAGAATTCCAGAAATGGTGAGATTTCCTGCAGGACAAAAAAAAAATGTAGATTTCAATTAGCATCATCCTAACCATTTAAATTTGCTAAGGATATAATTATTCCTTGTACATTGATGGTTTTTCTATTTTTGCCTAAATATTCATTCTTTGGTTTAAACTCTTCAAAGATAGCTAAAAGGGCCTACATAGGCAAGTCTTAGAATCCCTCATTAATTAATAACTCCTTCCTTAGCTTTGATTTCAGCACATGGAAGTGTGTTATGATAGAGCAGGCTGGCTAAGAAAAGGAACCTAACCTGTCATTTGAACTGCCCCAGGTGCTGTGGTGAGGGTCTTTGTGCACTTCTGTAGGTAACTTGTGTCTCCCATAGACAAAAGAGCACCTTAAAGAAATTTTCTTTTAGCTCTTATCATGCACTCCTGGCAGGCATATAATGAGTTCAGTAAGAATATGCACACAGAGAGGAAGAATTTGGCCAAAACCAGTTAATTTTATCGCCCTTAATTGCAAGTCTTCAAGAGGTATTGCTCCCATTATTGTTAAAAATTAACTTCTCAGTCTGGAAGATACAAGATGCAGAAGAGTAACCAACATTATATTTCCCATAGTTAGAAGATTTGCACCTAAAAATGGAAGAAGGTTTTTCTGACCAGACAGATTGAAACCCACTAACAACATGGTCCTCTGAGAAGAGCGTTCAAGTACACAGCTGAGACCAGTTTGGCTACTGCACTCTTTTCTACCTTTTTAGAAACAGGGTTGCCAGGGAGCTCTAGGTGCAGGGACAGGGAGAGCACATGAGGCTTGCTGGTGAGGGACCTGACCTCCAAGAGATCACCTGTTTTTCTTAGATTCTCCATTTTACTTTAAAAAAAAAAAAAAAAAGGATTATGCAATTTGTGAAGAAGTCTCCAAAGTGAAAATCAGATGATGGATTTTTAAAATGAATGTTCCTGTGTGAAGAATCCCATTATTTAGCTTGCTTTCTTCTTATCTTGCCTTAGAGGCCCTGGCTAACCTGTATTCTGACATTTGGGACGCACTGAAGTGAATGCTCAAACTGCAAGTTTATTACCATCTGTTTTAAAAGAGAAAATTAACTCTTTCCTCCTTCCCGAGAAGGGGATTTATGTGTTTAATTCAATGGGAAAGCTCAGATTACCATCCAGCCTCGTAAAAGGAGAGGGATAACATGTCAGAGGCACTACAATTCTCTGGTTGCTGTTGGCAATAGGTGTCCTTACATTCACATACCTGTTGCTGTGAATCCAAAGAGATTAGAATAACTGGTTTAATTTAGCCTGAAGAAGGCCAGAGTGCCCTTCAGATACCTAATAATGAGAAAGTCAAGACCACTGTTCCATGAGACTAAGGTAAGAGATGAGATATTGCTGAAAAAGTTTTCAGGGAAACAGAACTAAAATGTACAAAAATGTTACAGAATCTGCACTGCCAAACACTTAGGCAAGGACAAATATCTGTCTAAGACGATTTAGTAATAAAATACTGTGTCGGGGAATTATATGACCTCTAAATGTCTCTCACTTTTTCCCCAGCTATGTTTCTTTAGGTTCCTGTGCTGGGCCTGTGAATGCATTATACCTTTTCTCACACAAGTTCAGGGAATTCCTTTACAATGCAGTGTGGAGTATCTCAGTAAGGATAATTAGTCCAGGCAAACTGCTCGACTAATTTGCATATACAGCTTCCAAAACTGAGGTCATGCTTCTTCTGGGGTCCTTGGATGCCATCCACTGTCCTTTGCATGTTATATTTTCTTAATATATAAGCTTCCACCAGTTGCCAGCAGGTAATTGATGTTTCTCCATCTTTCCAAGTTCCCTTCTATACATTATCTCTAATTTTGATCCATTGACTCTAAAGGGCTATTAATAAGTATTACACTTATTTAAAGGACTTTTAAAAAGTTAAAAATCAGAGCAGTTATGTTAAAGATATTAGCTAGATGAAATATTTTTACACCTTTGTTTAACCCATTGACATATAATCAGCATACATAAAAACTCCTTAATGTTTTATTTTACTATTTTACTATTTTATTAATATTTTAGGTGTTAAAGAAGACATAAAAAAGGCAAAATATAAAAAAATCAAAAGTGGTGGTTCTCTTTTAATTTGGGCCTTCATTTAGAAAAGAAAAAAAAGTGGGGGGGAAGCCTACAACACTGCTTATTTTCATGAACAATGCTATTTGTTTTGTGCTTTTCAGTTCAGGCTGGAGAGAAGCTGATTTACATAAGTTGATGGCACGTGTGTGTGTATATACACTTCACAAGGCCATTTGCAAGCAAGCAGTTACATTTACCTGCTAATTGTGAACTGACAGAGGCTACATACAGTGTACTGTATGCAAAAGCAGCTAGAGGCATGTTCTCATTCAATAAACATTCTCCTCTTCTGCATGGATGTTTCTGCGGGTTTTTAGCTTCTTGGATAAGTGTCACTGTTATAATCTTTTAATTAATATTGTGCTGTAGAGTGAAGGCATGAATGGATGCTACTGGCTGTTATTGCCATAGTGCCCAGAAGGATGCTACTGTTTTGCCAAAAATGTTCTGTCACTAATGTGAGGCCTGTTGACAGACTGTTGTTTATATGTGTCAACATGATGCCAAGTCGATTGTTTCACTACAGGAATCCTGGCTTGGCCCCAGTGGCTGTCTGAGGCTTTGTAGACAAAAAGATACTTTTATAGTGGCAGTAAAAGTGAACAGCTTTTTGGACTTTTATCGTGATCTCAGAGTAACTATTCTCCCATATATGTTAAAAGGATTAATAATCAGGAAATTTTACATACAGCTTGGTACATCATATTTTGTACTGTCTGGACAGAGGAAGGAATTTCAATTTAAGTGGGGCTAATCTAATTATTATACTAGATGCTTAATCATATTACTCAGAACCAAGCATAAAACATTGCAACATGTCTGGAAGTGTGTTTTAGTGCAAAAAGAACCATTAAAAAATTTGTTTTCTATTTAGTCAGAGCAAATAAGTAGAAACAGCGTGGGTGGAGAACTGTAGTACAAATTTCTTGATATGGACCTTGCCTTCTGGGGTCGCTGGATTCCATGCTCAGACTCTATTCTATACTTCTTGTTTATGTAACACATGACAATTAAGAGGCTCCAGTGGTGTAGAAAAAGGAAGCTGGTGCTTTCTATTTCCCCCAAAGAGCTGATGTATTTTTAATAACTCCGTTTGTCTGCTTCAGAGGAAGAGAACTGATTATTGCTCAGTTTGAAAGCTTAATATTTATGTAAATATGTTAATTTAATGGGAGAAATCTTATCTACTATTTAGAAAAGGTCATCTAAAGAGCAATCTTTACTATTTCCATCTTGATTCCTCCTCATTGGGTTATCTCAATTTCTCTCAAACTAGCATTACTACTGGAAAAGTGTCTAATTTCTTGCCCAAACCAGTGGGATGTTTGTTACAACTAGATTGCCAACTGTCACTTTTGGGCAGAATCTTTAAATACATGGTCCTGTCGTCTAGTCAGAAAAATGTCTCCAAATCTCACATGAAAATGCCAGAAAAATCCATCACAAGGATGTAGAAATTGTGTGAAAAATACCTCCAGCTTTTGATCATTCTGCCCAAGGCTCACCACATGGTATCCCAAATATTCTTCGGAGATGCAAATTCGGCGTAGCTGGTGCTATAAGTCAGTGATAATAATGAGAGTTCTGTTACTCAGAAATGTGATCAGTCATATTTACGTGTATCCCAGGCTGAACTACGCTACTGGAGAAAAGACTGGCAGTCTGAAGGACCAAGTCATTCCAGGTGGGCTTCAAAGTGCCACCTAATAATCATATCAGGACCACTCCTACTCGTAACAAAGTGTCAGTGCCAGACCTGTATTTCTCCTCATAAAGGTCAGACTGTGAAATACATTCTTCTGATAAGATATACTTCCTTTGTAACCTGCAGACACAATTCAACTACTTCGGTCTTTTGCCCCCAGTCTTTAGGGAGTAAAATATTTCTCCTTTAAATCCAATAAGCCTGGCACGTATGCATCTTTTCTAGCATATGCAAGAGGTATTTCTTAGAACCTTTCTCCATGTAGGGAAGTCACAAATCTTTTAGCTCTGTCACTACCCACTACACCGTATTTCCTGCCCCTGAACCCCACCAACAGCATTCCCTGTGGCTTGAGATCTCTGCTATAATAGAGAATAGAAACTGAAAATGTACTGCATAATATTGTTATGAAAGTCAGATAAATTCAAGGCTGATGATCTTATCCAAAACACCTGGCTCCAGGAATATTCTCTGTAGTTTTGGTACCAGTTTATTTCTGGTTTTCTGCATCATATTTGGAGTCAGAGGAGTTATTACAGTGAAGGATTTATCTGTCTTCAACGTACCAAGGTTCAAGCAGAAGATGAGAGTTTTTGTGATAAATCCATGCACAATAAAGGCAGACTGACTGGTTTTACCTTTCATCCTCTCAGAATTTTGGTTACAGATCTTTCATTGGACCTATTTATAATAGAATGAAAGGGGCAATATATAGCCTTTATGTCCTTTGTATAGCTTGATTAGTACTCTTTTTACCATTTTTTTTAATGCTTCCTTTTTCCTTTATTTAGATTTTTAAAAACCCAGAGCTTTGTTTTAAGGCTCTAAGAAGGCTTTAAGAAAATGAATCTCTCTTTTTTCTTTTTTTTCTACTTAAATTGTAGTTGCGGAATTCTAAATTATGTATCTGGTAGAGTGTATGTAGTGAGAAAAGAGCAAATGCCAAATGAAGCCAATGACAGTTTTAAAATTCATGAAAAATCCAAGCTAAAATGAGAAGCATGAACACTATAAATCATTACTTCCTTGCCTCACAGCCAGCTAATTCAAGAATCTGCATCAGTTTTATTTTGCCAGTTGTGTAATCTTACACAGGCATTGAATTTTGGGAATCTAGCTGGTGAGGAGTTCGGTTCTGGCCCACCCCACTGCAGACAGAACCTTCTTCTAAGAGGTAAGGTATAAAAAGATTTTTTTTTTTCCCCCTAGGTCACTTTTTTTCTTCTGAGTCACTGTGGGAGACAGCACTTGCTTGTCTGCGCACGCTGAAACTGGTCAACCTTCTCTTGGCTTACCCCCTTAGACAGGGATGTGGTCTCACAGGAACTGGAGATCTGTCATCTCATTTCCAGATGCATTGTAGGTAGATCAGATGGGTTTTCTAGCCTCTTAAGGGGATGAAAATATATGGATATCACATATCACCAAGTTTTTCTTCTCACCGTGACAATGTGACTTTTGCAGATAGCCTGCTGTTCCTAACACGTCTCAAAGAGGAGGTGTTTCAGTCTTCAGAGTGAGAAAGAGTTGCCTTTGACTCATCACTGGCTTTTGACAGTTTTGCTGAACTAGGGCCAATAGTTCCTTATTTTCCACTTGCTTAAAATCACAACATATCAAATTGCATTTGTGTGAATAACATGCTTTGGAATGCTTATTAGCAACAACTAAAATTTAATGGTGTAATTAATTTAGTTAATATTTAAAGTTATTTTCCGATCAAAGGATTTCTCTCTTAACCAATAGCAAGCAGTTCTGCTTTGCTAGGTAATTTTAGACTATTTATAGTTATTATTGGTTTTATTATTTTTGTGCAAGACATCACATAGATCTAAATAGGCACACAGTGCACCGCTATCATACTGTCTAGGTAATCAGTCTTGCAAGGATTTCTTATTTAGTCAGACCCCTTAGTCCAAGTGTAGATGTTTAGCACATTAAGAAATAGCTTTTCTCAGACCACATGTTTGGCTCGATATTTTGAGATACATTTCACACTGAGATTGCAATCTTTATCTTGAGCAAATGGAGATCTAATTAAAAATATATTAACTTGTCTTTCAGCTAGCCTAGTTTAACCAATTTCTGAAAGTCAACAGCTTTTCAGTTTCATATATCTTAGTGGTGGTCTATTACCCTTGATTCATGCAGCTTCCACAGAAATTAATAGGAATTGCTTATACTGAAGAAATTAATTCATATCTCTTTTCTTCTATGCTAGCATGATTTTACAAAAATGGAGCAGCTGAAATTAGCAAAATTCTGCAACTCCTCTAATTTTTTTTCTGATTTGATTTAGACTTTGAATTGAAGATTTTATTTGTAATTTCTATACAGTTATTTTATGGCTCCCATTTCTCCTAAATGACTGCAAGCAAGAGCTAATGTAGACATTTGCATTTGCTGTAAGTTTTTAAAGCTCCTAGTAGCAGCTCCTTTTCTCACTTCCTGATGGGAAGGACCCATGGCTATAAGTCACCTAACATAAACTGAGCAGAGTGGATGCATAACATGAGGTGGTTATGTAAATCCCTCCTTCACTACAATCTGGTCATGGCTGTAGACTGTAGTCTGGCTTCTCTTGTTAAGAAAAGAGTGCTCTAATAGAAATCTGACTGAGCTGCCATTTATACCTCAGTCTGTCACAATGCTAAGAGGCCACCTTTATTTAGAGTCAATAACCTGGAGATCCATTTGCAGGTAAAATAAGTTAGACTGGGTAGAAGGGCCAGTCCTGCTCAGACCCACACCTGAAGCTCTGTGGCAGCTTTAAAGCTTTACACAGGTGCTGCTGACCTGCATTAGACATGAAGTTGTTACATTTCTTTGGTGGGCCTTTTTGGGCATTTATTATTTTCTCGCTTGGCTCTTTGTTTAGGTTATCAGAATGAAAAAAGTATTCCTAAGAAGTTCTATGAATGACAGAAATCATAGTAATTTCCTAAGTGCAATTCTGGAAGTAGATGCATACTTTGAGAAATAAGAAAATAGTCCTGTACCTTAGCATTTCAGTGCTGTTGAGTAAGAATTTTCTTCTGTGTGTTCCTTAAAGGAAATATGCTTCACCTCAGAATACTGCTTGACAGATAAATATTTATTTGCAATAGTTCCAACAGCTCTGCATGTTGCCATTTTTACAATAACAATATTGGCATCAGAGCTTAGCTGGCAAATGTGTTAATAATGCAGAAATTAAAATAGGAAGCATCCAACTCCTAAACAGGTATATGTAAGGACTCTATGAGGGCTTTAAAAATAATTTTGCACAAATTTCTCAGGCACAGTTGAGACTGTTTTAAAGACTCCCTTTCCTATTTTTCCTGTACAATTACTGCTATAATTGTGCTTAAGTGGATTGTAGGGTTCTTTGGTTTACAGATTAGAAGGGGCCAACAGCTGCTCTTTCCTATAACATTCATCATTCACATTAAAAACTCCCTAAAAAAATGTGTTTATTTTTCTACTAATAAATGACTTGTTTTAAAACCTACTATTTTTCCCCTCGGAAACACTTCTAGAATCTAATATAAACTCTCCCTTGCTTTTATTGTGTTTTCTTTTCCTCTTATAAAAAATAATTTGCACAGTGGTTGCACATGACTTTTTCTCATTTATTCTAAATCAAGCATGTATTTCATTCATTTTACCCATAGGTAAAGGCATACTTTCATTTTGTTTAATAAATATTATCTGTATCTGGCATTTAGAAGTTCGGTAGTATTTAAATGCCTTATTACAATAAAGTGTTAAACAGGAGGAAGTTAAAGTCATGTATTTGATAGAATCCATCACCTATTTTAAGCAGAATCCAACCAGAAATTTCTCTGAGAGCGTGGAATAAACATTGGTAGTACCCTGAGCCATCTTGCTGTGGAAAAGCCATCTGGCGCTTAAAAGCAAAGTTTATTTTAGGAATAAACTAGTAAACAGGAGAAGTCCTGAAGATTGATATTCTGAAGATCGTACAAGCAATTATAGTTCATTCAGAAGCTACAAATCCACCATCCTGGCTCTGCAAATGTTGTAGAAAGCCACTAGAGCAGTGAAATGGAAAAGTGAAGCTTGAAAGATTCATCTCCCAAAGGAGAAGAATGAACTCAGGCCAAGTACGAGAAATAGGAGATGCCAATATATTTTGAATTATTCCTAATGGTTGTAGATATTTAAAAAGTTAACTCAGCAGTCAAGAATATAGATGAGCTGGAATCTGAGTTGCACATCCAAACCTCATTGCTGCTTCTTTTAGAAACCTCTGCATAGCACATGAAGTGCACAGGATAGAATGGTGAGGTCTTTGAGGAGAGATTTCTGAAATATGTCATATAGATCTTCCTCAGTGCAGTTGGAATAGAATGGGACTTTCTGGTTGTTTTTCTCTATTTTTCAGTATTTTATTTTTCCTCTAAACATAATATAGTGAGTGGAAACTGTATTAACTTCTAGGGGAACAGTAAAAGCAGGAGAATAAGGCTATTGTATATCCAGTCCTGTATTGCTGAAACTTAGTTGTTAAAGACAGTGTGTTGTCTCACCTGTCCCTGAGGGAACATGAATGAGCATTTTGTTTTGGAAGGTTGCTTTTGTGTTTATTTTCAATTTGCATATTCCTATATGTGTTAAGAAAGCAAGGTCACAGGAGTTAACCCTGTATTGAGTGTGGAAACAGGAAGGCAAAGCGGGTAATGAGCAACATTTTGCTCTTCCATACAGATCGATGGCAGGCTTGGGAGTGTTACTTTCATGAATCTCTGTAGCTTCTACACATACTTTTGTCCTCCACATCCCATATCAAGTAGGGAAGGGGGATACTAGGAACTTGGCAAGTACAGAGGTCCACAATATTTTGTGCAGTTTGGGAACAGGTAACAAACAGCATGGTGAGCTTGGACCCATTCTGGCCTGTCTCTTTGCTGACAATTGGAAATGTAAACAATGGAGTTTGAGAGTCACAGGGGAGGGGATGGGGAGGAGAGGGAGGAAGGGACAGGAAGGGAGACAACAGCATGTAAGATATGAAAAGGGCTGAGGACAAAAGGAAGGGGACTGAAAGAGGGAGGTGGAAGAATGCACACACACTAGCTTGGAGTGGGAAAAAAGACAGCTGAAATAAGATTAAACAGTATGCGAATTCTTCTAACTTCTCCTCGGTGGCACCTTTTCTCCTGTATGAACAGCATTTAGCAAGAATTAATACTGAAATGAGTAGGGATTACTTGTGGAGTCAGGTACTACTCATTGTGACTAATGAATCAGGCCTTGATTTCTAAAATAAAAAGCAAGATGAATGTGAAAAATGAAACTGTAGCACTTGGACAATGCAAAAAGGGGATCTCAGAAGTCCATGTAGGCTGCACAATTCCAGTCATCATCATATTCCTTATTAAATGACAGTCCGTGTTACATTCTGCTTTTACTTACTATTATTTTTGATGGTTGCAGGATCTCTGTGTATGTGCTTAGCTTTTCTTGTAACCCAGGGAAAGCTGACGTGTCTCAAATTTTCTAAGAAAGTTGGCATCTGGAAAAACACTTAAAACTAAATTGTTAATTTGGAGTTTTTTGGTTTGGGATTTTTTTAGTCTTCTGTCAATTGTCTGTGTCAGGATAACCCTGAAAGAGCAAGCAAATACAAATGAATGATCCATTCATTTTGTTCACTACTTATGAATAACTATAGAAATATTACCTGGATTTTTGGCATGAAGATTTTCACTTTTAAACACAGTTCTCTGGACTTTATTGCTGTATTTTTTTGTTATGCATTCAGTTATTGTGGTAGGTGTGAATGTATTTAAGGACTTGATTCTTACTTTATGTCTGACATATTTCTAATGTGTCATATTCTGGTTTGACTTTCAATAATTTCTCACAAAAACAATTCCTCCCAATGAAATAATAATGATGTATGGCTTATATGGTGCACAGAAGACATTGATATGCTGGTATGCCTGCATTAACCTGTTAGTTTGTGCAATAGATGTGCTTTTGAAGAGAAACATCCCCACATACTGCAGTTTTATGTGAAACTAAAGCAAAAGACACTCTCTAGGAGCACACCTAGTCCACAGCAGCAGGACCATGGCACCACAGTAAAACTAGCCCATTTTAACCACTACCTAAAAATGTGTATAATGTGAATTCTGGATCCTCAGCCCTAGCTATTTGGATCTGCAGATCCACTCCCATTTTGCAGCTTTATTTGATAATGGTGATGTGTATGGCAAGAAACAAAAGGGAGAAAATACTCAAAAACCTGCTGTTCCCAGCAACAGGATCAGTTTAACTTCAGAGAAGATTCATGGAAGATTTCTCTGGAATATAGCAGAATATTATAATATCCAATAGAATTTCAGAAAGTCTGCTATCTTTGCTGCAGAATCCCTTAGGATGGTTCAAAAGCCTGTAGGAAGTATATAATTTTCTCAAATTATGTAAATTATTTCGGAGTAATTTCTATAGGAAATAACTAGTGGTATCCTTATTAAATCCTTCAGGACTTTTCCATAAGGGAGGGATTTCTGTACTTTGGAGATGAAGCTATAGCATTTTATTAACTCTGCTGAGTTTATGCACCTAATACTTAAGCAGATTAATAATGTGTGTGGCAGAGATCTTGGGGCAACTTCACAGGGCCAGTAAGAATAATAGTTAGCTGGTAATACAGCCACAGCATTGAGGCTTTAATTATAAGACATTTATTACACTAAAAGGTACTAAGAATGTTTGTAATTATAGTAGTTCTTAACCACAACGACATTTTCATTTTATTGCTTTTGTCCTATATTTGGATTCTGGATCAAAATACAGTAGGAAAACATTTTAAATTGACCAGTTCAGAGCTCAGATCTTCAACTGTTTATTTTGTAATCCTTGAAATAATGTGAAGAACTTGCAAGAGAATAAAGAATGTAAATTATCTACTGGTATATACATTAGAGTGTTTCATTGTGTCCTTAGTAATTCATTTCCGTATTGCTCTTGGGGGTCGAAAACAAGCCCTAAAACCCAGTCACTTTCTTCCTACCTGTTACATTGGCTCCCTAATGTCTAGTTATTTGGGGACATCTGCCTGACAACTCCTTTTGTCTGCTTCCACATGCAAACTGAAGTGTGCATTGGGGTTTAAACATTAGAATGCCTTTTCCACTTGGATATGGCACCCGATAGCAGCATGAAATGTTGAGCAAGCACTGGATACTTAATACTTTTCATTTAATGAACTGTTTCTTTATTATTTTGCAAAGCCTGCATAAGACGTTTTCATGGTTTAAAAAGTGCCCTGCATCCTACTTCATAGGAAGGGGACCTCATTTAGATTAACCTGTGACTTCAACAGCAGGTGGTAGAAAGAACCAACTACTTCAATTACTGCTTTTGCGCATGACTTTCATGTGTTACTGAGATTATCAGAGGAACCTGATTACATCCCCTTAGACACTATTGTTGGCACAATGATTAAGCTGTTATTTTTCTTCCTTTTTTTTTTTTTTTTTTCTTTCTTTTTTAGACTGGAAACCTAAAGAGCTTTTTGGCATGAAGCAAAAGCACTGTGTATAGAGATCAGTAAGATAGTGAGTATCATTGCCCTGTAGCTTATCTCCACATATACAGCTCCCTGGTGGATCCCTATGATAAACATTATTGGAACAATTAGCTGCTGCTGACATAGAATCCAGACACAATGGCAATGGCCAGCAGCACTGAGCCAAATATCATGGAGCCAAAACCCATAAAAAAGCAGCACCAAGCTACTCTCCCCATTCAACTGCTGTCATAAAACCCTCCCTGTGCTATGTTTGCATAGCTGGCTTCACCGATATGGCACCAAAATACAAAAGGAGAAGCTGCAGCACTTGTCTTTGTTTAGCTGAAATTACAAGTCATTGAATTAGTATGTCATCTTTATTGCGCTGTCATGCAGCGGAGGTGAGGAAGGCTCCTGGTAATGGATGGAAGAGTTTGATGGCCTAAAAGACAGGCTCACAGATGGTTGTCGATATAAAACAGTTTGCCCTTTTTTTAAAAAAAAAAAGAGAGGGGGGAAAAAGGCTGAACAAAATAGGTCTCTCCTGATTTGAGTAGATTTAACTAACACTATTAATGTGAGGCTGATCTTGGAGGAGTCTAGGGCTAGAAGGTGAACCAAGAGTTTGTCTAAAGATTAGGACTCAGAAGTGCATGCTAAGCCATTTAAAAAAAATTTAAATATCAGTGAGGCAGCATGACCTGAAAGGTGAAGCAGGAAAGGTCTTGCTCAGAGGATGATGTTGCTGCTACCCTTGTGCTGGGGAAGGTACCCTTGTGTGATTCTGCAGCAGCAGCAAAATTCTCATCAGCAGAATCAATGGAGATGCAAAGCAAACTCAGGACAAGAAGAAATTATTTGTACATTTTAAGGAGCACTGTGGTAGTCTCATTCCTTCTTTGTTTAAACAGAAGGCAGGAAAAAGACATTGCTGATCAAAGGTTGCTGTTAGGGTCTAAGATTAATGCTGACGTGCACAAACTCTCTTTTCACCTGAAACACGAAAGCACTTCTTACCTGGTGCATAATTCCATGCGCTTTTCTCAAACTGATGTTGCAGTCACATCTAAAATTATTCACTGAAAGTGAATTTTTAAATTAGTCTTGTTAGTCTGATTTAGTAAAACCAGTTTATTTTGGCCAGGTCAGTCTTTTCAAGAAACATGAAGAAAAGACTGTTCAAGCTCCTTGCTGAAGTTATCCAGCATCTTCATTACATTCATTCTTGAATTAAAGACTGCTACTGTCTGCTCCTTCCCTTCCCCCCACCGATTTCCTTGCCACCTCTTAGCACTGTAGTCTGAAGGGTGGTAATCAGGGGTAGTCTGAAAGCAGTAATCTTTCACTGGTAAAGATTGTTTGACTGGTTCAGGTAAAGCCTGTTCAGACAGAAAGTACCACACGAAGGAGCTACCAAAGACCCGTGGGGTGCTGTCCCACTTGAGTTCAGGCTTGGATATAAGAGAAGGGACCCCAGAGCATTCTTACAACTTCCCCCTGCACCACATTTTGCTGTTTCCTATTTGGACGTTTTCTCCATGGTGAAAACCGATTGCATGTTATTTTTATACTCCCCAAAGTAACATTATGGTGGTTCACAACCTCAGAAGTGGTGATGTACGTCTAGTGGTGGTGGTGGTAGCGTTTCTAGAAATTTCTAAAACTTCAGAGTGCTGCATTTCTATAGCCTTTTCTTCACCCTACCACAGGTAGGCTGGAATGCTTCTAAAACAAGCACTCCTGTGTGCTATTGTTTCCTTCTTCCTCCTTGGGACAGTTGAAGGCCACCAAGGCTGTCCTCAGGGCTCTCCTTATAAAGGTGAGCAGATGTAAGAGCTGTGCACATGAGGAGGGGCACACAAGACAGGCAATGCACTGTGGAGGCATTTGAGATACAAAATCATGACATGATGGGAAAACATTCTGATAATAACTGCCTTGTGAAGGGTCTGAATGTAGGAGAAAATGATTTTGTTTTCAAGTTACTCTAAATAAGTCTTCATCTAAATAAATCTTTATTTTCAAGGAAACTACCTTGATCTTTTGGTTGCTTTATGAAATTTGTGGACTTTTATGAATTTTGAATACTGTGTTTTGTACTGTGCAGAAGTCAAAATTAGTGACTGCATAAAGTCTTATAAATGTCTATTTAACTTCAGCCAAACATGAGGATTTTCAATTATTGGTTATATCATGTTTCATTTTAAAGTTGTTTTTTTCTTCAGTGTGTACCACACTCAGATTTCAAGGAATTTGCATGTGTGTTCTTGAAATGCTATCACAGGTCACCTAATAAAATTTTATTTTTGCAAACAAAATCTAAAACATGAAGCAAATTAAGAAGGAGACACTTATTTTCAATTCTATATTTTTTTAAAACTTATTATGCAGTTTAATGTCTCTACCAAAAAGTACTCTGCATTAAACAATCTGGAATTAAGACATATGGATGTCATCTATAAAAATTCCTCGGAGATATAGTTTTCTGTTCCAATTGAGAAATCCATCCAATATCAATGACCTTTCCATTTAGGGAATACTTAATGTGGTTAACTAGATATGATATACTTTGGGAATGCTTTTTATTGCATACATTTGAATTAAGAGATACACCTTGTAGGGAGAAAATGATGAAACAGCACTCTATTGAGGGTTAAAGATGAACGATGGCCTTTAAGACATTTGTTTTGGTTAAATACAAAGTAAGAGGCACTGTCATATTCAGGCTCACAGTGTTATTAAGGCATAAGAGATGAGGACAGAATTCAGCCTCACTTAAATCAATGGGAATTTCGCCTGCTATTGCTGCAGCTGAATTTGAATCATTATGGTTAAATGGGCTCTTTTTTAATCATAAAATGCTTTGAGTCATAACAATATGTATTAATCCTTCTCATTAATTCTCAGGGGCTTGTGTACCAGGCTGCTGTAGATGGTGTAGCCCTTTTCGAAAACAAAGAAAAGCTGAGTGCATTTTCAGAATAGATTTTAAACATACTCAGTCTTGTATGTGTTTTATTTGCTATTATAAACGGTGAGAAGGTATACTGCAGCTGTATCACAGAAGTTTTTGAGTTTTCTGAATTTTATATTTATTTTGTTCTTTTTGCTGATTTTAGTTTGCCTATAGCTTTTTGGGAATATTTGGAATAACACCTGTGGGATAGCTGAAGCAAACAAATAATTTTTCTGAGTGTCTGCCTTCTCATCAGTAAAATTTTAGTGTAATTAGATCTCTTTTGGTAGCTACCCATATCAATAAACAGAGATGCCTGGAGTTGTGAATGGGATGAATCTGTTTGCATATAGTTAACTGCCTCAATGCATTAGCTTTTCTGCATTCGTTCTTGCCTCCCCTCGAATTCTGACATCTTTTTCCTACGGTATTAATATTACATTTCTTTTGTAGTTCTACTCTCTTCCCTTGGCTATGCTTTACTTCTCTTAAAACCTTTGCCCTTGACTTTACTACCTGCCTTCCTGGGGAGAAACACTCTGCTGGGACAGATTGTCAGTGATGTATGTAAAGCCCTAATTTATGCCTCCTTTTAAGATAAGCCCTAAATACATGGATTGGCACTAGATACCAATTAAAAACCTAAAAAAATACTGCATCCAGAAGTGACTTGCTGTTAGTGACTCAGTTTGCTACTAAGAAATGCCTCCTTCCAAACAATATTTCTGCTACCAAAATTGCACTGTCACATACTCTGTTAGACTCAAACTTACCTTTGAGCACTCTTTATCTCAATAAAAACATTTTAAACATTGGTGCTTATATTTATATGCAGCCCTAGGAAGGGCTACATATACATTCCTAGGAAGGAATGGACTTGTCTAAGAAAACACCTTTTTATTTTATTTAGTAGTGATGTATGATTTTCTTAACTAACTGAAAAAATAGTAAAATTAAAAGTTCTAGTTACTGAAATATAGTCATATCATTCAATAAGATAACACAGACCTGATGTTAACTTTGTTAACCAGCACTTATAGATTCACTTACCAGATCTTGTTTACATCAGCCAAAGCCTGATTAGAAAGCTTTGTCCAGTATCCAGTGCTTCCTTTTACCTTTTTGCTGGATTTTATTCTTAATACTGTAACTACTCCTAAAAAAGCTCCTGAAATTATTTGCCTGTTGGATTTTACTGCAAAATTTACTGTTTTTTCTCCTTGAGATCAGCTGAACACCAGTTATTATGGGTTAGAAGGTCTTACCTATTAAGACAACCTTGAATTTTATAAAGGATTCTGTTTTGATTCAATAATTTCTTACATTATATATATATTTTAGTGGCATTTAATGCTTAAATTTTACTGCTGTTCCATACCTGTCATTCATCTGGAATTCTTCCAGGACTTGCAGTGCAGAGCACTGTTTGTTCCTGTCTGGCTGCTTCTACCTGAAGGTGGTCATGCACTAGGGACTGATTCTGGGAGCACAGGCACTTCTGCACTGTATTTTGAACAGGAGCCAGACATTTCCCTGCTAAATTCTGAACTTGGAGCTGGCAGTTCCAGGATATGGGGTTTTTATAGTGATGATGACATGATCCAACAAATTAGCTGTCTGATACATACCAGACTTAAAATATTTAGGTTTAATGCAGTATGCTTGGATTTCAGCCTAAACTTTGTGCCCATTTCCAGAACTGGGATCTGCCCTCAAGATTTATCACCCACTACAGCTATGTTAAGCTTCCATCACTAAGTTTGTTTGAAAGAACATACACATTTTTTTTGTCAACTCAACATAGTTTCTGCCTGTATAATAATGAGATATAGATATAGATAGGTATATATATATATATATATATGTTTTTCCAGCTTTATTTACCTTTCTCTGTGTCTTTAAGAAAATGTTAGCAGAGCAAAGCTTACACTAAATCAGTCTATATCTTGCAGTATGTGAGCAGATGACATAGATGTCCAAGGATGTGATGGGGATCAGCTCACACACTTTTCAGCTGAGCATATGTGTAAAAACAAAAACAAACCTTACTTTTTTTCTTAGAAAGCACTACGTATTTCAGGCAGTTAGGCAGTAACAGATGTTGGAGACTCAGTAGGAAGCTAGATGTATGCTGGGATGTCACTCAACTCCCCTTAACAAGCTGCTGTGTTGGAGAACCAGTCTCCATATAGGCTCTGCTTAGTGTCTCAGAAATAAGATGACACTAAAATAACCAGATTCCCATGAATACCAAGTCTCTCTTTTAAAAAAATACACTGCTTGGGAGCTGTGAGGAGAGGAAGGGGTGTGTGTGTGTGTGTGTGTGTGTGTGTGTATAAAACTTTGCCTGCAAAGGTATTGCATGAGAGAAAGACTTTGTTGTAATTTCAGTAATTTTAATTTTGGATAGTGGCAGTATTATGTTTGTTATAGAAGTATTTCATTGAGAATTGTTATGAAATATGATCCCTCTGCACTTCTGATTGACATAGCTTCAGGTAACATGCTGTGCCATGTCAATAAAAATCTACCTAGCATTAAATAACTGCATTTGAAGATGGATACTCTCCGTATTTGAGAAAGCAGTGCAAGCATATTCATTCACTGAAAAACTAGACAAACACACACCGCTGAGTTCTGGTGCAGGAATAAAGCAGCAATTACAACAAAGTACCGTACCAATTACAGAAACTGCAAATATAATATTAAACTGGGCTGGATGACATGATATAAGCCAGGCCAAAGAAAAGAGGCTGCATATGGCATGAACAAATCTTGTTGTCTATACAAAAGATGTTTTCATGGCTGGTATGGTAATAAGTAAGGTCATATCTGGCCACATCAAAGTACCCTGAAGAGTATAATTGACAGATATCTATCTAGCTTCAAGAGACCGAGAATGGTGACGCTGGGGACTCAGAGACATCTGAGTACTGAGGGTCGTACAAGGACTTTGTCAGTTGAGAGAGATGCAGGACTCTGGAAATCCAAGCAAGGAATTTTATGCTTTTCTTTCAGTGACTTCAATTGTTTGGACCTATCTCTGCCACTGGGGAGTCTGGGATAGGTGTTTTTGAACAGTTTAGCTTTGATTTGGCTGTGGTATTTTCTTGTTTTTCAAATAAACATCGATTTCTTGAAGACCCTTTTGGATCTTAAGGCTGTTTGGGGGAATATTTACTACAGTCTGGTCCTTGGGACAAGGGAAACAAACTTCTTACCTTAGGCAAAAGACAAAAGAGAGGGCTGACGGTACCTGACCTGGGGCGCTTTGTCACAGGTGTTGAAGGTGTCACCAAAAGGCTGACTGAAGTCAGTGACAAGCAAGAGGATGGCTGGGGAACCACAAGGGATGACAAGATTAGGGATCTTGTGGTTAACAGTCACAGACCTCTTCCCTTGGTAATCACAAAGGCATCAGCAGTCGTGGTGTGGGACGATGAGGAAAGACACTAAGACAAGACATCGTTGGGATGAGAGAGATGCTTTTTTCTGCAAACCAGTATAATCCCCGATGCAGCCAGATAACTTGCAGAGTGCAAATGATTTGTCCTTTCTGCACCCCCTCCCCCCTCCTCCACTTGCCAATATTTTAAGATATTTCCAAAAGTAATGGGGAGTGGGTGTTGGAGAGTTGTATTTGCTTTATAGTCAGCTTTACATATAACAAATGAGCATTCTGTTTCTCCTGGGAAATAAGTAAATTGTATTGAAATTGAAACAGTGGCAGAAAAGGAGTAAGTGGTTTGACTTGAACCACAGAGGGAGATTACAAGAGAACAGAGATTAAAATGCAGAAACCCTTACATCATGCCGGAGCTTTGTGCGCTGCACCTCCCTCTCTCACTGCCTGGAATTGATGCTTCTTTCTTCTGGGGCAAACCAAGCCGCTACTGGAAAAATGGAGCCTGTGAGCAAATCACAAAACATCACTGGAACATATTTTTGAAACCAGGAGATGCATTTGGGGTGGGGGTTGGTGTTTTCTGGGGTTTGTTTTGTTTTTTCTTTTTGGGGGTGTTTTGTTTGGTTTGGTTTGGGTTTGGGTTTTTTGGGGAGGTTTTGTTTTTGTTGGGGTTTTTTTGTTTGTTTTTTTAGGTTTTGTTTTATTTGGTCTATTTTATTTAAAATAATTATCTTTATTAAATATTCTTCACTCTATAAATAGAGTAGTTTCCCAGAACTATGTCTGACTTTGCTATATACAAAAAATCCTCGCCCAGTCTCCCTTTACTCACTACTGTCCTCCAGATTAATTGTAAATGATACACTGGCTGAGTAACAAACTGATATGGAATGAATTGGTCACACAATTATTGTGTACTTATTCAGGAAATGTTTATTCTAATTTATTATTGATTGAAATCCAGTGAATTCTTTTTCACTAGCTAATACTTTATTGTGCTCTATCAAGCTGTAGAATGTTCCATGCAATCACATTGATTAAAAAAATAAAAAGGATGTCAAAAGATTCCTGAACAAAATATTCCCATTAGATCTGAGTAGGGGGTTTAACTAATTTCTAGACAGCAGGTTTTGTGGCTTTCAGAAGGTAACTATGTGTTCTTAAATGTGGATGCCTTGAAGAACTCTAACTGAAACACTTCATATTATGTGAGGTGCTTTGTTTATGCAAACAAAAGCCAGAAAAAGTATGGTTAAATGTACAGATTTTGGTTATTTTGATATAGTAATATATATTTAGTGTTATCAAACAAAAACTATAGTCAAAACTTTAAAAAGTGAAATGAATTCTGTTAAGTTTTATTTTTTTTTAACTGCAACATCTGTCCTAGTTTTTTATATTTGACAAACTCACTGAATAGTTAAGGATTTGAGCAAATGAGATAGGTTTAATCTAGAATTAAAATTTAAAAAAAAACAGTAAAAAATTATTAAAACCAACTATCTTTACACATAAGCTTTGGTGACTTGTAGATTCCCTCCAATGCCTTTTTCATTCAGATCTAAGTGCTCAACATTATTCTCAAAATGGCATTACTTTAAAATATAATGATATTGTGAGATAATGACTACTACAGGTGCAAATTACAGAACTCCAAAAAGTAAATGTAATCATCATGTTAGTTTTTCTGCTTTTTGAAGCCGTTGAATATCCCATTCATTCTTTTATTCTGAGCAAGTGTAAATAAAGTCCTTTATTTGCTTTCCCTGCTGCATTCAGAATTTTCTGCCAGTTTAATCTGTTCCCATCCACTGAGTCAGTTTCTTGCAGGTCTTTTCACAGTCTTTACATCCTTTTTTCATTGTGAAGCTGAATATCTCCCTGTTTGTCCCCAGTTCCTGCACTGCAATGTTCTTTGCCTAGGAATGGTTGAGACTAAGAACAATACTCCCCCTGAGGATGTAAACTGATTTATTAAAAGAGATAGGAGCAAGAACTAACAATGAAAAGGTGTAAAACACATATTATTGCTATTAATATTACTATGATTTTACCATTTTTACTATTATTTCCTATCTTTGCACTTATGCATATATTTACCTTGAGGTTTTTAGATAATGCTTCAGGCTTTGTTTTATGTGCTTACAACTAATTTACATCATGGGAAAACATACATTGTCTTCCATGATTTTTTGCATCATGGGAAAGTATACATTGTCACCCATGATTTTTGGGATTTTCAGAAAAACATCCCAAATGGCCACATTGTTGCAGATGTAGGTAACATGAGCCAGCACCTAAACCACAAACAGTGAAACCTCCAGTAAATAAGAAGCCTAACTATTAAAGGATGTGAAAAATGGAAAAAATGTGTCAGCTGAGTGAGTTATTCAGTAGCCACAGGGAGGGCCTCTGACTCCAAGCAGTGTCAAGCATTGAACTGGAAGGCCATACCTTCTTGTGTCTCTGGCTGTTTAGAAATAGACCTTGAAGACCAGCTCAGGGGATTCTCATGCTCCTTCCCATGTCTGCTGAAGAACACCATTTATCTTCTATACCTCCTTGCACCCTTAGTGCACAGGAGCCTTGTTGATCAGCGTGGAAATTGAATCTGACAGTAGTATTGCCAAAGGGTCACCCATATTTTTAATATATTATTTGACCACAGTTATTCCTAAAAATTCAAGTGGAAGTTCCTCTTGCTACCTTGGAAGTCCTTGTGCTTGGTTTCTGTTTTCTTTTCCTTTGTCTAATAAAACGGAAACTGGGATGTAGCAGTCACAGGATTGTGATTAATCCAGAAGAACCAAATTAATATCTCAGTAATGCTTGAGGTAATTTAACACCTTCCCAAAACTATTTTGTGAGGAGTGGGTTTATTTGGGAAGAGCAGGATAGAGAGCAACTCTTTTGCAAAAAACTGCACATTAGAAACATACCTTGCAGAGGAAAGTTAGAAACCAGTTGGTGTACAGAATGAACTGCTCTTTTTTCTTTCATCTTTTTATGCAGATGATAATTCCCTGCCACTTCCTTGCAAGGGACAAAGGTTTGAGTAGCTGTACCATCATCTTCTTCCACCCCTGGTTTTATTCTGAGTCTTAACTTTAAAGACAGAGGCTGGTTTATTCTGTAGAAATAAGTGGGAATGTTAGAAAAGGCTAAATATCATCATAAACCAAAACATTATGATACCAGAAACCCTTAGGAACAACACTAATGCTTTTAAATGAAGGTTTTATTTGTCTCTGAGCTGCAAAAGGAAGTCACTAATGAGATGTCATTTACATTCTAACACCTGTTAAATGGCACTTTTCTCTTTCCCCAAAGAGAGAGATGTTTATGAATGTTTGCAGTTTTCTGAGTGTGTCTACAAGAATTATATTTTCATAATAAATGCTGTATATTTTTCCTGTGCATACCTTGGTTACATCGGAACAGTATAGGGAAATATCAGGAGCTTTTTTTGTTTTATTAGATTTATATGTCTTTTTTATATAAATCTAACAGGGAATGTCTAGCTTACAAAGAAATTTCATTAATCAGGATTTAACACAATTGCGTATTTAGGATGTGATTTGCGGCAGTTACAGTGCAAGAACTGCATGTAATTATACCTCCATTTAAATGAAAATTAAAAGCTTGTGTTGTAGCAGGGTACATGTGTTGAATATATTGCTTTACAGAATAAGCCCTCCAAAGGAGAATACCTGAAAATGAAGTTTCAGTTGGTTCTGTCAGGGAATTGCTGCATGCTGAGACTTTTAAAATTGGGACTTGCATTAAAACTGACCAGAGGGAAAGATGGGAAATTACGGGAAAGCAAATGATCTATAACAATACAAGTTGATATGCTTCTGTTAGATAAGCATAATGCAAGTTTCTTTCAATCATTTCTAAAGTGGTTTGGTGTATAAATTAACTCATTCAGTTAATAAAAAAAGGCAGAATCCGCAGAGGCTTGTGCTGGAAATAAGTTCTGCAGAGGAATTTGAAGAAGGAATTAAATTATTATTAGAATTAGAACTAGATCAGAATTAAGGAAGTGAATTTTAGGGAACCAGCAACTTTAGCAGGTGCTCCCATGGACTGTGTCTCACACCTATAAAATATGCGATTCATTTGGGGGTTTTTGCTTCCCAATTCCCATCCCAATGCCTGCAGTTGGCACATCTGCTGCTTGTCTTCCAGACATGTCTTCTCAGATACAAGGTGCAGCTGCATGGCACGTTGGAAGTCTTGTGCAGGGGAAAGGCGAGGTGCAAGGCCTCTGAGCACACCCTCGGCATGAGGTCCTCTCACAGAATCACAGAATATGCTGAGCTGGAAAGGACCCACAAGGATCATCAATTCCAACTCTTAAGTGAGTGGCCCATACAGGGATTGAACCCACAAAATTGTCCTGAAAGGGTGTTGTTTCATCAATTTGCTTTCCTGTTCAGCTCAGAGGCAGTATGACCCTGGCACATGACAAAGGGCGACAGAAGAGAATAACACAACTGAAATGGCTGATGTTATCATAAACTGAAGATGTCCCACCTTGGTGGGATGTAGTGCCATTCTGGGAGCTGATGCCAGAGACAACAGGAAAATTCGAAATAATGTTTGGATCTCTAAATCTCAGTTAGGTGCTTTACCATGAGGTGGTGTTATGATCCAGCTAGTGAGAGATGCCTCTGCCCGAATTAGGGTGCAAACAAGACCATATGCCAAAATCAATAATACAGATTTTATTTAACAGTAGTTGTGAGGTAGAAAGATAGAAAGAAATAGGGAGGGGAGAGGGAAGGGGAGAGAGAGAAAAAGAGAGAGAGAGAAGAAGTTACCCACCACCTGTGGATCCAGCAGCATTCCATTGGTCCTTCCTCACCCTGGGCTTCTTGGTGGTGGGGGTCCTGGCCTTGTGCTTCTGGGGGTAGCAGTGGTATACAGTCCAGGTTCTGGGCATCCACAGGATGGTCACAGATGCAGTTCCCAGAACTTGTGGTGTTACTTGTATGAGCAGTTGCTTCCTTTCCCACAGTTTGCCACAGTGGGAATTTTTCTGGATATGTTAACCAGGATGTGCTAATCAGATCTCGCCTCCACCAGGCCTGGAAATAGCACCTTCCTGTCGTAATTTCTCCCTTCTGTGCTTATCTCAAGTTCCCTCTGTGGTGGCTTATCTTATGGCAAGTTCCTTCTGTGGCATTGGCAGTGTTTGAGACAGGCAACTGTGTCTTTAAGTCCTTACAGGTGTAAAAACAGAAGACAGCACTGATATCTGTAGTGAACCATCAAAAACTGTGCTCTTCAACCAGAGAAACATGTGGTTCAGCACAGACCCTCTGGGGGAAAGCCAGGGCGGAAGCTACCAGTGGAACTGAGCTGACAGAGTATAATGAGCAGACCGTGTGTTGGGGGCGCATTAAACCCTGGGTTTTCTAAAAGAGTTCCTTAAATTACAGGATTAGGCACTTTAGCTTCTTTTCAGTTGCATAGTGCTGAAATTTAAAATGTTGATGGTGCTGCAATGCTGTAAACATTATTTGTGGCAGTAGGTCCCAAGCAGTGGTTTGGGTTTTTCAAAAAGGGTTTAGTATCCATATGTCTATCACAGATGTTTCTTGGGATTCAGCATTCCTTGAAAAAGACCCACGTAAGTTGACAGTGTCTCTTTCAACATGCTAGATGTGTGACAAAAGAAAGAAGTGTTTGTAAGTTGAAGTCAAAGTAATGACAAGCCTTTGAATGAAGGTAAGAACAAGTCCTTGTGGGCTAAGTCTACTTAAGCTGCCTTTTGGATTTAACCTGAATGGATCAGATTTTTTTGAAAAGGAGAGTGACTGAGCCCTGTTTGAAAGCCAAAGAACATAAGCTTTACAGCCCAAGTGCTCTGTAATTTCAGGAAGGGAAGAATTTTTTTCTAGCATTACTTGATCTTTCTGAGAAATTATCCAAATTTTTAGCTTATTATCCATCTTCCCTCCTGTATTTCCCAGTTCTAACATTATTGCCTCTCTCCCCCTTAAACTACAGCCCATTTTCTGTAATTCATGTTAGTCTTGGATGTTCTGCTCAGAGAGCAGAGAGATGGTTTTGTTTTAAATTTAAAGCAGCTTTAAATTTTCTTGTTTTTTAAAGAGACTGGCTTCTTCTTGCTTACTTTATGTCTGGAAACATTATTTTAAAAAGTTTGCAGTCTGGAGAACATGGGCTTAATCAGATTGCTCTGTAATTATTCACCAGCTTTATTCACCCTGGATGATATATACCTTTCATGGTGCTAAAAGAAATAAGTATATTCATTTCCTATCCAGTTCCCACCTTGCATTATGAAAGCCAAAAATCCATTCTGTAAATAGAGATGAATCAGCAATCCATATAATATCTATTCATCATACATATTTCACAAGGAGGATATTGTGGTGGCTGGAAAGTTCTTACAAAAATAATATGGAAATCCGGAACTTGATGTGGAGTGTCAGAGAGCTTCTTACTATTATTTACCTTATCAGCTTTTGCTTTCTGAAATCAATGGAAGGGCATCAAGTTCAGCTAATCCATATTTCTGAGTATGAAATTGAATTTATAGTCTGTAGTATGTTGACTACCGCTCGCATTTAAGGCATAATTGATTTTTATTGAAAAGCCAGCAGGCACATCAAAAATTTCCACAAACCACAAGGATGTTAAATTTTACCCTGTTTAGATAATAGTGTTGCTTTATTTATCCTTTAAAATGAAGCTTTTATATTTATATCAGAAAATGTTATGGAAGTGTGACTGATGCCTTGTGAAACCATCAGTCTGTAGTTCTGTTGAACTCTATAGTACAGAAATAAGCAACTTTTCTGCTCCTAAGGTAAATGTCTATGGTTTGTTTTGAGAGTAAAAGAAGTAATAAATCTGCTCAAAGAAACCATTTCATGTCATGTAGCAATATTATTTTTCTTCATTCAAAAAAGAGCTTGTAACACTTTTTTTTATTTTCTTTTCCTATTTTCTTTCTTTTTTCCTTCATTTTTTCCTCCTCCTCCTCCTTCTTCTCTTTTTCTTCTTCTTCTTCTTCTTCTTCTCCTTCTCCTTCTCCTTCTCCTTCTCCTTCTCCTTCTCCTTCTCCTTCTCCTTCTCCTTCTCCTTCTCCTTCTCCTTCTCCTTCTCCTTCTCCTTCTCCTTCTCCTTCTCCTTCTCCTTCTCCTTCTCCTTCTCCTTCTCCTTCCCCTCCTTTTCCTTTTCCTTTTCCTTTTCCTTTTCCTTTTCCTTTTCCTTTTCCTTTTCCTTTTCCTTTTCCTTTTCCTTTTCCTTTTCCTTTTCCTTTTCCTTTTCCTTTTCCTTTTCCTTTTCCTTTTCCTTTTCCTTTTCCTTTTCCTTTTCCTTTCCTTCTCCTTCTCCTTCTCCTTTTCCTTTTCCTTTTCCTTTTCCTTTTCCTTTTCCTTTTCCTTTTCCTTCTCCTTCTCCTTCTCCTTCTCCTTCTCCTTCTCCTTCTCCTTCTCCTTCTCCTTCCCTTTCTTTTTTCATATTGGTCACTGTTTTCTTCTTTCTCATTCTTTTAAACATAGAAGTGTACTTTTCTATATACTTTTAATTAGTCATAGATAGCAAACTAACTTATCCATGTTAAATTTTTTAGTTTCCAAAGCATTTACTTAATTTCCTTCATGTACAAAGGTGTTCTTAATCCTAGACTAGATTTTAGAATGAACAAATGCTTCATGACTGTTTTTTTTCCAACCAATTAAGCAAGATTTTATTTTCATTCTCATACTTGGACTATCTGGGCTATGTGTGCATGTCTCTCCACATTACCTACTGCATTGCCTCACCATATATGTGTTTTTCACAAGAATTATTTGAACCAGAGGAAAAAAACTCAGGTTCCCTCTGCATAGGAGGTACACTATGGTAAGTAATATAGCTGGGAACTTTGAAAAACCAGGCAATGAGATATATATATATATATGTGTGACTCAAGACTGTCCAAAAAAATTTATCAAAAGTACATAAATTAAAAACTTGGAGATTATACACCCACTACTCAGTGTAAAAGTATCAAGAAGAAAGGACCTACCTTTTGCAAAGGCAGGTATTTTAAAATACATATGCAACAGGTTCAGGCACAAATCCATTTAATAAATAGCAAGATCCATTTAATAAATAGCAAGATTTTTTTTTCTCCTCTCTTCTATCACTTTCAAACTTCACCACAAGCAGTGTACAGCTATGTTTCTCCTTGTTGTCCACAGCATTTTTTTGCATACTTGTATCTTCTCTATTATGGGACTCTTATTGGAAACATCTGTTTTCTTTTTTGAAACAAAAATGTAGCATGGGCCAGGTAACACCAGTTTTGGTTCTGAAAACATAATTTTTTTCCTTACTGTGTACTTTTCTATTCATTCTTGCATGTGAACACTGGCAATCCACTATTGTATTAGCATTGATCACTTCAAAAATAATCACACCCCTTGCTACTTCTGCTGTACTGGTGTTTTAAGAGCACTGTTTAAGGACTGAGACGCAACAGAAGTCATACACAGAACAGAAAGACTTCAATGTGCTTAAAATTGAGAGCAAAGGGTGAGGAAAGAGACAGGAGGAGACCAGACAGAAGCTCAAAGGAAGAAATGGAAATGGAAGGCTTAGGCACCTTTGCTTATGATGCTAAAGGTTGAAAGGATACTTTCTAAGGGTACTTTTGGGTGAATAGTTGAATGAAAACTGTTAAAGGAATTGCTAAGCTATTGAAATTAAACTTTAGTTCATTGGCTTAATTTTTGCCTAATTTTAAACTTCCAAATAAAAGGGGATTTTTCTTTTTAAAAGAGAGGTGATTATTTTCTAAGGTGTTGATCATGTCTCATAATTAGTGTTCATTATTGTGTCCTTTTTCCTCTACGGCTCTCCTGAAACATGGTTTCTAGGGGCCTAAATGCATAAGAAAGAATGCATTTATTTGATTAAGAAAAGACAAAATCTTCATGATCGTGATGAATCTTGACTAAACTTCAGAAGTCGAGTAATTTAGAATTTTTGTCTTAAAAAAAGCAGCAAAAGCAGTTTGCCACATGTGTAGTATCAGGTCTGTGAGGGATGGAAGACTGGTTTGTCTGTCTGTCTCTAATGTTCCATCCTCTATATCTAAGACTCTCATCTTTCAATTTTGCATACATATTTAGGAAAAGTATGCAAATTTACATGAAAATTCCCTGGAGTATTGCATGGACAAGTCTTGCCCATTAATGGACTCATAATGTCTATTCTCATATGAAAGATATAAAGGATATTGTTCACAAGTACTGAAATGGGAACAATTCCATTAGAAATACTTGTAGTACACTGAAACTAAGCAGGGACTGCATTCATGTATGAACACAATGTAAATTTATCATTGTAACAATTTTGAATAAAAGGGAGATTCTATTTGCATTCACATTCTCTGCAGAGGTATGAAAATTACTTATACAGTGAATTTGGGCCCATAATTAGAGGAAATTTCTTGGGCTTAAAGAATTTTCTGTTTTTTATGGCTGTTGATAACAAAATTTTATCACATTGGTGAAGATGGGAGTGTATGAGGGTATGGGAGAAAGACAGATAAAGGAGATTTAATGCTTAAACAAATGAGCCTTTCCTTCATCACATCTTGCCCTTATTTATCATCTCCCCCTTAGAACTTTTAATCATTAAAAGGACCGTTCTTAAATGTTACCCTGCTCTCCTCAGTTGATTTTCCTGCTACTTACAAAAATAATGCTTCGGTTATTTTAGTTTCTGGTTAGGAGCACATAGATTTCTGTATGGATAATTAGGTGTATTTATCTATTAGAATAATTCAGATTTTAATTTATCATGAAGGGAAGGCTGAACTGAAATATTAAATCAGATTGCTGAAAAACATGATAATCAGGAATTCCATGTTTTTTAGCTTGTTACTACTGCCCCATAATACTGCCACTCTTAAAAAACCACCCCAATACAACAAACCTCCCTGTTTTATTATTTTTCAGTGGTAAAATTTTAGGACTGAACAGATCTTTTTGCACCACTTAGGATATGCTGTTTACTCTTGGGCATACACTTTGCCAGACAGACTTTTTTCCTTTCCCCCAAACAACAGAAGGTACAAACTTCACATAGATTTTCAGCTATAAAGGAGGGTCTTTCTGTACAAATAATTAAATTCTGAATATTGTATCAGACATCATTTTCTTCAGACCCATTTCAGCAATACCTGAAGTTTGATCTGTGCAAGAACAGCTGAGTAGCCATTCAGAGACCTGAATGTGCTTAACAGAGGAAGTAAAAGGAGTAAGTCTCCAAAACTGCTAATGAATTGCTATGAGTAAAACCAAAATTTTTTTTTGGTATAGCACCAAATTCAATGCTTTAGTAACATACTTTTTTAGTCCTCCAAAGCTCCTAAGTTGTCTTAAATATTCTCGACCAACACAGTTACACGGGAACCCTGGCACTGCATCAGAGCTCAGTGACCATCTCTGCAGCCTCAATACTCTTCAGTGGGAGTCAAATAAGACTTAGACCTACACTGACTTTTCAAGCTCAAAATCCTGAACATAAAAAGAACAGTTTGGGGTGTTTTTGTCTTCTATTTTGATTTTATTTTCTCGGTTAGTTTTAACCAATATTACCTCTCATTCAGATTCTACCAAATATTTACATTCTGCCTCTTCTATTCTTCAAGGTTGAAAAAGATTTTACTTTCTCTGGGACCTGCAGAGGAAGATATATGATAATGTAGAATAGGAGCAATACCTCTGAGAAGAAGAGGCTAAGTTACATGTCATTTACATTGTTTAGAGATTCCTGTAGAATTGGAGTAAATACTGTGGATCTATGCTTTGCTGTGCACAATCTTTCTAGAGCCAGGATGCCTTGTATTAGGTTGCAGTCTTACAGATTTACTTCCTCATAGACAAGAGGAAACCTATGCAAAAAACAGAATATGAGCAAACCAGATTTTTCAAAAAAATCAGAAATGTTTCCCACCAGATCACCAAAATGCACCTCTTAATTCATAAGTAATTAAAAAAATATATAAGGAAATTATGATTCAAGCAGCAAAAGTAAAATTTGAATGCTGGATAACATTTTAATTCTTCTCCCCGTTTTAACTGCTTTGCTTAAGATCATGAAAGTACAGTACTAAAAAGGTCCTTCAATAAATAGAAACAAATGAGCTTTTCCCTACCATGGAATTACTTAAAATCAGTCCTTCTTGTGAAGCTAATCCCCCGACAGATAAGACTGTGAATTCCCCCCCCCTCCCCTTCCTACACGCTCACAGATGGGTTGCAACAGAAAGATGACAAATGAGTTGTGTTTGGCTGGATTAATGGGTATTATCATGTTAATGGATGTTTATGGTGCAGTTTGGGAGGTTCATGTGGTTTTCAAAAAGTGTTGGTGTTCTGGGTAGCTGCAGCCTGTGCATGTGTGAGTGTGTGTATGCATTATTAGCCACCTTTTTATGCATATTGTACATTTTTGGTCTCCTTAATGGGTCACAGCTAAACTGAGTGTGGAAGTGTTGGCCTTATGCTCAGATCTTTCACCACGCCATCAAGCGTGACATGCAGAATACAAGTGTCTGAGACTTGTCTTTCCACAGTCCCTGCCAATGTAGGGACCTCATAATCCCAGGTCTACTTTGTTGCAATCAGTTTTAAAATCTGACATATTGATCAGGAGTTTAGCCTGAGTAACTACTGCACATCTATCAACTCCGTCTGCGAATGTCAGGTCAAATTTGTTGGCAAGCTGGTCTTACAGCCAGCCAGGGCAACTCCTGCCACCCACATGAACTGATGCTCAGGGCCTCATTTGGCAAGGACAGTACGCACTGCAGCAACAGGGCATGGGAAGAAGGTGCCAAATGGGGCAGATCCTCAGGAAAATGTCTCACCGAAGACCACAATGAGGGAAAATCTTCTGTTTAAGCAAAAGTACAAAATCACTCAGAAATAAATAATCTTTTTACCTGGATTTTAAAAACTGGGGTGGGGGTGGGGTGGGAAGTGTTGCAAAAGGTAGGTCCTTTTGCTTGATACTTTTAAACTGAGTATGTTGTGGTTGTGGGGGCTTTAGTTTGGTTTTTTGTGAGCTTGTGGTGGGGTTTTTTTTCTGTTCAAAGTTTCTTCTGTGAAAAGATGAACCTTTAAACACTCTTGTTTGCTCTCATTTTCTTCTGCCCACAAGGCTTGTTTTCCTCTTACTTTCGGGACATAGGCTTTAACTTGAGCTGATAGGCTTCTCTCATTTGAAACATATATATATATATATATATATATATATATATATATATATAAAGGAATGCATATGTCAGACACTTGTAAACTTCTGCTTAAAACCCTAAATCCCCCTCTGAATGCTGAAATGCATCATTTGCATGCAATATTGGCGGAGTTATTCACATAAACATACAGTTGTGTTGACACTCAATTTTTCTCAGAAAAGAACAGGTATTTAAAATCTGGAATTGACATGGAATGCCCTACAAAAAAGAGTAGAACCTCCATCAATTAATACATTTATTGACTTAGACTATATAAAATACAGATAAAGCTCTGAGGTACAATAAGAATGCAAGAAATATAGTGGTTCATGTAATTCATAATATTTCTGAGGGTTTTTTTCCTAAATTTTGGGAAGTTTCCTTTAAGAATACTATAATTTTGGGATGAAGACAGTGAAAATGATCTTCTGAAATCAGTACCAGAGGGGATTTTAATGTACTGAAATAATGCATGCCATTTATTTGGTATTCCTCCACCATCCAGTATAAAATAATTCCTTCATGTCTTTTCTTTCCTTAAAAATTCACCAAGCGTATGTGGACCTCACAGATGCAGCTTTAATTGAAAGTAATGTCAAAAACAGTGTTTTGATCTGTTTCCTTTCTTTTGACATTTTCTGTTTTTGGAATGTGTTGAGTCTGTACGACCATTCTCTGTTCAGAAATTCATCTGGAAATTTACATATTTTAAAGGCTTCTTGCTCTATAATACAGCTGAGCATAATAGTGCAAGCTACACAGAAATTGAGGTGTGAAAGAGAAATTTCCCAATTTCAGTCCTTAACTGAAATATAAAAACAATTTTTCACCATCTGGGATTTACTGTGCAAGTCTTTATTCTGGGTAGGCTTGCTAGAGGGATAAAGTTCATATGATCCAGCAATGGATAGTCTGTAGCTGGCTTTAAAAAATAATAACAGAAAAAAAAATTGTACATTCATTAATTTACAGCACTACCATTGAAATGCACAGAAATTTTTATACATTCAGGAACATACTGGAATACATTACCGCAAAGTGAACCTCTAAATTTGTGAAATCCAATAAGTTACAGATTATTGTACACAATGATAAAGTCTGTCTTCGACCAAATAAGTTATGTTCCTGACATGGAAAGGTGTAACTACCACAGGAAACATTACATATCAAGGATGCTCAGCATTTTACTGGATTATGCCCCAAGAGAAAGAAAGACAAAAGAAAACTGAAGTCAGATAGATGTTCATAAAGCTTGTCCTTATTTTGTTTACTCCCTGCCTGGACAAATAGAATCAAGAAAGGTCTTAGTCTAAGAAAAAGGTTGTTAACTGTACATAATTTTTCTTCAAATTTTTTTGAAACAACCTACTGTTAAAAATAAATTGAATCTGAAGTCAGTATACTCTGTCATTTAAAGGTAGGACTCATTCTGACAGTTCAGTACCAGATGTTGTGGCTGAGAGCACAACAAACTGTACTGGACTATATATTCTGCAATAAAACTGCAACAGCAGGTATGTAGAGTCACATCACAGATCATGTTGATGTTGTCCACTTTTATTACCCAAATTCATCCCTTTCTAGTTACTGAACTACAAAGGATGGGAAGGAGACAGGCTTGCTAGCAGCGAAAAATCTCAAAATAGTCAAAAGTGAAATAAAGCACTTCTAACAACAGCTACATTGCACAGTCCACCTATATCAACTACATAAGCAATTTGAAGTCTCTACCTTCAGGAGGAATAGAACCCATATACAAGAATCCAAAGAAACAATTTGAACCAGAAGAGCTAAGCATTAAAAAAACAAACAAAAAAAAAAAAGCAGTAGCATGAGCCTGTGTACAGAGGTATTAATTTTCTATGTCCATGTACTCTGATAAATTCAGGCACAGGGCTCAGTTCCTCCTGCCTCTGAGTTCAGATGATGAAGGACATGTCCACGATACCTTGTGCTCACATCCAAACTCTTAACACCCAGACACTGTAGGTGCAAGATTAATCCATAATGAGGGTGACAGGTTGGGGATCAGGAGTCCAAGGATATAACTTGCTCTCTGGCCCGGCAGCCTAAACTACAATACAGAAAGAGCCTTGATCTCTCTGATCCTGCTTCTCATTTTGAACATACTGACAGCTATGCTTCCTTACTTCATTGGGCAGGGGTGTTGGGAAAAAGCTATTTCTTACCACTCATCAGCCTACTTTGGGCTGACCAAGAATATTTGAAAATCTAGTTGAAATAAGTAATTGTTCAGATCAAAGAGTTGTGGGAGTCAGTGAGAAATATTAATGTGATAGTTAATTAGGTTCTTTTCAAAATTGCAACTTTCAATTTTGTATTTTGCAGTAGTGTTTTCAGTACTATTAAATTTACAAGTTTAAGCATGCAAAGTAAAAAAAATATTTTTGAGGTAAGTATTCTGTTTAATATGCATTTTTTCCATCTATTTTTGTGGGGGGTACTGGAGGGGTGAAATAAACCTTCTTTGGTCCAAGCTAAATAATTTTCCCATTCCCTAAATTGAAAATATCCATATTATTCAGGGTATATACACTGCACAGTGCAAGGGAGTCTCTCAGTAAGATGGTGAGTACCAGATAAGATATTTCAAAAAGCAGTATAGCACCCTTTGGCTCTTTCTTTGAGACAGCTGCAACATCTGAGTTGATAGATTGGCTTTGTTTTCTGGGTAGAAAACTTAAACCATTTCAGTACACAGCATTTGTGTGACTTTGCTTACTTTCTTTTTTAGAAATATATACTTAGAAACATAGTCTTTTACTCCCTGAGAAGTGTGTAAGTGGCTCAGCTCTGTCCAGTGACTCTTTTCTGATGGTTGTCACAATCTTGCTTTTTCTACATCACTAAGCTGTGACATCTTCTGTGTGCCCTTGAACAAAATCTCCTCCAGTTTCAACCATTCTGCTGTGCACTCTGTCCTACCACTGGTGAGCTACAAGGAGCACTGCAAGAGCTGGAATTCAGCTGGAATTCAGTGTAGCCTGCATTGAGAGATAAAGGACCACAGAGGCTCGAATGGGTCTGGACTCCACGTGGGCTCTAGGTTGCAATGGGGCTCTGCAGAAGGATGGGGTCTTGGCATTTGTCCCATGCATCAATGTTGTGCCAGGTGTGAAGCTGTACTCCTAGGAACCAGGGCTACTTGCAATAAATTTGTTTACTTTATTTACAAAGCAGTGTATTTCACACCAGCAAGCACCAACACTGAGTGGCAGTGTGTGCATATACTGGTAAACACGTTGCATTCTTGCAAGGCCTCTTTAGGAATGGTTTTCATGTGTAATCAGATGAGGCATATGCCAGAAAGATGACAATGGAATCCCATGATGTCTTATATATGTTTTTAATAAAAAAGCAGAGGGTTTAATTTTGCTGCTTTATGTGTCTCAGAGTGTGAGGTATTCTGTTTTTCCTGATAAATAGGCCATTCAGAGTTTCTGCTTTACACAAGCGGCCATGATTGTGAATGCAGCCACCCTACACTTCGACTTTGCTAGTGGCTCATCTTCCTAGAGGCAGAGTTTGGCATCCTGAGTCTTAGGAACCCTTCTGCTCCATGTTGTGCCATGTGTGTGCGTGTGTACCCGCCATGCACTCCTGGGCATATAAGAGAGAAGCACAATGCAATGGAAGGCAAAGACACTACTGTGGTCTGTGGGGTGAGCAAACCAAGGAGGCTTTAGGGAAAGCTCAGATTCCATCAACACACGTAGGCTCTCCACCCCCTCCGTTTTTCCAGACAAGTGTTATTTTTCAATATTTTATTGTGCTAGCCATAGGAGAAATCTTGTAATAAAATCATATCTCTGTTTCATCCAAGGCAAGTTTGGATGTTATAACAGTGATATACTTTGTCATAGATTTATTGTTAAGTTGTCACATAATGTAGTTGAATAGAGTTATAACAATTGTACTCTAACAAAGTTTTAATGAAAGATTGTGAAATTTTAACATGAAGTAGATTTCTACAATGACAGACCATTATTACCCTCAAACTTCCAATGACAAATCATATGACTGAATGCAAAAAATGCAATTTAACAGCATTTGTTATTATCTGTACAGCTTTACTGTTGTCTTTTTATTATATTCATAATCTGAAAATAATGTAAAAGCAGATATATGTCTGATCATGTAATGACCAATGGCATATTGTATCTTGTTTAGTCGGTGGTTGTCCTCTTGTCTTATTTGGGAATATATAGTTTAACAAGATCCTTACCATCATTTTCTTAACAGGGATAATAAACAGAACAATTCTGCATAAAAGCTCGTATCAGCTTCTTTCATGCCTTTTCTTTTCAGAAGGCTGCCTAAGGGTTTAAGCAATTTAGTTGTCTGACCCGCATGCTTTCTCTGCAGTCTGCAGTTCTTTTGTTTAACATTAGTATGTGGGCAAACAGCATTCAGAGCTGTGCAGAGCTTATCAGCCTGTGCTCAGTTGACCAGAACCCCATTCTGTGTATCTAAGAGGGGCCACGTTTAATGCTTCACAGTAGGAGCATCTGCAGTTTCCAAAAATGACTTGTTTATCAGATAAACTCTGTCCTTGCACTGACACATAGTGGCTCTTCAATATCACACTCTCCTGTATGAGAACTGAGCAAAACAGGGTATGCACAATGAATTACAAGTGAAATTTATGCACGTGGTATGGTGACACAGGTACCCTGTAACACTGGGCACTTTCTTTGCATCAGCTCAGTAATTGCAGAGAGAAACTTCCTCATTACATTCCAAAAACATTTTACTTACTCATTCTCAATATATTTCGAGCACATGTTCTGAAGTCAGCAAATGTTAATTAATTTGCTTATTTTGCTTGGAATTTAATTAGAAGTAGCATGAAGGGTCTGTCTTCTATGGCACAGGCAGAGAGAGACTCAGAGCTAAGCTGAGGTTTCTGATGTGCCCATAAGTGTGGCGGCCTCTGACAGTCCAGCTGGGACTCTTACTTTTGAGTTTACTGTTACCAAAGTATGCCTTCACAGCCCTTTCTCTCCTCTCTCCACGTGCTCTCTCCACTATGCTGATTTTTTATTTTTTATATTTCATCAATTAGACTCCTGGCAACTAAAACCATAAATATATTCTTTTAAGAGTCATGAATTTTGTGTTTATAATAAAGGCCTCACAAAATATTTTAGATACCATAGAGGTTAGCCTTTGGTTTAGAAATAGTGTTTATTAAAACACCATCATTTAAGACAAGGTAGGAACAGGAGCTTAGAGTTGATATTTGAGGCTCAAGATCCAGTGAGAGTAAAATGCTGGGAGCTCTTTTCAGAGAAGTGCAACTTATCTCTCAAATTCTCCATCCAACTAAACAAAGAAAATCTGGCAAGATAAGTTGGCTTTGCAAGATTTCTGGACTTCTGTGGAGCCTTTCCTAAACATGGTGGTGGAATTTGACCAGTCACAGAAAGGGTAGGTAGATGGAGTAAGAACGAGAGATTTGGATCCAAACCAATGCCATCCCTGCAATTCAGGCAAGCCTGTATTCTAGAATGATACCCTTGACTAATTATAATGATTTTATTATGTGAAATTGATATTACACCACAAATGGCAATAGCCCAGAAGGAGCCTGATAAAATTAACACCCTCATCTGTACAGTCAAGGTTTTGGGTATAAAGATGAGAATGCAGTAACTCTAGTAGCTGTTACACTCTCTAATACATACAATGGCTCAAAGCTGAAACAGTATGCTGGGGAGAGAGGCTTATACCAGGCTTTCACCTTTCTTTTCCTCCCCTCCCCCTCTCCATCAGCACATGCTGGCTGGTCAACTAGTCAGAGAAAAATTGTTAATGAGGGTTAAATGGAAGTTATCTATTAAATGTCATTCTAGGATCAAGACATTGGAGCTTTGTTTTGAATGATGCCTATATATTTTCTCTCCTTTATTTTTCCATCTTCTCCCTCCCCCACCTGAAAGAAAACATCCAGTGGATGCCTGGCAGCATCCTCTGATTGCTTGCTGTTTTCCTGACACTAAATCTACTGTGTCATATTCCTTGCATGGGCTGCAGATTTTGGCCTTTTCACCTGCTGTTTTGGTTGGCTTTAGATGCAAAGAGAAGAATATGAAAAGGAGAGGGGGAGGGAGGGAAGTTGGGAATGCTGGAGAAAAAAAAAAGGCAAATGTTTTTAGCGCCTTCATCTAGACATGTGTCCCCTCACTCTGTGACATGGCTGCTCCAATGTTGCCATGGTGAGGATTTCTAATCATCCCTACACATGACAGGCTCCTATTTGTCTGCACTCCCTTGGGTGTAAATTTCTAGGCTTAAAAAAAAAAATCCATGTGAGCGTATCATCCGCCGTGCAGATGTTTCACTGCTTTAGAATATCAGGCAGCTGCTTGTGCCACCGTCGACAGCTAATTGGAGACTGCATCGCAGGAACAGAGGCGTAATTATGGCATAAATACACATCCTCTGGTGCATCATTGTATCTCTATTAACAGAAAATTTTAAACAGTGTTCAGAGTGTAATTAGTGTAGTTGATAAAGTTGTAAAACATGTAAATAAGGGAAATAGCAGGTACGTGGCCAATCCACTACCCAGCACTAGGGGATGCAGATTATTGCCTATTTAGAAATAATTAGCAAAGCTGCATTAGCAAAGCCTGTGTCCAACAGAAGCAATGCAAACATTTATTCTGGTAACAGCTCTTTCTGTGCTAGCCATGAAAATCTACTAATATTGGTAATTTAGCCCTCATTACAGAGGATAAAGCATGAAAAGAGCTCAGACATGAAATATGACAAGTAATATTAATTTTTATTCCAGAGGAAAGGATGCTTTCTCGGGTTGCATGCTGATTTCTCGGCAGGGTCTCAGTAGTGTGTGAGCGAGCTGGTGGTTGAGGATGCGGCTCTGGAGCTGGCTCCCTGCTGGAGGTATGCCCTGGGGTACCCGTGACAGGAGCTGATGAGGCATGCTGTGGTTAGTGCCCAGCCAAACCTTAGGTCACAGTTCAAAACGAGCACTCAGGCATTAAACTTCTCTCCTTATAGACTCGAGTCTTTAATTTTGTCCTCAGCCTCGCTCCTTGCCACCCCCAAATGATTTTGCCAGATCACCTGCTCGGCCCCCAGCTGTCCTCCCCAAAATGCGTAACACGCAGCTGTGCCAGGCGAGCAGAGGTCTGAATCAGTGCATACCTTCTCTTCAGGTTTGTCTTGTGCCCTGGATGAGAAATGATTGCTTCCCCCTTACTGTTTATGCTTTAGATTATGTTTCATGAAGAGCATTACCCTGTGACCATAAAAATAAATGCCAAAATTTTGACTTTGCTTTACGGATGTATTTTCTAATGAAGAAAAATGTGAAAGCCTGGCTGGCACGGGAGAGATAGATCATTTTTTTTTTAAAACAAGAGGATGAGAAGGGCTGAATGTTCTGGAAATGTGAAAAAAAATTGTTGTGTTTTTTTTTTAACGTCTCTGATTTCTTCTTCTTTTTTTTTTTCTTCCTACTGGATGTAGAAACAGAATGAATAAAAACTCCAGCTTATAGTGTTGGCTAAGTTCTGCTGCATCCTTATTAAGTGTGCACGTGTGTGTTTATGAGAGAGAGGAAAGGGGGAATAGGAGAATTCTACTTGACAAGTGCCAGTGTTTCAAAAAGAAGTCTAAAAACGATGTTATCTCTGGCTCAGGCAAATAAATTTCCCCACTTAGCCAGTGTTTCCTGAACATTTTCAGAATTCAGCTCTCACCACAGACTGCATAAAATCCTGCCAAATAAGGGCTGAATTTCATGTAATACAATGCTTAGGAAAAAGAAAGAAAGAAGACAGGGGAAATGTAGAGATGAAAAGAAGCTGGACAAGCTACTGTCTGAAGTACTAAAATGTAAAATAAGCTTTAGAGCTGTAGCAGGGGGAAAAGCCTTTTACAGGTCCAAAGAGAACACTGTGTATTTTATCACCTACAATGACATAAAAATTGTGAAAATACTAAACTTGTTGATTGAAGAGGGTTTTTTCCCATGCTTTGGTGGAGGTTCAGTACTCATCCCAACACCCTACTTAGGTAAAAAAATAATAAACAAATCTAGAGAAGGAAGCTCAGTCAATCTTTTGCCTGGTTGTAGAGCAAAAAGCACACAAAAGCTCAGACAATACCCACCACATCTGCACTAATGTAAGCATCCCATTGAGTTCTAGCATACTGAATTTTTATAGCTGTAGCATATATTTTCAGTGTTTAAGATTTATGTAGCTATATGCAGATGTGCATTCCTCTGGCACGCAAGAAGTAGATGGTTTATGCATACATACACTTTATGGGTAAGCTGTTTGGATATGATCAGTATGCCCTGTTAAATGCTCTGGTGCCACTCTGATCCTGTGGAGTACGCTGAGGTTTTTACCACGGGCTTCCCTGGAAGAAGAGCTGGTCCAGCTTCTGCTGCTTTTCATAATTCCGGCACTGTGTGGCTCTGTGTGAATCCTGCAGCATGTTTGTAGGGCTGTATCCTCACAGAGATGATGTTGCAGTGCTCGTGTGTAACAGTGTGCATATAGGCGCTAATGCGAATGTTTGGGTGTGTGTCTACGCGTCTGCATGTGATTATGAAAGTTTAATAGTAATGGATTTCATTGGTAATGTGATAGACCAGGAAAACCTGACAGTCTGCATGTCAACACCTATTCCTATATCTATAATGCATACATATATCATAGCTATATACATTATATAAAAGAGTAATTCTTAATTTATGCACTGAGTTAATGTTACCTAAAAATAAAATTTAAAAAAAATAAAACCTTTCCAATTCCCTCCTTCATCTTCACTCCCATTATTTATCACTGTGTATTGTTTGGATGCATTTTTCCAGTTTTTGTTTGGTTATTTTTTTTATTTCTGAGCCCACTGGACTGCCTTCAGAAGTCTTTTATTGACCATCCATTAGAAAAAGGAGAGAATTATCTCCTACATCAAGAAAAGCTATCTCTTTTCCCTCTTCCCTCTTTCCCTTCAAACTGCATAAGTAAAGTGCACAGTATTGAATGTTGTTGCTGAATGAATTACAGTATTGCAAGCAGATCAGGAGGACAGCCTGGACACTGAGTGTGTAGGGAGAGATGTTTGGAGGCGGACAGAGTTAGGCTTTTGTAGGTACAACATGCACAAGGGGGTCCTAAATGGTTTTAGGCAGATCAGTAGTTCTTTAGTAGGACAACAGAGCCATTGCTCATTCTTTGCTATAGAAAATAACCTCTCAGGTCATCAGTAACTGGAAGAAATTTCAATGTTTGTTGTTTTTTCCTCAGTTTAAATACTTGTATGCTATTGTTTAATATTAATAAAGATTTTGGTGTTATAATACTTTGGTGACCTTTGTAATTGATGAGCACTATAATATCAGTTTGAAATAAAAACATATTAACTTCTATATTCTGACCAAATCAGATTAAGGTCACATTTAATATCGTCCCTATGGTCCCAATTTACTCCTGTGTAAATCAGAGTAACTCCATTAAAGCCAATGTGAGTTGCCATCTATCACACTAGACTAATAAGAAAAATGAATTTTAATGTATATGGCACTTCTTTTGCACTAAGCAGTGTGCATACTGTGACAGAAAATTGTCTTTCGCCATTTTTTCTTTGTAGGAGTGTGTCCCACAGCAAGTATGTGGGTTCTGACTGAAGAACAGCAGGGGTACCCATTTTGATGCACTGCTTGCTTTCTGCATAGTAGGGGACACCTGAAGAGGTTACATTAGGGGTGCAAAGTAGCAGGAGTTGGTTAAAAAAACCTGGTTTGTACTGAATTAAAGTTGATTAATTAATTGGGTCAGGAGGAAGCTGAAATCAGAGCTGGGTCTGGAGGCTGAAGGAATTGGAACATTTTAGATGCTGGGTGATTTCCTAGAGAATTACAACCACTTCATAGGTGTGAAGGCTACAAAGGCATCAAGCCAAAGCCCATTGAGTTTGGAGATACATGATTTGGTGAAAAAACACTACCAGAGGAGAGGGTGGGTGGGAAAAGCAATGAAAAGAAAAAGTGGTTGTGCTATTCCATAGGACATAGATCTCATAACCATTCACCTTTTGTTTTCTGCTCATTTATACTATTTCTGTGTTATTGGTGTGTATAGGTATTGAAATGAAATACTTTAACCATGTTGTATCTTGAAAATAAAGGGGATAATGAGTTGAAACTTATGATTAATTTTCCTTTGAAGTTATTTGACTTCTTCTCTCAGTCCTTTCCCTGCATATATTTTCAAGGGGGTAAAGCACATCAGGGGAGGGAATGCGCAGCAGGAGCGGCTGCGGCTCACAGCAGCGCAGTTGCCATTAGCAAGTAGCATAGCCTGGTAAGAACAGATCTGTGGAGTGAAATTGTTGTTGCTGAAGACATGATGTTCTGTAGTGTATGCCCTGCAAAGCTTTTAATAGCGCTACTTTTCATCTGCTCTCATGAACCCAACATCCAGCAGGAGTAGGAGCAGAGAGGTGTGTGCTGCTGGTTTACTTGGAAAGCTGCACGGGCATTGTTAGACTTCTCCATGATGCAATCTGAAATGCAGTAAGTGGAGAAGTTAGGAGATTCACTTCAGAAGCACATTCCTGCTTTGAATTAAAGTATCAGTATGGATGTCCCCTATGCCCGGAGGTCTCTGCTACTGTCAGCTCTAGTACATTCTCTGTGCTTCAGCAAATGTAATGCTTTCCAGCCTCTGCATAATCTCTGTTTCTAGGAGTAGGATTCCTTTGTCAACAGCTTATGCTTGGATACCCTGGTAAGGGTAGGCGAGCCACTGCAAAACCGTTTGGAAGGAATTCAAATTATTCATGATCTTAAATAGATATGTTGCTGTCTTGGTTTAATTTTGCTGTCCTAATAAGAAAAAATAGGGTAAATGAAAACACCAGAAGTAAAAACCATACTTTCCTAAAATATTATTGGAAACACTCTTCTATAACACTATAAGTATTTAAGGCAGCTCAACAGCCACTGAATATGGGAAAACCAAATTTTTAAGAAAATAATCCCAAATTGCTTTGGTACAGAGAATACAGCTTTGTTCAGAATGGACAAGAGGCACACCACCAGAGAAAGAGAGGGCACTCAATTGTAGAAGCAAGGTCAGTGGTTCAGTCACTCTGAGGCTCTAGAGCATTTGTTATTGTTATTGTACTGGTACGTTCCTCCCACATTGACAGGTTTGCTTGCTAGCATAGGCAACATCAATATTAATTTTGTAAATGTTTATCTCATGTAATGTATATGATTAAGACTTGTTTGGATGTTCTGTGCTGATTAAACCGAGACCTTTCTATGCCAACAGCCCTGTGGCATTGAGTTACTGTGAGAAAAACAACGTGTGACAATGTTAGGGGAACACAGCTGAGCATACATACTTTGTCTAGTGCACTGAGTTTTCTTGAATTCTCTGTATTTTTGTTGCCACTGATAGAGCCACATACAAAACCAGATTTGAATTATCAAATGTCAATAGTATATTTTCACTTACTGAGTCTGCAAGTGACATGCCATTTATGGCATCCTTGGAATAATGTCTATTCCTTTAACTTACACATTCTGTGAAGTGGTAGATGTTTCCCCCTTGTCTGGTAGCATTAAAATTACACTTTTAGGCTCATGTGACAAATGCTGCGAAATGCTCACTTTTAGTCAAGTTTCACTTTATGTTGAAAACAGCGGATGGAATTCACAGGTTCTTCAAAATATTAGCTCTTAGGTGTCTTGGTAAATGAATGCTGCAGTTCTTAGACCAGGCTCACTCTTTGTAAAAGTGTTCATTGAAACTGATGAGAACTGACCTTGATTTCATGGCATAGTCATTACCCTCTGGTAATCTAGAGATGTGAAAGGAATTGGGAGGAAGGAAATGTTTCCCACTTTTATACATGTCACAAGTCTGCAGCGTACATGAATCAGTAGCCAAGAAAAACATTTTACTGCCTGCCTGCTGAAGTGATATAAATTAGTTTGTTTCACCCATTTTCCAAACAAGTCATGAGGAGGTATGACCACCAGCTATGAAGAAGACCAGTTTTTCTCAGCTGCTCTTAATGTTTGAAAATGTTTTGTTGTTCAACTAAACCATTACCATAAACTAATCCTTTGCATTTTTTAGCTCTTCTTTGGAGAGGAATGGGTTGCTTCAGTTTGAAGAAAACTGTGCAATACACAATTGCATGCGAGTGAAGGGGAATGTTTTGAGTCCTACTCCTTAGTACAGCTTGTGGTCTATGTCTTTATTTGTCTGCAAGACTTACACTTCTCAGATATTTAATGTTTTTCAAGCATATTGAAATCTTTAAGCTTGAAAGCAAAGTATGATTGCAAATTCATTATTATTCTTGTTATTATTGCTATCATTATTATTATTCAGGTTTCACAAAGTTAAGTGTGTCAGTTTTGGGGGGTTATTAGCTTTTATGGATCATGTTTTTATAAGTAAATTCTTGCTTTTGGTTTCTGTTTCTGTCTTTAGTTACCCATAGTACCTACTATCCTGCATTAGCTATAATCTTTAGAAAAATAACCAATGAACTTATTCACCTCAACAGTTGCTGTACATGTCTGGTTTTTATTTACCCCTGTCTGTTCTGTATAACACAGCATGTGTGTGTGTGTGTGTGTTTGTGTGTGTGTGTGTGTGTGTGTGTATTTTCAGCAACTGCACATTTTTATTTAGTAATGTGCAGAAACTATCTTGCACTGTGGGTCCATGGGTAAAGAAAGTAAAACCACAGGACATGGTAATACCTCTAAGATTTGTAATTGTCAACACTGTATGGGTGGGTACAAGTGCAGTCTTTAAATTAAACTCCCCAAGTCTTTGATTTTTACTGGCTGTGAGAGCTCCTGTGTGTCTGTCTGTCTATCTACCACCGTGTGCTGTAACTTGGGTGGCCACTGAAGCTGACTCTGGGATTACAGCTGGTGTTTTAAGGCCCACTGTAACAGAAACTCTAAGATCAGCAGAGTAAAATAACTATATCTCTTCAAATGGCTTTTCATGTTTACTGTTGAGGTTGTTTTCCTTGGAGAGTTTGTATTAAACTTTTCCTGTAAAAAATTCAGACTTGCCTAATATTATTGCAGCTCTGCTTTCAGAAAAGCTGTGCTGCGACTGCTCATGAAGCCAGGCTTGTAGCACCAGGCATTCTTTTCCTGATTCTGCATCTGTTCATGGCTTCATGTACTATCCAAAGTAAAAGCCTCTTATCAGCCACCAAAGGGCCTGGTATTAATTTGTCCATTACAATACGTAGTCAAATAATATAGCAGAACTAATATAAGGAAACTTTTCACAGAAGCTGAAATTTTACTGTGTGTTAGGACAGGTGATTTAGGTTAGCTTGTGCCTGTTAGGATGGGTTTCACTGTAACTGCAATCCAACCTCGATACAGTTCCTTTCATCTACAGGATCCCAGAGTGCTATGCAAACCTAGCAAATTGGTATGAAAAGCTGTATGGTGAACACTTCATACATGCCTGGAGTGAAATGCAGCAGCTGTTCGACAGCATACAGTAATATTCCTAAACTCTTTAGAGAAGCAGTGATGAATGCTAAAAAAATCAAAGACAGATTTTTTCAAAACTGGGTGTGTTAAAGTTGTCTGCTAAAATACCTTTTTGGCAGCTAAATCCCAGTAGGTGGGCCTGGCTTTCACAGGTGAAGAGGGCTGGCATCTACCCTGAAATCCGTAAGAACTGCAGGAAGATCAGTATTTCAGAAAAAATACAGGATCTGAGCATCCTGAAATTCTGATCTCTACACTGCTAATAACCTTTAACATGACATAATATTCTTCATAAGATAATTCAGATAACACATTCTGAAAGTTTTAACCTTTTTGTGAAGTTAACATGCTCTTTCATGCCTTTATGGAATTCTTATTAACACTGAAAGCAGCTTTGCCCCAGAAAATATAGGAGCTACAAAAATCCCCTTGGGACATGGTTTCACAGGGCTCCCACTTAAAGGGAAGGATGGTAATGTGGAAGAAAAGCATATTTTTCGTCCCAGGTCAAGTCACATTATAGAATAATAACACCACTTTCTTTGGTAATTTGGTTTGATATTGAAAAAAGTGAAATGGCTCAAGGAAATAAAAGTTCGTGTTGCCTATCCTCACCAGAGCTGGTGATTTCTCTGACACCAGGGTTACACTGTGCATCTAACCTGCAGAGCAGATGGGGCTGTTCTCTGCTCTTTTTGAGGGGTTTTAAATGAATGACCTCCTGTGTTCCCAAAAAAATGCCACAGCCATAGGTATAGGTTATTTTCTCTTTAATGTCGACATCCCAGTTTGAATCCTAGAGGGAAAGAAATTTTTCACTTTATCAGTTATGCAGGGGAAGAAATTTAATGTGAGATCTGCTTTGTCTAAACGGAGGACTTCTACCAGTGTCCCCCTTCATTACAACATTTTTTAAGTCTAACCCGCTTTTTCAAGACTCCTTAAAAGTGCCTAAAAACTAAGTAATTTGGACATAGCATTCAAACTTTGCTTTCCACTTAAAGCATTTTTTTTAGTTAAATATTTCAACATTCTTTAAAAAAAACCTCTGCCATTTCTATTTCAGCAGAAGAAATAATTTCCTTCTTAAAAAACCCCCTGCCATTTCTGTTTTGGCAGAAGAAATTCATTCATCAGTTCAGCCTGAACCCAGGAGTAATTCTGTCTGCCCCAACTAAAGGGAGAGCTAAACTCCCTCAGCCCCACTCCTAGATCTTGGCAGGATCCCACTGTTTTGGGTCTCAAAGAGTCTGAGTTCCTCACCTGCGAATGGGAGGCCACGCATGAAAGAGCACAGCTCTGGTGTGCAGGGGGAGAAAGGGAATGTACTGGACTGCCGGGAGCTATTCCCGGCAAAGTTTAGCTGTCTCTGCCTGACTAATGATAACTAAGGGACACAGTCTAATCTGAAATGTGCACTGGTGTGTGTCTTGAAAAATACACTACAAGGAAGGAGTGCATTTATCAATATATTCTTTACTGTTCACCCTACATTTGGTCCATGTCCAGCTTACTTTGTGAAAATATCTAACTAATAAAGATCTGACTATAATTAGTCTGGAATTAGTGAAATAGTTACAAAGCAAGGAAGCAGTTAATGGTCTGGTTTACTGATTTGTCTTCCTACAAAATCAATTTTGAGCTCTTCTTATTAACAAAATGTTCACTTGTAATCAGTAATAACTAGTGCCAGCAGTAGAGTAGTTGAGAGACTATTTTGTGGGAAAAAATGAGCTGTAAACATAAGAAATATTATAGCACTTTGATGTAAATAAAATTTTCCCTTAATAATTGATTAGTGGATGATGAGAGAAATACACCTTACACATTAAATATTATGACTGACATAGCAGTTAAGTTCACTTGTGTCAATATATCATATATCACTTAATTTTTCAGTCAGTTAGTATCTTCAGAAAGAACTTTCTGTGTGCCAGAATAATTAATAATCCTCTTTGAAGCATTTTAGCACAATATTGAATAGGAGGGGAAACTATCAAGGTACCACTGTATGTATTTCTACATGTGAGTCTCAATTTAGCTTTATGTAAAAATTCAGATGTCTGACATTCATAGCACTGTAAAACATTTTGTCAGGGACATACTTTGGCAAACAGTTTGTCACCCAGAAATTCTGCTGTAATTCTTGGAGAATATTAACACACAGGCTTTATTCTCAAGCCTGGGAGAGTGTCATCCTGACCTCTGTTTACTGCTATTAAACATAGAAGGTTTACTTTGAAGCATTCATTTAAGGAAGTGAGTTATTATTCCTTTGCCTGACCTTAGCCTATGGAGTATATATCATGAGGTTCCATAAGATCATCATGCACAAGAAAATTGGTCTAGCAAAAGATAAATTTTAAAGCTATCTTAAAATATTTCCAAAAAAATCAAGATGAGGCACTAATACTTATGTGCTTATTACCTGTCTGTTAAGTAAGCATCTATATATGCTGAAAAAATACTTAAAACTTGTCTCTTGATGTGTAGTAATCCCTAAGTACCTTGAAACAAATCTTGTTGTTGAAGTTAACGTTATGTGAGCTACTGCTTATATTTATTACTGGGAAAACATTATTTTGAAAAGCATATGAAAAAAGTAGTTTTCAAGCTGTTTCCTTAATGAACTGGAAATAGTAACCCTGTCAAATGTAATACAAAAATAGTGTTATAAGCCTATGGCATCTATTTATTACTGGAGAACAAAAGCCTTCATCCATTTCCTTTAGAGAATGACATTTTTGTAATTCGCTGCCCATTTCATTTGTTCTAAAAAGGACTTCTTAGGTTGACAAATATCCCACAGAAATGGCTTCTGATGCTTGATAGGATAATGTGCAGCCCCTTAGGACAAGGGCAAAGGCAGCAAACTTATCATCCTTTAGTTTAGCTTAGTATGGGTCAGTAACAGCGCCAGGGGTGACAGAAGATGTTAAAGTGTGGGAAGCAAGAACTAAGAGCTGTAGGAGGGTAGTTTTTATAGTTTATCCTTTCTTTCACCATGACGCTGCAGAGACAGCTTGAATCACATTGTTGATTTGGTTCACTGCACGCCACACTAACTGCTCCAGTAGGAGGGAAAAAAACACTTACGGGTCATTTTCCCCAATAGTGTGTGACATTTCAGCACTTATCCTATAGCAGGAGGAAACACATGTTTAATATTTTAGCTTGAAGTTCGTATTTTAAAGATGCATTATCACACTTGGAGGTCTGGTGTGATAAATTTGAAGATTATTGTAGTATTACCAATGTGAGGATTTTGGAAGAGAAAGTGTTCTGCATGTTTAATTGTCCTCTACATTTTGTTAAATTTTTTTTTTTTTTTTTTTTTTTTTTCCCAGCAAGGCAGGGTAAGAATATACATTTGACTCCTGTGGAGTGCACATTTAAAAACAACAAACTAAACTTTAAAACCTTGATGATGGCTTTCATTCATCAAGAGCTGAAATCCATTTTGGAAGTGTCATTTTAGAAATGTGTTTAACAGAGTTAGGTCTTCCTCAGTGGTGGATGATTGCTTCTCAGCCATAGATCTTGTAAACTTTGTGCTGATCTAGCGAGACATTCCACGCAATGATTTTCTGCTAAAGCCAATTGCAGTGACTGAACATAATGAGCAAAATCATGTCCTCTTTCTAAAACTTGCAGCTAGTCTTACACTAACTAGCCTGCTTACCCCTGCAAAATATTTTCCTGCTGTCACACCTTAGTATAAATTTGGCACATTGAAATAATAAAAATCATATGTTTATTCCCTGATTAAAAGAGGAGTCTTCACAAACTATATCCAAATGTAATTATATTCATAAGAAAAATCTCATTCTTCTGTAAATCGATTCTGATTGCATTGGATGAGGATGTATAAAGTGCCATGAACCCAAATGGCTTGAGTTCAAATCAGAGTTTTGTGCTCTGGTTTCAGTCATTAGATGAAAGCCAGTCTCAGCCAGTTTACTCACCAGGTCAAATGTGCTTCACTAAAATGAAAAAAAAAAAAAAAAAAAAATTGATAACTGTAACTAACCCTAACAAACATTTTACAAATATCTTACACACTGACAGTTTTGGAGCTTTTCTCCAGTGTAGTTTTTTCAATTACCTCTCTAGATTTTTCAGAGATAACTTGAACCATGGCAGGATGCAGACTCCTGTCAAAATGTCAGGAGTTCCTCTGGGAGGGGTGGGACTTGAGGTGGTCTCTAATGAAATATAGTCTAGGTTTCTGAGTATCAAGTACCTCTGATAGTACCTCTGATAGTGAGATGTAGGTTTCTAAATCACAAACCAATTTATGAAGATTTATATTTCTATTTTTTTAATGGCTTTTTGTTGACCGGACGAAGTTTTGATATCTCAGGCATTGAGGTAGAGGAAAAATTTAAATTTTTTTTCACAGGACTTCTGCTGTCGCAAAGCAATATTGAGGTAACACTTTATATAGATTATGGATTTGTGAATATTTTGTACAATTGTAATAAACCTTTCATAAGAGCAACCATTTTTATATTCCTACTGCGAAAAAATATATTTCTTCAAAAGGTTTGCCAATAACCATTCTGTAAGTGCTACCCTTGAGTACAGCTTGCAAATGCTTCTTGCCTGCACCAGACACACCCACTACATATTAATTACAGAAGCTGTCTTTGCTGCAATAGCCTTTCTGGTTGGATCAGACCTGTTTTACAAAGAAAGTGGAATAATTTGTTGGTGTAATGTATGATCTGAATTAATGTATTTTTAAGAATCAAATTATCCTGATGTGAGAGCCTCTAAAGGGACTGATATAGTGGAGAAGGACTGAAAGTTTTGACATGGTTTAATGAGCTGTATGCTAACTCCACCTGAGTAATTAACAGGCTTGACAGTCCTTTTGAACAGTGATATTCTCTGTAAGGATGTTTAATGCTTTAAGTATCAGCAGCGCAAAAGCAAAGACAGAGGCAGATCTGACTAAGGATTTTTTTGTCAAAAGAGTTTTGACTACATATTTCTACACTTTGTAAATTATTAAGGCAAATACTTTCAGAAGCAGTAGCTAATTTTTCAGTAGTTTTGTTTTTGAGTGTGCAGTTACATGCTGCTTTGTCACAAGTTGTAGAGATATCATCTTGCCATTCCTTAAATATGAAAATATGGATGCAAAGTGGCTCCATCTAAAACAACCATGTGCAAACACTCTTCTGTGAGTAAAAGATAAATTATTCTGTGGCAAGCAATTTCAATACATTCTTTGGTGTAATTGTTAATATGTGCTAACATGCATATCATCTTATAAATCATTCTTTCAGAATTAAAAGAAATTGTTTTGTACCCAGAAACAATGAGATGATAATATGATTAAATGCAGAAGCCCAAGCACTATTAAATTTTTTTTCTCAACCAAAGCAATACCATGAAATGGCAGACCACAAATAATTCAGGGAAATTACTAACATATATTCCAAACTTGGACAGACCATTAACAACTGACCAATGTCAAAGACCAGATCCCTCAAAACTGCCCATCTTCTAGGTAGTGTAGTCTCGACCAGTTCTTTTTCACGCCAATGAAAGGGGAGGTGAAGGAAGGTGAAGCCTCTCAGCTGCATAATATATAGACATGAACATTAAAAAGTACCTTTTATTTTTTTCATAGACTTTCTCTTATTTTCTCTTTTTCCTTGATTTTTGTAATCTTGAATTCTTGAATAGTTGTATCATATAACACGTAAATCTGTACACGTTCGTGGCTGTACGTTTTCTGCTTAACAGATTTTACTCCTTACTATGCTTGTCACTGGTTTAAGCAATCTGTGTGTAATTGATTTCTTCAGTAAAACAGATAACATTTGCTTAAAGCTCCTCTGATGGCTTTACAGCCTCTACATTAGCAATAGCACTTCCATTTCCACTGGCATTCTGGCAAAATATAATTATTATATATCCATCACAGACAAAAAGGCAAAAAAAGTAGCAGAGAGAGTCAGTGCTGCATTTTCCCTGAGTTCAGCACTGCCTGAGCATCAGATTGTTCAGCTCTTACTGTGGTCACAGTAAATGACTGCTAATGCTGTCTATCTCCCTGGCCCCATGCCATATAGTTTTCTATTTACTGATTTAATATCAGAACCAATGATATTTGTGACTCAGAAATAAATTGGGTTTTAATTGCCTTGCAGGTAAATTGACTTATTTTTAACTTCATCAGAAACTTTTCTCCAGCCATAAATAAATAAGGAAAACAGGATTTATTTTGTACAGTATAAAATAATGACTTTTACACATTCTACTTCAGATAATTAAAGCAAAACAAAATATAAAATTGTCCCTCAGGACAAAATGTTTTTGCCTGGAAAGGACATAAGAAAGGGAAAATAAGACAGATGCATGGAGGAACTTAATTGTAGCATACAGAGAACACTCAAGGGACTGCAATGTGGCCTCTCTCCTGTTTTCTCCAGTGTTCTGTGGATTGAAATTAAGCATCAGAGTACTGGACAGTGGCTGTTTCCTACTGAGAAAGGAAAGGCTGCACACTTGAATTTTTAAGTGGTTTTATTATTATTTCCAAGGCAATCACTTCAATTTTCTAAAATACTTAACGTCCTCAATGTAGCACATATGAAGAAATAATATTTTCAGTTCCCAAGGATAAGCAGACATGTTTGAGGGATTTCAGAGACAAGAGACAGGGTTGTAACAGACAGTGCACAAACTGCATTCTCGTTGCTTGAAATGTACTAGATCTCAAAAAATGAAAAAGATTTTTCTCCCTCTGCCTTAGAAATCAGAAGTGAGAGAAAGCCTTCCTGTCTGATCCTCTTTCTGACCCTAAGCAACAAACATATGAGTGATGAGTGAAGGTCATTCTCATCAGGCATGGAATAAAAAGCTCTTGAAAAATAATACTGTTCCATCTGAGCTGAATCAAGGAAAGGACAGAAATGCATGCTCAACTTGGGCACACTCCTCGAGGGTATAAATGATTTTCTGGATTGGTGCCAGAGTGTTCAACACCTTACAAGATCTGTCCTCAGGTGAATACCCAGAGGTGATCACCTGAAAAAGAATTCTGCTGTATCTGGTGTACCACCACCAGCATCTCGGCGTGTTCTTGCTGCAGGGTGCCCCCTGTCACCCTGGGTGTGTGCACACAGGGCACTGCTCCAGGCAGGTGGGATCTAACTGTTCTCTGTGTGTATGCTATGCCAAAAATAAATATTTGCAGCTCAGGGAATATCCTCACTTCTCCTTCTGTTTTTTTGGGTTTTTTTTTTGTTTGTTTGTTTGTTTGTTTTTTAATTTGAGCTTTTTCATCATATATTTGTTTTAAATGAGATAAAACTGTGTGCTGAAAGCCCAAAAAGTGATTATTTACTGAATCAAAGATGTAAGGGGAGAGTGAGGGTTCAAATTAAGCTAAATAAATCAGATATGCAAAATGTTAAAACAAAAAAAAAGAATGCTGTGTTTCACACTGATGTGGCAAAACCAGAATTAAAATTTAGTTCCCAGCTGAGATCTGACTCTCATTTGTGTCTTGTAGATGCACTTTCAAGAAGAGCTACATTCCATTTTCACAGAACAAATATGTCTGATAAAAATACTGGAAAAAGTCACTGAGTTGGGAAGTGAAAGATAGAGCTAGTTCTGCACATAATATTTTAGGTTTTGTTTCTCAGTTATTTATCTGTTCATTCACAAAACTATAGACAAAGATCTTTGCTTATTAAAACAATAATACTTATATTTTAACAAGTAAATTGTTCTTGTATTTCACTGAAAGATGGCTGATGTGGTTTGGTGTGATACAATTTTACATCCCAAATAGTTTCTTAGGGAAATGTTATAGGCTGGTTTGAAATGACAGTACTGAGGGTGTTTTTTTCCCCCTTCAGCTTGCAGAAGGTGCTAAAACAGTGATCCTCAGCTGTGAGGATCTCAAAACCTCTTGCTCAGAATTAAGATTCATGGCAGTTTAGTGAGAGCAGAAAAGATCTCTGTGTGAGAGGCAGCTGATATTTTTCTCCCACCATAAATCTTGATTTCAAAACTCTGATTTCAGAAGTGGGAAAACTGAAGCCCAAAGAGCTTAAGGGGAAAACTTAAAAGCACTTATTTGGCCTAGATTCAACAGTGTTAAACTAGCTTAGATACTTGGGCACCTGAATACCACCAACTCTCAAAGACTTTCATATTACAAGCTCTGAAAAATTAGAATATGCAGATTTGATCATATTGCCCCTTTGGCAAGGAGGATTCAGGCTTCAAGTATGTGAGGGGGAGAAGATGGCCAAGATCTGATCTGAACACATCTATGTAACTAAAGATGCATTTAAAAACTGATTTAATTATATCAGTTAAAAAACTTGGCACATGCACTCTTAATTCATCTTGCTTCTATTGATTTAGTTACAAGCTGTAGTTTCTTGTGGAACCTGCTGTTTGGTCTGGAACTTGCCTGACTTCTCCCTGATTTTAACAGATTGCAGAAATGGTGCCTCCTGGACCACTGTTGGCATTGCCCAAGGAGCCAGGCAAGGCTTCCCTCTGCCTCCTTCTCCTTCTGCTTGAAATGTAACAGGTGCTGGACTTGCCATCCCTTTGTGGTTATGTCAGCGGTCCTGAGACAGCAGCAGACAGTGTAGTGATTTTCTTTCTCTCCAGCAAAGGAAAGAAAATAGAGAGCATTTATTACAGATCTCAAAAATTCAGATGTCACTACTGCTGCTGCCAAAGTGTGACCAAAATGTATACTTACAAAAATAAAGGCTACATCCACTGCTTAGAGGTTACCAAGCCACACTGCAGAGCAATACAGTTACTTTGGAAGGCATGTGGTCCTTGGTTTGGTTTGGCCCTGGCACTTTTCTTCACATGCACTTGCCTACCACTCACTCACCTGCCTTAGCACCATCCAGGAGCAGCGTCCCCAAATCAACAAAACGTTGCAGCTGGGAGCCCTCTGGGATGAAAATGTAGACAGGTCCTGTCTAACCTCTGTCACAGGTTTCTTATCCTTGCTCTGCACTTTTTAAAGGGTGTGAGTAGAAAGTCTGAACACTAGTGATCAGTTCTTGAGATTGATTGTTGTCTACATCACCCACCATAAAGTAAGAACCCTGTTTGGAGTGAGGACAAAATTGCAGTATCATACCCAAAAGTAACCTGGCACTAGGATCACAGACATACTCTTTTACACTGATTAAAATAGTTTTATTCTCCCTATTAAAAGACTCCTTAGGCTGGAACAATCAGTCTATACTTCAATCCACAAAGGCCATTTTGTATCGGATAGCTGTTATCATGTTTTTTACTCTTATCCATAAATGGCTGCACAAATCATAGCTGAGGAAAGACATTCTGTGTATGTTAACTTGCACCTGATTCTCACTGCTAAAGAAACACCTTTAACAGCATTTGTGGAGCAAAGCTGTCTCACTGCCTCTGGCTCCCTGCACCAGCAAGGGCTGTCGCTTCCCTTCTCAAAGATGGGGAAAGAGGCCAAAATAGACATGACAGCTTGTTTAAAGGAGACTTCAAATATGTTTAAGGTCATATTCTACATTTTGATGGAGTTTTCTTGATTTTAAAAAACTGCTGATAGTCTAAGGCTTTGGTATTTAATTGCTGAATTCTTTAATGAGCCTAGAATTACTCCAGAAACAGATGTATACCCTCTTCCTCCTCACTGAGAGATCCAAGAACCTTCTTTTCTCAGGCCTAGCTTTATTGATCTGTGCAAAAGTCAAAAATGAAGATGCTGATGTCCAAGCTCTGTTCTTCCAATGTATCTGGAGAGAATGAGCACTTGCTTGTGGAGAACCAGTGCAGTAAATAAAAGTTCTGGAAGTCTGAACACTGTGTGTCTCATTTCCTCCTTGGAACTACACCTGAGAGTTTCCATGAGATACCTCAACTAGCAATGAATCTTTTGCCCTTCTCTATGAATTTTTAGGATAATCTCAGGTGTCTCTTCTCTCTTTCATCTCCTTTCTTCTTTTCATTGAAAATTAAAAGAGAAAATGGAGGGCTATTTGTTGTTCTTACATGTAACTAAAAGAAAAAAAGTATGTAGCAGAATCTTTATGAAGAAATTTTATTTCTTTCAGTTTAGAAAAATATCCGGTACCTTTATCCTATTTAATTTTTAAATGTAGCAAGGAACTTCTTATTTGTTATGTATTTCCCTGGACAAGCTCTGAGAAATGCCTGTAACACTAGAAAGAGTGCATAATTTTTTTCTTGTCCTCCCTTGTATCACAAGCCTTATTACCATCATTCACTTTTCAATTCCTCTTACCTGTTACATCACGTTTTTACAAAGCACGGACTGACATGTAATGTGGGGAGGGGGAGTTTGGTGTCTCGTCAAATTTGGCACTTAGCCTTCGTAAGAAAAGTATATTAGTATTCAATAACAGTGACACAGTTTTGAAGTTTAGCAGTTCATTGACTTTGAATTATTCCCATGAGGAGAGAAAAAGAACACAACTATTTTTTTTTCCTATGTTGTTCAGAGAAGTTGAGGGAATGAGGATTAGTTTTTACCCTTGTCATAAATCCAAAATGGCTGCAAGAATTTTGCTCAAACTTTTTAAAAAATCACTTTGGGAACAAGTCAAAGTATGCTTTTTAATAGTAACCATGTAATTTACTGTAAAGAGCTGACAACTGAATTGAGAAGTGGAATTAAATTTAAAAATGTGTTTGAGCATGCCATCTTTCTCTGCAATGGCAGGAAATTTTTTCATAGCGTATGTCCAATCTTTCACTTAAAAAGGCAACTAGTGTCGAACCTGCTATTTTCTTGATGAATGAAAACAGTTTTCTGCTGTTGAACTGATAATAGGCTTTTATTATACTAACATGAAGACATCTTCACCAAATCTATCAAGAATCCAGTATGTAAGTAGAGTATACAAGCTATCTACTGGCACTTTTCCCAGGAAACTGATTTATCTTTTCATCAACAAATAGCTACTGCTACTGCTTAATCGGGCAATATTTGTGAGATGTCATTTTAATGGGGCATATTTGGTCAATGTCAAGTGACTTAAGTGATGTTTTAAGTAAGCAATTCCACACTGAGATTTCCACTGATCACTAGAATAGTGAGATATTTCAGCTTTGGTATTTCAAGATGGAAACTAATATTAAAGTGTAACATGGATTCAGCCATGCACTAGTGCTCTAGTACTTATTTGCCTATACAGTTTCTTCCTTCTGTAAAAACTAGGAAAAAAAAATGTCTTATGTTCCATAACTGTAAAACAAAGATTAAATCATCAAGGCTGGTTAGAACTCATCTCTAAATCTACATTAAAATTGATGAGAAATTTTCCTAGGTAACTCTACCAGCCCAAACTGACCACACCGATCACACAGACATGACTTCCAAGTAGAGGCTTTTACAGCTGCTTTTTCTACAAAATGAAGGAAATTTAAATTTCCTCATTCTAATTTACCTGGGACAAGCAAAAAAGGAAATAAACCTTAGGGTGTGTGATAAGGACTTGTAAGACAGCACTTTCTTGCACAAAGGGAGAATTCAGGCTATTGCAAACTCCTCAAAGCCATATTCAACAGCACCACTTTAAGTCTTTCTGCAACAGGCCTTATATCCCATGACATATTACAGTTCTAGTCGATACTGAAAGACCAGAGTTAAGGCTGCTATAAGAATGTTTCATGAATTTCTCTAAGACTTTGATTTCACAAATAATCGAGACCTTTATCATAAACACCTTCTTAAAATCTAAGCTCAGAAACTTAACCATGACATTGAAAAAAATTCAGGAAGCTGTTTATGCTAGGAGTTAGGCTTAGACACACAAAACTGTGACACTTAGACATTGCTTTTTAAAAGAATACGTAGATGTATGTTATTATTTGATAAAGAATATACATAATTAAAGTATACTGGTTGTTTTCTAAGATTTCTCTTAAGGCAGCAGTATTCTACAAAAGTGCCATCAAGAACAATAAATGTTATTAAATAATTCTATAAAATTTATGACATACATTATCTCAGTAGAATATTTCATGCTTTGTGTTTTCTGTGCTTCTTATACTCTAAGGTGCACTTGTTAAGATAAATGAAGCCTAATTTTCTAAGGGTAATGTCACTACTGTATTTTCCATCATGACAATAGAACTAGTAACATTAACAGAAATATTCAACATCAAATCATGAGGCAGAACCCTAATGCTGGGAGCTCACACAGTAACATGATAGAAATGTAATGCCACAGAAACTGTGAACGTATTGAAATTAAACCAAATCCTAACCTCATCATATAGTGTTAAGACTTCCTGAGGAGACCCTGTGAAAGTAAAAAGACCTTTCATGACACTAAAACTGATATTCCTTTTAAGGCCCTTTGTTAGTGTAGTTGTGTGCAAGAAAACCTCTTGACTATACATGACAATCAAGCCCATAGTATTCAAATTGAATATTTTGCATAGGAAGGTGTGTATTTTGCATATGCCTATAGAATGAACTGGAGTATAAACAAATATTTTTTTCAGTGTAACTTTCCTGGATGAAAGGAGTTGATTTCATAGCCTAAAGGTGTGAAGCAGGGTCCTTTTGTGCTGTTTTTTAAGACTGCATCATTTATTGCTGCATTTCCTTGATTTCTGTTAATTTTATTTTTTTTTTTTTAAATCCTGAGAAAAGTGGAAGAATTTTGTTTTTTCTGATGTTTAACCATCAGCCAACCAGTTTCACTTTGATTCCTGGGAAAATCATAGGCCAAGTTCTCCTTGAAGACTTTTCTAGGCCCACAAATGAGAAGGTGGTGACTGAGAAGTCTGCATGGATTTACCAAGGGTAAAATGCTTCTGGCCTTCCTGATTGTCTTCTAAAATTCAATGTCTAGGACTGTGGATGACAAAAAAGTGATGGGTGCCATCTGTCTTCACATTACCAAAACTCTCACCATAGTATTCCACTGCCTCCTTGTATCCAAACTGGGATATTCTGGTCTTGATGAACAAACTGTAAGGTGCATGAAAAGCAGTACTGACAGGATACCAGTGCACGTGTGGGATTCCTTGGGGGTCTGTCCCAGGATTAGTCCTGTTTCAAGTCTTTATCAATGACCTGCAGACAGAATGACACAGACACTCTCATCAAGCCTGCAGATGGAAGAAAACTGGGGTAGAGTCTAGTCTGCACAGGGGAAGGGTCCCTTTGGATTGGGTCTTGAATCAACAAGGTTACATCTGGGATGGTAGCACGGCTTGCAGTTCTGTGGTGGGGGATTGGCATGCTGAGGAGAGAGGTTTTAAGTGAAGGAGGATTTGTGTGCATATATGGAATTTCTCTTGTCATGAGGATGATTGAGCAGTGAGGTTCTCCAGACGGCCTGGAGAAATTGTGGGATCTCTGCCTTTGATGCTTTTCAAGATCCAAAGAAATAAAGGTGTTGACCATCTTGTTGACTATGCTTTGATGAGTGGAGTGGACTGAGTGACCTCTCAAGGTCTCTTCCAGGATGTGCTGCTCAATGCTTCTAAGGATGGAAATTATGGATTTATTATCTTTCGTCCTGATGTTTTGGGTGTTGGTTTTAATTTTTTAGATTTATGTTTTTCATGTAATAATTTGAGATGGAAATACTGTCCTCTAGCAGTAAACACCTAGTTGGGACAAGCTTTGTGTCTTGAATGACTCTAAGCACGCAATCCTAATTACTGTGAGATACATATGAAAAAATAATCATATCTGGGGAAGTAAAATAAGATTCTCATTCATATCACTCACATCTGTGTCATATCTATATGCTCAGTAGTAGCCTGATCAAAAGTGTGAGGTGTGAATTTATACATCTGACTTCTAGGGCAGGTTGACAGGAAACATTGGGGTTTCCTTTTTTGCCTTTCCTTACCATGCAGAAGCAATTAAGTAATTGGGATTATCTGTGCATTGACATCTATCAAATATTCCGCTATCACATGGAACTAGGATATTGATTTCTTATCTCCCACCTTTCTGTGGAAAATTATTATTTTTGGTTTTGACTCATATAAGTAGAAGCAAAAAAACCCATCTTCCTCTCCCCACTGGCTGTGTAGAGGAATTTAGGCACACTCTTACTAATGAGGTATACTGGATTCTTTAAAATTAGATTCAAGTTAAGTGCCTAACCTGAGTGAACTTGATCCTACCCTCAGTCATTAATGGATTATAATGGTACTCATTTTACAAAAAAGCTCACTTAGAATGGGCATTAGCAAATTCTGTTTGAAATTTTCAAAAGCAGCAAAAGTTACTTGGATGACTGCTCTCGTTCATTTAAATGAACTCGTAGGAAGCTGTCAGAAAATATTCTTCAGGACAGAGGGCATCATTCTTCTGTTTCTACAGTGCCTTGGCAGAGCAGTTCTAATCTGCGACCAGGCCTTCTGTATGTTCCCTGCAATATGCGTGGTACTAAAACTCATAGTAAAAATAAGATGATAAATCTGTTCATTAGTGAAGGAAATATTTCCTCCTATCAACTAGCCAGGCAGAGAGAAAAAAAGAGAGAAGCAGAAACAAGTTTTAGGTCATTAACTTAGTTTTATATTCAGATCATTTAACATTATATTTTCTGTAGTTTACAATTTGAAAAGCTGAACAGGTTAATTTTGTATCTGAGTTGGAATGTTCGTCTTCCATATACTTGTAACATACCTTTAAGTAGAATATGACTTGAAAAGCTTACTTAAAGAACAAAGACATTAAAATACATGACACTCAGAAGTCAGGAAATTGTAAACAGTTGTCAAACCAAGCATTCCTCTGCATCTCTAAGAGTGTTCTCTCTCATTAAATAATTTATTTAAACAACAGCATTTTAAAACATTTCCTTTATTAGTGCACAGGTTGGACAGTGGCCGTTGAAATAAAGTGACTTTTTTTTTCTGTGGTTCTTTAATATTTTTCCCTTGTATCTTTTGCTCACTGTTCTCCTGTCCAAGGCAATGGAATTCAGTTCAAGTCTTTCCACCAGTTTCCAGGATATCAGATCCCTTCCCAAGCGAGATAGGTGGTATTCTGGTTTTCTCCCAGAAGATGGGAGAAAAGACACGTGCCAGCTGTAAGTCAAGGGAAGAGAGAGGTGAATTACTTCGTTATTTCTTGGGATTTTCTGCGTAAGTGATTCTCAGCATAACATATGTACTCTGGAGCCAGCGTGTCGTTGCGACGAAACTGTTTGGCATTCATTGGTAATGGCTGTGATCAGCAATCTGATTAGTGCTCATATAGGTGTCAATGGCATTCCATTACAATTTATTATTAGTTAATGAACACCTATATTAGGCTCATACTGCACTTTGTTTAAAACCTGCTTAAAAGGGTTAGCTGCGAAATTTAGTGCCAGCCAAGCTCTGCGTCTCAAATCAATCCTCAGCTTCCTACAAAGCTTCTCTCAGAAAGTGAAATTTTATTGCCTGCAAGATCACTGCTAGGAGATAGAGACAGAAGACTTATAGCTTTTGGCCTGAGGACAATGAAAATCTCACTCAAACAATGCTCTACAGCCTCTGGGCTCCTTCTGCCTCCATCCTCTGCCTGCTTGGTCGTCCAGAGGCAACCAGCTCTGGGCAGAGCTTTGGCTTGTATTGAGAGTGAGGTGAAGGAGCTATTTTCCAAGAGCAGGGACAAAGAGGAGCTTGGTTTTGTGCCAGTGGTTCTCCCAGGCATGACTGAGGATCCAGCTGCTATTGCTCACCCAGCATCCAGTCCAACTCTTGCTAATGCCCCTGCTGTCGTAGGAGTCAGGCTATCACTGAGAGAGCCAGGAGATACTGCCTCCAGAGGGGAAATTGGGCTCTAATCAAGGAGGTACTCCAGTCATAACAGACTTTTCCTCACAGAATGCAAAGGTCTCACCAGTCAGCTGCTCAGCATCATTTTGCATTTGACACTGGGACTACAGGGGCTGTATTGTCTCCAGGGAACTTCCCTGCCTACTCCTTTGGTACCCCTTTCTACATTCCAGTTAGATATTTTTGGCACTCTTCATTCATTTCTAGCTGTTGTTAACTATTAATTGTGCCTTAGCATAATGACTAAACATTTGCATACAAGTCTTCCTTTACCCTTGGATTTCTACTGCCTTATATGTCCCCACAAAACAATAAAACATCGTAAAATTGTGTTGGGTTTTTTTTTGAAAACTTTTTCTGTGTGCCTTTGTTACCAACCTCCTTTCAGTTTGGTGGGTTTTGTCCCTCTAGACTTTTTCCACAACTGTCAGTTCACCCCCTGCCCCACCCTTTTCACTGTTTCCTCCATTATTCTCAGCTCTGTGTTTAACATTTTATTCATTAATGTGGTCTTCAACTTCTTTTACCACAGTTGTTGGAGTATTTAATTTTGTGGTTAAACACACAATTTTTTTCTGACTTCTGTCTATTAAAAATACTGTTTCTCAGTCCTTTTTGGGTTATCACTCCAACCATTATCTCTTTTTCCACCCTTCAGTAAAATACAGATTGCTCCTCACTGCCTTTGAGAACCTCCACAGTCCTTACCCCTGAGTCATTATCTTGTATCTCCCATCCTCCTTGCTATGCCACCATCATTCCCCCTTTGCATTTCCACCACTGTTGTGCTTTGTGCCTTCTTACACCGTGGAGAAACATCTCAGAACCAATCCACAAGGGTGTGATTCTAACTTCAGATTCTGATATCTTTTGTAATACTTACCAAAAGGCTTTGGGATCAATACTGAGAGAAGAGTAATTTGAATTTTGCAGGGGAGGGTGCTTGTTGTTCTGGCTTACTCAAATATCCCCTCACAAGGAGATCTCTTTGTTGAGAAGATCATGTCTCCACCACACCTCTGAACAGCACCTACCCCATTGTTGGTGCCAATGGAATACAATAACAACAATAATAATAACCCCTACCCAGAAAACCTCATTAAGGACCTCAGGTATCCCTTGAGTTACGTATTGATCCATGTAAAGGATTGCTGTGTCATGCACTTACATGAAAGGCCAGATTTAAATCCCCCCAAAAGCCACAGCAGAGCTCACATTACAGCTCCACAAAGAAGCTTGATTAAATGTGAATTTAGTTCAAGGTCTGAAGTGTACATATTAAAACTCCTGAGGATCTTTTAATCAAAACTTGGACCCCTTTGCGTGGTTAAATCTCTGATTTTTGTTAGGTGATATTGACATGGATTGTTTGCTGATGCATTGTGATTTAATGCCATGTGACTGTAATCCCTGCATGCAAATGATTAATTACAAAGTGTATTTGATTTTTTTTAAAGGATTTATCACATTTCCTCCACTTCTGCTCCTGTTTAGATTGCAGTCTAAAATCCCCAAGCTTTTAATTTTTTAAGTTTCATTTGAATTATGTCAGAAGATGTAATAATTCACAAGCTATTTAGCTTTTGGATTAAAACATGTAATTGTTGTTTATAAAATATTACGGCTTCAAGTCTATAGCAACTTTGAACATTTCTGTATTTGCTTCAAGGCATGAGGAGACAGTGACACAGCTCATTTCCTCTGCTGAGCCCTCTTTGCTGCCTTGTACAACACTTATTTCAAAGCACGCCACAGCTTAGAACTGTCGTGATCCCCATTAATATAAAATCATTGACCTCTGCTCCTGCTGGTGCGACTAAATTACATTCTGCTGCTCAGCAGCAGCCGCATATGGGGCCAGCTCTTTTAGTCATGGCCAGGTGCCTTGATGTCAGTGCTGCCCCTCCTACGCTCAGGGTTTTCCTTTAATGAGGATTATGCACCTTCAAAGATTGAGGAAACCCACTCCCAGAACGGCAGCATTTCTAATGGCATCTGGTCTTACCACACAGTAACTCTGTGTTGTAGGAACTGTGGAGAGATGCTCTGTTTTCCCCCTCACAGTGAGCAATTGTGAGAGTTCATGATTTTGTAGCTGTGTTCTTCCTCGACCAAAAAACCCAGGACACTGTGAACAGAAATATCACATTTTTATGAAGCCCTGTAATGTTGTGTTAAAACAGTATCCTATATCATGTTAAAACACTATCCTATATCATGCCAAAACCTGGGTGGGATTCCTTCCCCCTCTCCTTGCCTTTTAGTTCAAAAATAAAGTGCACATAGCACAGTTTTATAGTCTGCACATTATTGTGTTCTCTTACCAAAAAAAAAAAAAAAAAGACAAAAAAAGAAAAAAAAAAAAAGATTTTATAGGATTGATGAGGATTGATACAGCTTCTGAATGTGGTCAGCTTTTCTCACTGTGTGGTCTTTCTTGATCTTTTTTTCCCTGACCCTTTTCACCCACCCCCACCCCCTCAAGACACTGTGCTTTGTGAGCCATGGTGCATTTTCGTCTGCAAGCAATGTACTCTACAAATGGGTCTGAGCAGCAAGTTTCGACACCAATCTTCCTAAACATAGTTTCTTCAACAAGGAAATATTTTATGTCCTGGTCTTGCAATGAGTTGCATATTGTTAGACTTTAGCACCAATCAGAGAGACTTAATCCTGCTGATGTCCATAACAACTCTTAAACTACCACAGAAATTTCCAGTGCACTATATTTGTGTTCAGTCCCACAAGTAGTATTCATCACATTAAGCTTGAGATGATGTGAAAGTGAATTAGCAATGATCATCTCCTTCTTGATAGTAGTCAAATTCTTATAGATCTCATTATGTAAGAATAAGTAACGGGGGAATTTGGCACGAAAAGTTTTTCATATGGGAAAACCAGAAAATGTTCTATGGAATGTGTACAGATACATCTTTTATTTTAGGGGCTTTTTGTGTCAAGGACTTAATATTATTGCTGTCTTTTCATATATTTTTATATATTTTCATATATTTTTTCATATTTTAGGCTACTTCATGATTTTACATTATTTTAATTTTGCAATTAATATAAATCTCACACTATTTGTTATTTTTGGAAATCTGATGGATTTGTGTATTCTCTGTTCAAAGTGGTAACATAAAATTACCGTAAGTGTTGTTGCTGACTGTAATAACCACGTGGTGTATGTTCTTTGTTGTATTCTGTCTTGTGCTCCAAGTGAAAGCTAATGTTGACCAAATATGTATTTCCTAGAAAGGAAAGCTGAAGGTTTAGAAATTTCTTTTTAGTGGGTACCCATAGCCAAATTGCAGATAAATCTTTGTAATGGAAAGGAACAATTCCTCTTTTTTTTCTTTTGTCTGCATGGGTGAGAGGGGGAGGAGGAGGCTTTTAATTGTGTTTTGTTCTTTATGAAAGGTAACATCTGGATTAACAACTTGCTTCTGAAAGCTGATACCCAAACAGAGTGCTTTCTTTACTGAGAGATGTCCTAACCCCAGTCACACGACTGCTAATTTGGCTTTTCTCTTAATCTCTGCAGAACTTGCTGAACAGAAGCAAAACTATGTGCATGCTAATGGCTCACTTTCTACATACTCCCCTCTCTCTCTCAGAGTGTCTGGTGTGCAAAGCCAAGCTGGAACAAAGATACACTAATTATTCTCCATTAATTTGTCTGCTTGAATGGTCCTAAATACCAGAGTGATTAATTAGCGCGAAGCAGCCAGGGCAGGATGTCACACCCTTCTCTGCATTTAAGTGTCGGCGAGGTTGTGCTCAAGTGTTGACAACAGCATATCTTTAATTTTCTCCAAGAAGAAAAGTTTAGTCAGTACAATTAATTTGAGCTTGGCTAGCTTGCAGGAATAAATGTAATGTGGAATAATATGACTGCTGATTAGACAATTTTTTGCATCCTTAGGATACGGTAAAACTTTTTGGCACCTCAGTTATTGAATATCGTTTTTCTATAATTGTTTCAAATTGGTTTAATTGCTTTTGTGCATTTTGCAGTTAAAAAGTGGATCACGAACCACATAGAAATTATCTTTAGTGACTAGGTATATGTAAATGGTTTAATATGATGGATGAATTAAAGAGAGACAAACAATTTCAATTCAGTTTCTGAAAGTTCTTTATTCAGTGTTTTTTTTTATGGCGACTTGTCCAAAAATATGTCAACATCATTTAAAAAATTACTGATTACCTAGTTCTCAGAATCTCACGTAAATTACATAAAATAACCTTAAAATGAAATGAAGCTGGTTCAGTAGCATTTACCTGAGATCAGCAGTTACATTGCCCTTTTGTTTTCATATAGAGCTGTTAAAAGAATATTTAACAATCCACTTGTCTAAAATTATCTCCATAATAATGTTAAGATTTATATATACAGTTTTGTGGACTCTGAGAATTCCTTGTCTTTAGCAAGCACGGTACATAAAAACACATCATCAGTTGTGGTAGCTCTGGTAATTGTAAAAGTTACTCCATTTGCATGTCCTTGTGTTTTGTTTTGATTTTTTAACCACATAACCACATAGGGTAGAGCATAATTTTTTCCTTTGGGGTAGGGGGCATAAATGCAAAAGAAGTCCTAGACATTAGACGATGCCTGTGACCTTTTAGCAGCTGCCCTGAGATAAACCCCTAAAGGGGCCATACCAGAAGCCACAGAGAGAGCTTCATCTCTCCTTCCATTGTCAGTCACTATTGTTCTCCTTGTCAATTAATTCCCCATAATAAATGTTTGGCCATGTTGTGGCCGATACAAGCTGTTTCAACGTGTGTTACTTTACACAGAAACCGAGTCCTTCTCTTGCTCATTCATTGCTCTGTTTCAGCCACCAATGTATGTTTTACTTCATAAGTAAAATCTTTATTCAGCTATGTGAGTGGACTGAAGTTTTCTTGTTGAAATGAGAGTTTGGAGAAGGGTTATAGTAGATAAGGAATATTTGTTTAAATTGACAGCGTTTATGTGTACCAAGCTTTGCAGAAAAATATAAGTGCTATGATGTATCTTGAAACATCCAACTTTGCTTAAGTCAGGTATTGTGACCATTATGGTACCTACATTCAAGAAAATCATGGACAATTCTGACAAAAATTGTCAGTTGCTGGGTCCCCCTAAGGTCAATAAAGATAGGAAGACAAAGTAGGGTGAATGTGAAGCAGAGGTCTTGGCTTTTAAGGACAGATAATGGAAATTCATTTTAAAAAATAAGAAAAGAACAGGTAATTAAGTAATACCATCCTTTTGATTCTTCTGTGTGTCTTGTATTTTTCTGTTTTCTGGGTCACTTAAGTAGGAATTTTTTTGCATTAGAATTTTTTGATTGCTCAATTTTCTCTCCAATCAGTGAAGGATGCTGAGAAACTCTTAGACCCAATTCATTGAAATTGTGTTAATTTCTCCATCCCAAAAACAATCCCCTTCATTTTAGCCTCTAGGTCCTTATTGATGTTTAGTCACTTGTTAAGCTTTTCTTCCTTCTTCCCAGTAATCTCATTTCCCCATTTCTTCTCTCTTAACAACCACTAGTCCACAAAAGTCAGCACATGTATGCGTAATCTCTGTGGCTCCCTATAGGAAACCTCTGTAATGAGAACACCTCAGATCAAAATGCTTAGACAGGACATTGGGAATCATCAGATTTTTAAACTCTCAGATGGTTGGTTTGATCAGAGAAATGTAACCCAACTATTAAAATACATTCCCCATCCTTATAAGTATTAACATCTAAGGTCTGTCCCAACAGCCTTGTCGTAGGCAGTGTTCTTCACACTCTCCTACTCAATCAAAATAACAGCATCCATCAAGCTGTTATGAAAATGAATAAGCTGTTTTGTGGGAAAAATATTTCAGCGTACTATTACAGGGCCAATGTGATCCAGCTTGGATCTTGAAACTTGTTAATTCTGCAGCTTGTACCATTGCTCTCAATGGCACTAAACTAAGAAGTTAAGTCTTTTAAATGGTGTTACAAAACTTCAAGTGACTACAGAATAAGAGGTGAGATGAGCATCAAACCCCTTGCTCATTATTGCCTGTTGGCTCTAAATTATTTTATATTGCAGAGTAGAAAGTAGTTCTCAAATATAATAATTTCCTTAGTATTAACTTTAATCCATTAATTATTTAATCAACTATTAATTACTTGCTTTCTGCCTTCGGATCACATATTAATTACTTGCTTCTTGACTTTATTTTCAAAAGGCTCTAATTCCAAGATATTTGTCCAACAAACTACTAGTAAGAAAAATATCAAAGTATATTTTCTGCAGTGTTTTAATTTAAAGAATTTTGTTGTATTTTCGGTGGACTGGTTAAAGTGAAAAATTTACTCCTGTCATTTTGAAAGGTCAGTGCTGACGTCCGTCTATCTGCTATGTCAGTGCTGGTCAAATGAGTCCTCCCTGCATGGTGAGAGCAGATCCAACTTTTAGCTGGATTTAGTGGAGCTAGCTGCTCCACATTTTCCATGCTTGTGTGACATTCTCATTTATACCTCACTTCCTCTTTATGGCAACCAAGCAAAAACTCTGCTCTATGCAGACAAATAAAGGACCAACTTCAGAGGTGCCCAACATATAGATAGTGAAGAGTCACTAATATTGCCTTTGTAATTAAAATTTTGTAAGTTGACTTACTCATTATTCCCTAATAATTGATCATAATTTTGATTAAGGCCATGGTAAATCAGAGGCAAAATGCAGCCATTGTTCCAGAGGATATCTGATGTGCATCCTAACATTTGGCTGATTGAAAAGTGTCAGACCTCAGTGAGGCTTTCTGCAAAGTATTCATGTGAATCATGGACAAGACAGGTTGGTCCTTCAAATTACAGATCAGCCACCAATAAGGAACATGTAAATATGAAGCAGAGTTCCGGTGCAAATTGGCACAGCTTCCTTGACTGCAGAGAAACTACATTGATTAACAATACCTGTTGAGTCCACACATGCAAGAGATCTCTGTTTATCACAGCAGGAAGGTTTTTTTGTGTATGCACTTCAATTGAGTGAGCTCTGAGGACAAGGAAAAAAAAAACAAAACAACAAACAAAACAAACAAAAAACTAAACCTCAACAAACCTGCCGTTATCTCTTTTGGTTTATTCAAAGCCAGGCTCAGTGGCTACTTGGAATCAGTAGGTGCAGCTGGGATTTCCCTCAAAATTAGGTGCTGAGCCTACTTTCTTCCCTTGCAACATTTCCATTAATCTGTTAGCATCAGCTTTTCCTGAAGAATCTAAGGGGTACAGTCATTTCATGATAAACTAAAAGGAAGTTAAAAATAGTCTTTAGAACACACATTTCAGGTTCATAAGGAAATGGGACAAGGTTCAGTGTTTCAGCTAATGTCTGAAACACTGGCATTCAGAAGCTATTCTGTCTTCTTTTTGTCCATAACTATAAGTACACAATGAGTTACCTTTCCTAAGCAACTGCCAACCCTTACTCTGTAAATGTGTGAAAATGTTTAGGCTCAATAGCTCAAGGCATCACCCTTCATAGGGTCAAGCCCTTCAGTAAGAATTTCCATTGCCACCCATGAAAATTGCAGGGTTTTATCCCATTATGGAAGAATAGATGTCTAAACGTGGATATGGAAATTAATTTGATCCCCTCCTTTCATGAAATTAATTTTTTTTTCACCTGTAGCACCTTAATTTTTCAGCAAGACATAGCTGATTGATGCTGTCATTGACCTCCCTCCTTCCTCATTTATTCACTACCTGCTGTTTACTAACATTTGTTTTCTGATAACATTTGAAAGATGAAAATTACTTTCAGTCCTGTTTCTGGAACAGAGCCTGAATTGTTCTTAGCTTTATCAGGGGAACATGTGTATTTCTTATTATTCTGAAGGTCTAATTCTGAGCAATTGGGCCAAGTAAAATAAAAATACTATGCTAACAAGCTGTGAAAGGCTGAGGGAGAGAAAGATTGTTTCTTCTGGACTTCAGAATATTTGATGCTGTCGTTTCTGAAGGGCAGTGGTACCTCAGATATTCTCCTGTCAATAAAAGGCATTTGGTTGAATTCTTGGTCCAAGAGCTCTATCTCTGAGAAAGAAGAAAAGGTGGTTTTGGTAATATATTAGCCTTTCTGATTATAACATGTCCTCATGTAAAGGAGAGAGGAAGAGATCAATCCCTTTCCCATCCTGTTATTTATGGCATCCACATATCACAAAAGTAATTTGGACAAAATTTGATTTTTATACAAGGCTACATTAGAGAAATACTAAAAAAATCTACCTAGTTCCTGTTACCTATTTGCAATCCTTTTGTTCTCCTTTGTCACAAGACAACACTAAATAGACATGATTGCATAAAATATAAATCTCTAAAATATGAGAATTTTATGTATTCTTTAAGAACCCCCATAAATGATAGAAATTTGCAAATCAGCTGACCATTTTTTCAAAAACTGATGCATTACAACAATTCAGAGATGTAATTAAGAAAATTACTTTTAATATTGATGCAAAAACTGAAGGCAGGGTAGATAATCCAAGTTTCTGGGACCATAATGGAGAATAAATACAGAGGAAGGCAGAGCAATTACATACAAAGGCTGACAGTGCAGAAGACAAGAACCTAGAATGTCTTCTCTGTCAACTTGGACCACAGCATTAGTCCCATTCCCTTCCAGAGGGGAATTCACAAGTCATTAATATCTGATTGATTGCTATGCTGGCTCATGGCTTCATGCAGGACAGCATGGCTGGGCTGAATCATGGTGACGTGGCCATTTCTCACACGTGCACACCTGTGCACACACACGCATCTGCGCGCAGACGCACATGTACAGGCAACGAGCAGACCTTGCAGCCATCCTAAGGAAATAAAGATCACTCCAAATCCTGCCAAAACTGGCAACACTTTCTGTTTTCAGTAGGTGTTTCCAGGCTGTCAGCCCATTTATTTACCCCCTCAGTATGTGCTGTCACTCCTGATCACTTACTCACAAAGTGCTTCCAGAAATATGTTTACAGAAGAACCTCATTCTGACTTTCCTATTAGTGCAAATTAGTGGGAGTACTTCCCTTGGAAGTGCTCTTGGGAGCCATTTTGGAAAGCTCTTGTTATTTGCTTGCTACTATAAATTAATCCCAAATGTTTGTATATTATTCATGAACACAAAACTCAAACAAGCCTTCTATCCCTATCTCTGTATTTATACAGTTTCCACGTCCAGTTAAAATGAAAAGAAAATAATATTTGGGATGTGACCCCACAAATCCATTAACGCATAAGGGAATAGGTTAACATTGCTCTATAGTTGAGTACACTGTTCCACTCAGTTAATATGAGATATCTTTCTCTACCTTTACACATAGGAAAATTATGCCAGTTATGGCAAGACAGGAGTATGACCACAAGCCGCTTCTTCACTGGGTGTTCATAGCCTTGATAACTTTCTCTTATGTAGTGTTCATCAGCCATGCAGTTAGAAAATTAAATATAGGCACAGATAATAAGATAAATACTTAAATAGGTAGTTCTGACAATGTGGCACAGGGTAAATTGCTCTTTTATACTGAACCAAAATCCTGAGAGCAAAATTTTGGTGAGAACATGCACAAATTTTGCTGAAAGTCTGAGCCACTTTGAATTTTTAGTTCAAGAATATACACATTCAAATGAATACTCTGTTTCTGAGTAATCATCAAAGGGAAAAATGAATCTTTGCTCTGTTGTACTTGAATCTTTCTGCTGTTGTACTACGTAACAATCATTACCCAGAGAAGTTAAACTGAAAGTCTGTGGAGTTTTAAAATTTTGGATTTACTTCAGGAAGATGAATTGCCTGGGAAGAAGAGAGTGTATGCTCTGCATCATTCTGACAAAAGTTCTCGTGGAGGTAATGCCGTAGATGAGAAACTAAATAGAAATGTTCAATAAAACATGTGTGCATCTGCACAATAGAATAGTCCTTATATTCTACATTGAGCTACCTCAGGGTCATGGAAGGTGTTTTATTAGAACAGTCAACAATAATAGCATGATTTTTATTAGTAGGAAAAGACAGAGTGAGAGACTACTAATTATTTTTCAGCCTGAGGGGCATTTTCCCTGAAACGACTGCTAATTTGATCATTGTCGTGCAGTTCACAGATTTACATGAACTTATTTCAGTGCGACACATGGCTAAGAACTAGACTAAATATGTTGCTTTATTAATGGTTTTCAGTGAGTGTATTAGAAAGTGCTAACCATGAGGATATAGGGATGATATTGATAGTACTTAGAAGGCTGAATCTTTTTGGAAGTAGCTAGCCCGAAGCCCTCTCTGTGTGATATTTTTTGTTCATGCAGTGAGATATTAAGCTGACAAGAATGAAATAAAATCCCAGTAAAATGAGAATTTTTTTGTGTTGTCTTAGATCTATGTGCAATGATGTTGCTGGAGGTTTTTGGATTTTTTTTTTTGGTTTTTTGTAGGTTTTTTGTGGGTTTTTTGGGGGGGAGAGGGTTGTTTTGTTTTGTTTTGCTTTGTTTCATTTTGTTTTGTCTTTAACTAATCTGACAGGTCTAGGAGGCAATTACATTTTAGGTAATTATTTAATCAATACATATGGCTTAGATGTTTATATATGTATGTGCACACATATAAATATAAACACATACTTAATGAATCTTCTACTAGAAGTGACAAAAAATCCTGGGAACACATTCCAGGTTTTAGCACTTTTCAGCACTCTGGCATTTTTCTTACTTCAGCTGTCTCCTCTCCTTTTCAGCCCACATACACACATTCTTTCAATCCCAAGGAGAGTCATATTTGCAGTCTGAAAGGCCTTTAGTTTAGATTAAGAGAAGCTACAAGATGAAAGGGAACAAAAACAGAGTCTCCAGAAGGACAAATAGTTTGCATCTCCTTTGTCACACGCTGCCTTTGCTTTTCCTTAAAAAGTTTCCTTCAGGAAATACTAAACTTCACTTGCTAGTGGGGACTTTTTAGAAGTGTAAAACTTTAATTTTTAGCATTTTAGCTGCTTTATCAGCAGTCACTATTGCTGTGTGCAACTGTCCCGTGTGCAGACCAGCAGGATGCAAGGCACAGCTGCATCTTTCGTCCTGTTGTGGCAGACTCCAACATCTGCTTGGTGCAAGTGCAGTACTCTCACATGGTCATATCAATGTTCTCCAAGTTGCATCGTGAACAATTTAATTCCAAAAAAAATATTTTCATTGCCAGCTGTGGGAAAAATTGTGGAAGAAACTCTCAGAGTGGGAGAACAAGCAGTTCCAATGAGCTGTCAGATTATTTCCCCACTTTTCTCTCAAGATTGTTTTTTTTTTCGTGGATGTTCACCTTCCTAAACTTGGCAAAGCAATATCACTGCTTTCCCAAGTGTTCCTCAGGTTGAGAGGTGACTCTAGGTCAGGAAATTAATTTTTCTTAAATATTTTATTGACTTGTAGCTCAGTCTGAATTAGGGGCTGTAAACAAATTTTTGCCTCCTTTAATGCTCTACATTGCTAATTGCTAGTTGCTCCACCCCAATGCCCTCCAGATCTCTTTAGCTGATGTAAATAACTACTCTCTTTTTGACTGCTTTAAGGTCCTAGTTTTAGTCCAGCCTGCCTCCAATCACTGTCTGCTCATCAACAGACCCAAAAGTAGCATTTCCTAGTCACGGTTCAGCAAGACTTTTTTTTTTACTAATTTCCTCTTGCAGTAGCAAGTTGCAGAAGTATTCTTATCTGCCTTTTTCTCTCCAGATTTAGTGAAGAAGAGGAACACAATTATGCAAAATAATAATCCTAATAGAAAGCACTCAACAGAAGCAACCAGTTTTTCAATTACATTGTGCAACTGTGAGTTCCTTTAAGAAATTTTAACTATTTTTATAAAATCTTTATTGAGATAATCAAGATATTATGGTTTACTACAAAATTGGATGGTCAGGTCTCAGCTTCCAATGCATGGATATCAGTACCCACCCTAAACCTCTTCTTGGAAATGGAAAGAGAGGCTTTAATGGGCAGAAAGCCAAAGGATAAACTCTTGCACGCCTGTTGAAGGAGCAAATAACAAAGAGATCCACAGAAGCAAAGGAAAATAGAGTAACCCAAAACTGCTAGGATGGCACAAAGAGGCAACACCCTTCCTAATGCTGCCTGATTTTTACCATCACCTTTACTTTGCCATGAGCCTTACTTCTGAAGAACCAACATGATGAAAATATGATTCAAAATTGCCTTTCTTTTTACCTCCTTTTCTGCCTTAAGAAAGATGAAAATTTTTGTTGCACATCCTCTCAAGTACATTGTGGGCACTCACAGTTACCTGCATCGCATACAGATTTATTTTGCTGCCTTAACCACGAGACTGAGATGGGACAGCCTTCACAGGTAGATTTTTGCTGAGACAAAGATGACAGGCTATTGGCTGGAATCGCTACCATCACTGGTTTCTAACATTTATGTTGATGATAAAAATTATTTATCTCAGTCATGCAGAGCTGTAAGGCTATCCTGATTGCAGCTAGTATGCCAATGATCAGAAAAGAAAAGGCTAGGAGAGAAGGAGGCACAATCAGGCGCTGCTAGGGCTGCGTGATAGTTAACATGAACTCTCCACTTCTCGTGTTAAGGTCATTCTCTAAGGACTCTCTATGAGGTACCAATAGATACTGACATGCAGCTCCATATCCCAGACTTTGAACTGTCCTAGGTTCTTCTCTGATATGTAAGATCTAAATAGCAAGGTCCCACCTGAACCTTCCAGATACACCATTTTCTAAGAGACTTTACTTCAAATAAATTAGATCCCTTAGGATTTGAACTGCATTATTTTTAAGGATTTTTATCTCCACAGAATAGTGAGATAGTAATAAATATTTCATTTTTAGTAACTTCTTAGTCTATTTTATATATATCAAGAAAAGTTAAAGCTCTGATTTCAAGAAAAGAAATCAAATTTTTTAACTCTTTTATTTGCAGCTTTTATCATTTTCTTCTGAGAGTCTGAAAGAGAGCTAAAACTAGAGATTGAATATTGGAATGATAAAATATATTTATTTTTATCTAAAAGGAAACCAAAAGCCTATTATCCCAATAGTTAGAGATCTTCAACCATGCTTGAAATTCAAATACTAGTTTTAAATCCAAATAAAGAAATTTGAGTTGCATCACACATCCGTTGAAGTAAGCTTAACGACATGGATGATATCACACATTTTTATACCATCCATAGCATAAAAATGTCCCTGTAACATTTTTGTCAAAAACTGATTTTATTGTAATAGACAGAAAAATGGAAGAAATTAAATGAAGTTAACGTTTATAATGAGTTTTCTTTTCTGCTGTGAAATACATACAGTAAAAATAGTGTTAACTGGAAATCCTACTGCCTTAAACTAAACAAAAAAGAATATAACAAATACATGGCTAAAATTTCTCTGATCTTCCTTTTCTTTTGCTCATTCAGGATATGAAGAGAGACAGTTATATAAGAAAAGTGGAACTCTTCATCGAACTGTTCTTTAACTTTATCAGTACTAAATTTCACATTAATCAAAAAATAAGGAACAGTCCTACAGCAATCCCTGTAATAATTTTGTGATCTGTTTCCATTTTATAGGTAAAATAGTTCTGCAGTATTGTGCAGGAATTGTGAGCCAAAGTGATAGGGCAAGAGATATCTGGTAGGTCTGACCCAGCAAAATATTTCTGTCATTTTTATGTTGTCCAAGACAGCTGTAACTTGAATACTGTAAACTAACCTGGAGGAGAACCATCAAATTTCAAAGGGGAAAATGAGTGTGGCTCATTTAAAATGTTATAACAGAGTAGAGTTAGCTGTGAAGGATTGTTTTTAACAGAAGTCTCTTGGCTGGGAGCTCAATAACGTCTTAAAATGTGGGACAATCTCAGGCAACTAAACAAGAAGGAAATGATTATACAACAATCAAAACAATATTGCCGTTTGGATGTTCTTTAAAGTTGGGAATAGCCACCTTTGCTTTAAAATTCATATTTTTGAACTTTGGTAAGTGTTCTTGAAGACAATTTGGTGTTTTTTTTTTCCTTCCAAAGCCATATGGTTCAGAGAATTAAGCACTGTCCTGGGAATCAGGACATTCTCACTCCTTGTTTCATCTTTACTGCTGATGGGTCTTAATACTTTCTACTTCTTTAAACTTTGGAAATGCTATTTAATTATGCTATGCAACAACCCAGTTTGCAAACATTAATTAAGCCTCATAGCTCCCTTGTGGTCTGAGACAGGTAAAATACCATTAGTCTCAGATAATAGGGAAAATAAGGCTCTGAGGGGCTAAGTGGCATGCCCAAAGTCACAGAAGCAGTAGTATTGGGATCAGTATTATAATTCAAATTATCTTTTAATCTACAATGACTCTCAAGCAAGGCCAATGCATCCATATGACTCCTTTGAGTTAAAGAGCAAGAAACAAACATTTTAGTGGTTGTGAAAATTCAGTACCTTTAGGCTCAAATTACCTCTAAGTATTCATTTGAGCTTCACTGATTTATAAACAGCCACATGCATAGGCCACTTCAGTGCTGGGGAAGATGAGCAGAGAATACAAACAGCAACCCTTTAAGAAGTTTCTAAAGCAGGGAGGGGGGCAAATGTGTAGAGGGCATCACCCCAGGGGCACACTGTGGGGCTGGTGTTTCAGAGTTTCAGACCCCACAGGAGGCAATGGGCTTCCAGCTGCTCCACTCAGAGAAGCACAAAAGTGATCTCCTCTGGCTGGAAGGGGTCAGGGAAGGGTTTCCATCCTGTCAGCTAATCTAGGCAACACAGGAAGGTAAAAGAGGCTGTTAAGAAAAGAAGCGGATGACTCTTAGCTCCTGTTCCATGTGGGTCACCAAGGGCATAGTGAGGGGACCCCATCTGTGAAGACAGGAGCTTTGCTGTTTGCCCACTCCTTAGAGATGAGCTGCACCTGGTCTCCATGCCTATAGCTCCCTGCAGAGAACCTAAACCAAGAACTGACAGAGCAGAGTCCCAGCTTTGTCTGGGACTTCTCAAGCAAAGGGGGAGGAAGGACATCCAGCATTTAGAATTAACATGTTAACGTCAACCACGAAGAACAAATATCTGAAACAGTATAATAACTGAGGTACCCAGGATTATGTAGCATCCCCTATTCAAGCACTGCTACATAGTCAGGTGGCCATGACAGAGTATTCTGAAAAAGTACAAAGAAACCCTGGCATACACTTTATAAATATAACAAATATACACATCTTATTTCCCACATACTATATTGAAAGGTTGGCACATGTCCTCATTGTATGTCAAAAGGAGTAGTATGCTTGGGTTTTACATGAATTGATAAAGTCTTTTCTACAGTTCACATGCACATATTGGGTTTTTATTTTATAAATTTCCTGTACGGATTCTACTTCTGTTTCTGTTAAGACAGACAGTTCCTAAAGGGTGCTGGATCCATGCTCATACTTTTTGAAGAGCCTGCCCTTTCTGGGCAAAGCTATTCTCATGTGCCAGGACATAAATATTTGAGGTGGGCCTTCATTGTCCTTTTGTTCTTCCTGACCCACAAGCTAGATCTTTATGAGATCTGCATTGCCTACACCAGCTTTCTGAACTGAAGGCTACAGTTCACTGGATGCTCTTCCTCAGTAGTCTGACTGAACTCTGTTGAATTGAAGAAGATATAGATATCCATGTTGGTGATAGCCTAGTAGCACCTAGGGTCCAACTTAGGTTTAGGAGAGAGATGACATGTCAGAATATGATTTGCAGTTTCAAGAATGTGTACAAGCAGATTCAGGTAGGTGAAGATACTTTCTGGACCACTGAAATTCCTCTGATATTCTTTTTGTCTAACATTGAATCTTTAGGACATTCAGGACATTCTAGCAGTCCAGCTTAGCAGATATATCTCAAATAATCACAAGGAGATCTTCAAATATTATGTCATCCAGCTACAGAATTGTTTGTGACTCAACATAATCACTGATGAGAGTACTACTCCAGGGGAACTGGAAGGCTTGAGTCTTTGTATTTATGCTCATTATTATTATCATTATTTTCATGAGTACGCAGAATTTGTTTGCCCTCAAGAAAGCTGGTCATATCCAAGTGCTGCCCTTTGGATGGCTCCAGCTTGTGCCAGGTACTTCTATAAATCTAATCCAAAGGGAAACCATTCCTGAACTGATTTTAAGAAGAGTGCTTGGTACCTCAAGTGATATTTGTCTCCACTGAAGCCCTTAGGACTGTCTCTCAGCTTGATTATTGTTACTCTGATCACACCTCACTTCATTTCCAAGGATGCAGCCACGTTACATTTCCACCAGGTTACAAAAAAGAAATTCTTGAAAATAGTAATCCTTGTGGTATTATTTCCAGAAAGCTCTGACTAGCTACTTAATCCTTCCCTCATCTTTCAAGAGATACTGCATTTCTGGCTACTGTATCCAGTCAAAAGGCTGTAATAATCACAGGATCCCCTCAAATATTTGGAGGGTCAGATATTTCCTGCTTCTATCCTTCACATACTGTCTTTTCCAAAGGTCTTCTTGAGCCATGTACAGTTTAAAACCATCTCAGAATTTTGATAATTAAAACCTCTTTTGTCTTCTTTTAAAATTTCTTTTTAAATTTTTATTTTATTCTAACCAGCCAAGGCTAAACTTCATGTCCTGAATGCAGTGAGCATGTTTTCTCTTCTCCTTGACAGTGTGGAATTATTTCGAGTCTTATTGAGACTAAGTTTATGGCACAGATGAGAGGTTTTTGACGGTTTTGCAGTGACTATCCAAGTGGGTTTCTGATTTGTACTTACTACTTTTTATCAAAGAAAGACCCATTCTGTTTTACTCAGTTTGAACCAATATTATCTCTTTCCCTCTCTGAATAGCAACCTTTAAAGATTTATAGGGCAGCAGCTTGGAGTTCACTAACTATACCAGAGACACATGAAATTACAGTTCTGATAGAAGGTGTGAATTCTGACAGCGTCAGAAGTTTCAGAATAAAACTAGGAATTTCACTTAAATCTTCAGATTTTTTATTCCAAGACTGAAATGGAGTGAAAGAAATGGCCACTGGAGCTAAGAGAAGTGTTTCTAACACTGTGGGATTTATCTAGAGGTCAAAGTTCTTCCCTTGACACACAACTAAAAGAGAAGGGTGAACAAGCAGCCAGAGGCACCCCATTCGTAAGTTGTCAGGCATTTTCTTTCTACAGTAAAGAATATAACTAGAAAGAAACACTGACAGCCAGATTAATTCCTGCCTCCTGTTAAAGTTACAATTTGTAATTAGTGGAATATCTCCTGGTAGATTTTTAGATGCAAAAGCTAGTTCTCCCAGGGAAGATAAAAACAAAGTCTCAAAAGGTATGTCTCTTTTCCATTCATCATTTTTTTTAGTTCAGGTAGGTCACAATGAGTTTGAACATCCCCTTCTTCACATTTCTCACATTAGGGAAGTGGTGATCCTAGAGAGAGAAAATAAAAAAAAAAAGCGTTTTACACAGTCTAATTCTGTCACGGTCTTTTTGCCTGGATTTTGCCTTGGTGTCTCTCACAGGCACAGCAAACCCATCCCCTTCCTTCTTACAATTTTGAATTTGTTTTTGGTTTACAGGTTTTCTCATAAAAGAACTGCTCATCAGAACAGAAAGTAACCAACAGTATGTTTTGTGCAGCTTGGCTAAATCAAAATAATGGCATCCTGGCAAACATTTGGTAGAGAGAGTGTAATAATTATTGGTTTGGTTTTCGTTAACCTCTTTTTGTTTAGTCAACATTAAGTCAATCCACCTGGAGCTTAATACTGTATGTTACTATAGTAACTTTACAGCCTATTTGATTGTGACAAAGGGCTTCATCTCGTCCATTTCATGCTCCTGTGTCGACCTACTCCCTCCCAGTGTTTTATTATATCTGTCTTTAAGAGTATCTGCAGGAGCCACAGCTGCTCTGCTTTTGTAGCAGAAAGCAGCTTTCACTGTGTAAAATACTCTGCTCTAAAAGGTCTTGTGGGCTGATGGCATTATTGAATTTCAAAGCAAAGACAAACAACATTAAATTGTTTAAAGCTAATATTCATGTTTTGCTGTACAGCATGTTTGGGGTTTTTTTTTCAGAATGGAATAGTATATAATCACTGGTTGATACCCTTGAGAACAAAACCACAAAATAAAGCAATGTAGAATACAAAAAGACTTGAAAGTAATTCAGTTTTCAAAACAAAACAAAACAAAAAAAAAATGTATTGAGGGCTTAGGAAAAACATTAACTCCAGAAGCTGGAGTTAGCAGTTTGTAAAATGAAAAATTGAATCATTTTCTACAAATGGGCCTGATCCTTCCCTGTTAAACTACTGTGAAGCCATTGATTTTAATAGCATTACTTCCAAATTTATACTGGTACGAGGCTGACTAGTACATGACCCATGAGTGCAAAATGTTTAAGACTTTCCGACTGTTGCTTGTTCATTTTACAGCCTGGTTATTCTATAATATTCTAACCAGCCACGTGGATGATTGTAACAAGCCACTACGCAGCTTTTGTTTGGATTACCAGTGCCTCAGAACTCTTTCATTACATTGTTTGTTCCTGCTGTTGTTTAAATTTACCTTACTCTGGCTTCTCAGCACAATTTATTCCTTACTGGTGCTCTTTTTCCCTGCCTGTTCTATGGCTACTGGCCTCATGAGTGAAAATACTTTACAAATCTATTTTTTAACTAGGTCCATTCAGATTTGTCTCATATTGCTAATATTTATCTGCATATTTGATTTGAGAATAAAACATGTTCTCTGCCCTAGTTTCTCTCACTCCTCACATGTTGTTACGGATGCTTCTGAATAAAGAACTCTGCATCTCTTTGTCGCCAGCGCAAGGGCGATGCGGCGAGGCTCCTCCTGCATTTCAGCAGAGCCCTGCTCCAGTTGTGTTAATTGTTGGGCTGGGAGGGCAGCGAGCACTGAATGCTGCCTTGTTAACTTGCTAAGCAGCTGGTCAGCAGGGTAGTTTGATTCCAGCAAGGCTCTTGACACCTCTGCCAAGGGTTATTGATACCTCACACACCCCAGCTGAGACAGATTGTTTTAGTCGTGCTTCATATCCATAGCACAGCCTGTAGTTAGGAAAAAAAGTGATTGACAGCTCACACCTCCTGGGCCCTTCTTACTACCAGACACAACATCTGCTATGCCCTGTGGAGCAGTGAACCAACACACACTGAGAGAACTGTTTCTAGTATTGTCAGGGTTGATTTTGTTTAACCCTTTCTGGCTGCTCTCTGGAGATGAACATAGGGGTTTCTGTAATCCTTTAACACGTGCTTAAAAAGTGTGGAATATTTGACCAAGCGAATACTGGAGAAGATGGCGCTTGCAATGGCAAGGAAATGTGTCGGCAGGTCTTCCTCTGTAAAGTGACCAGCATACTTGTGATTGCAAAATAGAAATTGGGTTATCCCTACAGAAGTGTAACTTATTTCCAAAATGTGCCAGGGATGCAGCCAATGGAGAGTGCAACTCTGAAATGTGGCCTGAAGCAATTTCACTGAATGTGCATGGATATACTGAGAAGGAGCACAGCCATAAGTCCGTTTCCTAACCAGTTACCTAGGTCAAAGCATGCTGGTTAAAGTTTAGGTTATATGTACAAACACCAGCGGGGTATAGGTTTTTGACAGGGAGAAAACTAGCTGGAAACAGTTGGCAATTGCAGAATCTTCACAATAAATGATTGCATGTTTGATTACAAATATGGATCATTAAATATACATGCAATGAACTTTTGTAAACTTTCTCCAATATGTTTAAAAACTTGTAAGAAATATTTTAAACACTCCCAAAATCGAATCGATTGTCTTAAAATACATCTGACATGTTGACTGATATACCTTACTTTTGGATGGGTTTGAGGTTTTTCATGTTTTTCCCTCCTAAAATAGTTGAAGCCTAAAAATTAATGTTTTTCTAAATCATATAATTACAGAATAATATAATAGAATCATAGACTCGTCTAAGTCAAAAAAGACCCTTAATATCATTGAGTCCAATTTTTAGCCTAGCCTTGTTGAGTCCATCACTAAACATGTCCCCAAGTACCATTACTGCACATCTTATAAATTCCTCCAGGAACGGTGACTCCACCACTTCCCTGGGCAGCCCATTCCAATGTTTGTCAACCCTTTCTGTGAATAAATTTTTCCTAATGTCCAGTCTAAACGTCTCCTCAAGCAACTTGAGGACATTTTCTATAATCTTGTTATTTGGGGGAAGAAAACAATCCCCATCTTACTACAACCTCTTTTCCGGGGAGCTGTAGAGAGCAATTAGGTCTTCCCTGAGCCTCTTTTCTTTCCAAACTAAACAAACCCAGCTCCTTCTGCTGCTCCCTACAAGACTTGTGCTCCAGACCCTTCACCAGCTTCATTATCCTTTTCTGGGAAAACTCCAACACCTCAACATCTTTCTTGTAGTGAAGGGCCCAAAACCCTACACAAGATTCAGAGTGTGGCCTCACCAGTGCTGAGTACAGTCATACAGGGGTCCTGCTGGCCACACTATTTTGGATACAAGCCAGGATGCCATTGGCTTTCTTGGCCACCTGGGTACACATTGGCTCATGTTCAGCTGCCGTAGACCAACATCTCCAGATCCTCTTCGAACAAGTAAATTTCCACTCTTCCCCCAGCCTGTAGTATTGCATGGGTTTGTTGTGACCCAAGTGCAGGACCTGGGATTTTGACTAGTTGAGCCTCATAAGTTTGGCCTCAGACCATTGGTCCAGCCTGTCCAAATCCCTCTGCAGAGGCTTCCTGCCCTCTGGCTGATCAACATTCCCACCCAAATTGGTGTCACCTGAAAAAGGGCTGAGGGAGAAAATCTCCTCATCCAAATCAGACTGGCCCCTACACTGAGCTCTAGGAGACACCACCTGTTACCAGCCACCAGCTGGATTTAACTCACTTTCTGGGCCTGGCCATCCAACTAGTTTTTTGCTCAGTGAAAAATGCACATATCCAAGCCATGAATAGCCAGTTTCTCTAGGAAAATATTGTGGAAGACAGCATCAAATACTTTACCAAAGTCCAAGTAGAATACATCCACAGCCTTTCCCTCATCCATTAACTGGGTCACCTTGTCATAGAAGGAGATCAGGTTGGTCAGGCAGGACCTGCCTTTCACAAACCTATGCTGGCTACTTCTGATCCCCTGGTTGTCCTGTAGGTGCTGCATGGTGGTGTTCAAGAGAACCTACTCCAAGACCTTCCCAGCACCAAGGTCAGGCTGACAGGCCCGTAGTTCCCCAGACCCTTCTTCCAGACCCTTCCTGTAGATGTGCATCATATTTATTACCCTCCATTCACCTAGAACCTCACTGATTAGCCCAGACTTCCAGTGAATGATGGAAAGTGGCTTAGCAAGCTTTTCCACCATCTCCATCAGTACCCTTGTGTGGTCCCACGTATTTGTGCATGTAAGTTGTGTAGCAGGGCATTGACCATTTTCCCTTGAATTATGAGGGCCCCATTCTGCTCACTGTCCCTGTCTTCAGCTCAGGGGGCAGGGTACTTGGAGAACAACCAGTCTGATTATTAAAGACTGAGGCCAAAAAAAAGCATTAAGGACTTCAGCCTTTTATTGATGTAGCTGTGTTTCCCCCCGCATACAATAAGACATGGAGATTCTCCTTAGTTCTCCTTACGTTGCTGATGTATTTCTGGAATTCTTTTTTTGTTTGATCCCCACTTCTTACTTCTCTGAAAATGGAAAACTATAATTTTCTGATTGCTGTGCCCAAGTAAGCCTCCCAACTGTGACATCACCCTCAAGTCTTTGTTCACAAACAAGTCCAGTAGAGCAGCTCTCCAGCTGGCTGCCTCACCAGCTCTGTTGGGACATTACTTCCACACACTACAGGAACCTCCTGGACTATTTAATCTCTGCTGTATTTTATTTTCTACAGACATCTGACTGAAGTCCCCAACAAGAGCAAAGACTAGCAAAATCTTATTTTCTTGCATCATATAGATAGAGTCACTGAGAGTTTCATAGAAAATGCTATGCAAAGTAGAGAAGGCATATGGTAACAGATCAAAAGGACTTTTTGGACCTTTTTTTTTAATTTGGCTGCAAACTGGCTTCCTACGGTGCTGTCATGCTTTAGAACTGATGCTTGCCAGCTATATTATCTGTGTTTACAAAGCCATAAGGATGTGTTATGCTACAGAGGAACTAATAGCTTTATTTATTATATCTTTATTATAGCAATGTAATTAGCAATATTATTATTGCTAAGCATCACTATCACCTCTTGTCAGCACCATGTAACTCCAACATAAGTCACTGTCTGTTTTATATCCCAGAAAAAAATATTGGCTGAGTGAGTTTACATGATACTCTCTTGCTCATACTTCATGGGATTATATGGCTGTGTTCTTCTGGTAGACTGAGGATTTGCTACAGTGAATGCTACAGTAAACCAGCATTATGACTACATAATTTACTGCACACAGCTCTCACCTCTGGTGGTTATCTATCCTTTCTTCCCTCGCGAACCTGGACTGTACTTCCGATGACTTTAAAACTTACAGCAGCCTCAGTGTGAGTTATATAAAAAAGTCAGAATATCAGATTAGAGACAAGCAATTTTTGTTTCTGGACTTGTACTGTTACTGTAACTGCCTCTGCTGTAAGGGTTCTCTGAATAAAATTAAGTGGGATATGGACAGAATTCAGATGCACAACAAAGTCAGACTTTGAATTATATCTTTTTTCTGAAATTGTTTTCTCCTCTAGAAGTCATATTTGTTTTTAAAAAGGTCACATTTCCTCTAAATAAGAAGGATGTAGACTATTCTGAAATATAAGCCAACAGAAATGAGGAAATCAGCCACACTTTCAGTCAATGGGAGAATATGGCAATGCCTTGCACTGACAAACACCTGGCACTTGCCAGGCCAAGAGCAAGCAAGGCCAGACAGATAAGAGGTCAGGAAGAGATTCTGTCACCAGTAAAACTCATGCCAAACAACTTTTATTAGCAAAATCAGATATATACGTACAGAATATATAAGAATAAGCACTGGTCAAAACAACCATATTATCAGTACAAGTTAGTACTGATGAGGTGTCTTGTGCTCCAGTAACAGACAGATCAAGACCACAGATCACCAATTGCACAGATGTGGAATCTTTCTCTTGTTGGAAACTAAAACCATCAGCTCAGTACCAAAAAACAAGTCAGCTCAGTAACAAGGAAGTCTGAAAAAGGGTTGGGTTCATGCTCATCATGTCACACTTGTTCCTCTGTGAAAAGGACACTTTTCAAAAGAAGGAAGAGCACCTCTAAATCAATGAAGTCACAATGCAATAATCTGAGAGACTGGGACAATGAAGTTAGATTTCAAAGAACTTCATCAAAGCAGTAGGGAACACTACTGGAACCAAATACAAAGACATGTATAGTAGAAAGAAACAGAATAGTCCTTTCTTAAGCACTTTTTAAGGTTCACACTAAAATAGCCATATCAGGTTTTCCCTGCCCCTAGTCTGTTGATGTATCAGAATATATAAAAGAGTTAATGTTGAGTATGGAGGAAGACATGGTACATCAAACATAATTACCTCTAGCATCTATATTCCATTCTTTTTTTTCTTCCCCAAGAAGGCAATCTTATTGTTTACTCTGAAAGGCAAAATCAAGGGTCAAGACAGAAACAACTCCATGAAAGCTTCTGATATGTAGTAGAGAGACAACATAAACTAAAGGTCTTTTCTGCTCCTGAAATCTAACACACTTGAAAGAACGAAGGTCTTAGTCAAACTCGATTACTGCAGGGAAATGTTTCATATTAGTTTGACCCCTAAGTTCTGTTTGTGTTTGTGCACGTCCTTGTTTTTGTTACAGGAGAGAATCTCAGTAGAGCAATCAAAACAAAAAACTCCTGTATGTGTACACATGTACCTGCCTCTCTGATAACTTTTGCATGACATTCTTGGATAACCACTGAGATATCGGTGTCATACTGCAGCTTAAATATTTTAAAATGATAATATGAGTATTTCTCTATGTCCCTTTCTTCCACTAACCAGTTCAGCTTTATGAAATATGTTTCATTTCTTGAGCCTAAGGAACTGTAGAGAAAGGATATGTGTAACCAGTGTTAATTTCCCCCTGTGGCTTCTTATTGACCAGGACAGATTATAATACTTTTCAGGACACATTTTCTTTTGTTAATTAAAATGGTACTTCACTACATGTATACTCCACCTTCTTGGGCTGCAGATAAAATTCCTATCAGTGGCTGACAACAAAGCATAGAGTACAGCACTGATACAAATTTTAAAAATACATTTTAAAACTCTCCAGGAAGCCTTGTATTCACATATATAATTTCCTTTCTCATTTGTTTCTAAATAAATGGACTGGCACTTCAGGAAAATAATAAAATAAAATCTAAAATATAATAAAATAAAATAAAATAAAATAAAATAAAATAAAATAAAATAAAATAAAATAAAATAAAATTTAGTTCTGGATTTTTTCTCTTCAGGTGGCATAAAACTGGGATTCAGGAACTACTCTCAGACAGCTTATTGGAGGACATTTTTTCCCCCTACTGTTCCTGTAAGTAACTCCATTCTACAGCCTCTGGTCAATTCAACCTTATCAAAACTAAATGAAGAAGATATTAATTTTTAAGTATCAGTTATAGAATAATATAGTCATTTCCAATGTCATGGAAATGGCAGGAAATACATATATTTTCATAGTGTTTATATTTACTAAAAGTGTTTGATTTTCAAAGGAACCTTTATCCGTAAAGCCTTTTCTTTAAAAGAAAAACCCAGCCTCCAGCATTGCTACTCTACCCAACCATCTTTGTGATGCTGATATAAAAACATAAGAACAGCCTGTTGTGTGGCCAAATCTGGTCAGTTCTTGGAGTGTCCCTCTATCTGGTGTGCCATCAGAAAAGCTGTACCTACTGGTTTAGGTGGCAGTTCAGTTTGTGAGGGGGCAACCCAGCAAACATGGGTTTTCTTTCCCTGTTCTGCCCCCTGACCTGCCTGGGCCTCTCTCAAAGCTTGGCCTTGTTGAGCCCTGTGCTTCTGTTGCCCTCCCTTCAATGCTTTTGTGAAACCTATCAGCAACGCCATGAAGTCAGCTCAGACAGTGCTGGTGCTTTCCAGTATATGCTAACAGAGTTACTGCTTTTTTCCTTCAGTCTTGGGTGGCCTTCTTAAAAGGATGACAGCTGTGATCCTGAAATGTGGGTTTTTAGGAACTGATCAAGACTATTTTCTCCCTGAGCTAAGGATGACACGCCAATTCAGAATCTCAGTTCATATCAGACTCTTCTGTCCTTCAGATGGCAGTGACTAGAAACATTTTGTTTTATCATCTCAGCTGGTGCATTTTCTTCTTAAATGCAGACTTTGTTACAGTGATCCATAACTGAGAATCCCTTCAGGCTTGTCTACTACATTGCACTCTATCAGATTCAAAGTGTGAAGAATCCTTGAAACCTCCAGTTACTTCAGAACACAGTTTCTTTCCCTCACAAGTGCTGTATGAGCAGGAACATATCACAACTCTGCTCCACAGGCTATGTTCAACGCTGGAAAATTAGGGTGCCAAAAAAAAGAACTTAAAAGGCCATAGTCATCTAGAAGAAAGAGGGCATCTGCAAACAAGGAAATCTTAATCCAAATGCCAGTTACATTCAAGAAAAACAGAACAGGGATGTGCTAATTAAAGTTTTGAAGTCACCCCTTCTTGACTGCATATGGATCCCAACCCTGGATTTTTAAAAATAACTTTTAGTTGCCTAGACTTTTTGGTTGCTACCAGTCCATTACATTTGGCATTTAAATCAAATAGCTATGCTTTTTCTGCCAAGTATGCTACATGTCAGTAAAGCTGCTATCTTGAAGGGTCTTTATTTTGAAGCTTTGTGGATTTAAACACCCTAATACAGATATTCTGCTGTGATATTGTGCAGTGAATGGGACATACATGAATCATCTTTGTGACCATTGCACTGTACACTAGGGGAGACACTGTTCAGTGTTTACAGCTACCTATCTAATAATAAAGAGTATACTCAATAAAGACTATATGCACTAATCTATCCTTAGAGGGTGGAGAGAAAAAGTAGGAAAAATTTGTCCTGCCTTGTGCCATTTTGCTACTTTCATTTAGCAGCAGTGCACTTCAGTGGTAAATCATTGAATCAGCTACTGAATTGAAGACCTTTTGGGGCGACCTTGGGCCACTCACCTCTCTGTGCCTCTCTTTTGTTTCTCCTCTGCAGTTTCCATTAAAAGCACAGCATAAAATATGTGCAGAGCTAATTCTGTCTTTGGAGAGCATTTTCTATCCTAGCAGGACCCCACCACTGGCTGTTAATTCCAGGATTTTAGGCTCATGATTAAGTTACTGCAGTGTAACAAGGTACCTTACATCTGTTGCTCATTAGGGGGACTTGTCTGAGCCAGGGTAAATTACTACATCTGAACTAGTCATCTTGACTTTCTCTGTAGTCACTGAAAAAAATTTGTCACTCTAAGGTTTCGTCCTGCATTAGACAACTAACATATATCAGATGAATCATGTTCCCCAAATGCCTATTTCTCTCCATTGATTATGAAGAGTGTCTAGAAGAAATAGCTGAGATGAAGATTTCTACACTGCAGTAGTCTAAAGTTATGTGGAAATTACTTTCTTAGTAACTGCTCATATATCTGCTGTTTGTCCCAAACAGTGAACTACTTTGATACAATATACAACTAACTATATAACCTAGGTCAAGTTCTCTTACACTTTTTCTGAGCTAAACACACATATGCAGTTAACATGGTTCAGCTGATGCACATTCACTCACCTTCTTCTTGTAAAGGTAGCATTCTATTACATTTGTTTGCCATCAGCCTACATTGTGACCAAATTTTATCAAAGACCATTCTTTTTTTCCTCTCTTTGACTGTACAGGCTGAGGACAAACTTGCTCTTTCCACTGGCTCTCTGTGTGCCATGGTTTAACCTCAGCCACCAGCCAAGCTCCACCCAGCTGCTCCCTCACTCACTCTCCAGGACTGGGCAGGGAATTGGATGGGTAAAAGGCAGAAAACTTGTGGCTTGAGACAAAGACAGTTTAATAGTGAAAGCAAAAGCTAAGGATGCAAGCAAAGCAAAATAAGGCATTGATTCACTGCTACCCATGGGCAGGCAGGTGTTCAGCTGTCTTCAGGAAAGCAGGGCTTTATTGTGGGTAATGGTGGCTTGGGAAGACAAACCCATCACTCCTGTGGTGGGTTTAGCACTGGCTAAAATCACCAGTGCACGCACTTACTTCTTGCTGTGAGATATGAATCAGAAGAAGGGTAAAACAGGCTCAAAACTTAAAAGGTATAAAGAAACTCCAAATGCCCCCTCTTTCTTTTCCCCACTTTTATGTTCTGAGCATGATGTCACATGGTCTGGAATGTGCCTTTAGTCAGTTTGGGTCACCTGCTTCAGCTGTGTCTCCTCCCAACATCCCAAGTGCCCCCAGCGTCCCAGTGAGCCGTACAAGCAGCAGAAAAGACCTTGGGTCTGTGTATGCCCTGCTCAGCAATAACAAAAACATCTCTATGTTATCAACCCTGTGTTCAGCACAAATCCAAAATACAGCCCCATACCTGCCCCGTGAAAAAATTAACTCTACCCAAGCTGAAACCAGCACGCTGTGTTTATCTTATTCTCTCAAACAGAGAAACCTTAGTTTGCACCTATTTCTTAGTTTTCCTTTCCCTTTAACTCATAATAACCCCTGCTTCTATATAGCCTTCTCAATGCTCCCTATGAAGGACACTGTAAAAATGAACTGAATTTTAATACCTAAGTACTGGAAAAATTTAAAATGCAGACTGTAGGCATTAGTGTGAACTATTTTGTAAATCAGCAGTCTTACAATTTTTAAATCAGACTGTAGTATGAATGTAAGATTGCTTTAAAGCAAATACTTATAAAAATGCAAACAGCTAGAAAGGCACCCTTGAAAATATTTTTTTGTAGTATGTCTATGGGAGATAATATTCCCAAGCACAATCTCTTATTGTTGTTATTGTTATAGCAGTATGTAGAAACAACAGAGCTGTTTCTAAAACGTAAACAGATTTTAATGTAGATTTCCAAATGCCCACCTAAGAATTTGTTATTGAAATATGGTTGTTTACCTATGGTATAGAAATTACAGAGATATACAACATAAGTTTGATGTCTTTTGTATACATTTCTGGCTGTATCAAATATTTAATGCCTGGTATTCTTTGGGATTTGTTAGCATCTCCTTTCAAACTTGCCTGCGGCAATTACAAGATGGAATGTAAAAAGCGGTTTTGATTATCGTTTTGGATTGTCACCTTGATAGTTTGGGTTGGGTTTTATAGGCATGGAGAAAGAACACACACAACTGCTCCTTTTCACTTTGCATCCCCTTCCCAGTAGACAATGCTCTACAGAAATGGCTCAGGAGCAGAAAAGACATGAAAGGATTACCAAGTGGAGCTATTTGAGGGAAACCTGGTTCGTTATTTGGAGACAGGAATATGTAAGTGGCCAGTTTCATCTATAAATTGCTATTGCTTGGGGATTGCAAATAGACCTTAGTGGGTATTTGAGCGGTCAAGCCAAATACAGTGCTGCCAACAAAAACAGAAGGAGGAGAAAAAACAGGTGGACAGAAAGAGAAGAGGGAATAGAAATTTAAAGAGCAAGAAAGGAAAAATGAAGTATCTTTAGCTTTTGTTGCCCGTTGAATAAAAAGAAAATATTTAACAACAGAAGAAGTCTAAGGTCATTTCTTTAATTTTTAATCTGGGCTGGAAGATGCAAGAAGAGTGCTAATGTACCTGTGTATGTGAATATCCTTTAAATATGAAAACTATCTGCTGGTCTGAGTACCTTATTGGCTCTTAGCTTGCAGGTCCCCTGTAGGGCAAAGGCTGCACATGACCACCTGCTCTAGCAGTGCCCATCAACCCCTTTTGTGTCCACTGGGGAAAAGACATCTTGTCACAAGTGAATGGGAAGCTTACCTGAGTGTCAGGCAGTGGGAGACCGAGTTCCATTAACTATTTATTTGTAGTTGGGCATAGTGTTTGTTTTGATGCAGACTGAAGGCTGCTGTTTGCACAGTAACTGAGCAGAGTGTTTTGGCTGCTTAGGTATGAGGAAGACTCGGGTGCATGATTTTATCATGAGGAAAGGAGAGGGAAATACCAGTGCAAGGTGCAGCACTGTCTTTCTTCTTTCTGACTCTTTCACAGTATGACTGCAAGTTGAGTTTCTGAGATTTTCTGTAAATGACATCTAAGCATCATAATGAATTATTAACATCCATCTTTACATTGAGCCTGCACATGGCTTTCCCCTGAAATCCATGAGCCTTTGTGAAGCATACAGACTTTTTTCTTTTAATTTAAGTATTTTATTATGATGGTGCCAACTGTTGCTGATATCATTGAATGTCTTTCAGCAATTCCATTATAAAACTTGTTTTCAAGGGATTTATAACCTACCTATTTTACCTCGTGTTTTTTTTGCAATTTGCCATAGAAGATTTTCAGCATGGAGTAGATGTGCTGCCTTTCCTTGCAGCATTTGATTTGAACACCTATAGCTATTCTGGACTGACTATTGCAAAAGGTAAAGGGGGACCTCATAATTTTCTTAAAAAATAGTATTTGAGCAGGACGTAATTGGAATTTGGGAAAGAAAATTGAAAAAAAAAATATATTTCAAATGGAATTGATCAATGGAATCATGACTGCACAATGCATTGATAAGGAAAGGATGTTCTTCCTCACCAAAAATAAAACCACATGCTTAAATACCGTATTTCAGCCATACCTATGCTTTCAATATTAACCCCTGAATCCTACGTTATTATCCTACTTATCCCTAACACTTAAGAATGCACAGAAGTAGCGAGTTTAATGAACATGTCTTTAAAACATATGGTGAAGTGCGTTCAGTTGCAGGCAATTACGTAGTTCTGTGAAAAACGATGAGCTGCACTGTTGTCATAATACGAAAAATCTTTCCCATTGGTTTCCCCTATTGCTGCAGTGGAAGGAGTTACAATATTACTCTTATGCAGAAATCTGGGCAATGCCATCTTATTGACTTAATGCCTAATCTAAAACCTAATGAGGTAAAAGGACTATTTCCTTCGACTTCAGTAGTCACTGGAGTCTCATGGCTCATTCTAACAGTTCTCTTGTACCCTAATAACTGAGATAATCAGCTGCAAATAGAAAGCCGGCAAAAGATTTTGGATCTTTGTTATACAGATTTTTGCCAGTTTTTATTCTAGCCAACTCACCCTTGTACCAGAAGAGCAATCATCTTTTGGCCTGATGTGAAAAAAAGTGAAAATTATGTGGGATGAGAGATGGGTAAAGAGTGTGTTCCTGAGTTTGTTTTACTTTTAGATTATCTTGATGAATGAGTCATGGAAGAGAGGAAGCTGCCATTCATGTCAGTACTTAACAAAAGAAATAGGAGAAGAAAATCTGGAAACAAATATTTTCTTATGGGAAGGTTGTCAAATTGAACAAAATTCAGGCTTCTTTTCCTCCTAAAAGACATTATAACATACTGTAACTTAATCTGTTAGTTTGCTTTCCTAAGTGTAGGTTATTGTAGTCTGTATATTACTTACCATTGCACTTTGACATGCCTCAGGCACTGCATTGCAAAACGTCCCTATTTTGGAACAGCTACAGGTTATGTGACTTGGATTCTGAGGCTGTTTATTGCCATCCAGAAACTGCTCCAATGGAAAGAGCATATTTTGGGCAAAATTCGCTCTGCTGTCATCAGGCAATATTATCCTGTTCTTTTCCTGTGTCTCAAATACTGAGACTTCTGACCTATAGCAGCCTTTTTCACTGGAAAGTAGAAAACAGTGACTGAATAAATGTGGAAAGACTCCACCCTTCAGCAAAGTAAAAATGCAAATCACACAAAACAGACCTCATTAAAAGTGCCTAAGGAGAAAAGAAAAGGAAAGCTTCCAGGTGCAAGTAGCTGACCTTTCAGAATATCAAGTAAAACTTATGTAGAAAGAGATTGATTCCTCTAAATAAATATTCCCAAAATCTTACAATATTCAGCCAAACTGGAAAAATATTCTGTTTTCAACAAAAAGATTTTTTTTTATTTATATTGGTGTAGATTTTGAAGCTCAAATAACTAATAGCATCATAGTTTCAAAATATTTTTAAATAAGCTTTTCCTTTTTTATTTGGGATTAGGCTAGACACAAGGAACTGCATACTTATAATTAGTTGAGTAGTAAACTATTTTGTAGCAACATGCTATGAGCAAGAATCCATTTACACTGTGCTGTATACAATTTCTATGCAAAGACACGATGGGAGTTGTTTTAATTTAGTCTAAATGTAGCACTCAATAAAGCGGGGGGGACAAAAAGTTCCACACAAGGCAGCATGAAGCTGGTTTTGTTCTCTACCTTTGCCTATCAAGAATAATCCCAAGGGACAGAAAACATACTTTACCACTATTGCAATAAGCATAACATATTTTCTTCTTTGAGAGAAGATTGAATGGTGACATGATTTTTTTTTGATCAGAATCTAGAGTGGGAGGAGATTTCTCATCAGAGATGTCTCTGTTCTAGCAGAGAGATAATGAGACTTCAGTGTCTGGAAGCTTAGGTCAGGTATGTTCTGATTAGAAATAAACACTATATGTTTTAGCACTAAAGGTCATTATCTAATTGCATGCATTGTCAAAGGAATTGCTTGACAGTGTCTTTTTTTAAATTAAGTTTGTGCATCCTTTGGAAAGAGATGTTATAGTTCATCCACAAGGTGTTAGTTACGATGCAACAGTTATTGGGTGAAAATTTGTATTTGTGTCACAATATAATTATGACAGTGGATTTGAAACATACAAACTCTGTGAATTACTGAAAGTCGGGTGACTATATTGTTTGGAAATACCATATATGCAACCCAAATGTTACCAAAGTGGTATAGGAAAGTGCTGGCCAACAGTCCCTGCGTTCATTCTGATGAGGTGTGTGCTCTATCTCAAAAATTATTTATAAGTACAAAGATATGAATGTCATTTAGGGCCTTCTTTAATCCAGCTGTATATTTCTAAGGTGTTGTCATCAGAAAATATATTGACTGCACATAAATTATTGGTACCAGATTTTCACTTAAACAGTACCTTTATATATTACAGAGCATTGGTATCTATCCTTCACACTAACGACATTCAGAAAATAATTTCACATTTACCAGATATAATGAAGCTATGTTCTGAAAAATATGAATGCAGCAAGGAAGAACTTTGTCTCCCATGCACAGCTTTGATTTACTGGCTGTCTCCAGGGGACTTCACATTACGTGATTGTTGCCTCAGATGAGGCGTAGCGACCCGGTTTGTGAGTGACACGACGGCTAAACTTACAGGCCTGTTGGGCTAATCACACGCAAACACCAATGTGGTGGACTGTGAAGAGCGTTTATTTCCGGTGTGCAAGGTTTTATATGACCGAGTTATGATGACGTTATCACCGTGACACTATGGGTTATAGAACTTTGGAGAAAGAGGGGCCCTATCTTCCCGTACAACACGAGATCTTTCGATCGGCTTTCCCTATCTAACCACATCATCTCCCCCCCTCTCCATGAACAGAACTTTATAACTGAATGACTTATGTAATTAACAACAAACCGTGAACTTGTTAGTAATGAACGTGAAACGAAACCGTGGTGTGTTAGTACTCTGAACAAACTATTACGTAAACTCAGGTTAACTGTCTTTTACACTGAACTATGCTTTCCCAACTGAGCTATTTCAGCTTTTAAGCTGGCATGTTTTCTCCTCAAAATAAATGCTGTGTTAGTAATTGTAAAAAACACTAAAACGTGGTTAAAAGTTAACAAACAAATGAGTTTCCAACCGAAACTTAACGCAGTTGTTGGCATTCAACCAACATAATATTAAGTGTGTCCCGGCGGCTTTTGATGAGAGCCATCAGTTCGTTTAGTCCACAAGGTCCAAAAATCAGTGCTAAGACTAGTGTTGATTGCTGGGCTTCTCTCTCTGCCTTCCATCGGACCAGTCTGTCTTGTAGCTCAACTCTACAGTCTGTCTTGCACAACTCTAGCGCGATTCGCGCAGAAGCAGTGCTCTTCCCTCAGGGCGGCACAGAGGTGTTTCTGTTGCATGAACTGAAGGCTGAGATTTCGCTCGCCCTGCAAAACAACTTCGGAGAGAGGGGAGACCAACCCCTCTAGAAGGGACATGGATCTCTTAATAAAGTCAGCGGAGGAGTTAAAGCTTTCGGTGTAAATACAAGGGCTTAGTTTACTGCAGATGCAAACTCACGCTGTGGGCTCATCATTTGACCACCTGCTCTGACCAGTGTCTGGGTCAGTGCCAGAAGTCGACTGACTCGAGGTTTTCGGGCTTTGGTGCCTTTTTGTTGGGCTCCGCCCTCTCCCTTTCCCAGGGACGGGTTTCTCCCCTCCCTTTCTCCGCCTTCCTTCCAGCAGGTTCTTTTCCTTACAAGGGGATATTCTAGGGCACGCTCCCTGATCGTACTGCGGACTCTCCTCCCCTTCACCATTGGCGCTGTCCTCCTGCCTCCCCTTAGATTCCCAATCGCGTATGTCCACGCGCTTTAGGCACCCCTCTCTCCGCCCCTTGCTCCTCACCCCAGCACCATTTTGCGGTGCGTATGGCGGGGGCCTTTCCCCGACATCTCCAGGGCCCGCGGTGTCGGGCAAGCCCCAGCGGCAGATTATGTTCCGTGGCCAAACCCGCGTTAGAGCCGGGCAGGCAGGACGGCGACTCGGGTCACCCGCCATAATTGGATGGCCAGTTAGAATTGGTGGGGCAGTCAATAAATGTGGTCTGAGTAGCAGCTCCAACCCCCACCCGTGGTGTAACCTTTAAACAGCTTTGAGCTGCCTTCCAAGTTTCCTGCTCTTGAAGTGCTTTTCACAGTGCTTGCATAACTCTCACACAGCTTTTAAGGTACTTGCTGGACTTAAAGCACAACATGTCATCTGTGAGCACCTTAGTACACCTAACCCAGCAATCTGGGTGTAATACATCTACGGGATCATCAATAACACATAATTCTAGTAATCTGACAACCACGCATTCAAAGTCCCTTGATTTGCAGTCTATACCCCACTGCTTACGCAGCTGTGAAACTACCTTGCTGATCGACTGCATCCCGGCGGTACAGGAGCGTCCTACCCGCTGAAATCGGTCCTGCCGCTCCAGCCATCCCTCAGTGTCTGGCGAGACTCCCGAAATCCGGCCGCTCAAACCCGTGTGTCGGGGAGCGGTCCCAGGTTTCGGCACCACTATGTTGCCTCAGATGAGGCGTAGCGACTCGGTTCGTGAGTGACACGACGGCTAAACTTACAGGCCTGTTGGGCTAATCACACGCAAACACCAATGTGGTGGACTGTGAAGAGCGTTTATTTCCGGTGTGCAAGGTTTTATATGACCGAGTTATGATTATGTCATCACCGTGATGTTATGGGTTATAGAACTTTGGAGAAAGAGGGGCCCTATCTTCCCGTACAACACGAGATCTTCCGATCGGCTTTCCCTATCTAACCACATCACATGATGTTACTCCACGATATTCTTTCTAAGTACTCCCTGTAACTACACTAAGCACAGGACTTGCCACATTTTCCTTCTCCTTCACAGTAAACATTGGATAAATCACTATAACATATTTTTGACAGATTTTATTCATTAATCCATAGCAGTTTCAAAAAAGTAATGACCCAAAGTTCAGGTGAGTAGTTTAAATAAATATCTTCAGTCAATCTTCTTTGATAGATTACATGTGTATTTTTGAATATATGTGTATGTTGATTTTTTTAAAAAAAATTTGCAGGCTGAAGGGATTATTTGTTGATTATATAAAATATTATGTGGCTTTCATCAATATAATATGGCTCATGTATCAAATATTTTTGCTTTAAAATTATTAAGGCAGCACATATATATGTTACAATACATATACAATACATGTGCACATCACCGTCCATGTGCAATAATACTTTTTACTAGTCTGTATTATACATGCCAATCTATCAAGCCAGTGAGAAGATTTAATATGGCACTTTTGGGTTTAGGACGTGTAGCTCATCTAAAGAGACAGGGTGTTTAATTTTGCTTCTGAAATTTGTTTTGTTTGAGCTACTGGAAAGAAGTTGTACTCTGTGGTTAACCCGGACAAATGATGAACTGCAATATAACACCAGAAAACAAGTTACAGACTGCTGCCTTTAGACCTAGACTGCAAGTGACCTTTATAGACACATACTGCCTCCCCATGTCTTTTTATTATTTTTTTCCCTGCAGGATTTTGTCTCAACAACCTACACTGTTTTCAGTGTTGCCTTTCTCACCTCTCTGAAGGCTTCCTTACAGCCCCTTTTCAGCAGCCTGAGTGAAGTGGCATAGTCCGACCACATGGGAACTGAACCACCGGTGTCGACAGCCAAACCTTGCCATCTGCCCCCCGACTGCTGGGGGCAGGAGCTTGCAGCAGGACCTGAGAGGGTTGCAGGATGAATATGAGTTTGGCATCCTCAGGAATATTCATCACTCTTCTTTATAGTCAGAAACCTTTCCTCATTAAAATATACTAGGGCTCCTTTGTTCTGATGCTCTTTTCTAGTTTTCTGCAATTAGCTACTTTTATAGACAAATAAATGTAATAAATTGAGCTTTTTTCTAAACTATTATAGAACTTTTTAGGTGCAGTAATTTTTTGTTCTAGATATATTTTAAGATGTCAGTCAAATAACAGATATGTTTCCAAGATAAGGGCACATCTAATAAAGTGCTGTTTGACCTGATCTTCTTCAACGTGCTTGTAGAGCACTGAAAGAGGAAAGAGCTATGAATATCATGGCTAGAATATGGAGCACTGAGTAGTGGGAAGTTAAGTATCGAAGAATAGAAATCTTCAATAGAGCAAATAGATAAATTCCACAGAATCACAGAATGGGCCAGGCTGGAAGGAACCACATGGGTCATCCAGTTGAACCTCTCTGCTCAGGCAGGATCATCCTAGAGCACACAGCAGAGGATTTTGCCCAGAATGTTTTTTAATAACCCCAGTGAAGGAGGGTCCACATCCTCTCTGGCCAACCTGTTCCAGTGCTCGGTCACCTGCACAGTAAAGAAATTCCTCCTCATGTTTGGGTGGAACCTCCTGTGTACCAGTTTCTGCCCATTGCCTGCAGTCCCAGTCTAGTGCCTCTGTCAAACAATTCTCAGTCAAACAGAAACAAAGGCTATGTCTTTTTCACTGATGACAGGCTGTAGTGCTGAAGGAAATATTGAATCCTTTGAAGCTTTTCATTTCAAGAGGAACTTACAGCATCTTCTAATTTTATTTAACCATAGTCTAGGATGAGTAAAAAACATATAGAAAGGTAAAAGAAAATATTCATAGTGTGTTTAATATCTCCTTATTCATATACAGTGTTATATATAATATATGCGCACGATGGCTTATCTTCCTTATGACATTCATCTTCACCTGTGGGGAGAGAAATAATAAGTCACTGGTGACTATTGCACTTGACTTATCCCTCTACATCAGGGAAGATAAATGCCAATAGAAAGATCAAGTCTTTTGTATTCTTTTCTAGGGGAGAAGGAATTCATCATAGGGATATTGGAATTTATCTATATCAGATACAGATGATTTCATCACAATAATGAGGGAATCCTTATTGCATGCAGACAATGTCTATGTTTTGAGTGTAGTTTCATTTTTTTATATACTGTTTAATGTATAAAACAGACTCCTACTTTTAATTCAATGCAAGTTGGAGCTCTCAATTCCTACTGAACTCCACTGGGGAGGAATTATTTGGTTAAAGGGGAAAAGGAACAGAAACAAAATAATGAATGGGGAGGAGAGCAAATATAAGAATTTGTGTAAAAGAAAATCAGTTGGTATACAACTAAGGCATTTGTTTTTGTACACATAAAATGCAGCATGTCATTTTAAATTGCATGCCTCCCAATTCCTGCTAATTTAACACCATTTTAATACAGATTTTATGCATGCAGTTAATATCTATTGTAGATACAAGTGCAGTAGAACAGCTTTTGCAAATATTCCATTTGAAAAACATCAACAAAATTTCCTTCAAAGTAATATTTCAGAGGATCTATTTATAACTTGTCTGTACTTCCTTCTCTATTTTCTTTTCATTTGCAGTAACAAAAGCATTTTCACCAAAAGTATAGGTCCTCTTCCTAAATACATTGCTATGGCTTTGTTTTACGCTCTGGGGGCAGGATGAACTGAATTCATCCAGTCCCTAGAAAATGTCCTGATGATATTCCAGAAAATGACCTTGATCAGAGAGATCACAGCCCAGCTCTTCAGAGGTGCACATGGTAGAAACTGTTTTGAGAACAAGCCCCATGCACTTCAGCTGCCATAATAATGTATTTGAGACATACCTGCAAATATTAGTGTGATATTGACAGAAGTTATGAGGTGGAGCAGATTAATTAGAAGGAAGTCAAAATACCTTTCTTTTATGCTTAGTAACTCAGATAGTATGTGACTACTGTAAAAGGGATAAGTAAAACACATGGTAATTTTGTGATTGTATGTAGTGAATTACATTGCATTTGTAAATATTGGCTAGGCTGTTTATAAGGAAATTTCAATGAAAAAAATCTCTAGGCTCATATTGCAGACAGTTCTGATTTGTGAAAGGTTCATATTATAGATTTTTAAAGTATCAATATTGCCTGATGGTGCAGTATAGAAAATTTTGCAGCGACATGCTCTGCTGATTGTCACTGCATCATGAGGCTATATATCAGAAATCACAGCCCCGTCTAACCCCCCCACTTTTCTATTTATAGAAAATAAATGGACACTGAATAAATCCAGAAAGAAAGAATTTCAAAGGATCAGGAACTTGGAAACTATTTTAAAAGTGATGTTTTATAGACTAAATAGTTAGAATTGTTACTACTTAAACTGGGAATTTAGAAAGGAGGGAATATATTTCATTTCAAGAAGCCAGTGTAATAAATGTACTCACCAACAGAGTTTATAAAATATTTCCACCTTCTGTTTCTACAAATAATTCTAATGTATTGTAACAATAAAGAATAAGTTCATCAACAAATGTCTCCGTATATCACAGCTATTCCTTTCCGTGTTTATATATTTCACGTAACAGTCATAAAGTTATTGTTGGGAGTATGTGAATCCTGCATATGCTATCTAAATAAATACTTTGTGTATACTTTTAAGTTCATATTTGTGTTGAGACTAATATACTGCAACCTTGAGCACAGTGGGAGCAATGTGAATCAGGGGAGCCATCAACCAGGCTGATTAGACTGCCCACTGAGCACAAGTGATATCAAAACAAGCAAGCTTTGGCCAGCATTACAAGCAGAATACAGCAAGAGCTGCAGGCATGTTATACAAAGTGGGATGCTGTTGGCACTTCTAAAATAGCAAGATGTTGCAAAAGTGGACCAATCACCCCAAAATGTAGCTCTGAGTGATCAGTGGTTCTCATGGGAATGATGGGACACTGCTAGTGGAATTGAAAACTAAATCACAGCCTTCACTGTTCACACAGTTATGGATGTATATGTTTATATATAATCTGTCCACATATCTGTCAACATTACTATTCATGACTGCTGTGGCACCTTGGTATGCTGGTGATATTTCAGTGAAAGAAAACAACATGGTATTCTTTCTTGGGAAAAAATTGTATCTGCATGTAAACAGATTTGCAAAAACTGAAGTAGTACATTTTCAAAGTATGACATACAATTTTAATATCATGGACTGCTACAGGTCTCAAAATTGAGCTCTGTACAACTTCTAACAGAAACTTAAAGGACATGTAGTGATATTTTTAATTTTGGAAATATAGTTGAGTATACATACAGTGTTTTCCCTGTGATGGTCCTGCCATTGAAAGAAACATTAAAGATTTCTTTATTTGGGAGAGGAGAAATCAGGCGGAGGAAATATACTTCATCTTAAGATCTGAAGAAATTCTGCAATATTTTTTTTCTCCTTAAAAGAGATTTAAAGCCTGTACTGCTATCCATGGCTATGGTGGATCACTCATTTTGAGGACTTTTACTTCTAAGGCTGAGGTTCTTTGCATTCACAAAAAGCCTGTGGTGACTTTACCCGTGAGCATCTCTATTAATGAGGGGCAGGGACACAAAGCAACTGAACCACAGAAAATCTATAAACATTTGATTCCAAAGACTAAGAAAACCTGTTAGCTTTATTTTGTCAAGAGACATTTGAGTTGCTGTGAGAAATGATAGACAAGGCATTTACTCTCTGGTTAAAAACTAGCTGCTTTCTCTATTCATCTCTGGCCCCACACAGAAGCAGATTTTAAGATTTGGTTACTAACTTCTCCTTAATATGAAGCTACTTAAAATGCCAGCACTGTATAGAATGCAGTCCAATGTCCATCACTTTGTTGTATCACTTAAGGAACAGTTCAATTCACTGGTTTACTTGTTTTAGAAAGGCAGCTTTTGTTCCCTTATTTTTACACATGATGACTTTTAAAAAGAGGAGGTTGAAAAATAAAAAAAAAGAAAAGGTATGTGGGAAAATTATCCAAACATTTTAAATCTCCTGCCTTGAATAAGACTTTTAAGTCCTTCAGTTTTGGGGAGGCATCAATTACTGTTTACAATAATTAAATGCTTTTCACAATTTTCAAAATAAGTGCTTTGCTCCTAACCCTACAATAGACAATGTTTGTGTCAAAATACATGTGAAATTAGAAAAATCTTTGACATGAAAATTAAATTTTAAGGAGGATTCACCACTTGAAATTCTGGCAGTTTGGACTTACCCCTTCAATTATCATAACTGACCTTCATGAGAACTTAGTGGTATGTCCAGCTACAAGGAATTGCAATTTCAATATAAACTTAAAACAGATGACTATCAATGAAGAGAATTTTGTAGGCTGCTTGGGAAATCTATCAGACTCTTCCTGCCAGGAGCTGATTCAAGCTACTGGTCCCTTCAACAAAGAGAATCAAATCAAAACATGTTTCAAATAATTTAGTTCTGCTTGGCCATAGTACAGGCTGCTGTTCTTGAGGAGTTCCTCTTTATAATCATCAGTTTCGTAAACCCTAAGTCCTTAATCAGAATTCAAATGAAATATGGTCCACAGTAAATCATGGCACACCATGCTTTTTGATTGTGAATAAAACATATTTAGACTACATGATGTAGTTCTGTTACTGAAGGCTCAGCAGACTTTGATAACTTCTTCCCATTTCTCCATGTTGCCATGATCCTATGGTGTTCTCATGAGAAAAAGTTATTTTGCTTCAGTTCAACAGTGTTTGTACACAGCCTTAAATGTTGCTCTTCACATTCTGAATATAAAACTGTTCAGATGGATATATTTATGCTTTATGGAAACAAAATGTCAGTGGCCTTTGGTCCAAGTAATAAAATCAGCTCTTGCACAGAAACAAGGAGTACTATTAAGATTTTAAACATCATCGTAAACTATCATGAGTCACTCAGTACATCATCTTCAGGTACAGGATCCCTTGGTCCGTTCTACCCAACATCCATCAATCAAAGTTTATAGGCTCACAAATTGCTTGGCCAACACTCAGTAGTAATATTTTAGCCATATCTATACAGCAAATAAAATCCGTAGAAAAAACGCAAGGTGAATGTCTGGTGTTTGATGTGGTTTGCTTTCTTAATTTATCAACAAAATTGATGCATTTCCCTCTTTGTTGAAGTACTCACTTCTTGGATGTAGGTGTTACAGGTGCTTCCATATCTTCTGCCAAGGCTATTTTTTGTCTCATTCTCACATGAAGATCACAACTGAATCTAAATAAATGACATATTAGTTCTGCTTCTTTTGCTTTGTGATTTTGTACATTTCAAATTCAACAATTTCTTCTTTTCAAACTCTGCACTAGGATAGTATAGTGATTTATCTTGATAGCAAGAATTACAGTAAAATTACATAAATTACATAAAAATGATTTTTCTACCTTCTGTGGCCAGTATATTCTCAAGTCAGCCTTTTTACACAAGCAAGAAAATTCTGAAAAACAAAAACAAAAAAATAAAAAAAACCAACAAAACCAAACCTTGTCCTATGTATGGACATACATAGATGACTGAATATTTGAATTTCATTCTATAATCATTATAACAATTCTGATTCTGAATCTAAGAAGAAACACACAAGGTCAAGGGCAATGCATCAGAAGAGATGTCCCTACCATGCTTATGGTCCAGGTTAAAGGAAAGGAAAGTTGTTGCTGTGATTATGTGAATACTATCACATCAAATGTACCAAATGAGAAATTGTCCCAAACTTCTTTTTTGGAGTAACTATTGTAATATTCCATGTTCTGAAATATCTTGCAATATAATTTTAGTTTTGTTTCATTCGTCAGAAGTATTTGTTGCTTTCTTTCTCAAAACCTCCCCCTGATGTATAGTGCTCTGTGGTTTAAAAAGCATGTTAACAAAGAATCAGCACAGTTCATAAAGAATCATCCCAGCACTGTCATACAATTCAAACACCATCAATTGTACAGGCAGAGTGAGCAGTGCTCTTTAATAAGCTACTCTGAAATAAAATACCTTTAAATTTGCTTATAAATGGGATCACCTTCCATGCACAGGGTATTTCAAACCCTTCCTTTCAAATCCCAGACCCAAGACTGCCTCATCTTTTAGGGATAACCAAATAGTTGAAGTGGCACTTGTAATAATAAATTCTTAGATAAAGCGTAGGAAAATATTTTGATTCTTAAAAAGTCAGTTTATATCTGTCTGCCTCAGATTTCAAAAACAGTAATTTGCTCTATTAAGACTGGTGTAAATAGACTTTTACATTGCTGTTGTCTTTGCTGAAATTAAATGACCCATTCTTTCTCTTAAAATTATCTTGTTGCCAAGTAGTCCATTTCTTTACCTTGGATCCCCAAACAAACTTTTCACTAGATATTTAGGTCTGATAAGACATTATCAATAGACACTGGTCTCCATGCTAAGACAGAAAAGAGTAACACAGGGGAAGACTCTCAGCAATCCATAAAAGCAATGAAAACTCTGAGGTATGCAGCTATAAAAGGAATAAGGCTGTTCTGCAGTGAATGTAATCTCTAACCTCTCCTAAAATAATATAAAATATTATTACAAATAAATATAAAAAGTGTAAGTGGTCACATTGTAGTTTCTAGTGTTAGTATACTGGGAATATTTATTTAAAACTGGAGGGAAGTAGATGTATGAAGAGGTAGATGATTTTTGATTTGTGATTTATCAAAAAGAGATTTTTAAAGAAAGTAAAAGGAATATAAATTTTATTTTTTAGAAATCTCTTCCAAAATTATAATCTAAACATGAAGTCAGATGTTGGTCTTTGAAAAAATGTTTAGCACTTCTTAAAAATGTTTCTGTTGTGCCCTATGGGTCAGCATAAGTTAGATTGGTTCAGAATAGAGTTTAAGTAGCACGAAATTATGACTGTAGTTCTAATGTTCCTCCTGAGCTCAGCCAACAGGGAAAAATAAAGTGCTTATATCTAGAATGTGTTTAATCATCTGCTTGAGGTTACATTGTGATTACGTAAAAGGACTGGCAAATTTAAAGGTTGAAGGCGCCATTGGTTCATCTAGTTTGGTCTCCTGGCTAAATAATTATTTTGCTGGATAGTGACAGTGAAAATACAGTTGAAAATTTCAAAATCTTCCTAGACAACCAGAGAGTGCCTACCTTATCCTGATATACATTGATATACATGTATATATGGGATATACAGTGGAGACATGTTTTCAAGACTGATATATCTTGAGAATCTTTCTGTCAATAACTGCTGAATTTGGGCAATTACAAGCAAATTTATAAAGCTGTCAGTTTTCAAGCATTACAGATTTTTATTTAGTTAAATGTTAGAAATAATTAGAATTTTAAGCTGAATGGCATGCTGAAAAATACACTGTCATTTAATTTTGTTAGGTTTACAAAGAACATATGTGTCTAATATTTTGTCTCACAATTCTTTTGCAATAAAATTGTGTGGCCTAAGTAATACATTAATAAAATGAAACTGGAGAGAAAACAGTTTATTTAGAGTAATTGATCCTTTAAAAAAGTGTGTTAAACTTTTTAGGAAATATATTTGTAAATGCCTTCAGGCTGGTTTGCTCCTGTTTAACAAAATGTATGATAAGTGAAATGCTAAGCTAATGGACAGCTTAACAATTTATTTTTTCCTGAAAAGAAATATACTAAATGAAAAGGACAGCCAGCCAAAATAGTTCACCATTTCTTAGGGTATACAAAATGTACAAACCAAATATTTTACTAGGGATCCCTATGTGCAAATGAGGCTATTTATAATGTATTTCATAAATGCTAATTTCCTTTGTAAGTCTCTCAGACTGATTAAGCACTGACTTTGGAGTGACTTATTGTATGCTTAAGTTAATTACATCCACAAATATTTGCAAAATCCAAGGAAGAGGTTTTACCTGATATTATTAGCAAAGGCAGCAGGATCTAACCCATTGTTAACTTTACTTAGTAAAACTACATATATTCTTTGTTTTCTTTATATTTTACTGATAGACAATGGGTAATAAGATAAAACTATCCTGTGGAGAAAATAACCCATTTAATAGATAAGACTGGAAATACCACAAGAAACACTGCTGTGATTTTTGGCCATTCTATCCGTGTATCAAATAAGCTAATTCTATCACAGCTAATATAAATATGCACAAATTGTATGCTTTAGAAATAGTATTGACTCTTTGGTGGAATCTCTATTTTAAAAATCACTAACACTTTTTATTGTTTTTAAAGTGTGTAAATATCAACTTTGCAAATCATATCCTTAGGAAGGTCTCAGACTGTAAAGATTACAAACACCTTTGCATTTGCTTTGAAAGGTCAGTGCATGTAGGTACCTTGTGTTAACAAAAGTGTCTGTCACTCAAACCTTGCCCATGCTTTTGAAAGCTATTCTCAAAGCAGAAAAAGTAGAATTTTTTCATTTTCTCTTCTCTCTCTTTTATTTGTTTGTTTGTTTTCTTTGATTTTTTTCCACTGGTTTAAATCTTCTCTTTGTCTTCCCCTCTGTTTTATTTGTATTTTGGAAAACAAAAAAGTATTTGATCATTGACTCAGTATTCAGTAATAACCACATTTAAATATAGAGTTCACCACTCAGATTAGTTTTATTCCTGTTCACATAAACATAGGTTATTGATAAAGACATAGCTAGGCCTAAACCATTCCCAGGACTACAAGACCAGACACTAACTGGGACATGAGTAGTGTGTGTGTGTTGATTTGAGCAGCAGGGGAGATGGTGATTGATGACCACTGGACTCTCCAGGAGCTACCCCTGCATTGGAAATAATAGTGAAGCGTTTTTTGAGATAAAGGGATAATCACCATAGCTGAGGGGAAAGAAAAAATAAAAAAGAAACTAAAAGAAAATGCAAGCAGTCACAAATAGCTTTCAATTTAATAAGAAAAATCTGTCCAGCTGTCTTAGTTTAGGGCAAATTAGGAAGGAAAACTCCAAATGGGGATTTCCCCAGGGAAATGCCCCTCCCCACTAACTGGTCCGGGAAAAGGAAAAAAATTCCTTAGAGAGAAGTGGAAAAAGCTGTTTATTTAACAGAAATTGAGTAATATTAAATAATAATAAAACTTCTTGCTGTTCGATGGGATGGCAAGTCTAGGAAGAAAAGTCCTTTTCATGTGGTGTAGCTCGGCTCGCTCAGGTTCTTATCAGTCCCTCCGGCGCTGGAAAGTGCCGAGGCCCAGGCCCCGGTGGGCCCCAGGCGTGAGCTCCCGGGGTTTGGCTGGGTGTTCAGTCCAGAGCAGGCTTGCACAGATCCAAGAAAATTGGGAAAAAAACAAACAAAGGTCCAGGGAACTCCTCTGCCTCAGCTAGCTAAAACTAACTAAAATCCAGAGAGAAGCTCTGTCCCGCTGTCTGTCCGTGCTGCAGACACCACAGTCCAGGAGCGGGATGTGTGGGAGTGATGTTTTTCCTTAACACAAACTGCGCGCTTCTTCTTCCCCCTCTCTTGCTCTCAAAGCCAGTCTTAAAGGTGCAGAACTTAATATATAACATAAACCAGACGATTGGGGATACCAGTATCATAAAGTCACCCCAGGACACCAGCAAAAGACATTGTTTCTGGATTCTGCCCTCTGGATATGGAGGTAAGTGATCTTTTGGCCAAAATGAATATCTATTCTTTTGCTATTGGCCATTGGAGAGTCATGACTTCTTCATACCCTGTAGATATTCACCCTTAATTCTTGCTCTAGGGTGGTTAGAGGCAGTGTTTGAGAAAAGTTGTAATTTTAAGTAGTCAGATAATAACAACAAAATTATACATCCTAGTCAAAATATTTTTTCAGAAGTCAACAGGTATGAAAGCCAAAAAAATATTTGCTCTCAGTTCTCAGTATCTGCATTTCTCTCTCTCACAAAAGAACGGAGATGGAATATTCTTGTTTCTCTGTAATACCATGGACCTCACTTATGCAGGGACACAGGGTGGTCTGAACAGCTACTGCCCAAACACTTTCCTTTCCTGAAAAAGATGGCCCTGGAGTATTTAATCTCATTTTTATCGTTCCCGTATAGGAAGATTTTCATGCGGACTTGTAAGTTAGGAGTCTTTTCAATTTCCATCCTTTTATTGATATCAGGGCTGAGAAAAAGAGAAAGCACTGACAGCATGTCTTGAACGAATGGTTCAGTAACTCTTTCATGTCTTTCATGCTGTCTCCTGCAGGTCTTTGAGTCCATTGTCATGACAGAGCAAAAGGAATAAAATCACCAAAACTTACAACAGGTCTTGTGTCCTTTCATTTGAAAGTAACATGACTGGAGTATAAAAATTAAAAATATCACCAAGAAACTGATGAAGTTGCTGGTCCTTCTTTGACCCCCAGCTGGACCTGAATTGTTTAGGGAATCCTCAAAACCAGATTAGAAAGAAGAGGGGTAGAACAGATATGCAGCTGTGATGCAGCAGCACCAAAGAACCACTAGCTGTGTGGTGCCTCAGCCCTCTAGCCCTCCCAGCAGAACAGGGAAGAGAATCAGATGAGGAAAAGCAAAAAAACACATGGCTTGACATACTTTAATAACAAAGAAAGAATTAAAAATACCTTGAAAAATTCTGCAAAAGCGATCGCTTGCCACCTCCCACAAATACACTGATGTCCAGCCAGGCACTGTGCAGGTGTTATTTCTCCAGACTGTCCCTCCAGTCACATTTTATAGCTGAGCATGACATTATACGGTATAAAGCATCCCTTTAGAGCACGTCATTGACTCTGCTTTAGTTGCAAATCCAGAACACAGTGCTGGGTTCCTCTGATGAAAATTATCTCCTTCCAAGCCAGGCCTAATTCAGCAGTTCAGAGCAAAATGTTTAGATGGAAAAGGTTGATTATAAAGTGGTTAAAAAGAAATAAAAAAGCACACAACCTTATATTTTTATGCATGAGTACTAACATTCTTCTAAAATCAGACCAAGCTTTTCTTTCTTTTCCAGAAACATTGAAACATTTTTTCTTTCTGAATAGCTGCAGGAACAATAGCCAGTGGTATGACAGCCATCTATACCTTATAAGTCTTGAAATAAGATTTGAAGTTACCAAATATTGTCTTTTAGCTTGATTTTGGGTGCTAACCAATGTTTAAGAGGCATTTACTTCATCTGCCCAGTGGTGAAAGCCCATAGGGAATTCACGGAGAATACAGGACTAACCTTGGTAATGGTGTGAGTACGTCACAAAGTTTCAGAATGACCTCACTACTAGTGTCTCAGCTCTTGTGAGCTCGAGTTTTTCTTTCTTTGTCAGGCTATTGTGCTTCTGGAACCTTCCCTCCCAAAACACTCCCCAGAGCTGTGCACTGTCAGGTGCTACACCCAGTGATGTGCCCACCTTGTGTTCTAGTCCCTGGGCTTAATGTACTGGTTACGTAGTCCATGCTGCAAAGGTGCCTTTTTTTGAAAAATGCTCCTGTCTCCCACACTGTGAGTCTGCAGTTGTTGGTGATGACTTTCTGTGAAACTGTTCCTTAAAACAGAAAGAGTGAAAGTAGCTTTACTTTTAAACTTTTAACAAACAAATTTTAAAATTTGGTAATTATTTATAATTTGGTAATTATTGTGGGTCTCAACTTTTCTTGTCCTACCCTATCTCACTTTAGCTTTTTGGGTTTTGCACAGAAATTGATTTGCTCAGTGGGGATGTAAAAAAAAACATTTGAAAAATTTCTTTCACTGAAAATCAATTTGCTGTGGCATTTTCTTCTTCTAAAATGTGATTTGAGGAGAAAACATTTAATTTTTAAAAAATTAACAGCTCTAATTGTGATTTTGGAAGAACACCAAACAATATATAGAGGCAGACCTTTCAGATTATATATGGTCACTCGGTTCCTATCCTATGAATCTGGTGCACACCTCCTCTTTTCTCCAAGCTACCTGCTCTCATAGATTTCCTCAGATGGCCTCTCACTTTTTTCTCCCTAACAGCTTAGAACTTGACACAGGCTTTTCATACTCAGAATTAACAGCAGAATTGAGTCAGCACAACTTTCTTGGTGTTCTGGTGCAGATTCCTACAGTCACTAATAGCTTGGGTCAACAGATGAGCCCTGTGTTCCTCTGCAGGGGCATAGATTGTACTATCCTGATACAAATGTCAGATATATTACCAGACCGTTAGTTCCTTGGCCAGAGTGCTCAGGGAAATAAATAAGGAGGTGACCTAAGCTGTTGTTTATGAGTCAGGTCTTCTTCATGTAGTGGATATTATTGTACATGAGAAATAACAGCACAAGCAGAAAGATCCCAAAATTTTGCAGTGTGGTTGCATTTGCCACATGGTGTGTTAAAATATAATGAAAATATATTATGTTATGAGATATAAAGTAATGTCAAATAGAGCAAAATGCAAGCAGGCTCCTGACTGAATAAATCAGGGAGAATACACAAGGCAATAAATTCCAGTCAGTTTCCTCGCTATGTAGGCAAAAGGGGATTAAACAAGACAGTGGTTTAAATTTATAGTAGCTCTTATTTATGAGTCAGGCCTCAATCATGTATCAGAGACACCAAGCCTATAATAATGGCACAAGCAAAACAGAACTGGCTCTGGGAAGGCAGACGCCTTCAGGACAAGGAAGTGTGCTACAATGTAGAAATAGAAAATTAAGGCAGACTGGGAGGGGATCTGAACAAAACCTTCACCCCATTTCCCTGATATGGAGGGCAGTAATGCCAAGATTTTAGTCTTCTGTTGCCTGGCTTCCTCACCTCCACCTTTCTGAGTTCCTCCCCTTCCCCATTGCCACATTTTTTATTTTCTTCATATAGTGTGAATCAGGAAAAAACCAGAAGGGCTTTCTGCCGAGTCCAGAGCGTTCAGGGAGCTGGAGTTGCTCCTTTGTCAGCTGTCTCACCAGAACAGCTCTCTTTCTCCCCATCCTCTACATACTTGTGACAATCTTATATAATTGAGCAAAGTATATGACAAAAAATTTGCCTGTCATTTGCTTGTATAAAAAAGGGATACACATGTAAGGCAGCAATGTCTCACAAAAAAGGTGGGATGATAGTAGCTACCAAATTAAACATGAGCTTGCTTTGTGATCCGAGATGAAAAATCCACTACAATTTTTGGCGGTGTATGCAGAGTCATCAAATCAGATTGGCAACACACGTCTCTCTGCAAGCCACTGAGTGAGCTCCAGCCACTTCGGTACAAGGGAGATGTCAAAACAAACTGGTGGGAATTTGAAGCGGAACACTCCTTTCCCCTCTCCTCCCTTCACGCCTACCCGCCTCCGAACATCTGACGAGGCTGGAAGAACTGCTACATCCGGAGCCTTTTAAATATAGAACTTGTGAATGGTTTGTACTGATTCATATATGCATCACTGACATGGTGCTGGCAGCAGCATAGCGATGAGTGCAGCATAAAATCTATGTGAAAGAGAAGAGGATATAACTTTCTGTCTATGTCAGTCAGACTTTGGTTCAGTAGATGCTGGTTGGTTAAACCGATTTTATATGTGGGACATGTAGCCGTGATGCATTAGGAGAATTTTTGCCAAAGAGTTATGGTCAAAATGGAGAACCAGTCTTTCAAGAGTGACATGTGCTGCTGATGTGTACCAGTTTGGCATGATTTTTTTTCATTAAAGGTTTCTGAGAGTCAAGCTAGAAAGTCCAGTCAGAAAACGGGACAGTCTCAGAGTAGCTCACAATCGAATGGTCCTGCTGACTTGGGGTGTAAGAGAGACCAAATCAATTCCTCTGCCTCTTGGTTCACTGTGATGGTTTGTATTTCATCTTCCACAGGACAGGTGAGTGCTCTGACCTGAATTTTGTGTCCTGTTGCAGACCTGCTCTGCAAAAGTAAACACAAGGTGGAGTCTCCAAGCAAACAGCCTTTGGTTATTTACTGGAATGGAGGATATACACGTTTTACCTCTTGGGAGAGTAAAAGTTAATTTGTGCATAAGTTCACCTTTAAAGAGAGCCATGCCAAAATAGCAAAGAACAGTGGATGAGGTACACATGAGAGAGAGAGAGAGAGAGAGAGAGAGAGAGAGAGAGAGAAGCAAAAAATATGTGATGTGAGGTGGTCTACTTTCCCCTACAACAGACATGGGAGCTTAAGGTACTTAGGGACATTTCTCATATTCATCTTTCCTCTTACTAAAGCTTCAAAAGGCCTTAATTTTCATCCTAAATGGAAATGAAACCTTACAAAATTTCAGTATTCTTTCACAAGGGAAAATAACTATGGGAACTTGCTACTACTCTGGATAATAGAAGTATTGGAAGTAGTAACAAATATTTCAGAAAGAAAAGAGATAGTGATGAACAAAAAAAAAATGTAACTAGAGTAAGTGTCTGTATATATCACTGGGCTGCTGAGGCAATGCAGTATCTTTGCTGTGTGGGTTGGACAGAGGGCTGAGTACAACACTAAGAGCACTTTATTGATGGAGGATGGGAAAAAAGCCTCAAAATAATTTTTATTAATTCCTCTTGTTTTGTTGAAGAGTCCACACCTCTAGAAATATATGAGCATTCTATCTTAAGCATTCAAGCTGAAATACTTTTTTGAGCATAATCTCAGAGGAAAGCAGGGTTTAAATTGAAAGGAGAAAGAAGCAAATATTTTACATTCTATAGCATTCCACAGAGATAGAAATACATCATGGCCATGGTTTTTCTCAGATTATGTGTTATTTTCTAGTGCTGTTATGTGTTTTACAAGACACAATATTGATTTAATGCAGTGGTTGGTTCTCTGGTTGGTTCTCTTGTTGTGCCTTCTAGGCACTATTCATTAAAAAAAAAAAGGAATCCAACTCCAAACAAAACCCTCACACTTAGAAAACAGAAAAAGTACATGTATATATATATAAATATATATATGTATGTACAGTACTGACCTGTTTGTAGTCTTATAGACTATGTAGCCTTAGTACTATTACTGTACTAATGCAAGTGAGGTGCAAACTGAGACAAATAATTCTCAGAAATCTGCAAAATGCAGATTCAGGTCTCTTCAATTTATAGCTACTCTGTTAGTTGTTTGGGATTCACTAGTAAGTTCTGAGAACCTGATAGAATAAATTACTTATGTTTATGGAAATTATACTTCTCTGGATATTTACCATCACATGATCTGCTCATTCCTGATGGTTTGAGGATCATATTCTTCATGATTATGACTCATCTGCTGTGAATCTTTTGAAATCCAATTTGCCTTCTTTTCATCTGTGAGGCAATAGTGTAGCCTAAAAGTAAAATTTTTTTGTGCCCATCTGAACTAGGATCTCCTTCACAACCTTCTCAAATAGCTCTAAGCTTAAAGGAGCAAAAGTAAATACATTTTTCTTACTCTTTAACTGTATTTATTTTGTTGTCTGCTACCCTGCCTGCAGCACTGCTAGTGCTCCCAGAGCTCATGAACCTATTTACTTTCCATCCACTGCTCCCTGAAGAAGGCTTTGTTCCTGTCTGTCACAGTGGGAAAAAGTGTTCACAGCTTTTTGGGTCTCATTGCAGCAGTTGCAAGTAGACAATATAAACAGGCTCAGGAGATCTAGGTCTGAGGGTGGAAAAAAGGTGATTCCTGAGGTGATTTTAACTTTCAGGATCAAACACTTGGGTGGGACTTTGACAAAACCTGTTGAGGCAACTGAGAAATACTGGAAAAGTTATTAGGAGATGAGCCTCAACTACCATTCTGCAATTTGCAGAATAATTATGGGAATATTTTAGGGTTGTTCTTTTTTATCACTGCTGTTGGTTAGTTGGGATTTTTTTTTGAGATTGGAAAAGGAATAAGGGCATTTGCAGAGAGGAAAACTAAAGGAAAGAGAAAGAAAGTTTAAGTTGTCTGAGATACCCATTGTAACCTCTTGGGCAGTTTAAAATACATTAATTTTACTGAGTTTAGTCTTAGAAATTCAATGAAGATACTAGAATGGACTTCTGAAGTGTCCAGGGAAACCCAGGAGCAGTCTTTCCTGAGGAAAAGGGGATTACTAAGGAGACATTCTGAAGTCTGTGGGCAATCTTTGTGAGCTTCATCTGTCACAAATGTTGCATGTCTTATATCATCTTCTGTCACATTTTATTTCATTTGTTTACAAACTGAATTATTTTTTCCCCTCAAAAATATGTCCAGAGAATATCCTTCCAAGTGTTCTATCAAATAGTTGACCTTGAAAATGAAATAACTTACAAATAAATTGAGAATAAGACAATAAAAGCATTTTTAAAAATAGTTTTGCTTTTTCTCTCTTCTTTCTCATATAAGACATGATGTCAATAGTGTGTCTGAACAAAAGAAATTATCTGTTTCTACATTTGCAAGAATAGAGTTGATCATTGCAATGAGTTTTATATTTTTTCCTAGTGAAAAAAAATACATACCTAAAAAATGTGTTTACCACCTAGTCTTTTTTTTATTTTGTTTGCTGAATGGAGACAGGCAGTTACCTTGAGGAAGATTTTCTTGTCTGTTTCTGCAGAGTGCAGCATCACAGGGACAATAGCAGTTTGTAACTAAGGCATTGACATACTTTAATACATAGAGAAAATAATGCTTACCTCCCTGGTTTAAAGATCACACATTCTTTCATGAAGCTCTATCAAAAAAATATCTTTTGGTCAACTTATGTAAGAAAACCTTCTTGCCATCTTTCCCCACTGAAGAAATTATAGCAGCAATCATGTGTGATTTACAAACTAAATGAGCACCTCCATCTTTGATGTGACAGTTTCATACCTTCTAGGTTTATTTGAAAGTTCAAATGGCTTGAGCTAGCCCAGCCCCATACCCACAGAGACTTTAGGCATGACTGCAGCTAATTCACATTTTCCACAGCAGCCTGAGGGCAATGTCACCCAAAAGCACTTCCCTCTCATGTGACTGCTACCACAATGGGCTAATCTGGCAGCTAGGCATAGGAAGAAGACCCGGGGGACCAGGGAAGTTTTAGCCAAGGAAGGCTGCCTGGCATCATGAGAGAAGTCTACATATCTACATAAACAGAACAGGCTCTCTGCTTGATAACACATTGTAATAAATCTTGATTGCAAGTGCTGTTTGAAGGTCCAAGGTTTGCTGAGGGGAGTGTGTCCACAACTAAACTTGCCAGTCCCACATTCTCATTCTACATTTTGACAGTCCGTGCTCAGTGTTAACTAATTTTATGCAAAGCAGCAAATTTGGAAAAAATATATTCCATTTCACAAAGTCGCTAACTTATGTAGAATTCAACAGACAATTCTGTAGTTTTTTGCAATGTAATCTCAGTCAATAAAACTTTTGCTATATTGATCTTTTTTTTGTTTCAGAGGATGAAGGCAGTTTTACAAAGAATAGCTTTTTTTTCTGCACACTTTCTGTATTAGCCAGTGAAGAAGTATGCTGAAGCTGGTCTAAATTTGCTTTGTTTATATGCAGCATGTACATATTTATGTGTGCTCCGTGCATTTTTTCATTTAAATTTCTCTCTTTCCCCCTCACTAACTCCTTTTATCATAGTGTGTCCTAAATGAAAGGCAAATACAATTAGTCATCAACCAGCTTGTATTTCTATGGCATCTGTCTCTCTGATATCTAAGCATTATTTAAGTTTATGTTGAATTTTGTGTTCAAATTTGCTCATCCTTGCTAGAAAGAAGCATGAGGCGATTTCAAGAACAATTTACAAGGAGGTTTTTTCCTCCTCTGAATGAGAGCAGCAGCTCCTCTGATTCATAGGTTGACAGGAGCACATCACTCTGGTGCTCAGATCAGTGCACAAGCTGCCCATCGACTAGCAGATCAAGTTTAAAGTCCTAAGGGCAAATTCTGCTGTCAGTTACACAGGTGAGCATGTAACTATAAGAGCAGAATTTGGCCCCTAGTCTTGATCTTCAAGTCTCTCAGTGGGAAACTTGATTACCGTGTTTAGGACAAAGTGTACGAATGCTTTGTAAAGAGCTTGATACACACACACCATGAGACACAAGTCTCTTTTTCTGGATACCTTTTCACAGCATTTGTGAAGTTCTTGAATTACAGCAGCTCTTAGGCTGCGTGTTGTACTATTGCATTCATTTAAAGAAGAATCATTTTCCTTGAGCTTTGATATCCAGGACAGTAAGTGTGGCACTGATAAAAGCTTCACTTCTATATTTTCATGGAAGCATAAGCTAGGAAAACAGAAATGTGAATAAACATCTAGTCTCCATAATAATATGCAGTTAATTTTTTTCCCTCCTTCTTCCTTCACCTTTCACCTGACCTACCAAACATTGTCCCAATTTCTTTAGCACTTGAAATGGTCTGGATTCCAGTGTCACTTCATAACACGTTTCCACAGATGCTTCTGATGGAAGCTGGATAAATGCAAAAATATGGGCACTCTGTTTTGTGCAATTTAAAATTTCCCTAAATGCCTCATTCTTTGGGGTTCATTTTAACTTTATCTAAGTGCTCGAATGCTCATGAAGTGCTTCCTCCCAGGACATGACTTCATCCATAGGAGCAGCATTCTGATTTACAAAGTGAGCCAGAAGACAACACACAAGTAGAACGTACTTAGAAGCCTGTTGCAGTTTCACGGTGGCTCTACTGTAGTAATGCTTTTGCTGCTTTTTTTTGCTTTTTCTTTTTTTTTTTTTCTCCCTTCCTGACAGTGTGAAAGACAGGCTTTTCTTCATGTTCTTCCCAGGGGCTCCATGAAAATAAGCCAACATTTTCTGGATTCAGTGTCTCACACTGCAGTCATCTGGAAGTGAGGGCTCTCAGGTTTTTCAGAGATGGTTTCCTTGCAGAGTTAGGACTGGCATTGGATCCAAGTTCTTCTGCAAAGGACCTCAAAACTCCACGCAGACCTTTGTTTCCTTACCCCAGCTCCTCATGGCTCTGGTCAAACGCTAGATCAGAGCGGTGTCCACCAGATGGCAGCATGCCATATCGAAAATCAGTCACTTAAATCACTATTTAGGCTTTTTTTTTTCTTTTTCTTTTTTTTTTTTTTTTAAATCCTCAAGATGCACCATTAAATTTAATAAAAACTCATGACCTCAGAAATTCCGGCTCTTCATGCCAGATACATCAGCTACTGACCATCCCAAAAGAAGCCAGTGGGTGGGAGAATGACACCTTAACGTGGTGCCAACACTTGCAGCCCCTTTTTGGGATTGCAGAGAAAATTAAAGACACAATGGGGCAACTGTTCCTCCTCAAGATCTTCGAGGGATGCCTCTGCTCTTTGAGGCTGCTGCTTGGCATTTGCTTGGACACCACAACTGTGAGGACCACAAGAGTGGCTGCAGGGTTGCAGTGCCACTGCGCGCTCCCACTCAGGTTCTTTTCACATCACTTGGTGACCTGAGCAGCAAGCAGACCCAGTGGCATCTGGTTGCAGCTGGCTTGAAGGACCTGCTCCTTGGTGCCACCATACTGCTGTCAGATGCCAGCAGGCAGGAAAGGTCCAAACTCCTACAGCAGACAGGAGCTGGGCAGAGCTGGCCAGCCCAAAAGAGTTTCAGAGAAGAAAAGAGGCAGGAGGAGATGCTTTCCCCTCAGATATACAGATATGTGTGTGCAGGACAGGGAAGCCACCATCTGCTAAAATTTGCCATTAGCAATGTTAAGAAAATGACCACGATGTTTCTGTAGGCTTCAACATGGCAGTGATGTTTGCAATACCACCAGATCACAGATATGTTAAATCATGAGAGTGGTCATTTTCATCATGAACATTGATTCATAGTTGCATAACTAATCATGACAACTTTATTAATTGCTTATTACCAAGGGTTTTCTCTTTTATTAGAGAACAAGTGACTTCCTTCCCTTGTAGTGGTGTATATTTCTCTGTGTGATAGAGATTAATGCGTGAAGCTTTGCAGGAAACTGCCTCATTGATTTTGTTGCCTTTGTATTTGTCTTCCTTAGGTGGCTTCCAGTAACACAGATACAGGGGATGCAAGGAATTTCACTGGGACATTAAATTCTGTGCTCATGGCAACTTGAGTTTTGGGCTTTATTTGGAAATTCTGAGAGCAATATGTCCATTTTTCTCTGTTGTAATTTCCCTTCAGTTTCACTGACTTATTAAAAAATACGTTAATTCAGATCTAACAGTATGTAATGGCAAGTTAGTTCGACCTGTATTCATTTTGCATAATGAATAATTACCATAATGTACTCCAGAACGCTTCCCATAGCTTTTTGCAAAGCATAGTTTTTGTATGCACGTTTGTAATTGAATGCACTTTTGCAGAAGGCTTCACAAATTTTGCTGTCATATATGTCTCTGTGTGCATGTATGCATTTTACCAGCATTTTAGACATACTCGGGAAAATTTCTGTTGTTAGTGTTTAACCTTATGACTCCACTGTGTGTTGAACGAACAATTATTAGAGGACCATTTCACCCTACACATTAGTAGCATATATTGCATTCACTGAACCTAAGAAGAAACTTGGCTTTAGATCCAAAAACCGTCAGTAAGGAAAAGTCTTCTCTCAGTACTTTCAAAAGCCTATAGCTTGGGGATAGTGTACATAAAAGAATGCAAGAGAGCTGATGGGGTACTTTTAAAAAATGTCCTGACAGAGTCAAGGTGATGGCCATTTTTAGCTGCCCTGCTATCCATCACCTCTTTCAGCCAGGCATACTCCATCATATGCAACAGCCTCATGAATTTATGCATCAAGCTGTGCAGCCAGTCGTGCCGAGGGCTCTGGTGACAAGTGAAATTGCTGTGCGCCTCATTTAGCTGTTTATTGCGCCTGAGTACGTGTTGCAGCTGTCATCTTACGATGGGATGATAGTGCTCGTTAATAGACAAGACAGGCAAATAATGATGGAGACTATAGCAAGAGATGCTCATCTGCCAATAGGCTCTCAGCAATATCACAAACATTCACAAAGTTTTCAATCAAAAACAACACTGCAAGAAAATACTGAGGCCAACATCTGTTTTTTTATTTGACTAGCAGTAGAGATTAAACTCCTGAGAAACTGCAGCCCAGTCTGTCACATAACTTAATTTCTGGACGTTTTACCCTTTTTCTGTCTTTTTTAATGCCTTTTGAAAGGAATGATTAGTACATGGTTAAATAACTCAGCATATTCTTTCCACTTTTCATTAGTTACAGCTCTGCCTGCTGTAACTACAGTTGTTCCTCCTTCTTCAACCAGTGTGGCTGCAGTGCATCAAGAACTTGCAAGCATTCCTTCAAAGTTCTGCTAAAAGTTTTTCTTAATAAATTTAAGTTGCTTAATTGTGACATTGGCCATTAGCTTGCTTGTATACCCTCTCCAGGGGAAAAAACCAAAACCAACAGCAACAACAAAAACCAAAATAAAACCAAAACAACCAACCAACCAAACAAACAAACCAAAAAAACTCCTATAAGCAAAACAAACTCTATTTTAGCGGCATGTAAAATAATTTCAATAGAAAAAATACCAACAGGGAGGCACACACCTCTTCCTGTGAGAAGCAGATATGATGAATGCAAAATCACATTTTTAAAATTCCCTAATAAAGATGGTGTCATAGTCTGCCTTTCCCCTCTACATTAAAATTTGTGATGTGCTGCAATTTGCAACATTTTTGTGACTTGCAAAATTCTTCACTCAAAGTAATAACTTTATAGGTTGCAGTATGAAGTATTGATTTTCCTTCATAATTAAATCCTTCAATTAGAATGGGATCAAAGGGCTAGTACATTTGATGTAATTAGAGGAATTATTTGTGTTGTTGGATGAAGAAACTTTATGTAAATCCTCCTGGAATTTTCTGGGAAAGGTACTTTAAAACATTTTGTATGTGTGCTTCCTAGAGTCTGTACTGAATATTAATCCATACTACCACTTAAAGTAATTTTAAATAAATAATAAATAAATTTTAAAATATGAAATTGTGTCAGTCTTGCACAAAAATCACACAAAAGGTGCAATAAAATGTTTTTTTGTGTAATGAACAATAACTCTGAAAAGGATTTTTGCAGGAATACAATCCTACAGGAAAAATAAATGAAAGGGAATGTATACTAGCTCTTCATGCAATAAGTATTTTCCACATGTTACTGACATGTTTTCACAGATTATTACTCTATAATAAAATTTTTTAGAAGAAAAAAACAAACCCGGAAAAGCAGCCACAGTTGGTAATGTAATTTATGTGTCCATTCAGTTGCTATCACTGTAATATTGAGTACACAAAAATGAATCTATGGGAGGTTTATGACACCTTGAAACCATATATGCCACAGGATGATCTAAAGCTGCTTTGCTAAGCGATAAAAATTACCCTCATTTTACAGATGAAGATAGTGATGAAAGAGAAATTTCCTTTTCCAAATCAATAGCAAATAAAATATACGTGCTAGACGATTTCCTCCTGCAAAAGTCTAAGTAAGACGAAGGAATCTATTGTGCAATGACTATACAGAAAACCTAGGAGCAGCAAGCCTAGGCTTGGGGTCTTCTAAGACAGCATGAGGCACCTGACATCCCCAAAACAGCAGCACGATCTACGAGAGCTGCCTGGAGTCTCCCTGTAGTGACCAAATAAAAAGATCCAAAGCCAAAAACCTGTGCATCCCACTCTGATGGCATTGCAAATGAACCGACTCTCTTGCAACATCTGTTGCTTTTCCTTGGCTCCTGACAGGTACTTTAATTTTAAAGAAGCCTGATTTTTTTGAAAGCTAAAGTGAAATCAGATAACCCCATCCGTACAGTCTAACCAACATATATCTAATGATATTTTACTAAGGAAAATCTGGGACACAGAGGGAGGATGTGGTCTGATAGAGATCACACAAAAAGTTTAAATTAGACCTGGCTGTTTCCCACTGGTGCTTTCATTTCTATGAATAAACTCCATAGCATCTTTCAGAGTCTGGTCCCTCGCTGTGAGATGAATGAGTCATTTTTTTTCCTTCAGAAGGGAACATTAAAATAAATATCAAAAAAAAATGTAACCCTGATTGTACACTAACCAGCCAGGTTTTTAGTTTGCTGGGTTCTGTTGGTTGGGTTGTTTTTTTTTTTTCTGAAACTAAGTTTTCACAGGGGAAAAACTGGCATGTAATCCTGTGGCTTTGATGCCTCTGTGTATATGGGCAGACGGTCTAAATGTGAGAAAACTTGTAATTTGAATGCTTCACTTCATGGTCTTTATTTTTACACAGAGTTTGTCTGTGACTGCATGTTTTGTATATGTAAATAAATATACATATAAATATACATATATATAAATATAAACATGTGTGTATTTCCACATATGAGTTCCTGTGTCTATTTGTTATGATAGGAGTCTGACTTTGAGGCAGCATTTAAATGAGGGAGTCAACAAAGAAACAGATTTTGTAACCAAATGAGAACATGTTTTTGTGACATGTCTTTCCTGTCTGCAAAACGTATTTTCTCTGGTTAAAGAGGTGTCAGTATTTCAAGGGAGATATTTTTGCTGAAATTTTTTTGTCTGCTTTTCCAAAGCAAAAATGTAGAGGGAAATTTTGGTTTAAAGAGAAAAGGACAATTATCTCAACAGAAACAAAAAACGTAAAGTCAGTGCAACTTTTTCTCTTATGCCTCGTGGTTTTTTCTTTCTCTAATTTGTTTTTACATTAATCTCTTTATAGTTATGTCTTCAATCTTGTTACAATATGTAGAGAAAAACAAGGAGTTGCAGAAAGGCAGGGTGGAAGGAAACAAAACTATAAAAGGGAAATTAATTTCCCCCACACCCATTTTTGTAAAATCTTTTTTGTAAAATCTTGTAGAATAAATCCCTGTTGAAAATTTTCAAAACTTCTGCCTTTTTTTTTCCCTGCTTACATGTAATTGGGCCAATGACAGCTGACTATAGGCATATAATTGTATGTGTGTATTGCACTATCCCAAGAACATAACTACATTTATTATCTCTTCTATTCATTTACACCAGTTTTATGTTGATATTAATTCCAAATAATTATGCAATTTGTACCAGTAAAAGCAAGAGAAGAATCTATTTCAATGAATATATCATTACTAACTGTAATTACATATAAAAATAGTATATGGGCACACATGCACACACATAGTAGTCTATTCTGATTTATGAAATGACACTGCTGTACAATATGGCAAATCCATGTACAGTTTGTTTGTCTCTTCTAATTTGTGCTGAAATTATTGTGAAGCCAAATATAGTCTACCCACCACAGTGGTACTGCATTAAAAATAATCTTTCATTTGTTTTTGTCATTTACAGAGCTAATGGTCAGCAAATTTGTACATCCTGTCTTTTTTCTTAATGAAATGGAAAAGGGATGTATGCTACATAAAAAAGAAGTTTTATTAATGTTTCATAAAATGGTTGCTACAATCAAAGGAACTGCTATGAAAATTAAATTACTGGGCTGACTCTGAAAATCAGCATAATATGCTCTGTTTAATTCAGTCATGCTAAGATGTTAGATTCTCCTTCATTCTCTCAGCTTTCTCTCTCCTTCACCTGGGGGCATCTGCTGATGAGTCTCTTCTAGAGGTTGTTTAATGACTATTTTACAGCAACTGTCAGCTTTCTAAAGCCCAGTGGCACTGGGCGTCACTGTATTACCAGCCTTTTTACACAATTTGCCTGACTGTAAATCTGAGCTTTAAAAGTACAAGAAAAGCTCTTATTTGATTTAATGACTGGCTGACGGGGGTCGATTAATCTTTTTATGCTTAGATGTTTTACTCATAAAGGTCATCTCCTGTTTGTTTACTCTTTTCTTCTCCTCTCATGGCCATTGAGTATGAGGTGAGGAATTTTAAGTATCATGCAATTGGAGCTGAGTGGCTTGGAGGGTAATGCTGTTCATGGGCAGGATTGTATTCTATATAATTGATATCACAGGAAATCCCAAAGGCACCGTTCAGAATCAGGGCCCCATTGTTCTAATCACTGTATAAATTCCCATGGATACACAGTGCGATCTCTGGGATATGGATGATCTAATTTATGAGGAGGCGCAATGAGTGTGCCATAATAATACAAAGGAGAGCAAGAAGGCAAGGACACCCAGAGAGAGGGACACTCACAGATTTTCTGAATAGTTTTTAAGATAATGAGAATTACATAAAATTTAATATAAATTCTCCTTTAACCACCAAGAATGTTCAACCAGGAAACAAAAGTCTATGAATGCACCATAAATAAGAAGCACAAAATTTCCATTTTCTGAAGTGTCTTAGATATTTGCAAGTATAGACTTCATCTACATTCATTGATACTCAAGTACATTTTCAATAATGTTGCACATGTAACAGAAAACCAAATCTTATGCTTAAAATCAGATACGTTTCTTTTTCTCATTGAAAATCAGAGGGACTTAAGGGTACAATTTTTCAAGAGCCTATAAATATGATAACCTGGCATCTTCAAAGTAAAATGATAGAGAGCTATATGTAGTCCTGCAGCTAGGAGGGCAGTGATTACTGGGACAAACAGATAGGAAAGGTACCTCTTCATACAAGACTCTCTCTTCTTTTCAACACTCCTGTTTTGTCAATAATGCCAAACTTTCTTTGATGTAAGACACTTGATGGTATAATCTTTCCTTTTGCTTTTGGAATGGTGCAAGATCCTTCTGACACTCCAGTGGGTTCCAGAAGAATATCACATAAGTGGCTAGTTCCTCCTTAAAGTTGGTATCTTATCAAATCTACTGGGTGGATAGCAAAACTTTTGGTCTCGTATATAGAATTAAACCCACTCTTGACACTCAACGCATAGCCTTGCTGACATGTACTCTGCAAGTGTGAAAAAGTAGAATTGGCTGATCCTTCTATAGCAACTGAATTCTCATGCAACCAGTAACAGAGGTGAATTATAAACAAGTTTTTATCCCCTTCGTACTTAGAAGGTTTATATAATGATTTGTCATACCATTTAGAACATCACAGGCTACTTTGATGCCAGCACTGGAGAAGTCCTCAAAGCAGGACTCTTCCCTTGTTGTCAGTGGTTAGTTGTGTTATTCTGTCAGTAGGATAAAAAATGACAGAATGCAAACAAACATTACTTTTTGAAATGTCATAATTTTAGGCTATATGTTTAAAGAAAGTTTGCTTCATTCCATTTTTTTTTGACAAATGTGGTATAGATAGATAATTGTGAGTATTGAGGAGAGCACAGAGTGCAGCTTACTCTGGAGATTTTTTTTTTTATCCATCACTTCCCTCCTTAGCTTCCTCTACTTTTTAAAATTTGTTTCCAGTGTTTCCCTCTCCTTTAATTTGGCTTGTACTTCCCACCAGGAAACCAAAATGGGAGTAAAGCACAAGTTTCAGGGTAGTGAAAAAATGGCAAGGGAAAGATGGTAACATCTAGCACCATGTGAGGGCACGTGAGGCTTACTGACCCTCTTGGAAGTGGGGCAAAGCACAGTACTGCTTTACATGCATCAGCAGCGTGAGAAAACTAAAGACAGCAACAGAAAGGACTAGTTCTAGAAGTTGAAAAGCACAGAAATAAGTTTACTTCAATTCCAACTGAAAAATGGCTGTTCCAGTTTCTGGAAATATCATGGCTTCACAATTTTGTTTCTACTTTGGTATGTAAGGAGAAGAGATACCTGTCAATATCCATCTCAACCAAAATTTACATCATCTGCTTTCAAGCATGAAAACTTGTAGTTTCTATTTACTGCTAAGACTGAGAAAGAGCTGGGATGTGACACTGGCTTTTCAATATTGCCACAAACCCAAACAATCTAATTCATGTGTGTTTGCCTCCATCATTATGCTCTGTTACCTCACACTTATGAAAAAAGAAACACATGCAGCAAATTAAGGTGAGAGATTTTCTGCAGAAACTCATGCTTCAGACAATAGGCATTACATTGTAGCTGTTCTGTTGCAAGCACTTCTGTCACTTCTGTCTTTATCTTTCCCCTGGTTTTAATCAGCTGTTTTTTTCTAGACTTGAGAGCTTTTCGCTGGTCAAAGTTTTGTTGAATTTGATAAGCTCAAATGATCATTTAGCTCAATGCATCAGCATTTTTCAGTGAAAATGTTCTCATCAGTAAAATCTTGATCAGTTTCAGCATCCTCATCTCTCCCTTATTTATGCTGATATGATTCTGTATCAGAAGTGGAAAATCATTGAACCAATTTATTTGGTACAAATTTAAGATGCGCAAAATTAATTTGGGTGTGAACAAGTCTTGGCCAGTTTAAAAACTGTATTTATAATCAGTGAATTATTTTTGTAGTGGTTGGGGAAGCTTGTAGAACACTTAGGATCTAGAAGAAATCCATGGAGCTTTTCACTGGCCAGAAGTTTCTAACTTCTCTTTAGTTTATACTAGCTTTCAACAAAATTCTTCTTGAGCTAAAATCCAAATTTCCTTTCCTATTTTATCTTCTTTTTTTTTCAGTCTTCCATAAAAAGGTAAAGAAATCTTTTCTTCCTCTCCATCACATCCCTCAAATTTCATTTTCTCTCCTCTTTCAGTGCTGTTCCTTTAACAAATATTTCTTAAGCTCAGTGAACCTTTTCACAACACCTGGCTTCTAAATTCATATAGGAAGAGAGCTCCAACAGTGCTAAACTCAATTTTCCATTGACCTCATTCTTTCTGTTCTACAGCTGTTGGATGGTCAGTTCAGTGCATCAGTCAGTAGAAGTTCCTTAATAGGTGGCTAGTGGATATACTGGGGGGTTGCACAAGAGTTTCATCATGTGTGAGGAAAAAAATGCACTTTCTGTATTGTATAAACATACAGTGAAAACTGTCTGAACAGCAGATCTCAGAGGGTCATAATCAGTGGCACAGGGTCTAGTTGGAGGTCTGTCACTAGTGGTGTCCCCCACCAAAATTCAATACTGGGCTCCCCAGTAAAGGAGCATCCAGAATGCTGCATGTTGAGATGGGTTCAGCAAAGGGCTACAAGGGTGAAACATCTCTCTTATGAGGAAAGGCTGAGGGAGCTGGGCCTGCTCAGCCTGGAGAAGAGATGACTGAGAGGGGACCTCATCGCTCTCTGTCAGTATCTGAAGGGAGGGTGCCAAGAGGGTGAAGCCAGGTTCTTCTTGGTGGTGCCAAGAAATGGGGCAAGGGGCCACAGGTAGAAACTGATGCATAGGAAATTTCATCTGAATATGAGGAAGAACTTCTGTACTGTGTAGATGACCGAGCACTGGAACAGGTTGCCCAGAAAGGTTGTAGAGTCTCCCTCACTAAAGATATTCAAGACATTCAAGATATTCAATTTTGTCTAAACACAATCTTGTGCCATGTCCTCTAGGATGGCCCTGCTTGAGCAGGGACACTGGACCAGATGACCTACTCTGGTCCCCTCCAACCCTCCCCATTCTGCAATTCTACACCTACTTTACTATGCCTTGCTCAGAGCCATGTTCTACTGTACATCATATGTTAACTGCTAACAAGTAATTCTGATCTCACATCCTTCATGTTAATAAATGGTCACATGGAATTGCTTATTCAGCAACAAAAAACAGCCGATGGAATTTCCAAATCATCCTGTGTTTATCCATCAAATTCATTCTTTTATGCATTGTGAACTACATTTTCGCTGCTGATACTACGGTGTAGAAAAATCATAATGGCTCCTGTGTTGTTCCTGCAATTCTCATTGTTGAGGAACCACATTTATTTGAGAATTTTGCAACTGTATATTTACTTCATAATCATATTAATCTAAAGTGGATCTGTAAATATCTGACTGAAGAACATGAGATGTTTAAACTGTATGATTTGATAATTTGATATCTTGCTATCAGTACCAGAACTGGGACTTGACTTAAACAGCCAGATTCTTCCAGTGGTCTTGCTTCCCTTTTCTTCTAGTGTGTCTTTGAAAGGATAGTCACTAAATGCAATTCTGGAGCTCTACCCTTCTACTTGTAGATATATGTTTGATTTCACATGTAAATACAATTTCATCTTTTGGTCCCTATAATTTTTGAAGACTTAGGCTGGAGATACTGGAGCAATGTCGATTCCTGTTTTCCTTGTAACCATTTTGGCAGGCATGTGTCAGTTTGATTGATAATGATGTCTGGATTAGGCAGTCCCAGTGGCAAAAATGGACTCTTCTTAGGCTTATTGCCAGATTTTGAAAGCCGCTATAATGACATTCTGCCAAGCAAGCAAGATCTGAATGCAGATTGAACCCCTTTAAAAAAAGTGCAGACTAATAGGCGTTATTGCGTGAATAATAATTAGCACAATTAAGTGGCTGGCGCTTTGCCTGTGAAATTTTCGGAGCACACAATGAAAAAGCTCTACAGAGTTTTGTTGACTATTGTCAAGTATAAAATAATGGCAAGAAGGAATTACCAAGAATGATGCAATCTTGAAGATCATTCATCCAAAGCACAGGAAAAAACTTTAAAGAAGAAAGTTTTAACAGAACATATTTGAAGACTAGACAATAGCTACAAATCTTGGAAGGAAGTGTCCTGTAAATCCTCTGACGCACAGTTTTCTTAAAGGAATCTAGAGTCCAGCAGATGCAAAGGTTTGAGTCCTCAAAGGTTTCCCTCAAATTATAAAACTGGATTGAGGGCTTTTAATCTTCTTAAGGTTCTTGAAGAGAGGGTAGGGGTTAGTTTAGGATGCTAAAAAGAAGTAATCATCCACTGTTCTTCATGAAGTTTAAGAGCTGAAGCAAGAATGCACTTTCTGAGTCACTTTTGGTTTCACTAAACCATCTCTGAAGGGGTAAGTTAGGCATGACCAATGAGTACATTTTCTATCTATCTAAAAATACAAATGCCCCCCCTAGTCGCAGAGTTATGCTTATGACTAGCTATCAAATAAAGATTATTTTCTTACCAAGTCCTCCAGTTCAGCTTTACTTGACATACGTATAGCTTGGCATGAGCTATATATATCATAGTAATATATTAGTTTAACATCAGCTCAGGAAAAATACTGCTGAAACTTATGTGGGATTTAATAAGGAATTAATAGATATGAAAGGCTTTATACGAAATAGAGTCTATCAAACAAATCTAACTTAGAAAAAAAATATGAATTACCTCATAAAAATAAAAGTAGACATTTATAAGGCTTTTAGCACAGGTACATATGATCTTCTAGCTGAACTTTAGTACAATGCATTAGTAATGCATGTTATAAGGATTAAAGACTGAGAAACTGGTAGGTCTCTAAAGGTAGCCGTCAATGAGATTGTCATTTTGAAGGGACTGGTTTTAACAGCGTGCTTGGGAGATCAGTGCTTCCCCTTGTACCATTCAATATTTTCATCAGGACCAGGGAAGTAAGTATAAAATTGCTGTTGATAAAAATGGCAGGTAACACAAAGGTTGGCAAAGTGTTATGTAATGATGAAGATGTCCGCCATACCAAATGAACTGAATTGTGTAGCAAACTGTGCCTTGTTCAAACAAATTCCATCTCAATACTGGGAAGTATGCAGTTGCAGTTCTGTGAAGGAATGTCTGTGCAGGCTGAAGGACCTTGCTGTTGATGTGATGGCTCCAAAATAGGTTTGTGGTTTATTGTAGATAACAGCACATATTGAGCTCCCAGTGCAATGTGGCAGTAAAATGGACTAATGAAATAGGAATATTCATAAAGAGGGAAGAGTTAACCAAATGTTCATTATTCTCCTCTTCTATAAGGAAAGAGTAAGTTTCATAGTAGACTATTACAGAAGCTAACAACATCCACACTTAAACCCTTAAAAGGGTTATTAGAAAATGGCAGAAAATATTTGAATTTTTGAACTAAATATTTCCAGGGGAGAAAACAGGGGAATTCAGCTCCTGAGGTTACCTGTTTACAGAACATTGGCATGACCATGTGAAGAAAATAATGAGTAGGTTATGACAGAAGATAAACTTGTGGATGGCAACTGAAGCCATACAAATAAAAATGAAAAACTGTCTACAATTTTTTTTATTAACATGGACAGCTAACCAACATGAAAAAATACCAGTGAAAATCAGGGCATCTCCAGCCCTGGTATTTTCCTAATATGAAACCTGAGCATCAGGGAGATGGCATTTACCCAAGCATGTTGCTGGCCTCAGTTCTGAGTCAAAGGGGGAAGATTGCAGAAATTACTGGATGAAACTACTAGAAATTACTAGATGAATGAGTTCTCCTATTTTGCCTCCTGTGTTGTGCAGTTAAGACATTTTAGGAATATTCCTTCTTTCCGTCTTCCAGCCACTTTAAAGAACTGAGACGAAATAGAGGGGCATGAAGGGAGAAATTCCCAAATGTTTGATGTGTTACAGCTATGGGTTGTTAATTGCTTAATCTGATTTCTGACTCTTTTTGTTTTTTCATGATGGACATTCAATAATAACTATTTGCTGATAATTGAAAAGGAAACACAAATAGCATTCGTTGATTACACAGCACTTTTGCTACTTTTGTTACTTTTTGTTATTTTTGGAAAAAAATGTACACATAAAAATAAGAATTAAAGACCCTTAGAGCAGATACAATTAAAAAGTGAAAAATGGGGGTTTACATTTTTTTTTGCTGTTGCTGTTGTATCTGTGGCTGTAAATCTGTTATTTAGTTTAATGTCAGATCATAAGGAGACCATATGGCTTTCCACAAACTGATTCTGCTTCTGTTTAAAACTTCCAAATTGGCTCAGTCCATGAGAGTAAGTGTCATGCTCATTTAAATACATAAAAGAGATTGACAGAAAAGACACTAAAACAAGTAGACCTTATTTATTTTGATTTAATAGATCAGATATCCCAAAAAAGTACTAGTTAATTTTTAAATTTTTGTAGAGATCTAGATGTCCACTGGAGAATAATAAAGAATATCTTCTGAAAATAGGTACTTCTTGTGCTTCTATCAAGGAACAAGAGATGATCAGGATAGATGCTGACATCCCAATGGTGGCTACTGTATTTTCTGTAGCTACTGGTTCCTCTGCTGTGGAAGTGTGGGGATTTTTTTCAAGAGTGTTTGGAACAAAGCCAAGATTATTAAATTAATTAATGAGGACCCAGTCCTTATAATATACAAGCAAATTTCCAAACGGTATATTTGGTTGTTTAATATGAAAGTAGTTTGCACCCTGTTCTTTACTCTTAGCCTTTGAAGGCATGCCCCTACCTGCAAAGTGTTTAGTGTTTGGAGAGACTGGAAAATCAAAAATGTGTTATTGGAATAGTAATAAAAATAATGCAACTGACAGACAATGATGGAGTGGTAAACCACAGATAGAAACTACCGCGAAACAAATTTATGCAAAATAAGAAAAGAACATCAAAGAGAGAACTTCTCACAAAGTTAAAGGCAATGAGTCACTTCATGATGAAAGAGATAGTTGAAAATATGAATGCAGTTTATGAAACATTAGCAATCCCCCCACTAAGATGCAATCAGATCTTGAGTATGCAGAATTGGTTTGTAGTGATAGTGAATAAGAATATATTCTGAATCTTTTGACACATACACAAGTCATAGACATTAAGTAATCTACTTCAGGAAGCTTTTAGTTGAAGAAATGTGTTAAACTTCCTTGTGCCTTACTTTCATTAGATAACATGCATGTACTATTCTCATAGGAATTTCAGAAGCTCATCAATGTTTGTTAATCTGCAAGTTCCTGATGAAAAGTGGTATGTGGTATTTCAGCACACCTGAAGCATTAAGTACCACTTTAAAAAATCAAGATTATAATATTTTCCCTCACACACAGAAATAAGAAATAAGAAAATATTATGAAAGCTGTGAAAAAAAACTAAAGATAAAAACTAAGCAGACCTTTCTATCTAGTATACCTTTTATCTACCTGTCATAAATCTGGAATAGTTTAAAAAAAGCATAGTGTATTAATCTACATGTATAATCAATAAAAACATAAAGTTTAGCCACTTGTGAAATGGAAGAACCTTAATCATCATACTCAGCCACAAATTAATGTGAACTGAAACTCAGTCATTAGAGTGAAAAATAAACTGAGCATCAAAAATGTTCAATACCATGCCATGTACAGATTTCTCAAGAGGAGGTACTGTCCTAACATGGAAAAAGAGAGGTTTGGAGCAATGTTTCACCTCGGCAGGCTGAAAGATAAAATAACAAAATTGTTCCTGGGAAGGTATGGAAGACTAAGAGCAACAACTGTAAGTTTGCAGCTCTAAATTGGCCAAGGGGTGTGAAAAGGAGATGAAGAAAATATAAAGGAAAATGTAAATCTCTGGGTACTCCCTGGAGGTTTAATCATGGAAAATCAAAAATGTGACGCTATACATTGTGTCCCAGTTTCATCCCACTTAGCTTTAAACAAGAAAATTAGCTATCTAATTTAAGGAAGGATCCGTTTCCAATTCCGGCACAAAGAAGGAGGGGAATTTTTTCTCAGGTGTGCATCTCAGATATGATAAAATCCTTCTCTTGGGTCTCTATTTGTCTCTATAGACAGGGCTTGAACGATTAGTTGAAGCTGGAATGATTATTTTAAGCTTGGTGACAGTTAAACTTTTAGATAGCTAAAGCTAGGTGAGACAACTCTTACCCTTTGTTTACAGCCTATCACCTCCAGCTGCTTGGAGGGAAAAGGTGTACCTGCTTATAAATATTAGAGTGGAGTCCAGATCCTGGTTGGCTAACCTGGTGCCAGAAATGAGAAGCCCAAAAAAGCCTGGAAAAGTTCTGGACACTGTAGATGGAATATTATAGCCAAATGTTGCACTTGGTTTCCATTTTTTTATATGTTTGAATCTTATTTTTTCTCGTTTTTTCATCTAGTACTAGCCAGAAATATAAGCAAAGATGGGAATGGTTTTTCCTGAAGCTACAAAGCAGCTCTCCTGAATCATTTTCACCTCTCAACTCTGCTTTATATGGCTCTGTCAGGGACACATGCAAAGCTCCCCCTACCCCACAGTAACATTTCAAAATATGCCTAGGGGTATTCTTCACTTTTGAGCAAGGTTTGGCAGTAATAAAGCATTACTCATTTCCCTGCTTGCTTTCTCTGAGCCACAAGAGCAAACATGTAGTCACTGATAGCTCTGCTCAAATGTTACTGTATAAAAAAAGTGAGCCTGGCTTGCATAAATTATCCCATCATGGAGAAAAGGAATTATTTCTTTGAGCACTATAAAAATATAAATTAAATGCAGAATTTTCCTTTAATGACTTAATACAATATGAAATAAATATCTGTTTGTTCATATGTTTTAATATAAAAATTGTTTCTTTATCTGAATTTCACATCTATCTATAAAGACATATATACATATATATAAAACTCATAAATATGTACTTACATAAGTACAATATACATACATAGACACACACATATATAAGTATAATATCCTTTCCTCAAACATTGTATTCTTGCAAAAATAATGAACCAAATGTTATGGGCGAGTTATTTGTTACCCTAACCAATGTCTCCCAGGAGAAAAGATAGTTAAAAAATCACCACCATAACACTGTGAACATTGCAATTTCTCCCGATGAGTAAAATTGGAGAAATTTCTCCTTGAGAGCAAAAAGGCAAGCTGATTAAGTCAAAGAGGCGTTATAAACCCCAAGGGAAAACAACGTGCTTTATTTTTGAAGTATTCCCAGCAGAAGTCTGGGAAATCTTACATGTCCTCTCACCACGATCCATCATTATAACTTAGCTGTTTGCAAATCCTCAGCAGGTCATCATATTTTACACTTGCTAACCATGTAAACACAACTGGGGACTCCTAATTACTGTAGATAATCTCAAAAACTTTCCACTTTTGTAAAGCATACAGAAAAGGCTGGGAATAGATAATTTCCCATGCCGTTGTGTTTTGCTCATGTATATTTGTATAGCTGTCACTTTTCTGGATCTCTGGCTGCAAGTGTAAAGTATCTTTTTCATACACATATAATAGCTCGTAACAACCTTGGAGATGCTCAGTTCTTGTTCTGCATACAGCAGGTGGGTTTGCTGTGCTTTTGCTAAATTGTTTAATCAAAGTGCTTCATAGTGAAGGGTCCATGAATAAATATAGTAAACATCATCAGAGGAAGTGATTTATATTTACTTCAATTTTGCCAGGAGAAAACCTAGATTATCTTGAATTAGCAGCTGAAGTTTTTGTATACTACAGTTCACTGAGTATATTAAGGAGAGCATCATGCACAAAAAAGACGGCAACTGCTCAGTTCTGGAGTTCCAAAAATGGAACAAACAATGCCAATTATTTTTTCTTCATTTATGTGAAATTTTCACTAGTATGGCTTATGGCACTGGACCTGGAAATGTATGTTTGGCTGTGTCTCAAAATTACCAGCACTACTGCAAACTTGAATTTTGCTGCCCCAAAGACAAGACTCTGGAGCCACACCAGAGCAGGCTAACCTTTCCCCAGTGAGGCAGATGATGTGGGCAGCGTCAGAGCAAAGAGCCCAAGTGCAGCCCTGTAGGGCCAGTCTGGCCTCTTCAAGGTGGGAGAAATGTTGGGGATGTGGGCCACCACTGCACACCAGCAGTGGTCTCTGCTGCACAAATGACAAGACTTTATGGGAACACCAACTGGCATGGATCTGCACAGGGAAAACTAATGAGAGAATGAGGGGTCTTGGCTGCCTACTTCATCTCTGCCTAAAGTTTGCCTGCTGCATATCAGATTCTACTCACAGAGTACTCACAGAGAGTAGAATCTATTTTATCTAAATTATCTATAAGACAGCACAATAAAGGGTATGGCAACTATCCCTTCTTACAGGGATGTTTTAGGGAAACAGATGAATATACATTTATTATATGTACATGCCCTACCAGGGTAATAGTTTACTCTGATCAAACCTGAGGTGTGAAGCATGGTGCATGTTAAGACAAGAAGGAAGAGTTTGCTACTGACAGATCAAATTTACTTTTCTAGGGTGTTGAATGCATTCTTATAGGTAGAGCATGGCTCTGTATCAGAGATTGCCATGTAATTCCACACGTAACTGCACTGCAGAAATCACATTTTTAATGGCAGTTACTGTGCTAACCATTATATTTCAGTTATTCTCAAATTATTTTCATGAGCCTAAGAAAAAACTATATGGAAGCATCTGCCCACCTGTTATCTGTGGTTTCACATTATGAATTTTGCAGCAGCAGAGCATGTTTTTCTTCCACCCTGTGGACCATTTAACCACAGCTCCCGGCTCTTCACAACTTACCCCCAGCAGACCTTTCTGCCACTTTGACTGTATTCACTGCATACACACAGAAATACACATGGAAATACACACTGTATACACATATACACGTGTGCATGTGTGTGCATGTAGGAATATGGACATGAATGTACATTTGCACCAATGAAAATAAACCTGTGTGCATGGCCCTTTCTGTGTTGAAGCTGTGAAATTAATCTGTTTTGCTTGTTGGTTTCTTTCTAATGGACAGAAAGGACGGTAGCTTGCTTGGAGGAGACAGAGTGGGATACGATTATGCTGTGGGAGCTGAGAGGCAGGGAAGGACAAGAGATCTGTTCAACCAATTTTCTTCCTGGATGACTCATAATATGGCCTCTTTTGGTAGGGGGGTTGTACAGCGTGGAGCTCATACAGCGATCACACATGTGCTCAGAGGACACTGTAGTTTGTACAAGGAGCGTCCCTGTTACAATACATATCGATATTCAGAGCCAGATTCTGCTTTTCAAGTACCTGTCTTTCTACAGTGATTCAAGAGAGCTATTTGTATGAATGATAGTGGAAGGATCGGAATATCTGCTTCTTCATCTGCCTTTCTTTTCAAAAGAAATTTCACTGTTAAGGTTTTGTTGTGTTCAAACCTGCCTGTGATGAAAAGATATATATTTGAGTTTAGAAATCCAGAGACATATGGTGAATGTGAGAGCTGGCCAGCAATCAAGAGTGATTGATTCAGGTTTGGTCTATCAATTAAGTGACAGAGCAATTTTAACCTTTTTTTTATTATTTTATTTTAATCTTGGGACTTCTCTGGAATATTATAACTCCCTTAACCATGCCTGTGACAGCTGACTTGTACCCATAAACTTTGGTGCATGGATCTATTAGTTCAGCTACTTCAATACATCTTCTTTTCCATAAATATGTCTGAGCCGTGACTTTTTTCCAACCTCACCAGAGGTATCCTTATTTGGAGAGATCTAATATGTACAGTGGTATCTGCACACACAGTCTAATATCTGCTTTGAATAGCCATACATAATTCACAGGGAGCAGTATGGCTGCACAGTAACCTACACTTAAGTGACTTAGTGTTGAAGCATTTCCTTACTCACAGGAGAAAGGCACTGGTTAATAAGAGTTCTCCTCTTTTTTTCCCAGGGGAAGGGGGATGGGAGGGAGCAGTGGAGGAGGTCTAGATTGCTGCACCAAATAAAACAAAGAGAAAAAAAAAAAAGAAGAGGAAAAGAAAAATCAAAGCTTCTTCCTTGTTCACATTTTTAGCTTATGTCTTTTGGATTCATTCCCTACCTTGTGTCAGTTTTCTGTACTGACAGTAATTCTTGTACACAGTCGCATGGCAAGATTAACTTTAAATCCTCCCCTCCTCCTTCCCCCTCCAGCCCCTGCCTGTCATTGTCTGCTCTTGAGTAAGCAAAGTGAATGTGGCCAGAGCAACGTGGGACTGTGTTTTTCCATTCTCAAGGGCAGCCACCCTTCTCATCAGCAAATCCATGCTAGCTGCTAGAGCTTCATATATTAAACTGATTTTCAGTCGCGAGGTTAGTTTCTCACCGGTGAAGCACTCAGCATAATAATACTTTACACCTTGTACTTCAGCAGTCCTTTCTAAATACTAATTTAGCCTCACGTCCCTCTCTGAGGTAGGTCAGTATTATCCCACCGAATGAATGGGGAAGCAGAAGCCCACAGAGGTTAAGTGACCTATCTGGAGTCAAGCAAGAAATGAGTAACAATGCAGAGAACAGAAAACAAAGCCCCTCCGGCTCACAAGCTTGCATGGAGCAGTTGCAAAAATTATCAGGTGTTCAAACAAGGTTTGTTGCTAAAGAAAATAGAATGAAAATTACAAATAAACCCTCTTGGAAGAAAAAGAGACACTTTATAATCACTGTTTTCAGATGAGGGAGCTGAGGTGAGAGAAGAGTTAAGTGATTTGCTTGAGATCCCATAGGCAATTCTTACCAAACATTGAAATTATGTGAGTAGTGAAGGCAAGAAGAGACACTGTAATTAAATAAATGACTTCTCTGATTGTATTATTAAACACAAAGAAACAAAAAGACAAAAGGAGTGTAATGTTCTCTGCTGAACTTTTAGAAATCCAAACTCAGTTGCCAATTTTATTTGATCACAGTTCCTTTGTTTGATTTGACTTTTGCTTTACTCATTTATTTTCTTTCACTTGTCCTTTTTTATTCTTTTGACAGTAGATATTTTAATTATTAAATTTCTTGTTTTCTTTAAGTGTGTCAATTCTCTTAATCATTCTGTTTTGTCACTTCTCTCTTCTTAACTGATTTCTATTCCCCATCAATACTGCTTTTTGATTTTAAAACCTGTCTTATATTTAGCCATATTTCTTGACTCTAATTCTTCATTGTGCATTGATAATCATCTCCACTCTCTACCACTGGTTTTTGAATTCTGAAGAACCACCCCTATTAAGCATACTTTAATCTAATTATGTTTCTTGTTTCTAGTCTCCCTGACATTACTGAAAATTAAAACACTGAAATTCTGAGGTGATGTCTGTATGAAAGATGAACCTTCCTTAAAAGATTATATTCTTCTTCTCACAAAAACCCTTAGAAGCCTCATGAAAGATTTTTATATGATACTATGCTTCTTGTGTGATGTTATATCGTGTTATATTATATTATTACAGAATGTTTATAGCATTATACCTTTGTGACACAAAAACTGCACTCCATTCCTAGGAAAATGGCAATTTTTCCTAGGAAAATACTCCTAGGAAAATACAATTTCTATAATTAGATATCTTGTCTAAAACCCACCATTTTGCATGAATCTATTGGCTTTGGCTGTTCATCTGAAAGCATTTTATTTCCGTCCACTTACAGAACAGCTGTTAAACTGTAGTGGATCTGCAATCATATTCATGCCATTCCATTTGTACTAACACTTTGGTTCAACAATATCCCATAGAGTTCCCCAGCTGAACTTTTTGTTAAGCTTTAAAAAATTTCCTTTTTAATGACTTCAAAATTTTCTTTGCTTCATTTTTTACATTTTATGCTACAGAGGAGAAAGAGTGTTTATGGTTGCCGCTTTTTTTCATATATATATTTACTGTTTTTACCACTGCTCCCATCTTAAACAGATTGCCTGAACTTTCTCTTAAATGAGTTTTTTCCAAGACCTTCCACCACTTTGTTACTTAAAACAAAACAAAAAAAAAGGAAGGAGTCTTAACAATATGCATAATTGTATGTGCTTAAGATTGTAATGACATCATGTAAACCAATACTTCCAATAGCAATCCCTGTCTTTTCCGTAATGCAAGAAAAACTTGCTTGCTTATTTGACCCTAAGAGAAAAGCAAGTGCAAAGCCGAGCTTAGATCTTCAATATTCCTATCCTATTCCTCTGCTTAGCTCACTAGGTCATGACTCATGTAATAACCAAGAACTCAAAGAGCTAGTCATTAGTTCCAGCTGGTACTTAAATATAACAAACTGTTTTGATGCAACAGAGCAATGAGTTTATGGCAGATCTGTGGTGTAGGTTCCGCCAGCAGCTCCCAAACACAAAACTCCCTATTGATATTGTGTGGAGCATCCCTCAGCAGACTGTTGGCACGCTGCGGCTCCCCAGTGATTCCACAGTGGAAGAAATTCAAGGAATTTGTCTTTGACCACAGAATTTATGAGGCCATGCAGAAGTTCTTCATGAACGGCAGGAAGCAGGGAAACATTTCAGAGACTGTTGGGAATCTTCCTTTCTTTCTGTTTTGTTTGTTCTCTTTTGGGACTACACATGGGAAAAAGAAAGAGTTGAGAGGGAATTTTGGAAAGTTTTCAGCTCTGCCCTACCTCTGCTTCCACAGAAATATAGGGCTAAACTCCTGCTAATCTCAAAGGGAACTGAGGCAAATGCTGAGTATTTTCTCATTGTTGCAGAGGAGGTTTTTTGTCTCTTCAGAAATGTAAATGTTCCATTCAACAGAATTTTTAATAATACATTTTTAAAATTTACTTTGTGCTGCTACAAAAGAGCATTTTGTTTGAGACTAAAACAATGCTTTTATGCCAAAGAAGCAAGGTTGTTTTTGCCTACAGGGAGTGAATTCATAGCCAAAGCACACACGATGTTTGCAACTATCTTCTTTGCTGGAAGTACTACTTTGCTCCTATGTATTGCTTCCATCACAAGATCTCAAACTGTTTTCAAGCAACATTTCTCCACCTGTAATCTGTGGAGTATTTGTGAACCCAGAAACATTTGAAAGTAGTCTGGAAAAAAACCTGTAACTCCCTTCTTCTGTATTACTGTATGACTGCAGACAGAAATACATTACAAAACAAATGCTACATATACTGATTCTTGCATAGAAGATGGGTGGAAAAACTCAAGTGAGAAAAGGGTATGTCAAGTTTACTCTCTTTTATTTTATTCTGAATTAAAACTGTTGAAGCAACATGAGACACAGTGGGCATCATATAGGTTGTTTTTTTTGGGGGGGTGGTTGGTTTATTTTTAACTTTTGTTTTTCCTGTAGTGTTTTTTGTTTGTTTGTTTTGGTGGTAGTGGTGTTTTTTGGGGGGTTTCTTCTTGATTTTCTGAGGAAATTTTAGTTCAGCATAGCAATGAAAATATTGAGCAGCAGTTTTTCTAAAGAAATTGACGACATTATCCCTATTTTACAAGAGGCAACAATGAAATTCATTGAGAAAATGAATGCTGCTATAAGGACATATACATAAACAACACCTGCTTTTGACATACCCCAAATGGAAATGGGTCAGACTTCATCATTTAGAACTTATATTTGAAGCAGTACTATAAGGATAAACAAATACATGTGCATTTCAGGGCTATTTTTGCAGTCAGGCACTATGTTTTATAACTTCAGGCTCATAATTTATTCCACTTAACCTCAGGCACTCTCGCTGCAGGGCTGTATGAGGAGCAGAGCCGCCTCAGTGTATGGGGTTAGTGCACCCAGCAAGCTGATAAGGGAGAGGTGAGCTCTATGCCCCCAGGTCCAGCCAGTAGTGAGTCTGAGCACATATTCCCAGTAGGAACACACACACATACACCCAGTGCATGCATACATGCACACACAGTCACATGGACTGTCCCAGACAGAAAACTCATGCAATTGCAAACAGCACTGGTGACCTCATCCTGCTCTCCTCTCTGGCTGAGCAGAAAGAAAGGCACTGAAAACCACATATGAATATATGCAGTGTGGTACACTACAGCAGAGAGTCTGTTTAGTAGCTGCCACCGGGTCCCAGTCTACTCAGTTTCTGGCTCCTGCACATACGAGACCCCTGGGACCACAGCCACAATCCGATAGCCAGTACAGAGCCCCTCACCCACAGAGACAGACAGACAGGCACAAGTACACACACACACACACAAGATCTCTTTAGGAACTGACCTTAAACACCTCGTTTAAGCAGTAGCTGGTCCCTGGATCACCTGGTGTCCCAGTTGCCTCATGCTCAGAGACCCACACATGCAAACAGGTCTCCCTGGCAGATGGTTTCAGTGACACAGTGCTCTCTATAGTCACCTCTCTATAACAGAGAACCATATATTTTCACTACACTTCAAGTGTGCACACCTGCAAATTTCTCCCATATCCTTCACTAAGTCTTTTACAAAATCCAAGTAAACACAACACAGATCTCAGAATCAAACGTGTCATTGCTTTGGTGTTGTGCTGCTTTTTGATGTGTCAGGAAGGTGATTTTTTTTTTCTTCTGAAAGATCAGAGGTATTAAGAAATGCACCTAAATATATTACAGGATTGGCAAGCCTAAAGTTTTCTCAGTTCACTATTTTATTTGAAACATTACATATGGGATGCCAGGCAAGTATGCATGGATTTCAGGAGTATTAGTGTAATCAGTGTTAGGTTTTACAGTTTGCTACTTAAGCTCATGTCCTCAGACAGCTCACATCCAGGCATGAAGACAATGGATGCATTTGTTCTTAAGTAAGAATCTAGTTTATTTTACTCCTATTCCAGTGATATGGGCCAGTAAGTTTGCACCCATTTCCTGCACTTGTGAGATGCCATTTGTGCAAGTAGCTCCAGTGAAAAAATGGATGAGATGACTTTTGGAGGAAAAATTTCACTCATGATTATAAAAGATCACAATATACTCCTTGATTCATTCTTAAATCAGAAGATAAAATCAATTCTTATAGTGTTATTTTCAGTTTTCAAATAATTTTTTTATCCTTTTCCCTTTGTCCTGTCTTCATGTTTTCATATCTTTACCTCAACTATTATTCTCCAAGTTAGTTCTCATAAATTGTTATTCTTGCTTGTTTCTTTAGCAATATAAAGTTGGACTTTATTTACCAAAATAGTTGCTATATATTAATTTGAAAGTGATTGAAATCAATTCAATGCCACAGGAAATATCTTTGGGATTTATAGAACAGTATCAAAGGAAATCCACATGATGTAACAAAATAAATTCTCTAAATCCTTAACCTGAGGTTCCTATAAGTGCCATCCAGAGTAATTCTGTCAGTATTATATGTTTTCTTTAGCACAAGCCTTGTTTTCATAGTAATGACAACCTTGTCAGCACAGACCAGGAAACAACAAGATTTGAATTCCACTGATTTCTCTTCCATACATCCCCAAACAAGCCAAATTAAGTCTTAAATTAGACTTATTTTATAATGTGCTCCAGAACCATATAGTTACTTTGGTCTGAGAATTCAGTCAGAAATCCTGCTACTCCATCAATCAAAATTTATGAACATTTTTAGAAAGAGTTCAAACCTTTTTCTGATTTTCTTGTCACAAAATTTAAGTCAATGACAATAAATATGTACAGGGAAGGACAGAAAGCAAAACTAGAGTCTTGTAAGCACAGCCAAGTCAGTTAGATTAAATTGCTGATATATTTTTTGGACCATGAAGGCAATGATATTACTTTTTCTTTAAAAGATTTCATTTAAAATCTGTATTTTTGCTCATTTTTTTTTTCTAAAAGCAAACTGTTACATTGCCTAAAATTGTAACTTTTTTCCATGTCTTAAGTAAGGTGCTGGTGATCAATATTTACTTCTTAATTTCAGAAAAAAAAAAAAAATTAATCTTCTTAAAACTTCTGTAGAAACATTCTGTCAAAGCTTTTGTCAATTAATAGTTTGATCCCAAGAAACACTCTGTACTACCATGAGGTCTCATCATTATCTCCCCTATAATCAAAATATAAAGAAATTTAAACAAACTAGATCAATTTTTCCACAAGGTTATGATAGACCCCAGTTCAGTTCTATGATATTGTGTCAAGAACTCAAGTTTAATTTCTTTCTTATGGCTTGGCTGAAGAAGGTTCTGTTATTCTGTAATATTGTGTTCAATGTCTGAAACACAAATTAGCATGACTGGATACAATCAATAATTTGTAGAAAAGCTCAAGTCAAGGATAACAAGACTGAAGGTATGTTGGCAAAGTGAAGCAGAAACCTTAGCAGTCCTCACAGTTCAACTTCTAATATCAGCATAATAAAAACCATAATGTACTCTAATAGAGCCTACTCTTTAACTATACACTATAGACTTCACATACCAGAGCTGGGAAATATTACAGATGGCAGGGAGAATGAAAAAAGAGCTGGAAGTTATAAGACCAGGTGCTAAAACATCATAATTTTGTACAATAAATACCACAAACCAGTAAAGGTCAAGCCGTTGAGTGGCATAACAGTGTGATAAGACAGGCTGTTTGGAGAGATGTGGAACAGCTTTAGAGGTTGTAGTCTTTGTATCATATCCACTGAGCATGAAAAACACATGAACTTAATTTGATCGAGTAAGGCGCTTCTCCCTGTATTTTAAGTCAGTCAACCTGATTCCTGTAAATTCATCCATACTGTTCAGTTTGTCCAGCTCTTCCATCTCTAATCCCTCCCAATAAATTCATGATTAAATGTTTTGCTCTCAATGGTGAGTCAAAGCATCCAAGTCCATGTCACGTGGGTTCCAAAATCACATAGACAGCCCTACAGAGCTGCAGGGACTGATGCCAACTTCATCCTCTTTCACAGGAATCTCATTAGTATCTATACATGAGAACATACAACTCAGACATGGAGAATGGGTAACTAGACAAGAAAATTACTACAAATTTATCTTGAAAGACTACACATCATATATAGTCTAATTAATGTTAACTTCCACTTGCTTCTACTTTTTTTGGAGGAGAACGAAAAATTAATTATAAGGTTTTAAAAAATGTTGATTAAGATTCTCATGCAAGTAGAGAACAAATCAACCAACAAATTCAGGGTAAACTTGGTCGTAGAAAACTTGGATTTGATTTTCAGTTTGAAGCTTCTTATGGAATGTGATTGATAAGAGTTGCATCTGAAGGAGTGATATCTTAAGAATATGTCAGTACACAAGGATCAGCTGTCTGTTTCAGAGATCTACCTGCAAAAAACCAACTCTTCATAAAAGACTTTTGGGTTTAAGATTTTCATAGGGGTTGTGTGGGATTCTTTTCCCTCAGATTATATTATTTTCTAAGAACAAAGGCCAAAGGTTTTGAACTGTTATTTCAACTGATCCCCAGCATCTATAGTTTGCAGTTCACTACAAAGACTCTTGACCAAATTACTTTGGAAAAATATAGAACTGGCAATGACAAAAAAAATAAACAAAAATAAACCTCACTAGCACAAAAACTTGAGCAAGTACTCAGATCCTTCTTTTCCTAATACAGCACCAAGACCACAGACTTAAAGCTTTTCACACCTTAACTCCATTGATTTTTAGCATGTGAAAGCTGAACTTCATCTTTTACCTGCATCTGAGTCTATATAAAGGGGCATTTAATAATTGCATCAATTTACAAAAACTTAGGGAGATGTTCCAGGAAAATTTGTCTTTTGAAATCATCAGACTATTTGAAGAGACTTATTTTGTCTACACAGTTCTAAACTTTTAAAGCACACCATATTTCATTCTATTATTCATGTTTTCCCAGTGCTTATGTCCTTGTGTCCTCATGTTGTACCTCCAAGAGGAAGCAGTCAGGAGCTATCATCATGTCTACTATTATATGTCTATCTTCTCATACACTGCAGAGCCCTTAAAAACTGAAAATACCTGGGACAGACGTGCCTCCCTGCTGTGTTTAAACACTACATAGTGTAAGTTCAATTTGCTGGAGGGATTTTTTTTTCCTGTTTTACCAGATCAAGATTGACTAAAAACATCACTTCAGTGACTGGAAAAAATAACCTTTCATAACTAGAATATTTCATAAAGACAAGTGTTTGTTTAGTGTAGCTTTGTGAAAGTCCAAGACCTAGAAAACCATCTGGAAATGTTTGTCCAAATATATATATTGATAAATTTAGAGTAAGTTTTTGCTGCCAAATGTTCCTCTTTGACTAAATGTTTCCAAAATAACCAACAGAAGATCCTCTTTATCCGGTTAAAGCAGTAAATAAACAAAAAGCTCAAGCAAACAAAACCCCTCAGATTCTTCTTTCTCGACATGTCTCAGCGCACAAATTTCAACATCCAGATTCTATTGAGGTGCATTATTTCTTTGTAATTGAATAGGCACAGCACAAAACCTTTCAGTTAATAATTACTGGCTACTTTTACATATAGAAATGCACATATATTTCACTTTGATGCTTTGTTTCTCTTTTTTGAATAAGGTAAGATACAAAAAGGAGAGTTAAACCACACATTGTAAAAATCAGAATGAATGCTGCCTTGTCTATGGATTAGCATTTGTAGGCTAAGATTTAAACACATTTTTAATGAAGTGGAGGAATTCTGAGACATTCTTTTTGGCATTCCTGCCCAATGATTAATTCAGTTGCAGTAACCATCCTTAAAAATTTAACTTCCTCCCATGCACCTTGCAGCATTAGGATTTGAATCCTTTCATGAAAGCTGTTATTTAAATCCATATCCAATTCAAAAACGAAACTGAGCAATGATCTTTTATACCCTCATGAAATACTGTTACCACGAAGATACTGATCAGAATGATGGTACCTTTTTTTCTCAATAAATTTATGACTCTAATTCAGAAGAAAAAAAGTTTTACCCTAACCAGTCTTGAAAACTAAATTCAATGCACACACTTTGGGAATATTTTCAGAACCATATTTTTATCACAGTCAAAAATAATTCATTTTTAATTCAAATCTTTCAAGGACTTTGAAAGTTGTAAGGCTTATGGAATAAATTACTTTGAGATCATTTTAGAGCCGTGAAGTACTACTCTTATTACTAGTGAATTAGCTAATCTAGAACACTAAAATTAAATCTGGAAAGATTTTTCACTGCACAGGGTTTTCCAGGGATACTAGTCCTGTTTTGTATGCCCCCCAATTATTTACTTTATTTATTTTTAATAATTTTTACTGAAAACATCTCAAATGTCAATTTAACAGCAATTACTGGAAAACCTTCAACTGAAATGCAACCAGACCATAGGTACCATTTTCATTCAAAGTTCAGAGGGTAAAATTCAGTCTTTCTCACTGCTAAAGAAGGGAAGAGATTCATAGTTCTTAACTTTCAGGTGTCTAGAAGTCATCTGAGTTACTTACTTCATGTTTTCCTTTATAATCAATGAAGAGAAGCAGGTAATTCCAAAGAGCAATTCATCTTCTTTTAAGACAGGAAGGATGAATGCATTTCAGATGCACCTATTTCTCTCTTCTACCTCTTATTTGAGGATAGTCACAGTTGACTAACTGAGATGAATAATTTTTAGATGTCTAAAGTGAGATGAATCCCACCCAGCAAGAGTACACAGTCTTTTCTCCCTGCTTCATCTCTGCTTCAAGGACCTAATGGTAATGTGACCCTTGGACAGAAGTGGTGTGTGAGAGTGACCCAACCAGTGTGTGAGAGTGACTCTGTGTGTGTGTGTTTGAAATGTGACTCTTTGGAGTCACAGAATCACAGAGATTTTAGGACTGGAAGGGAACCCTGAGGATTTATCCTCTAGTTCAGCCCTCTGCCAAAGCAGGGTCACCTGGAGCAGGTTACATGGGAGCACTGCCAGTGGGAGTGGGAACTCTAGAGAAGAAACTGCATGACCTCCCTGGGCAGCCCACCTTCAATGTAAAGCTCTTGCTCACGTTGAGGTGGAATTTCTTGTGTTTTAGTTTATGACCATTGCTCCTCATCCTTTCGCTGGGCACCACTGAACCAGCCCAGTTCCCTCAGTCTTTCCTCATAACAGAGATGCTCTAGGCTTCTCGTCATTTTTGGGTCTTCTGCTGGATTCTCTCCAGTGCCTCCTTGTCTTCCTCCTACAGAGGAGCCCAGAACTGGACAGAGCACTCCAGATGAGACCAAGTAGAGGGGTGGGATCACCTTCCTCCACCTGCTGGCCACATGTTTCCCAATGCACCCTAGGATCCCACTAGCCCTCCTGACCACAAGGACGCTGCCAGTTTATGGCCATCTTGTCATCCACCAAGACTACCAAGTCCTTCTCTGCAGAGCTGCTCTGTAGGAGGTCAGCCCCCAACATGTACTGGTACCATACAACATGTACTGGTATTAGGAGTTATCCCTCCCCAGGTGTGGGACCCTACATTTGCCAATGTTGAACCTCATTAAGTTTCTGTCTGCCCAACTCTCTAGCCCAAGGTCCTGTTCAATGGCAGCGCAGCATTCAGGTGTATCAGTCACTTCCCACAGTTTCACATCATCAGCATGAAACATTTCATGTTCATGACATTTTCATGAAACATCAGCTCTTAAAGCATTTATATGGGTTTATCTTCCCTCTCTTTCTCACACTGTCAAGGCACCAGTTCTTCCAGCCTCATCCCACTACTTCCTTAATGGGCCTGCAATCTTCACAAAGCCTTTGTTCCTCATCCAATAGGACAACCAGTGAGCAGGTGAAGAGCAGGAGTGGAAGATGGAGATGCTGGACCACACAAAACATGCAGTGTGAAAGGGAAAAACTGTTTTTTTGGTCCTGAAAGCTGAGAAGAAGCACTGTTGGAGGGAAGTTGTAAACCTGAGGCATGAAGCGTGTCTGCAGGGCAAAACCAAGCTGTCCCTTGAGGGTTGTCAGACACATCAATAGGTAAGTTGAGGGAAACTGGAGAGCTCTTCTCTACTTAGAGTCTTTCAGATGTTAAAGTGTTTCCAAAACACAGTTTCTAAAAGACCCCAACAGCTACTGGCAGCAAAAATGCACAAAGAATGTTCTAGTTATTTTTCCACATTTAATGGATATATTTTAATGCTGCATCTTAAATAGATATGAAAATGGGAATCAACAATAAACTTTGTACTTTCAGAGGTACACAATTCTCATGTTCATTAAACAATTAGAATTTGTTGGTCAGTTTGATTTCAAATTTGGTGTATTAAAAAGTAAATTTTAATTGCATTTATTTTGATAACAACAGATGGAATTTACAGAATGAAAGTGTATGATTAATTATTTTTCTTTGCTGTTTTCACAGGAGCAGTAATTCCCTATTAATGTTTTTCATAAAATATAAAATCACTATTATTATAAAGACATTATCATTATGCCAATAGTACTATAAAAGAATCACATCTCTGATATGTATGTTAAATAAGCCTGGTGGGAAAAGAAATGGAGACCGAATTGCTGCCATATGTCAAAGGAAATTACCTGGCTGACCTTGTAAGAATGGCTAAGATCGTGTTCCAGGCCCAGTGACTCGCTGAGTAATATGGCTGAATTTAGGATATTATTAATACAGGTTGTAATAAACTTGCCTGACCATAGTCAATTTACTCTTTTGAGTCTTTAAAAAAAAAATTTCCATAATTACCAAAGCTCATAGGCCTTAGGGCTCAAAAATGACCTCTTGTTTGTTTTCAGTGAAAAACAGTAGAGGCAGAGAATCAATTTAAATCAATATTTTCAGTAGAATTGAATAGAGAATTTACCAGAACATATTCCCATTCTTGGTTTTTTATGTCTGGGGCACTAACTACACTTGAAGATATGCAAACATGCCTCCTCAAAACTTCAGCAAGGACTGCCAGTTAAGTCTGAGTTGGCTGTAAGGAGTCCAGCTGTGCTCATCTTGGGGAAAGCGTTTCTACAGTGATGAAAACAGTCCTATACTGCACAAACTCTTTACCATGGTGTCAGTTTGACAAAGCACTGAGCAACTTCCAAATAACCCCAAACCTCTTTTGGTGCTAACCCAGCCACAGCATTTGCACTGCACTTTTCAGCATTTAGACCAAAAGCCTTAGCTCTGATAGTGCTATATCTCCCAAATTTATGTAGGGCTCACTGAGAGCAGAAGAAGGAGAAACTGGAAAAGGCAGGGAAAGGCAAACACCTGTCCCTATCTTCAACAAAAATATGTCCTGTCCTTAAAGTTGTACTCTTTTATGTTGTCATCTTCTTTTAATGGTTTGCTGCTGCATCCTCAAATAAGTTGTGAAGTTGTGAACACAGGAAAAGGAAGTGTTCACCTAATTTAAGTTATGTTCAATATTTAAAAGTAATTGCCTTATCCAATGCTGAGAAATAACTAAAAAATATTCAACTTAATTACTCAGTATTCAAAAATGTTCTTTGAATAATGACAGTGCTCTAAGGCCTTTGAGTTTAGGCCATTAAAGCGCCCTTTCTGCCCAACTACCCAATGAATGCTTTAGGGAGGTTGCTATTTTTACTGATTAGCAAACCTCTGTAATCTATTTCAGAATACAAGTGACATCTTTCTTTGAGTATCCAAGACCCATGACCTCAGGGAGATGTGTTGTGTCACAGGCTTGACTGATAGAAAGGCAATATTCCTCCTTCAGACTCTAATTGGAACTACTCAGTGCAGCTGAAGAATTGAGTAACTCCCTGTTATTCCATTTAATGGCCTTTTTGAATTTACAAATCATTTATCAGAATCATACCCAAATGAAAAATTGTAATAATAGCAAAGATATTTGGCACAATATGTTTGGCTTGTTATCCCAAGGCTTTGTGTGGAGGCATCGAAGTACAAGGGATGATGTCATACACTAGAGCTGGTGCAAAAGGGGAATCATTCTTAATTTCTGGCTGACTTCCCAGCCTTTCTCCTGGTCCTCTTCTACCGGAATTGTCACAGTGCTTTCTGTCACAGTTGTAAAATACTTTCGGAGAAACATAAAGTTTTTATGAGAAGAATGATAAAAGAGATTACTTATTCTGGGGCTGGGGGTTAATATTTGCACTTGTGAGCTGACTTCAAGAATTAAAAATAAAAAGAGGGAGGAAGAAAGTCAAAGTCCTCTATTTCCCCTTGCAGTTATTCAGAAGACATAGCAGCATCTGCTCAAGATTTCATACAGAAAAGTGAAGACACTGAGCTACAGTCACAGGGTTCTGGACTTATGGGTTTATTGGTGGATAGACTCTATTTGTCATGATTTGCACTTTAAAATTTCAAACAGGAAGGATGGGCAGAAGGACAGAAGGATGAAAGACAAAAGAAAGAGAAAAGAAAGGACAAAAGGACAAAAGAAAGGATGAAAGGGGGAGGGGAGTCAGGCAGGAAGTCAGTCAGGCAAGGGAGGGGCGGAGGGAGGGAGGGAGGGAGGGAGGGAGGAAGGGAGGGAGGGAGGGAGGGAGGGAGGGAGGGAGGGAGGAGGGAGGGAGGAAGGAAGGAAGGAAGGAAGGAAGGAAGGAAGGAAGGAAGGAAGGAAGGAAGGAAGGAAGGAAGGAAGGAAGGAAGGAAGGAAGGAAGGAAGGAAGGAAGGAAGGAAGGAAGGAAGGAAGGAAGGAAGGAAGGAAGGAAGGAAGGAAGGAAGGAAGGAAGGAAGGAAGGAAGGAAGGAAGGAAGGAAGGAAGGAAGGAAGGAAGGAAGGAAGGAAGGAAGGAAGGAAGGAAGGAAGGAAGGAAGGAAGGAAGGAAGGAAGGAAGGAAGGAAGGAAGGAAGGAAGGAAGGAAGGAAGGAAGGAAGGAAGGAAGGAAGGAAGGAAGGAAGGAAAACGCTATGTTTAAAATGAAAATTATTTTGTTTATGATGCTGCTGATGGGAGATATCCTAACCATTGAAGATAACTGGATATATCAACTCATGTTTTCTGGCTTAATTCACACAGCAGCCTGTACAGAATTGCTTATTCTTTTAACAAACAGGACTGTCTGAGACGGAATACTTTTCCTCCATGTATTTGCCCTTTTCATGTAATATTTACTTAGAGCCACCTAATGGGAAACGTCATTGAGGTTTTGAGTATCTTCTGAAGAATGGAAGCATTAAGATACTAAAACTGCATGCTGTCAAAAGCTATCTTAAGTGGTCTGGTTCATCAAATAATACACTAAGTAGAATTGAATTTAGAGGACTTTTATGCTACAATGAACAAGGAAAGACTCTAATACCTGCAATACACTTGCTTTTCTTTTTTTTTCTTCTTTCTTTTTTTTTTATTTTGTGGAAGGACAGTCTCCTAGTTCTTGAAGTTTATTAAAGCTTTAAGCTGTCAGGTTATTACTGTCAGTTTCAAGAAAGGAGAGAGCTACTGATGTAAAATTAATTTATTGAATAGAATTGTTTTGCCCCAGGGGAATAACATCACCATTTAATTTAATTTCCCCATCATATTGTCTCATTTGCAGAGGAAAAAAAATAACTTTCCTTTTTAACAGAGCGAAGTATGTTATGCTGAATGGTGAATTGTCCTTATAGTTTTTTCTTGTTCTAGATTATCAGCTGTCATAAGAATATTGCAGACTCCCCGTGGCTTCTACTTACTGCATTTTTTGAAAACACTGAATTGTAAAAGTCTCTCAGAGGTCTAGTCCTAAACCTTTTGGCTAATAGATGTATTTCCACTGACACGTTTTGGCTTGGATCAAGACAAAAGTGAGGAGAAAACAGGAAAAAGAAAAAAACGTATTAGGTATTAGAAAATACAGCTCAACCATTTACCAGTCTGTCCAGGATGCCTTCAGCATCCTGGGCAACCTGACCTTGTTCATCTGTAATGAGATTAGCAGGCCCAGGTGGGAGATAGCTGTTGAACAGTTCAGTGGGATGGATTTATTTATCACAATTTTAGAACTACTCTGTCAAATCAATACACTGCCAGGTCCAACCTCAGTGGAGCAAGAGGGCTTATAGTTAGAACCTTTCTACCACCTGTTTGGTCAAAGGGCTGTCTAACATATTTTATGCAGTTATACTGTATCTCTTTAGAAGGCATAAAATTGTTGCTGTCCTTACTCAATTTATTGAAAGAAAAATGCTAACTGCCCCCATGACAAGTAAAACTGGAAATAGTTTAGAGCTGACTTTGGTTCAAAGCTAAGCATTGTTCCAGTCTTCTCAGTTTCTTCCTTCTTTCTGAACGTATCACTGTGGCTTGCATAAATTACTAAATGCAGAACATGATGGCCGTGACGTTTTATTGTCTCTTCAGTAGTTACAATTCCCAGAGGAAGGAAAATGCCACAGAAAAGGAGGTTTGCAATATAATCCTGTGTACACTGTGAACCTGCAATGTTTTGTTATAAGAGTTGATAATCTTGCTTTGGCACGTGACCCACACAGACTTCAAAGCTGGAGGGGCCGGTTGTCGGAAAAGCTTTTGCCATCGATCCAAAGGGCCAAACATCCATAGGTACCTGCTGCTGCTGTGAGCTGCATGCCTGCAGAAGGCTACAGCAAAGCTGAGGTGAAGCACCAAGAGCCAAGAGAAATTAATCAAAGCTTTAGCACTTGAGCTTTAGGAGAATTCAGTTGTGGAATAGTCAAAAGCTGAAATATCATCCTAGAAGACTAATTGTTGTACAGACTTTGTGGGCCTAATATCTGCAGATTCAAAGGTACCCATGAGAGAACTAGCTGGCCTGCAAAAGCATGTGGTGGGAGAGGGAAGGGTCACTGTGCTCTGTAATGTTCCTTGCCATGCACTCCTTAAACTATAGCTTAGATTTGAGAAGAGATAAACTAAGGGGAGTTAACACCTGGGAGATACCCTTGTGCCGGTCAAGGAAGTTGAGAGCAAACAAAGAAGTCCCTTTGGGAGTCTGGCTGCTTATTACAAAGGCAACCTCACTACCTTTCAGTGATGGTGATAACAAGCAGAGGTCAACCTCTCTCTGAAAAGTGTCTGCCAAAGAAAAGGTCTCTCTTCCACAAAAAAAAAAAAAAAGCAAAAAAGAAAAAAGAAAAGCTTCACAAATCTTTACAGCAAAACAGAACCAGCCCCTGGTATTTAAGTTCCTCCTGTTAGCTCTCTGTTTTGGTGATTTTAAATAATGAGCAAAAAGACAGAGATTAAAGTCTGTAATGTAATTATTCTTTTTTTCAAAATCCTAACAGAGACTTTTTAAGAGAAACTTTGGTTTGTGGTTGGTTTGTTTTTTTTCTTTTACATCAAACCTCTGGTGTTTTTTAATGGTAGAACTGGAGTTCAAGTACTCTCTATCTGATGTTATTGGAGATGACCTAAATTTTTTCCAGGTCACACAAATAGAAACTATTACCAGTGAATTCCTTCCTTTCTTTAAGCTGCTCCTTTGTTTTGACAACGCTCTATTATTTACTAAAGAAAATCAAAGTTCTGTGAGTCCCCAGAGAGGAAAAGCATCAGGAACAATGACTCCCACTGCAGTGGGGAAAGTTACTGTGCAGTGCTGAGAACTTGGCTGTCCAGTTGGACCTGGAGCAGCACTGATTGCTTGTGTGTGGAAGCTTTGCCCTAAGCAGAATTCATGGAATGGCATCCATCTTGTCTGACATCAGGAAAAATGTGACAATAGCAGTTTCAGAAGCAGTTAAATAAATTCCAGTGCAGATTCTGAGCAGCATCTGAAGACAAAGATAAAGGATCAGAATCTGTGGGTTGGGGCTATTTGTATATTATTTGATTGAACACAGAATAAGTGCACTTCACACCCGACAGTAGGGTACAGCTTATTGAACAGCCTGTCACTCTTCTCTCAGGAACAGCAAGAGCAAGGTTCAGGGAGCTACAGGCTGCTTACCTCAATCCTGGACAAGGCACAACAGCAACTATTCCTGGAAAGTGTTTCTAGGCACATGAAGGACAAGAAGGTGATTGGAAGTAGTTAGCATAGATTTACAACTAATTGCTGGCTTGGTTCAGGAGAAAAGAATAAATTATGTCATCTCTTTTGACTTCAGCAGCAAAGCTTTTGACACTGTCTCCCAAAACATCCTCATGGACAAACTGATGCATGATCCAGAAAAGCTGAAGGTGCGATGGAAAGAAAGCTGGCTGAACATCTGGGGCTTGTAATCAGCACCTTGAAGCCTAAGATAAGGTTCAACCACCAAAACTATGTGCTGATACTGGGCCATTACTAGCCAGTGCCTCATTAATGATGTGTATAATGGGGACAGAGTGTAACCTCAATGAGTTTTCAGGGGGATGGTTGATTAACCAGATGTCTGTGCACCATTCAGAAGGACCTAGACAAGCTCGAGGAGTGGGCTGACAAGAGCTTGTAAGTTCATTAAAGGAAAGCACAAAGACCTGCCCCTGGGGAGAGTTATGCCCTCTCAAAAGCCACTTTGCAATAAAAGACTTGGAAGTCCTGGTGGGCAACAAGTTGACCATGACTTGGCAATGCACAGTTACAGCAAGCAAGCTAATAACCCATAGATTGCAAAGTATCATCAGCAGGCTCATGGCAGTGATCCTTCCCATCTAAGTCCCAGTAAGACACATCACACAAAGGAGTGTCCAGGTCTGGGCTTCCCAGTACTAAGGAGACCAGGACATACCAGAGCATATCCAGAGATGGGCCAAAGAAGTGTTGAAGGAACAGGAGCATTTGGCAAGACAGAGAGATGGACTTGTTCAGCATGGAGAAGTCTCAGGGAAATTCAATCAATACGTACAAATATCTGATGGGATGATGTAAGAAGGCAAAGCCACACTCAGTGGCATCCAGTGACAGAACAAGAGTCAGTGGGCACAGGCTGAAAGACAGGAAATTCCATTTAAACAAAAATATGTGAAGATTGTGAGGGCAACCAAGCACAGAAACCAATTGCCCAGAGGTTGCAGATCCTCTATCCTAGGAAACATTAAAAATCAGACAGGAAGCAACTCTGGGCAACCAGAGATGCAGAGATCTCTTCCCACCTCAGCCAATTTGTTAATTTCTGAAGACTATAAGTAAATGTAACTGATAAAATTTACATGGCTGCCTTTCAAGTGACAGTGCAGTATCAATTACAGGGTTTATTTTATTCCTGTTGCAGTCTGGAACGTTTCTGTATAGGTACGAAAAATAATGGGAGATATTGAACAACTCTTGCCAGTGTAAAAACACAACCTTCTGCACTAATTATCTTAGCTTTCCCAAGAATCTTTTTCTATGATGCACAGATGCGTCTTGTATAACCTTCTGCCTGCCCTCTCATGGATGGTGGATGCTTCTTCTGGTAAGAGTTACCCTTTGTATACACATGGGCAACTTGTGTCTATGGAAGCATCCATTGTGTCTAAGTGGTTTGAATACAGAATGTGCTTCGAGAAGCAAGGGTATAGTGGAGAGAAATCAGTGCATTTTCTATTCAGCGATAAAGCAAAGCTGTGTCACCTGCACAGCAAAATAAACTTTTCAACAACCTTTTCAGCAGTTATTAGCATCTGAAATAGGAAGGAGCAAAGCTCCAAAGCACTACAAGTGAAAGTATCTCCCAGAAATGTACTTGAGGGAGGGAAGAGAAAAAAAAAAAAAACCAGGAAAAGAAAAAAGCAAACCAGTATCTTGAACTTATATATATATATATATTGAAGTTCAATATTTAACACAATGGGAGTGGGAGGGAAGGGAGGGGGTGAAGAACTAATACAACATATTTTTAATATTAAGCCAAAAAATTTTAGAAGCATTGCTCATGGAAGTTCATACCCATTTGAAGACATCAGAGAAAATTATCTCCAAAAGTGCAGTGGGGCTAGTTTCTGGTTATTGCTTAAGTGAAATTATTCTTAAGCAGCACTAAGAGCTCCAATTAAAAATTTCATTGTGTTTGAATGGACAGCTAAAGCTTCAGAGAAATTGGGTTCGAGTAAATGGTGAGGTTCCCAGCTGTGTTCACTGGCTGATCACCAGCATCAGAAAGAAGAGAGAGATTACCATTTGTACATTTCAGTAAATTGCATAATGTCAAATTGTCCCGATCTTATCCCAAAAGAAAGATGTCAAAGGGAGCTGGAGTGGGGTTTTTATCATGGCATCTAGTTTAAGAAGTAAAGATATGATTCATTCTGAACAGAAAGGCTGAGGAAAAGTAATGCATAATGCATTTAATATGGAGGTTGCTAGCCCACTGAGGTGACGTTGGCCATATACACTAATACAATTATGCATACACCTTGCCCAGTTGTGTGGAGTGAAATTTCTTCCAGAAATATTATCAGATATGACTGCATGCTGCAAGGTAAACTTGTGTACAGGCTTCAGTTTGCAAAGAGAAAAGGTTTCACATTCCCCAGCATGCAGAGTTCTACTCACTATTTGGGCCGCCACTGAAATTGCTATTTGATTTTTGTTTACTTATTTATTTTTCAGCCAAGGTAGAGGTACTTGAACTTTTAATAGAGGTCCTTTATTTTTTGTCCTAATATAAACAAGTAGATGGAACTACTTTCCGTGCAGCTGTTTCAGAACTAACAGGGATGTTAGTGCAACTCACTGCATGAAAGACATCTTTAACTTAGCTAGGTAAGAGCTGGATTAGACAGGAAATTTTTATGGGAGGAAATATCCAGAAGTCTTGGTCTGTTATTGTTGTTCATCTTTTTTTTTTCCTGGAAGAATGACTAGATTCTCTCAGCAACACTCATTTAGCACTGCAATGTTACCAGTAAAATTTCCTCTGCTGTTCCTCCATTTTTCTAGTTCACTGATCACAGATAATAAAATAATCATCAGGGGACTGATCTGGATTTCTAGTTGAAACTGGATGAACTGGGTTTCATTTTTCTGTGGTGGAAAACGCAAATGATAGTGTATCTCAAGTTAGTTTTCTTAACCCCATTAAAACTTAGATGTACCTTTTAGATGTACCTTTGAACCAGACAGGAAAGAACAGAACCATTTCTGTTTCTCAAACAAAGTCAGTTTTATTTTTCTACTTACTAAAGAAAAAAAAAAAACCATGGTGGACTTTTTTTTGCTTCTTAGTCTGGGAAGCAAAGTACTGTACAGAATCACCAAGGAACCCCAGTACATCAAATTTTCACACTTCATTGCAACACAGCCAAGCAGTGATAATCACCTTATACAGAACTAGCTTGTGACACCTTGGATCTCCATATTTTCTAGCTCTGCATCCCCCTGCACATCTCTGAACTCACAGTGTTAGAGGGGTAAGGGTAAACTTATTAAAGAAAAGGGATGGCTGAAGGACTGGAAAGCAATGTTTTGCTCAACCTGCACTCCCACTTGCAGATGCAACTTGTCTGCAAATAGCCTTTCAATTAAGAACAGCTTTAGCTTTATAAGCCTGGAGTGCTCTCATGCTAAACCCAGCATGGCATATACAGGACAATACTCCATCCTAACAAGATGCAAACCTGCAAAGCACCTTGGCATGCTTGTGGGTCTAAACAAAGTTTCACTAATCATAGCATCTCATATGGCCAAAATAATAATAATAATAATATTTGTGTATCTATATATAAATCTGTGTGAATTATGTGTAAACCTATATTCAAAGAAAATACTATAATGACAGTAAATATACTCTCTTAGGCAAGATAATCTTTAGGGTTTTTTAAAATTTCCAGCTTGGGTCTTGCAATTATTATCAAACAATTGACGAGCCAGTAGTTCCCAAAGGTGAGAACTGTGAGTATCTGACAACCAATTCCATTTTTACTAAGAGATTAACAAAGAATACCTTTCAGAGTCTGCATCAGGTACTGCACCTTGGTAAATATAAAATCACAGAAAAGTTAATGTGCAATAGCCACCCTCACCGTGTCAAATGTTTTTCACATATTTTTTGCTTTATTCAAATGTATTATTATTTCAGTACCTAGGGGATTAAATTACTGCATTAATTCTTTTCTTAATTTGTATATATTTGATATAGTATCTATTTTTAATTATCAGAAGTCTTATTTAATTTTGACTTCATTAAAAATTACATATGGAATTATACATATCTCTTCTACATGTGAGAAGATGCAATATTCTGTTAGTTGGAAGAAGTCAATTAAAATGTTCAGCACATAAACGCAAAAATGTTTTCCCTTATCAAAGATAATACAGACGAAGAATGGTCTTGTGGTTAAAATGTTCAATGCATAAATATAGAGCTCTGCTTCTCAACAAATATAATAGATAAACCATATTATTAAACAGAGGGAGGTAAACCATTGCAGCTGCATTCCTCTCTCTACTAGAAACTTGTGTTATGGCTTGTGGCAAGTTACGTGCAGAAGATTTTCGAGCAGAGGTGATAGAGGTGCCATGCTGGAAATGTGTGCCAGTATTTTCTAGAAAGATCAGAGTATGAAGAAATTTTCAATACTGCTCTGCTGGATTTCTGAGCACTCCCTTCTGTGTTGGTGCACTGGTGCCTCCTGTGTGGCAGTTTGGGTCCCCTGTTGGCAGATGTACATACATACTCCTTCACATTGCTTAGGAGTGCTGAGGGAACTGGGTTTGGACTTTGTGGTGGTAGATATAAAAGAGAAGTTCTATCAATAACTGCTGATTCAATGGTCTCACACAACAGTAATCTATTACTGCCTAACTGCAATAACCTTGCTCTTTCCCCTTGTTCCCCACGGAGCCCTTGCCTTCCACACTCGTGCACTCAGCTCTCTCCTGTCCCAAGGCACCTGTAAGGTACTTCAGCACCCTCCCTCTTGCCTGATGAGAAGCAGTATGTGCACTCCTGGATCCCAGATTTGAGGGGCAGGAGGACACATGGGACAACAACAGCTGAGGCCAGTTGTCTGCATCCTTACTGCTTCTGTTGCTCGCAGAACTTGTAGGCATTTAAAATCTTGTAGAATAACTGGAAGGAGGCAGACAGACAGACAGACAGACAGGCACACACTATCTTTTTTCCACAGTCTCTATCCACAGTTGGGATAGCACTTACTCAAAGTGTTGATGGTCTGGAATTAGTTGTACAGACCTTCCAAACACAAGCACAGGTGTCTCCGAGGTTGAACTCCTCCTCACTGTAGTTCTCAGTCAAATGAAGGAAGAATAAATAAAAAAATAAAAAGTTAAACAGAGGACTTGGATGTCCTTCTGCTTCTTAAAACTAGAATTTAAGTAGGGCATAAGCAATGAAGTTGCATGCAAATTCTCAAAGTGGATTTTTTTCTTATGTAGAAGCTACCTTTAAGTTTTTAGAAAAAGGCACCTCCAGTTAGGTACAGAAGGCAAAAAGATACCTCCAGGTCAGCTTGATTGCCTGTAATCACAAGCAAAGGTTTTTGAAAGTCATCTTCCATTGACATGGCTCAGTTAAACTTCAGGCACCAAATCCTTTACTGGATCTAGCAACAGGCTCCTGCCAGTAGCTCTTGGCTGCCCAGGGTGGTACAGCAATGTTGTACCTGGACTTGTCTCACCCCAAAAATGACAGTGTTAGATATTTACAAGAGATTCCTTCATGTAGAGAGATCTAGCATCAAACTGTCTGAGGTTCATGTGCTGCTTATTGTGCAGTTTAACTCAACCTTTTGCAAGTACAATGATTTGAAAGATAGTTGTTTTTGATGAAAATGAACCAGAGCATCATGAGAATAGAACACTATATTTTAGCTATGACTTCAAAACTTGTTTTATGGCAATTAGTTACCATCATGATGGAGAACTTTCTGAAAAATGTTTGACAGGACCAAAATTTTTCAAGAATTTACACTGAACTCAAAAAATTATTTTTCCAAAAGAAAAAAGCCCTTTATATGTTTTTTCCAGATCTGCTGAAAGATTTTATTTTTTTCATTTCAATATGTTTCAGCTACTCCTTTTGGAATAGCATCTGGCATTTCAAAGTTGACCTTAAAAAAGAAAAAAATTTAAAAAAAAAAAGAAAAGACAAAGACAAAGGACTTAAAAACTGAGAAACATGTCAAAATATTGATTTTTAGACCAGATTAAATTTTTGGGCAAGTCCCAAATTACTTTTTAATTCCCCGAAAGGAAATCTGGTTTGGTTTGTTCAAACTAATTGATTTTTCCTTCTGTTTTTTTGCCAGTTTCATAAAACAAAATAATTTTTCTTTTCAAGTTTATTGTGGTCCTTTTTGACAAGAGAGTGATTTAAAAAAATTTTCTTTGATAGGAAATCAACATTCGCATCTGGTGTGCTTTCACATTGATTTCTCTGCCTTTACAATGACCAAAAGCTTTTAAACTTGCTAATTAACAATTGTAAAAGTCTTCTTATCTATTGCTGCCATTTATCTAGGGTAAAGCTAACTATTTTTTTGATATTGATCAAGTTTAGGATGGGGATTAATTACCTGATTTTTAAACATGTTCAATCTTCTATATCTTCCCATGATACTAATTGAAATTACTGTAGGAAATACTGCATGTTTACATTGGCAGATTAAGATGTGTTGAACATACTTTTTTCCCTAATCTTTGAGTGCACTTTCCAATAAAACCAAGCACTTGGCAATTCTTATAACCTCATTGGGCACAAGCAGAAACAAATGGTGTTAGAGATCTTTTTCCAGAACAGCTTCCATTCTACATGCATTGTGGTTAATCCCTAAAGCAATGTTTTCCCTACATATATTATATAATCTGTCCTATAACTGTACCTTATGGGCTATCCTTGCGTTAATATCGCACTTACATGACATTGCCTGATCCATGCTGCTGAAGATTAACTTTGAAAAGATTTTGGAGAAGATGCCTGGATTACTTGACTACAAAAATATCTCTGTTAGCTACATTTCAAATAATACATAAATGCACTCTAAGGTTACTGCTCTGATCCCTGCATTAACCAGAAACATGTGACTTGTAACTTTAATGTAAACTATTATATACTTGTTCCCTTCTTATCTCCAAGGCCCAAATAGTCTGTCATCTGTCACAGAAATTTACAAAGACTTAGTGAGTTCTCTCAAAGGTATAACTAGGTATTGCAAAGAGTTTGCCATACATAACAAATATCATAATTTAGTCACCAAAAGGTGTCTTAAGATGATAAAAGAAATTCCTTGGTAATGCTGGAACTGTCATTTTGTCAGCGTGATGAATCAAAACTTCAGATCTAACAAAATGTGGATTCAGTTACTTTTTCACAGAATCCTATGTATTCTTTCACAATATTGAAACAGTAAACAAAACATACTGCAAAAATTCATTCTATTAATTAAGAACTAATTAAAGAATAAATTCCATATAGTATACAGTGTTCCAGGTACATTATTAATCTATAAATAACAGCAACTGAGCTGTGCTAAGTGAGGAGGATGTTTGAAGCTTGAGCTGGATGAAGGAGGTATTCTTTTCAGAGAGTAGCTGCATTTTGTGCAACCCTTCCTTATTAATTTGGTATTTTTCCTTTTCAGGACATTTTATGGTCTATAGTGTATTTCAAATCTCAGAACTACAGAAAAGCTATGAATTTTTCTTCATACTCTGGTTTGGTGGGTTTTTTTTGAGAAAAACACAACCTTCCTCATTCAAGTTGTGTGTCTGAATAAAGGAGCTGGAGGTCCTGGTGTTAAAGGCACTGTTATCCTGATGCTTCACACAGGTTATTCATCCCTAGAGTATGAGCTACTATTATCTACCAGTTAGATATAGAGGCGGTTTTGTTTTGTTTTGTTTTTTTGTAAGAATAAATTATGTTTAAATAGAAAGGTAAATTCTCTTAGAGGACCTTGCTGCAGTCAGTGCCTTAAGTTCCTTTTTTTTTTTTTTCTCTGCATTCATAGCTCTCACCACTGCTAGTGACTGAAGGTCTCTGAAAGTGAACAAAGCTACTCTTGTGGCATAATTCAGCTTCTAACTGACAGATGAAACTGAATACAGAGGTTAAAGGAAGTGTCTATGAAGCATCTCACTCCCCAAGATGTCCAGCTGTTTGCAAGCACTCTGTGACATTGGGGGCAAGTACTGGATCCTCCAAAGTCTTCCTGTTTATAAAATAAGGGCATATTTTCTGTACCTCAGAGACTTCCCAAAGTATCTTATTGATAAAAGGGATGTGCTGAGATGATGTTTTCTGAGGTGCCAGGAGGCTGTACTACTGTCTTCATGTCATTATTGTGGAGCTAACTGTGTCATTTCAGGTGACCCAGTAACTTCATTGTGAGCTGCTTATAAATATTGATAATATTCAATACAGTATTGATAAATATTCAGTATAAATATATTGAAAATATTCTCCAGGATCCAGCAAGAGTTTGTTATCTGTTTATAACTCAGACCTTGTTTCACTCCCTCAATGATGTCATGGTCAAGGAAGAATGTCACAGAACAACAGAAAATAGTGGCATGTACTCTATGGCTTAACAACAAGTTAAGGTGTAGTAAAGGGTAAATATTAAAAAAAAAACCCCAGCATTATTCACTGGTTTAAAGAAATCTTAACATTCAGAAGTGGAAAATTGAATATGCTGTAGACAGGCAAAAATTCTTTTAGAGACTACAGTGAAACACACTCTCTTTGAGCAAACAGGCTCTTTGACTGGCAAATTGAGGGTGGAAACTTATTTGAGGTTGTAGTTTATCAGCCCTTACTCTGTTGTTTCCCAGGCAATGGCATACTCCCAAAGAGCAGGCCAGGAGTGGACATGGCCAGGACTTGTGCAAGAGAAGGAACACAGACCTGAGAGTTCAGAGACAAGGAGCAGGATGGGCATAAAGAGGCAATTATTCTGTGTGGGATAAAGAGGACAAGCAATACCTGGTGACAAAGTGACATAGAAAAAAGAGCAAAACTCCAAGTTACAAAATATTTGGGATCACTTCCCTTTTCCTTATCTGTGAAGGGTTGGAATATCAATTTAAAACGTTACAAATCTAGTTAGATTGACCTGTCTTTCTGTGCTTGTGGTATAGTCAGATAGTCTCCACTAAGTGAGGAATATCTGGCTTATGTTAGGGTATGTGGCTAGAAATCTTCTGTGTCAGCATCTTCTGAACCAAGGAGACCCTTCTACATGTACTGTTGCCTGCTAAGATTATTTCCTAATTCTATCTAGATTAGACTAAAGAAATGGTTTGTGTGCAAGGTCGTGTAACAGCTCAGTGATTGGCTACAGAGAAAGAAAGGAAAAAGTTTAGTTTTAACCTCAGATTCTGTCAGACAGAAATTAAAAAAGAGAAAGAGCATAATGCAGATAGGGGGAAACTGATGAAGGTGATGAAAATGTGATATGGATCCCACTTCCTTGTAGGTAAAGGATTACAAAAGGGCACTTAAACAGATTGTTTAACTTGTCCTTACATTATTGAGTGGATATTTATAATATTCTAGGAATGTCTTATAATTGTATGTATATAAAATATTGCTGAAATTAATACTTAAACTTTAAAACTTTAAAATTTTCCTTCCCCTCTCTTCACTCACTTCCCCTCCCCTTCCCCTTTGACGAAGCAGGTGCAAGTTTAAGAAAAAAGGCTAAATGAGCAACTGAAGTGAAAGGATCAATACTAAGGAATTCAATTAAATTTCCCTCACAGGGGGTTTTCTCCAAATCTCATTGAAGACAACAGAAAGATTCCCACTGACTTCAGTGGGGTTTTGATGAGACCCAGGGGACACAGCCAGAGAGGGCACCATCAGTGTTTTGCTGACTTAGAGCTCTTCTCTTCCTCTGAGTCACCTTCTTTTTCTTTTTGTTTTTTTTTTTGTGTTTTTTGTTTTTTTTTTTTCCAAGAGAACCCATTTTGTTCTGGTCTCAGACTTGCAGTTTGGGTCTGCAGAAAATCTCTGTGCCTAGGAACTCTCCTAGTGATTAAAAACTCTTCAAATCTTCCCAGTACTAAAGGGTGAACAAAGATTTCTTAATCACCTTCCCTTTTTTCATGCATCCTGGTCTATTCTAGCCCCAGAGTTCCCATGTTTATGCAAAATATTAGTGGCTTTATTTTTATTAAGGGCATGCTTTATTAATCTGAATAAATCAGTTTGTCACTTGCTTTCTGACTGCCTCTCAAGTAAAACGGGGATTGACTGTGCGGTAACACTGTTTATGTCATGCCTGAATAGTTTAAGGTGAGGCTTTGAGTAGTTTTATTGCTTTTGTTTATATAGGTAAACCCAATCTGTGCATTTGAAATGATTGATGAAGTGCAGTCCCACTTGGAGTGTTTGTCATCATTCATGTGCTGAAGTGACATTTCTTTATGTATTTTGGCATAAACATATGCAACTACTGGCAAAGCATTTGACCCTGGAGTCTGACTATTTGTCATTCTAATCTTTTTTTTTCCTACCCCAAAGTCAGGCAAGTTACTGTATATTCCATCTGAATTCATGTTGCTAATTATTCAAGAGATAGTAAAAGAGTCCTGTGGCTCGAACTGAGTGAGTTGCTGAATGTGCATTCTTCTTTTCACAAGTTAGGTACTTTGCTGAAATATAAATAAAGTTGGGATGTGTGTAAATGTCATCCATATCAAGCTGCAGTATCTTTTCAGTAAAATCTGAAGCTTGTGCTTTGTCAATAGAATAAGGCAAAACACTTTTCAAGGGATTTAGCAAATCAAATGTGAGCAGAGATTAAGTAAAATACGTTAAATATATCTTGGGATATAATTTTCCAATAACACAGTTACAATGAAAAGCAAGTAACCAATAATTCACATTATGTGAACAGAGATAAATGGATGGTACCTTAACCTCCAGGCTCAGGGTTCAGACTGTGTGCTGTCTTGTTGGAAAAGAGCTGATTATTTATTGGGGAAAATGTCAGAAAAAAAATTAAACTGTAAAGTAATTTTCCCTGGAAAGAAATCGCACATCATTTATAAAATATATCAACTTTTTTTGAAGAGTCATAAAAATGTGATACATCCTCAAAACTTACCTGTCTAGTTCTGAATATAGCATTTGTACCTACAATAACTGAGATAGATTTAGATATTTGGACGCAGAAAGCAAATTATAGTATGATTGATAAAGAATCTATCCTAATCCCTATATCAAGGAATATGTGTCCTGAAATGACATGTTTAAATTTATTTCATTTTAAACTTGGATAACACTTTCTAAATTTGCACTAACATGATATGAGATTGCCTGTTTTTGGAAAGCCGTATTAGTATGAATTTTGCTGGGTTCGCTCCAGATTTCCCCATATTTATATGCAAAGGAGCATCATACAAACTCTTCAGAAATACAGTGTACTGATGAAAGTTTAATTCTTGGTTTCAAACATTCATAGAGAAGGACAAAAGACAGAAGGAATCTAGGCAGGATGCCCAGCTGCACATGAGCTGAGACAAGAGGAGTGGTTGAGTCTGTATCTGGAGGATGGTCATCTCTAGAGCAGCTGAGGAGCTCTCCATTTTCCACTGACAGGACTGGTGAAGGGTCAGTCCATTTGCCTGTGGAAAATAATTTCTATTTCTTTGGCTTCTTCCTCATTCTCCAGCTGTAGTACTTCTATGTAGAAAGAAACTAAAAAGGTATTGAGATTTAGTCCTGAAATAAGTTCCATGCTCATATGGCAGGGGCGGGAAGCCAAACCCACCAATGTAAAGCATATTACTTTGCTATTTAGCTTTCAATTCATATTAGGACACAAATTCAGATTCTACTAATAAACAGAATAGCAACAAAATGTCTCTTAAAATTGTAAAATATTGTCTGTTATTGGTGCCAATACCTGCATAGGAAACCTCTGCTTAAAACTACACTACTTAAAGTATCTTTTTTCTCATATTTTTCAGAAGTTTCTGAAAGACACAAAAGCTATGTATTTAGAGATACATCCATTCTCCATGCTCTGAGATGAATAACCATGGCCATTTGCATTTTCTTTCCCTTCTCCTCTTTGCTTTCTTCTATATAAAGATAGCTTTATATAGTTTTCTTTCCTATTAGACTTGTCAAGGACTTTGGTCTCCTCATAGTTGTTCTATTAAAATTTTACTATATTTCACTAACAGTGTTAAATAGAATCTATTTTGGGTATTTTTTGAGTATCAAAAAAAACCAGACAAAGGTTGCCATCATGTTCACAGAAATACTTCTATTCTCCTTCTTCCCCTCAAAATAACCCTGGTATAAAAAGGGAGAAAAGATGAGAAATGGTTTGGATTTTTTCATGGGGAATACTTGCCCTTTCAATGATGATACATTTCTTTGTACTTTTTGTTATAGGAAATGACATATAGTTGAAAAAATCTCTGAGAAATGCTTTTCATTATCAAATCATTCTATGCAGTAAATGTATCGTGGCACCGCTAAAACCCGTGGTACAAACGAAACTGTTTCTATAAAGGAAGATTGGCAAACAATATCCTGCAGGTGCATTGTGTCTTACCTCTGGCTTTCTTTTTCTTTTTCTTTTTTTTTCTTTTTTTTTTTTCTGAAACAGAGCTCACGTAAATGATGCATCAAAATATTTGTGGGCTGAGAAGAAAATAGGGGGTTACTTGTCAGGCTTGTCTCTATTTCTGTCTGGCTTTTTTTCAAGTCTGATTCCTTCTGGGATGTTGCTAGTTTGGAATATGTGATAATATGTTGCATTACATATGCAACAAGTCATGTGTAAAGCAAATACAGTACCACTTTAAGTGAATGTCTCTCTTGATAAAAGAATATATTCCAATTACATTAATCCATTAATGGTTCATTTCCTCAGATAATTGGCTACTTACATGTATCTTTATTTGCATCCACTAAATACATAGCCCAGAGTTACCAGTATCTATGTTAAGGCTAATGATTTCATCCTAGGTTAGCATTTACAAGCTAAGACCAGGTAGAGCAACATAACTTCAATGAATAGTCTAACACACATTAAAAAAAAAAAAAAAATTAGTTCATTGATTGATTTTCTGCCTTCCTGTTACAGCCTATAGATAATTCTACTTTTCAATTCTTCTTTAAGAGCAGTATATAAAGAAATGGTAATGTCTCATTTGGGTACTGCATTAAAAGCACAGCCCTAAATTATAATTTGTCATTAATAGTTTCTGTTGATGAATAAATATTTAATCTAATAATAATCACTGGTTCTGTCATTCCAGTACGGAATTTTGTTCCTGAAACTAGGGGAAATTCAAATTTTTAAATGAAATATTAGAAAAAAAGATTTATTCAATGTTGAGACAAAAAGCTCTCACACTCCCTATTTCAGCAATAAATCACCTGGTTAATTGGAAATAAACTACAGGTCTTACCTTTCAGAAGTTATGGTAAAGTCTCCAACTGTTGATTTATTTATAATCTTCAAAATTTCATTAATATACAATTATGAGTTGTTAATTACAACACATAGATACGTTAATAATTGTTGATTGATTATCTTCTTTGACAGAAACTTAATTATTCAAAAATGTCTGAATAAATAGATGGGGAAAAATGTTTCCCTTATTTTTAAATGCAAGAGTCTCAACATTTCCTCCCCTTTTCTCTTCAACTTTTTTCTCCATTTCACTTACACCTTTATTTTTCATCCTTTTGTCAGTGTTCTCAACTGCCTCAAATGTTGATCAGACCTCCTGAGATTTTGACAGTGTCCTTCTCCTGAAGCTCTGGGTGTGCCTAAGCCCAGAATACCAGAGATGCTACGCTCTGCCTTCTAGAAGTGCAACAAAAAAACCAGGGTGTGTTCTTCTTTCTCACCTAGAATGCGGAATTGAACCTTCCCTGTTAAAACTTAAAAATAAATTCTTCATTTAAAAAATGCACATTTTTGCAGTATATTTTTTAGTATTTAGGGTTTTCCCATTTGCACGTTTACAAAAAGCAAATGACTCAAGCCCCAGAGTATTTTAACTCCCTGTGAACTTCAGGGAGAAAGTTAAAGCAAGCCACGTGACTTATTTTGTGTAGGCCATCAAGTCAGGCAATCGTAGTCAACCCTGCTGGCTTTAGAAATCTGAGGAGCACCAAGTGCTCCAGTGCACAGCAGCTTCTTGTAGGAGTTCAGCCTCAGTGGCTGCTTCTCTTTTCAGGCACCAGTTTATTCTGAAGAAGGAAAGGTCTATCAAGTCATACTTTCTGCAGTGAAATGGAGTAAAGAGATGCAACATTTGATCTCAGAATTTCTTCCTGCTCAGAAAAATGGAACTTCTGATGACAATTGAATCTCTCTTCCTGAATATAGAATGCTTTTCTTGCACAGTTACATGAACCTAATAACCATATCAATCAGGGTTCTTGAAAGCAACGCAATACATTCTACTGAAGTGTCTGAGGAGATGTTGAGGTTAAGGATATGTTTGAATTTCTGGATGAATGACAAGGTTGTTTTTGTTTCGAAGTTAACTAGGAACATGAAGAAGCTGTGAAATACTAGGCAAAGTATACTCAGAGAAGGAACTGAAGTTTGCAAAGAGAAGGAAAAATCACTTACATGGAAGACCTTATGTGTCAAGTGCGCCTGAATTCACACGTACGTAGGCAAGTCTATGTAGATTTATAACAAGGGTGGTATGAGTGCAGCAATTGCATTGGTATATTTGGAATCAAAAATACAGCAGTAGCAGGAACACTGTGAAGTTGTAGCATGTTCATGAGCTAGGGGCATAGTTCTGATGTGCCATTACCTCAAATCCAGCAAGAAAATTGCACCCTGGGAAAAAAAAGAGCCTGAAAGATGGAAACAAAGAGGAAAATAGGTAGAGAGTGCAAATTAAGGTACAGCCCTTGGCTTTATAAGGGCTTACAATGACTTGTGGATAATAAAAAGAAATTTCATTCAAAATTAACTAAATATAGCCTTTGGCCTCAAGTTCTTCTAACTAACCCTGTAACTGCATGAAACATTTATATTTCATGTTCCCCTCATTGTGAATATGGAGCATCCATTGTTCTGGATTTTTAGTTCCTTTGGTGAATTTGCTCTTCCCTTTCGAATTTCCTGCTCAGAAGGGATAACTCTCCCTGCATATTTTATTAAATTACTACAAAATACAGTCCCACCTCAGGGTAAGTCCTCACAAGAATGTTGAACATTTTGAGACAAAACAATGGGAGCACTTAGATTTCAGTCTCAAACTTTCCAAGCAAGAATTAAAGTTATTAGAGTGCTCAAGTTGTTTGCAGCTCATACTTCCTCTGTTCCCATTTGCAGGGACTCTCAAAAGTATTTCCCTAAGAAGAGGTGTTGCTTCAATATAAAACTATGAGGATCATTTTGCTTTCAGTCTTGCAGACTGGAAGGAACTAAAAGTTGCTGACCTTTACTAAAGTGCCTTCGCTTCTGTGTTGTTGCTTAAATAACAGCTACTGATACACTGACAGGGAGCATTTATCATTCAGCCTTCACAAAAGTGTGGAAATTCGCCATGGATGGCTCTTCCTGAAATGACAGGTGAGAAATTGTGCAGAGAGGTTTTTCAGGATTTGTTAGCCCAAGAATGAATAAAAGCGATTGATGATATGTCCAAATTTGAGAACACAAGATCCCAAAAGCTGCTTTGCTTTAACTGCCACAAGCAAAAAGTAGTGAAAGACAGTAGTTTGTTGGAAGAATACCTGGAGAAGGTTGAGACACTGGAGATCAAGGTTCAGGTAGTAACACAGAGCAGAGAAACTGCAACAGAAACTGCCGAGTCCCCTGTTCTGCCAGACAGGCCTGGAAGATCACATCTTTAGTCTTCCACACAAATATATACCTGGACTATTTGATGTCATTTTTCTGGAGTAAGAAACTGTGTTTTTCTTCTTTGAAAACCAGGAAAAGATTGTGCAAACATGCACAAGACATGGGCAGAGGAAAGTGCTTTCAAACACTACAATATAAGCAAGGACTGAGACAGTCCTGGGCGTTCGAAACACCTGGTTTAACACTGGGAAACAAGAAACCAGATCCAAGTCCCTGCTTCAGATCAATCACATGAGAAAGCAATCATCTTTCCCCAGTCATGAGGTGTATTCCTCTGGGTTTTCATCAAAAGCTCTAGGCATGAGCGTATCTTAATATAGAAAGAGAAACTTTCAGATGTGTTAAAAATATTTGTGGACTGGTAAGTCTTCCCACTGGAGCTTCAAATTAGGTGCCTTCATGCATTTTCCATACTAAACCAAGTGCAAAGCAAATAATCTGTTTTGTTTAGATAAAGGTCTGCAGAAGTATTTGATATTATGAAAGATAAGAATAAACTTTGTATCTGTTCACAGGTTGCATTCCTTACCATCCTCTCCCAAAACCTAATCTGAAAACAGCCGATACCATCACATGGTGGCCAGTGGCTACGTCTGACAGTAAGCCCAGGCAGGAGATGACGAGGTCCTCACATTCGTTATATGCATTTCACGTCTTCTGCTCCATCCAAGATCTAACCTGGGCCCCTGAAATGAACATCCCAACCACACATACCATTTAATATTGTTCAGAGAAGCAGGCACTGGAGTTTACTCCAGTGACTTGTGCGCTGAGACAGAGTTCTTCAAAAATAAAACAGTTCACTCATCAGGAATGGTTCTGTGAAGCAAGACAACCTTCAGTTAGCAGAGATATTCAGAAGATTTATTTCAAAACTAGATTTCTGCTCAAATCAAAACATTAATGCAGACACAACTTGCATGACTGTATAGAGAAGCTGAATATTTGAGAATGTGAGTGTGAGTCTTGAATTAAACATTAGCACTGAACACAACTCATAACTTCCTGAATTTGAAAGTGAAAGGAATTGGAATGTATTTTTAAAACTTTAAAGAAGCAACAAAATGCTTCAGCATGCCACACAAATTGTGTGTTGCAGATTAATAAAACACTGATAAAGTGCCAAAAAAAAGTAATGACAATTACTTTTAGTAAAAGTCTTGTGTTAGCTAACTTATTTTGAGTGAAAACTTACAGTATTGATGAGGGTTTTTTCCATTCTCTGACAGGTGTTAAAAGGGAAGTGATTTTACATACCATCTTTATCTAAGGTTGAGTAAGGCCTTTGTGTCTTTTGAGATCAGGTTCATTTTGAAAAAGCACCCAAAATTTCAAACGTGCATTTGAAACTCCAGAAACCCTCTAAATCCAAACCACACACTTCTCTTTTTTCCCAATCCAAACAAGTCCATGACTTTTACTTCTCCTTCAGCAGTCCAAATTTAAAGTACCTCTCAGGATATCTTCAAAGAGATTGTCTAGGCTGATAACCTTATCCTCAAGAAATGGTCAGAATGCCTTTCCATCCTGATTCTTTCTGGTAAGTTTGACACCTCTTTCTGCAGACCTTCCTTCCTTTCCTTTAACACATATTTCCCTCTTGGCATTTTCTTCTTAGCATACCCATAATTACTCCTCTGGGTCTCACTATCTTTCCTTTCAGCCTTTTAAGAGACCTGGTACACAATATGGTGTGCTAAAATGACCTTATACATGACTGTGGAAAGACTTTTCTAAACGTTTCAAACCAGAAAAATTAACCTGATATAAAACAACTAAAATGTTGTTCAATGTGTTTAGAAAATGAAGGCAAATAGTTTGATTGTTTCCACACACAGAACAGAACCCCATTAAAATCCTTGATTCCTTTCAAGACCCTGCTGGAAACCTGACTGTTGTGAGCACTAAGGCAGTACTGACTAATTTTTCTAAAAAAAGAGTCAGAATGTATCAGCATTTGTTCAATATACTATTATTGTAGTATATTTTGCTTGTGTTTAAACCAGAGACTGAAGAACTGATGTTTTTTTCCTCTGTATCTTTCTTCAAAAGCCTAGTAAGTTTTATATTGGTAGGTTTTTCTCTATCAACCACCCTCTGCGTTACTATTTCTTCATCAGATGCAGAGAAGCGGTGAAAACTCTGTACAGCCTGTACTAGACATACAAAATTTACACACTTGGATTCTAGAAACTGAAAATCAAAATCTGAATTCTGACACTTTATTTCATATATTCATTAAATAAATCAGATATCCTCTTCAGTTTAGGTCCATATGTCTCATTTGGAGGAATAAGCAAAAAACCTGTAATATTTATTTCCCCAAACTTACTGTAGGCTGAACTTGCTCCTTGCATCCAAAACAGACGTGGATTTTCTAAGGAGTAGTGTTAAATTGCTGAAAGCTTCCACTGGAGTTGCATAAAGAAAGGAGCAGGAAAAAACTAATATCTTGATGTGATTTTGTCTGGTCTTAGAAATCTCATGAACTTCCCTGTGCAGCCTTTAGCTTGATGTGATTTCATTTTCAGATGCTATTATTCATATGTCTACCTTAATTCAGCAATATGAAAATTATTTCATTTAAGGCAAAATATGAAAGATGTGGCCTTCTAGAACAGCACTACGACATCTGAGTGGTTAAAAAAAAAATTGTTTAAATTCTCCTCTGCCAGCATGCTCACATACACACATGCCCATGCTCCCTCTCACACCCTTTAGGAGATGCGAATGTAGTTCAAGCAGTATCTGAGGGAATGAAATCAGTTTTGGGCAGAGTATGGCACTCCCATAGTTTATTTTGGTGATAAAACAGCAAACACATTGGTTCAGCCAGTCCTGAGACTTTCTGCAATGTTTTGCACTCCCGGGTTGTATGGCCTGAAATCGAAACCCACCTATTGCTGGATTGCTTCAAAAAAATTTGAGATAAGCAGAAAGCTGTTACTAACGATGTTCATTTTGTTCTGCCCTTTGTAAATTTCTTGTGATGTTATTCTTGTTCAAATACCCTCCCTGGGCTATAGATAATGGAGAAATAAAAAGAACTTTCCTTGGCTTTTTTGGTTGGTCTTCCTGGTTTTCATTCATGGACATCTTTATGATTCTCCTGTATTCATTCTTCAAGGTTGTCTCTGCAATTATGACACATTATCAAGGCAATTCAAAATAATATATAGGCTTTTTAGCATTTCTTCTCTACTGATGGTTTCCTTGTCCTTTCTCTTTCTCTTTTTTTTTTTTCTTTTTTCCCCTGATGATGAAACACAGTTAAAAGCAGGCTGTGCTTCTTCAGTTTTGTTCATATTCTCTGACTTAACATCTCTGTATCATTCTTGATTTAATGAAGTATAGGATGCAAGGCTGTTTATGAATATTTCTTTTTACAGTACACAAAAAGGAGCAAATATCAAACCAGCAAAAATGCAGTCTAAGCTACAGAAGGCTGGGTTTCTTTTTTCTTCCCTATTCTTATGAAAGAGAAGAAACCAGCTCAGCTGGGTATCAGTCATCACAAGATTCTGGTTTGATTTCTGCAGGTGGCAGAGGTAAAAAACTTAGCTATGCAGAGCCTGGGGATTCAAAGAAAGAAATTGGTCAGATGTTCTTTCACTTCATCAAATTCTAATGGGCAATGAGTAAAATTTACCAGATTTATTTTGTCTCTCATTCTTTCTCTCATTCTTTTGCAACCTAGAGTATTATCAGATAATGGGAAAACACTGACCAAAATAAACAAACTGAAAAGGATCCTGTTGAACACCTCTCTGCTTGCTAGAGATGCTTTTGACCTGCAAATCCTGCCCTTTTTTTTTAACAAGAACTATAATAAGTTCACCATCTCTAAAGATGCCTTCATTGCTCATATATGAAACTAATGAAGCTAGAGGCTAATTTTAAGAGACCATTAAATCTCTTTGCTAGAAGAACAGGAATCTTAACTTCAAAATAACATCAAGAGAGGCAGAATAGGACCTAAAGGTAAATACACTTATTCATACATGATGCAGTTCTGGAATTCTGACAAATATATACAATATTTTCTGAAAATAATAAAACAGGAGTCATGGTAAAGCAAAGCAAATATAATTGTGAACTATCTTCCTCAGAAGCAGAATATTAAGAGTAGCACTTGTAGTCTGGAAAACTAAGGGGAATAAAACTGATTTTCTAATTACTATCTTTGCAAACATCTTAATCAAATTTTAAAAATTCACATTTGTTTCTGCAAAAAATAAACTGAATTAAAGCAAATGAAAAAATATATGAACACTGTTATTTCTGCAATAAACAGCACATGTTAGAGGATCGAGTGACATGCCTTCTGTCTTAGTTTTTCTGATAGCATTGCAATTTTGATATTTAGTTTCAATTTACATGTCACAAATAATCTGATTTTTTTTTCAATTAAGCATGATTAACCATTACCTAATGTTCAGTCTGATTTCTCAAATGCCTTATCCCTTAAATGAAAACAATAAAACAGAAGGCTTAGAGAAACAGGAGGCAAGTGATTGTGAATCTTTTCAGAACTATCTCTATAAAAAATGAATCTTTCTGATACTCATTCCTCACATAAAAAAAGGATATGGACAAATGTTGAAAAATCTGCAGTAATTGATAAGGGCCATAATTGGACAGAACAACTGTTTTTCTGTTATCATCACCTGTTTTTTGCCTGTTGCATAACTTCTCATAAAATATTGAAATAACATATGCTAGGACAGACCTCCTTAATGCTGGGTTGTTTTTTTTATTCCTTTCAGGACATTCTGAGATACTATCCATCTTTATTAGCATGTTATATTACTAATTTATGCATGGAACTCCAATTAGCATAACTGGAGCATAGCTGCATAGTAAGTACAGAACAGGAAAATAAAATATTACAATACAGCATCAACTTTTTTAATTATGTGAATGTTGACAGATATGAGATAAAATGCTAAGCTGCAGAGAAAACTTTTGCTGATTATGGTGTAAATTTACTTATTTCTTTAGTACCTCAGTCTTTTAGCTTTTAATCCTTTGCTTATTGGATGCCCTGCTGGGAAATTCCTTCACTCTTCCAGATTGCTCAAAGCCCCATCCAACCTTGCCTTGAACATTTCCAAAGATGCAGCATCCAGAACTTTCTGGACAACCTGAAAAAGGGTCTCAACCACCCTGATTGTAAACAGATGTTTCCCTTATGGCTAATAAAAACCTGCCCTCTTTTCAGTTTAAAACCATTACACCTTGTCCTCTCACCACAGGCCTTGATAAAAAGGAAAAGGAGAACAGAAAAAGCTAACTCCTGCCTCTTAGTAAGAGTGCAGCACCATCATTTATTCTGCCTGGCATCAGGAAACAGGGACCTCAGTATTCTCCTCACTGTGTGGTTTTCTTTAGGATCTGCACTCTTTTCATAGCAACTCTGCATCCTGCACTCAGCCACTCTTTGGTACTGTTTTAGAGGTGTGAAAATCCTGGAGGGAACCAAAACTAAAGAGAGTTGACCTTTATGACCTTCATCATAGAGATTGTACATTGTACCTATTCTTAGTGGTAATAGACGGTACCGTGCATTCCCTTCTTTCTGCGTACTGTGCAAGATTAAGGTCATGCAGAGGTAAACCATAATAAATTAAGGGATCTGTAATGGAAAACAGTTTTCTAAGTGAGAGTTTAAAAAGGCAGGAAATCCTGAACAGTGGCTCTTACTCTACATATGTCTCTCTTTTTCTCTGGTCAAGAAATCTGCATTCAATTTATCAAACCAAGGGCAAAAATTCCTAGATGTTTGCTCTTTTTGAGAAAGAAAAGATATTAAATACTTGGAGAGAACTGGGATAGTCCCACAGCAAATGGGAATGCTTTGAAAGTAGATCCCACAGTTCAGATTTCTGTTCCCCATGGCGGCTGGGTAAATTTGTAGTTAAAAAGTTCCTTAATCGTGTGTATATCATCCTTTATTTGTTCCCTCTTCACTCCAGCATCATGACTGGAATATACATCTGCTAAGCAGGTGCTGTAGCAGCTCTGTTTTGCTAAACATCATCTACCTGACCTAGTGTACATGTATTTAAGCAATTTGCATGGAAGTATGTAAATAGAGGAATAAATTTGGCTCTCAAACCCTTAACCTAGCAGATTACAGATACAGAAACACGCTGTCAGAAGAAGAAAGCTGGATAGCCATGCTGTAAGGCACTAGGAAATTGCAAAGTTGTAGCAATGGAAGCAGGGGTTGTCATCTGCTCAAATTTTGTTCAGTAAAAATGTAACAGAGCTCTCATGGACAGATGATATAAAATATTTTATATATAAATAAATATGAGGACCAAAAAACTCCTATAATTCAGAAATAAGCATATCAAGAATGGCAACAGTGGTAGCAAACAAGAGGCGAGTCAGAAGATCTGCTCGTGACATCATCATGATCTTCTCATCATGCCCAAAACCCAGAAGGTAAAGAAGCAATGAACATTAATGCAACCACTTCTTTTGGTTAGGTCTCAGACAGGAGATACCTAGCAAATTTGGGCTGGCTCTGCCTCAAGATGTAGCCCAACCAGAAATAACACCAATGTCCGACATATTTTATGTATTTATGAAGGTATTTTTAGGTCTACATAATGACAGTAGGCATTGCAGGTGCTACTTGAAATCCACTTTCAGCTTGGTTACTAGGATATTTCAAAGCATCCTTAAGTCTGCGTTATGCTGATATTGATTCTTAGTCCTTAAGTTTATTTAGGAAAGGAGGATGTGAGGAAGCGAATCTTTAAGATCTTTCTAAGGCAATTAGGTTTGGTTGTTTCTCTGTGTAGAAGCTGCTGTATCACAGATTATTGATCACCTGGAACTAGATAAAGTAGAACTGATGATTAAATAATATACACGGATATAGTATACATGAAAATATGAAGCCAAGGTAGGTGGAGTAGGTAGAAATCAAAAGCAGTCATTGAGCTACAGAAACTGGAAGCTTCATTCAGCTGCAGATCTTCATTTTCATCACTCTAACGCCCTTCAGTAGTTTGCAGAATGTTTTACAGCTGCATTTTAAGTGCAGTGCCAGGTACTCACACCTTCTTTTGATTTGTATGACTGAAATGTGCACAACTATGAAAATGCATGTTAAAGGTCAGGCCATAATTCCTTTCCTCAGTCTTTTTATTTGTATCATCAACAAATAGCATTTCCTTACATAATTCACAAACTATTTTAAAAACCTTAGAAAAATGCTGAAAAACCACCAAGGGGATGAAAATCACCACAAATTTAACCCTGCAACAAATGCAAGTGTGAGATGTATATAATTTGTAAAAAATATATATAAAAAATAAATATTCCTGAAGTTAACGTGTATACAACTACACACAAAAGTACAGGTTCTTTGTTTAATAACAGGCTTGTTCTTCCCCCAAATTCTTTGCTCTCTGGTGATTCACCCATGCAAAACTGCCCCCAGCTGTGTTCTAAAAATCAGTGGCTATAATAACCAAGAATTAAATTAGTACAGGAAAATGTCTATCTTGTAATTTTATAGGAAAGGTATCGTAATGAAACCTGAATATTCTGCTACTTCTAAGATGTTTGTTGATGCAATGGTGCTGAAACATTTTAAAAAAGAAAAATGAACACTTACTCTGATTTAACAGTATAATTTTATTGACTACCAAAGAGCTATTTCTGATTTATACCACAGAGATCAAAATCAGATGCAGTTCCTCTATAATATTCTTCCTAACATCTCCTGTATAGGTGGAAATCTAAGTAAGATTATGGGGTTTTATGCACGCATATTTGGCAGCCTTTTCATATTTATTGGTGTAGCAAATATCATTTGAATTTGGTGCCTTTTTACTAAAGAGTCAAATAAGTTATTTGCTGTATGTATAAGCATTTGATAGCAGATCAGACAAAGATAAAGCGTGAGGTATGAGTTTGCAGATGCAATAAAATGACTAAAAGGCCAATTCATCCCTCATGTAACATCACTGAAGTCAATGAATTTGATCTTTATGTTGAAAATCCAATTTCACACTTAAATAGATTATTTATATCAGAGTTGTTTGTTTTTTTGTTTAGTACTAGCTCTTGTAAGGATACCCTGTAGGATGAAACCAGCGATATTCACTTGTAACTTTTACACATACAACACACTGTCTGTTTTTTTTCCAAAGTATATCCCCGCAACTCATGTCAAGGAAATTCCAATGTACTTGCACTGCACATATAATTAGTGAACATTAGTCCAATTAGTGAAGATTAGGGATTTAGATGAGATATGACACTTGAGCTAGAGAGAATTCAGAGAAATCAAAAAGCTCAACTGATATCAGGAACTGTGAGGAAATATAGCTCTTAAAATCGAAGAATCACAGGATCACCAAAACTGTGGGACAAAATTGGACGAAGCTGAAGGCTAGAGGAAAAAGTATTTGAGCAAAGAACAGTGGCTGTTCCATAATAAAGATGTAAGATAAGAAAGTTTAGTGCGTATGCAAATCAGCAAGATTTAGAAAACAAGGACGTGCAAGTAGAAGGAGCACATTTCAGTCATACAGCAACAATCCCAGGGGTACAAAAATTAGTCGAAAACACATGGAGAAATGGGTACTCAAAGAAAGTGGTCAGTCTTATATCTTTGCACCTAGACCCCAAGGCACAGAGGAAACTGTGAGCAGCTGAAGTCTGTGTCCCCAGATTCTCAGTTTCCAATACTCCTGTCAACATTAAGTCTTTGGCTTCTTTCTTCATGAAACATTTCACATCTCACCCTGCATCTATTTCCTCTTAAGCATCCTCTGACTGTTTCTTCCTAAACAATTTCAAGTAGAGACTACTTATGAACAGGTAAAACACATATTTTGGATTTGCTCCAGCTTTTTTAGAGATACAGGATTTAGAGGTTTCATCTGCAGCAATTCCTGTTTCTTTATATCACTTTAAATGTTTATGCATTTTAATCAGAGGTGATCAAAATATTTCAAATTAAGAGTGAAGATTTAGGGCTCCAATACCGATCTTTCTATACACTCAAAATTTTTATGTCAATCTTCATTTTCCACAACTCTTTTTCAAATCTGATTAGAATTGGCCTTACATCTAAACAGTAACCAATTTCAGAGTTCTAGGACATTGTTCAGAACTAAGGTTTTTAGAGTGCAGGTCGGTTTTTCTTGTGGTAAAAAGAAATTGCTTCTGCTGTGCTATTTGTATTTGTATAACAACAGCTTGTTAAAAAACCTTACTCTCTGCCAAAGTCACAAACACCTGATTTCTTTGAGAAGCTGAGTGTTTATGGTTTTGAAAAATTCTGGAAGATAAAGTTAGGTTCATCCTGCTTTGCAATGTTTGGAAGCTTGCCACCTGAAAAATAACCTGTGTTACAACATGTGCTATTCCGTGGTGTGGGTTTGTCTAGTTTCCAATCAGAGGTTTTCCATCTGGGAAATACTACAGATTTGGATTGGGATTGTAGAAATCATTTGTCCAAACCTAAATAAGTATCTAGGTTCCCTGTAGAGAGCAAGAGGAGAGAAAGAAGAACCTTCAGGTGGTAATTCCTCTAAAATATGATTTATCAAAATGTTAATCATATTAATAAATGCAGACTAATCCATGCGCCTGTTGATTTCTTTGAAGAACTTTTGTAGCACTGATCTTCAACTACAAAATTGGTCTTGACTCTTCTTATTTATCCACACTAACTCTCCTCTTTCCTACAACTTGAAGCAATTTGCTGGCTCAGATTCAAATAGTCTGTACTCTCAAGTGTCCCACAAATCCTTTAAAAGCACACATTTCTAACTTGTCTCCCACCAAGGAAATTTAAGCTATAGTTTGGACACACATCTTACCTCAAAGTTAGTAATGTCTAAGAATGTCATATTTCTGCTCATTTAAAAAATTCAAAATTAATATCTTTATTGCAAATTATATTACTCTGGAAGTTTTGTTTCTTGATATAGAAACCTTATTCCTATTTACCATTTTATATTTTCTCCTTGCCTGTATAGCTGATGTACCCATTGAGAGCAGGGACATTTGTTTTATTTTGGGGCCCTGTCTGGATTACTTTTTTAATCCTGACTGCATCCAAAATAATTACAATTACTACCTTCTTCAGCTGCTCTTTTTACACATCGACACATGAAATATTTAGTTTAACTTCCTAACTAGTCAAGACTGCAAAGAATTTTGAAATGTTTTACTTTATCACTGTTCTTACTGACTCAATTGGCTTTATCCAGAGAGTTCATTTTCCTACTCTTCCTGGGATGATTTTACCTTCCCAATATTCCCTTTTTAGGTGATTGCTTCCATAACACAGTCCTGCACACTGCAGTGCCTCCTGTTAGGAGGAGATACGACCATTTAGCCACCTTTGGGGTAAAGCATTCATTTTGATGATGTCTGCAAAACTAGGAAGATTTATGGTGACTTAAATTTCTGTATGTATAAAGCAATGTCTAAACCACCTTCTGCCTGAGAATACCCAACTGCAAATATTTTGGTTCTCCCTTCATGCAGTTCCGATTGCTTTAAAATTCACATTCAAACTGATGTCATCTCGAAAACAGAAAACCGAGACAGAGGGTATGGAAAACATGTTTAATTAGCAGGGAAATTAACTTAATGCTGAGAGGCAACAGGTGCCTAATTGAGCATCCAAGCAATCTCCTCATTTTTAGATCTTTAGGGGTTTTTTCCTTGTTAACTGACAGATGAGAGGCAATGATGATACTGATGAAAAAAACAGTTATAAAACCTAAGGAAATACCACAAATAAGGAAGAAATGGCCAAAAGACTGGCAAGGCTGCTCTCAGCAGCAATCAGAGAAGGATTATCTAAGTTGATAAGCAACGAAAAAGTGAGAGAAAGGCACCATCTGTCTTTACCCTTCCCACAGAACGGTCAAACTCCTTTGCCTTGGCAATACCCAGACGCACACACCAGCCCAAGGCGACTCCAGAGCAAGAGTCCGGAGAAGCAGGCGTGTCTATGCAAGAAGCTTTCAAAGGTAAGGCATTTTTGTTTCTTTATCTCCTGAGCTTTAGGGCCAAATTTTGGTCCTAAAAGAAAAAATTGTCCTCATAATAGTAGAGTCTGTAGAGGTTTCTGGTCCAGTCCCCTGGCAGTTTCTTCTCCCAGTTAATACTCTGCCTCCCCAACCTACAGAGAGCACAAGCACTCAGAGGAGGTAAATGTTTATTCATTGCAGACAGAGTGCAGCAATGTTTCTAGTAAGGATGTATGTCATTTAAGATTTGAATCTACATGGAATTTTCAAGGCATTCAAAACATTTTCACTTCCTACAAACCCCAAGTTTTGCATTCTTCAGAGAGTACCCTTCTTTGGCGAGTAATGATTTCGGAGCTGTTAAATCTTTACATTATCCCAACCACATGTCAATTAAGGGAGGCATTTTATACAGATTACAAAGATTTGTCGGAGGTGGCCACAGCTTTGTTAAAGCTGTTTTGTGGACATCTTCATAATTAATGGAAAAATCATTAGGAATTCAGTCTTTATTAACCCCTGTAGCTGCAGGGGCCCATTTCATCTTAATTGCATTCATTTGGCACTGGCAGTATTATACGGCATAATCACTAATAAATGATCTTTTAATTTGTACCAATCAAGCGAGCTTGCTTTCATGCCAATATTCCTGTTTCTTTGATGTTGACCTGTCTTGATTTTTGATCATTTGAACTTAAGATGATTTACTGGAAAATCAATATCAATACCAAATCTGCCGTATTCATACATCTGTGGTTAAGCTCAATTTGACCGTATTTTGATTGAAATAAGTAGTGCTTGATTATCCATTCAGATTTTATGAAATAATCAGGTTGGGAAATCTACTCCTGTATTCTTATTCAAAGGCAAATAATTAGAAACTGTAGGAAAACTGCAGAGCTGGGACAGCATTTGAAGTAACACTTCAGATCCCACTAATTAACCAACTTTGTCTGTAATCTCCTAGAGGCCTCCACCAAGAGAGTGGTGGTAATATGCTATTACCCATTTAGCAAGGCCAACAGGGGCTTTGGCTACAGTTGTTAATAAGAAAATCTGAGACAGTTTCTCTCATTATACCCCCTGTCAGCACTGTCTCTGCAGTATAAAATAGCCATCATTGTTCTGTTGGTCAGTTAACCAGAAACCAGACTACTGTAAAAAAATACTTTACAACTAATTGAAAATGACTGAAACATTCCCTTATCAACCAGTTGCTTTGTGTTATTTGAAGAAAATATAAATGTTAGTGAAGGAGGGCAAACACAAAGTTCAGTCTCTTTAATGAATACCCCCTACATGAACTAGAATTACTGACTTAGCTAAAGAGAAAAAAACCCTTATAGCTATTACTTCAACCTCTTGGTTATGAATTAAACGGAAAAAAACCACACATGATCTCTCTCCTAATATTATAGCACTTACTCCCTTAGTACTGAATTAAATTATTGAGAATTTACAAGTAAATCTGTTTAATTACTACGAGCAATATGGGTCTTGTCTAAACTCTTACTGAGCTGTTACATGGTGATACAGCTCCACTACTGGCTGTGAAATAAATAAATAAATGATGTAGTGCATTCTGAGGTGTGGGAGGGAATGAGCTGGACCACTGCAGCTTCATCATGGGAGGGACTGTAAGGGCTCCTCCAGCTCCTGGGTCACTGCCTCGACCCTCACTGTTTCGCTTGCAGAAACTTTGGATGACTGACCTCCTTCCTTAAGTCGCTGCTGATTTGGGGCAGCCAGGTCTGAAACAATCCCCAGCTGCAAAAGGGAGATGAAGTTGGGAATGTGTGCATGTGTGTGTGTGGGTGGGTGTGGGTGTGTGTGGGTGTGTACATGCAAGTTAGATGACATTTTATTTTACCTCATTCCAATTTTCAGTGCAAATATTATAAGTCCATGAAATGCATAAGCAAGATTAAAGAACTGATCTCCAGTTGTTGAGATACGTACATGTGGGAAGCAAATAAAACAGTTTCAACGCTGTCAGGCAGTGGCATTGCACAGAAGACTTTCCAGGTTTGGGGGACGGAGAGGAATGCAGAAAACACTTTAATCTGAAACTGCAAGCATGAAATTGCTTCCATTAAGCTTGACTTCCTGATTATTGTGTAACATTATCAAAAGGCACACTTAAGGCTGTTTTGATACCCTAAGTGTACATTACCATTTCTAAACAAATTTAAAATTAATAATGACTGCCCTTGATGTATAATGCCTGATAGTTACTGTGGTTTGGAGGGGTTTTTTACAGCAGTTCTGTGAAGTCATCTGTCTTAAAAGATGGATCAGTAGTCTCACCTTTAAAATTATACTACAGCTACTTATTTGGGAATTTTGACAGAAGAATATTTATAATAGCAGCAACTGAGCTTTTGCTGCTGCTGAGCTGGTTGCCTGCCCCCACAAAGTAAATTTTATGTATAGGTTCCAGAAAAACTGCTTGCCTCATCTCTGTAGAGGAAGGAAGACAATATTCACTCCAATAATTAATTATTCACATAGATATAAATGCACCAAATTTATTAAACTACAATAACTGGGGGTGGGGTGGGGACAGGGGGAGTGAAATCACCTTTATCGATAAATGCCGTAGCTCATAATTACTTGTATCTGTTTGGGCAGTTCTTCAGATTACTAACTCAAGTATTTCTGTCTTTTCTACTCAGACAACTCTGATTTCTCTTTAAGCATGAGCCAGACAGCAGATTTTTCATTTTATGGCTATGCCTTTAAAAGTTCAAGCAATAGCCTCTAATTTAGTCTGTCTGTGCACTAATCTTAGTCCAACTGCTTATATTCATCTTGTTTGCACACTGAAGAACTGTTTTCTCCAATTGACCACTCTAAGTCATAGCTTAGCACTCTTCTGTTGTTCAATGCTCACCTCAGTGAAAATCCCAGACTCTTGCTAATATTTTAATAGCATGGATGTAAAAATCTTCCCTTGCTTGCTGAAAATCTTTTGGATAAACAGTGACACATAGAATGTCACCACATATTTTATATTTTCAAATAGTATCTCATGGCAAGTTTCATGGACACAGTTTGTTTGTTTATTATGACATGTATTGCCATGTGATTAGACATATTTTATTCTGATTAAGACTATTAATGGCTTCCTTGAGACTTTTTTCCAGCATTGAATATATACATACACAACATTCCCTTGAAATCTTTGCTTGTCTTATTAGAGAAGTCTTTAATACCTCCTCTTAAAAAAAAGTGCAATGCATGAAATACATTCACTCCTATAGTCACTCAAGAGAATAAAAAATATCTGTCCTAAAGAATCACATGCTACTTATTGTATAGATCTACATATAATTTTGCTTGATTTCGTTCCAAGTGCTCTCTGGAAAAAGCATAAAAACGATTCAAGATAGAATTTGAAAAACTGAATGAAACGAATGTCTTCCATGCAATTCTCTGCATGAAGCTCACTTTTAGCTTACAGCAAGCTTGCAGCCTCGTAAGTCTCACCCCGAAAAATTATTTTGATGTAAATAAGAGCAATGAAAGATTTGTGAAATCTAAAACTATTTTTAAGTTGGATTTAATTTTAATGAGATAGAAAGAAGATGAGCAGAGTGATTTTATTCACCAGCACATGCCTCTATTACTTGACTGAAGAACAGACACTGCACATCCCATCATAAAAACTCCAACCTTTTTGCCTCAAATCCTTGCTGGCCATGCCAATATTTTGCGTGTTTATTATTCTCGTCATGGATGAGTATTTATATCTGTTCTGAATTTGTTCTCCTTTAATTTTCATTTATGTTCCTCTTGTCCTAGCTTCTTGTGCTGGTCTGAAAATAGCAGCTCATGTTGACATTATCTGTTCCATTTAAAATTTTAAATACTTCAATTAAATCACCTCTTAAGTGATTTTTCTTTCTAGACTTCATAGATTTAGACGTTCAGCTTGTCCTTAGAACTTATGCCTTCAACCTTGCCATCTTTTCATGAACAGCAATATCACATCTATAATACATATCAAAGGTAACATTGTGCAGCTTGAGTGTTGTCTCTAACTTTCTTAAACGCATATATTCTGCTGCCCTGGCTGACTGTCCTAGATGGAACGTCTTTGGAACAACTTTTAAAAGGGTCTTGTCAAAGTCAACTGCATTACTTATATTCTAGTCACCTTTACATGTGCTTTATATTTATGATACCAGTGTTCAGCAATTTATGGTCTTTAACATTAGTTCTTATAATCATGTAAATATGCATTTAGCGGATGAAAAAAAAAATTAAAATTTAACTTTAATGCTATTCCTTACTATTTATCTTCTATATTTGGAATAGCCTTTCTTAATGTGCTTTGTTCTTATAGAAACCTCCCAATTTCTAATTTGTGGTTCTTAGACTCATAGTTACACACCTTCAAATTCCTTCTACGCTATTTCCAAATCAGAGACAAGTCCCCCAGTAAAATACCACTACAGCCACATTTTCAGATTTTATAACAAATAGTTTATGCAGAACATGATTTGTAAAAGTGCTGTAATAAATCAGAGGACTTATTACAGAAGTATTCTTCCATTTCAGTATCTAACCAGCAGAGGACTGCCTACTTTCCATAACAGAAAAATTCAGAAAGATCATGGAGGTAGTTGGAGAACAGCAACTCATCCGTGGAGAAAATGTCAAATAGAAAGTAATTCAAGTGAAGAATCCTTTCTTTGGTGTGCTGTAATTATAAACATGTCCCTCACATGCTTCTATCTTCTGTTCATCCTCCAGCCTGTGTTGACACCAGGGCTTGCTCTACCCAGGTGCAGCACGTTCCATTTGGTCATGTTAAGCTTCATGACATTCCCATGGAATAGGAGTGGCCACTCCTCATCAGCTATGTCAACCACACCACTCAATTGATGCCATCACCAAGTTTGTGAGGCTGCACTCAATCCCTTCACCTCTGTCATTAATGAAGATACTAAATAACACTGGTCCAAACATAGACCCTGTAAGGGTATTAGTCATCACTGATATCCATTGGGACTCTGAGTCACTGGCCACTACCCTCTGGATGTGACCATCCAACCATTTGTTTATCCAACACTACACTCATAAATCCATTTCTTTCCAATTTAGACAGAAGGACGTCGTTGAGGACCATGTCAGAGGCTTTACAGAAGTCCTGATAGATGATGTCTGTAACCATTCCCGTCTCCACTGATAAAGTTACTCCATCATAGAAGACCACCAGGTTGGTCAGGCAGGATTTGACCTTTATGAAGCCATGCTGACTGTCTCAAATCACCTTCCTGTTCTCCATGTGCCTTGGCTTCTAGAAGGATCTGTCCCATGATCTTCCCAGGCAAAGATGCACAGCTGACAGGACAGTAGTTCCCAGGGTTACCCCTTTCTAAAGATGAGTACACTGCTTCCCCTGCTCCAGTGGCCTGGGACTTCACTAGACTGCCATGACTTTTCAAGTATTACAGGGAGTGGCTTGGCAACTACATCAGCCAATATTCCTTGTAAGGGAGATGCTCCTGTCCCTGATTCACCTTTGTTGCCCTCCACTGGACTCATTGCAGTACCTCTATGTCTCTCTTGTCCTGAGGAGCTCAGAACTGGACATAACAATCCAGATGCATCCTTACTAGGGCTGAGTAGAGGGGCAGAATCACCTCCCTTGACCTTCTGGCAATGTTCTTCCTAAAGCACCCTAGGAAGGTGGCCTCCTTGGCCCCAAGGACACATGGCTGTCTCATGGACAGCTTGTTGCCCACCAGGACCCCCAGGTCCTTCTCCACAGAGTTGCTTCCCGGCAGGTTGGCCTCCAGCCTGTACTGGTGCCTGGAGTTATTCTTCCCCAGGTGCAGGGAGGATTCCCTTTGTTGAATTTCAGACAGTTTTTCTCTGTCCATCTCTCAAGCCTGCTGAGGTCCTTTCCAAGGGCTGCACAGCACCCTTGGGGATTGGCCATTCCTCCCAGCTTTGTGTTATCAGTGAACTTACTGAGCAGCAGTCCTTTTCATCAAGTCACTGATGAACAAGTTAAATACTGGGCTCAGTATTGAGCTCTGGGCATCATCCAACTGTGCCACTGATCACAGCCCTCTGGCATCTGCCATTCAGCCAGGTCTGAATCATGGAATCATCCCGTTGGACAAGACCCTTAAGGTCTTCAAGTCTAACCATTAACTCAGCAGAGCTAAGTCTACCATTTAAACCACGTCCCTAAGCCCTGGCAGGGTGGCAGTCCCACAAGCTGAGACACACAGCTCATTAGTGCAAATGGAATGCCTTTGGCTTTGACTGTTTCCTGGAGATCAGTTGGTTCCTTTGCAAAGCTTTGCCGTGCTTCACAGATGTACCAGCTTGGTAAGACCTAGCATAAGACCCATCACAGAGTGATGCACTGTGCAACGTAGGCACACCTGTCTGATCCTTAGATGCAGTCATGGCATGGGTCTGAGTCTCACCTGGACCAAAAGGTCTCAGGGACCTTCACTTGCCCGTGGTGAACATCCAACCTACATCTGAGCTTAGAGGAGCCCTGAATATCAGTAATTTATCCCTGGCTTCCTTGAGTCAGTTACTAACTCAGTCTGGCAGACTCTGTTTCACAAAATCCTGTTTCCTCCATAAGCTGCTGGAGGCACAGCACAGAGACAACCACAAAGTTCCATCACCACAAATTCTATATGTGAAAGCAAACTACTTTGTTTCTCAGCCTAAAGCTGCTCAGTAAAACAGACTGAAGGGAGGGCAGAATCTGTGCCTCCAACACGTGGTTATTTCCTCATCATTGGAACTAAATATGGAGGCAGACAGATTTACATGAGAGTGCATTTGAAAAAGGGATAAAATGTTCAGAAAGGAAAATGTTGTCATATAGCTCCACTGCCTACAAAACAGATGAGAGATTTTGTTTGGCTTCTCCTGTGACACTCCGCAAGACACAGCAAATGTACTGGATTTGTTTAAAAGTTGCAAATGTGTGATTTGGAAGTATCTTATAAAACTTTTTTTTAAAAGAAGGAATCCCGTCTCACAACTAGCCTTCACAATGTGCTCTTGGGCACCTTTTTTGGCATTGTGCTGTCAGTGCATTTGATTTGCTGTCTGCATGTGATGTTATGTGCCATATTGTCACAACTTAGGAAGAAGCAGTAAATTGAAGTCGAGTCCTCATTGGAATGAAACTCCCATTTTAAGGAGAAATTCAGATCTATTCAGTTTGACCTTGGAACTTGAATTAAATCTTTAGAAACTCAACTTTCTCAAGGGAAGTATGAGGTTTGTATGAGACTGGATATATTAAAAGCCTATACAGTTGTGTTGTAGTGCACGTGCTAGGATGGTTAATTTTTAATTTAGAGGACAATGAGAAAATCAAAGGGTTTCACCTGAGCTAATTTTCACAGAGCTAATTTGTTATACTCAAAGCTGGTTTATAAGCATTTAACAATCCATTAAAAAGCAGTATTAAAAGCTCAGTTGTGATTTTTACTGAAACATTTTTGTATGTTTAACCTGATTTGTGAATGGATTTTTTATAGTTCGGGGTGGTATCATAAAAATGCACATAAGCCTAGACTGGATTCCAATTTTGTATTGTAATAAGCAGAATTTTATGTATGGGTCTGTATGCACATTCAACAAATCATTCAGAAAGAAAAATCAAGTGGATGTGGTTATTGAAGATGAGGATGGCATTTACCTGCTTGAAATTTGATGCATATAATACATAAGGAGTTGTCCTTGCTTCAGCCATAAAACTAATCCATTTAGATTGTCATGTCAGGGAGTTGGGCACAAAAGGTTTCTGCGAGACTACAGCATTCACCACCTCAGCGTAGCAAAGCAGAACCCACAGCGGAAAGCAAAGCCAGGACACTTGCGCTTGTCCTACCTGCAACAGGGTCCTAAATCCTCTCTCAGGACTGGGAAAGTGTACTTGCCCTGCTCCCACACAGAGAGGCAACAGGGATTCTGAGATTTCTAACACGGCCAAATGTTTTTCTCCTGCTATCATTGCTGAGTAAATGCTGACTTATCTTCATTAAATCTGCATGCAGCAAATCAATAAGAAGTTGGGGGGCTTGTTTGTAGAAGTATCAGAATCATTTTGGCATGCTGTTAACATGTTGATGACTCACTTTAGTGTGAATTCAGGAGTTGCCAGGAAATATTGCTAAGGCTATCTAAGTCTAGCTAATGCAGAAATGATAGGTACACTGCAATCCATGTGTCAGAGTAAAAGGGAAGGAAAATAAAAACCTCCCAGTGCTTACAATTCCTTGAATTGCAGTAAGACATGGGGTTTAGGCTTAACTGCATTTTATGTCTGTGCTTTTCTAGAGGGAAAAAGTGGACCTGTGGTTTTTTCTCACAGTAAGGAATGTGGATGTTTAACCCCAGAAGTTCCTTCAATTCCACAAAGTAGCAGATGTACCATTTGTAATGTGTGATGCTCTGTGAGTGCTGCATTTTTGTGCCCTGGAGTGTAGGAATATGACAAGGAGAGAAGCTACCCACAAGAAATGAGGAGGTGGAACAAGATAGGAAGTGGATGTGTTCAGTGCAGGATGCACAGTACAAGGTTTATCAAGCTGGGATAAGTCACACAGTACGGCCAGCCTGGAAAAACACTTCCTAGCAGCATTTTGTCAGGCACCCTCTCTTTTTTTTTTTTTTTTTTTTCCTTTGGGCCTAATGCAAGGTAGATTATGGATTTCTCTGCTAATTTGCAGAAAAACAGTATTTTCAGCAGCATCAGTGTCCATAGCTCATCAGCTCCTTATTTCATAGAAGCATAGAATGGTTTAGGATGGAAGGAACCTTAAATATTAGCTAGTTCCAACCCCTCTGGCATGGGCAGGGACACCTTCCACTGGACCAGGTTGCTCAAAGCCCTATCCAATCTGGCCTGAAATCCCCTTCCAGGGATGGGGAGTCCACAGTGTCTTGGAGCAAAATGTTCCATTGAATTACCACCTTTTCAGTGATGAATTTCTCCCTAACATCATCATTCAAACCTTCTTCTCAAATTACTGCCTTTCCTGAGCATGGAAGAAGTTCAGCATTGATAGCCCCTCTCCCTTGGATGCTCAAGACAATCTGTGCATGTTAATTGCAGTGGTGACTTTCTTATGTGGATTTTCCATCAGGCTCAAAGATAAAGCATCAGATGGGTGATACTGAACCAAGGACCTAAGAGCTGAAGTCTCTGAAATACCATCAAACTAAGCTATGTTCCTCAGTTGTTTCCATCTTACTAGAATTATAGGATATACACAAATGTGCAACTTAAAGTATGTGCAGTACCCTGGTACAAAGGAGTTACTGTTTGAGACTTTGGAAGTTCACAATAATAGCCAAAGGACCAAAATATTTTTAAAGGTCAACAAATCTCCAGTAATTTATGCATCTCTCTTCTGAGAAATTATCATATGATCATTTTCATATGTAATTACCTTCTTCCTTTTTTGCTGATTCACCTCTCAAACCCTTCATGCATATGATTGAGAAGCATCACCTTGCACATAGGGGAGGAAGAAAAGATATAATCAAACTATATATCTGATCTATAAGTCTGATTTTTTAGTCAGTAGAGGCAGTTTCTGATCTTTGTCACTTGCAGAGGGAGAGGGAAAATTCACTGAAACAACCAGTGATTTTTTTTTATGGGAGAAGAGTCAGAAGGGGGTGGGGTAGGACATTGAGAGTAGGAGCCTTTGTTCAGTGAAACAAATGTTAACACCAGAATACAGATAAAACTTTATGTATTATTAAAGAATACATTTTGCTCTTGGAAAAATGTAATGCAACCTGGAATCATTTATTCAAACTGGTAATTCTTTTCATGTTGTCACATTACAAAAGGTCTTGATGTGTCTTGTGTCTGACTGAAAATATAAAACACTGTGGTAAAGGCACCGAATAAGAAGGACTATATTTTCGTTAGCTGTAACACCAATGCAAAAATTACCAAAAAAACCCCAAAAAATAAAAGGGAAAAAGCCCCACATAAATTGATGGGAAATGGGAAAGGGGAAAAGCAAAGATAATCTGATAGGTCATTTTTTTTTCCATACATGAGCATTTAGTCTACAGTAATCTACCAGGACTGTCAAATTTGATTGAAAGATAATGCAAGATTTTTTTTCCTGACACAATTTATAGCATGTATCCATTAGGAATAATTATGGTTGCATGATTTTGCTAGCTGTTATCTCTACAAGTGTTACTAATGGTTTTATCAATTACTCCCTGTCCAATAACTGCATGGTTGTAACCTAATTTAAAGACACTCTATCACTAGGCTGATTTGTGTAGTAGTAAATGACAGCATTTGAGACACCAGCCAAACGACTCACTTCAGTGACTTAGTTAGTCTCTAATAATTAACAATTAGTAGGTACCTAGGAAAAGCTCAAGAGAATAGAGCTCCTCTGTTTCCCTTTCTTATCTAAATACAAGAAGTTACCAAGACAATCTCCTGTAAACATAAACCTTTAAATAAATTCTCCTTCTGTGGCTGATAAAAAATGTGCTTTATTAAAGGTGAAGAGTTGAGGAATAAAACAGAACTGAACTTTAGGATCCATGGTTGTAAGACACAGTGACAACCTAAGGAGGAGATTCGGGATTATACTTTGAGGTTTTGCTGTTAGTGCTATAGTTCAAAAGCAAAGCCAGTGTGCTAAAACAGGAATAGTGCTGGCAAAATTGTGCTATTTCCTTGAACTTTAGAGCAAAAATGCTGGATGTGCAGAAAGAAGCACTTCATTACAGATCATTAGTGAGGTTTTATGTACAGCTCAGAAAGGTATTGCCTGCTCAGAACAGACTGGAAAGAAGTCTATTTTAAATGAGTGTAAAAGATGGTATTCCTCCAAGGATGTTATCTCTGAGGATTTTAAAGAAATTTTCCATTAAAAAAAAAAATCTCTCCTCTTAAATAAGACTTTGAACTTTAAGTTTAAAGCAGGATCTTGTACTCTGCAAGAAACTATTTCTATGTAGGCACAAAGATATTTAAAATAAACGTGAGTGTACAGGGGTTAAGGTTTTTACAGTGCACAGTCCTTTGCACAGTCCATTAGTATATATGAATCTAGTTTGATGGGCAAAATTGCCCAGAATAATTCATCATTTTGGTTATTGTGTCAGATCTTAGTACATCATCTCTTTCAGATTATCCAAGATCTCAATGTAACAATCTTTCCCTAGGAGCCTCGAGGGTTGTATGTTTATAAAATGCTGCACTTTACCCACTCAACAGTCTGATGACATTTTCAGGCTTACATGCAAAACCAATATCTGCTATGAAACTTGCACATTCTTCGTAGGAACACAGGAGCTGACACACTGGATTAGATCAGTGATCCATCTAGAGTGGTTCCTGTCTCTGACAGATGCCAAATCCCAGCTGCTTTAGAGGAAGGTGTGAGAAACCTCATCAGAAAAAATCTCTGGAAGCACCTGCCTGTAAAGGGAGTTGTTTCTTAAACCTTTAGTAAGTGACTGGTTTATGCCCTAAAGCATGGCTGCATATATGCTTTAAAAATTACAGGGTTTTTGTTATAATTACAGGAGCTGTCACTATCCTTGTAATATTTGCATTATATTCTTGATCTCAAGGCTATGTCTAGATTCCACAGCACAGTCCCACTTCCCTGATCATTATCCAGGTTGAGGGCTGACCCAGACAGGCTGCAGTTTGCTTTTAGGCAATGCGGTCAAGTTTCTTTCTCCTGGGATCCAAGTCCTGCCCAGAGATGGGGGAGATAAAGAATGCCTAGTTCCCAGCCTGACAGGGGCTCTCAGATCACACAGTTTAAAATAGTCACAGAAACCAAGCTGCCATTAATTAATTCAGCTGGGTTGGTTTGGACATTTTTTAAGTCTCTTCTGTTGTATTTGAATTTTCTTTCTTTTTTTGTTAACCCCACGCTTTAAATTCATAGGAACAGTAAGCAGCCAGACTCCTTTTTTTTCCCCACTAAATATTTTTTATCTTCGTTACTCTTACCATTTTCTGGTTTTCACCCACAGTCTAAAGCAAGCAATCTATTTTCTTTTGCATTTTCTTAACTTATATTCAACCATCTAAGCATTTCATTGCCATTTTGGAAGCTCTTTATTTTCTGAGATACACTATACAGTATGCTGAGTGTAACATTCATTTATCTAATGTCATGAAAAAAATTTTAATTCTGTTCTCTGCCTCCAAATGTATCCATAACGTAAAAATTATTTAATAATGTTAAATGACAAAATGCATGCCTTCGATTTTAGCTTAATCTGATGAAAACATTCATCAGATAGCAGAGCATTTGTCCATTCAATGAGCTCATAAAACAGTCTCAAGTCTGGGTTGTCAAAGACAGAGATGGTCTTCAAAATGTAGTTTTAACCTCACCCACCCTTCCTGGTTCATCTGCATATTCTTTTGAAAACCACTCATTGAGTATCTGTAGCCCAAATGATGTCATCAGGCACAGCATGCAGCCACTACAAGTGGGACAATTATAATTTTTGTAGCTGATTAATCATCATGAAAAAGTAACAGTCAATTGACTCAATCATACATCCATGGTGATTAATCACACTTCACTTGTGTTTTTTACAAGTATTTTACCGACAGTGCAGATGTTGGATGATTTTTCTCCTTGAGCCTTTTCCTTGGTCACAGATGTTAAGTAATCACCTTGTCCTGATACTTGACTTACCTAATTTTTTCTTCTTCAAGCCCTTAAAAACAAATGTGCTTCTTACATGGAAAGAAAATGTTATTAATTTTTTTTTACAAGTCTATTAATATTTGAAATCACCACAATTGTCATTTGTAGTCTTAGATGTTTTCAATAAGCACATTGCTCTTAAATCTGTTCTCTGTTACGCATGACAGCAGGAGTACTAATAAAACCCTGACAGCAGCAGGTAACAGAGTCCATCTTATTTTTAGGCCACAGTTAGAGCTTCTAATCCTAGTGCATGAAGTCTCACTTGATTTTAACTAATTGGCATCCAGGCACACAAACAAGAAAACAAGAATCTTATGACACCAAAATATTTCATTTCAGAGATACTGGCTGGTAGATTTTAGTCTTAACCTTGGTTAGAAAGGTAAGGGAAACTGCTGAACTGCCTCAGCAGATGAAAGTGTTATAACATACAGCTAAAACCCTACTAAGGATATTTTCCATGGAATTGCATCTATACTGATGAAGCTGTGAGAATTTAAAACCACCATCTCTCCTATAACCATTATATTCTATTGGGATATGTCACATGTGCATATAGAGAGATAATTTTGTTTTAAGGCGTGCAAGTCAATTTCTAGGTGATTTTCAAAGATTTATTTCAGAGGACCCCTTATAGATAAAATCTATATATTTCCCAGGCTGCCCTCAATACTGCAGATGGAAATGCGTAGGGCAAATAAGTTGTTTACCTCAAACGATGCAAGCCTCAGTGACTCTAACCACGTTTCATCCTTCAGAAAAAGCCAAAGATCCTCATTCTATTTTAAAAAAGTATCGTGCCAACCTCTTTACCCAGCCTTAGATCACTGTTAAGATCAATGCATACAGTGGAAATTGCTTTCATGAAAAGATGACACAGCTGCATTGAATTCTGCACTAGACTCCAGTCTTGATACTGTTAATAAAGAGCCTAAGGTTGGGTATAATTGTTAATACACTAATTCTAAAAATCCACTCAAATGTCACTTATAATCAGGATTTTCTACTGTGCTAGGACCCCTGGGGAAACCTTTGAAGCTGTGAATGGTGTACACGATGACAGGGATGAACATAAGAAGGTAGAAGGCCACCGATGTTGTTTCGCTTAGTTGTATAAAAGTATCATGTGTAGAAAAACTTAGAAATACTGGCAGCTAGGAAGATGGAAAAGCAAAGCGTGAGATGGAAGGAACACACAGATCCAGAAGGAAAAGCTTTACGCTAAACCCAGTTATTTCAAAGCATTAGGGGGAGAGATGAAGAAACTGTATGGCTTGTAATTTACAGCAGAAGTACTAAGGCAGAAAAGACATTATAAAAGCTTTTCATCAAGAAGACATCCATGACATAAAACTATTTAAAACAATAAATCAAAAAAAATTAGTCATTTTATTAGCAGTAGAGATGAACTTTACACCAGATGTGAAAAAGTGGGATGGCTGTGAAACCTTGAAAAGGAAAATGAGAGTAACAGAGTAAATTAATATGAAATATCAAAAAAAATCTTTGAATGTAAATCAGCGATTATAAATTAATTGGCTTTTAATTTTATTAGAGCTGCACACACTTATTCTCTTGTTTTATAATATCTTTGGTATTATTATGTATAACATTTTGAAATGTAACTTTGTGTACTTCCTCTCAGTTCTTGTTGCACCTTATTTATGATTCCTGCTTGGGCTGGTGTGAAGTGAATTTATATACCTCAATAATGAAGTACAGAAGAGTTGGACAGACTTTTCAGAGTCACAAGGCCTGCTGTAAAAAAAAATCCCTCATGAATCTTTTACAGCTATAAGCGGCCTGGCATGGGTAATAGCTCTACTGCTAGGGGAATTTTGGCCAAAAATATTTTTAAAAGCTCCTGAGAAAAAGAGGCTGTCAGGATATATATGTGGTGGTGCTAGAAACAGTTGTTTTCATTAGGGAAAAGTTTTCTCAGTTTTTGTTCGGAATAACTTACTGCCAGAGATGATAATAGTTGCTTCCTACTCATAGGATCACAGAGTGGGTTGGAAAGGACCTCAAAGAGCACCTAGTCCCAACCCCCCTGCTGTGGACAGGGACCTTTCAGTAGACCAGGATGCTAAGAGCTCTATCCAACCTGACATTAAACATTTCCAGGGATGGGCATCCACAACTTCTCTGGGTAACCTGTTCCAGTACCTCACCACCCTCACAGAAAAGTTTTTCCTAGTATCTAATCTAAACCTGCTCTCTTTCAATTTGAAGGCATTTCCCCTTGTCCTGTCACTACATGCCCCTGTAAATAATCTCTCCCCCTCTTTCTTGTAAGTACTTGAAGGACAACACAGGGGTTTTTAACTCTTCTACCAATACAATTGAATTTGAGGTGTAGGTTGATCATTACTCACTTGCATGGATTTCCGCAGAGGGAACAAGAGCTGGGCTGGGAGCTTCTCTCCCAAGATTTCTTTTCAGTTAGAGTGCAGATCACATAGGAGATTTCAAACCATTTAATTGATGGCAGAATATGGCAACAGCAAAGAGAGAAATAAATTGATGCTGGAATAACAATTGGAAGAAGAGGTATTTTCCTGCTGTACAAAAGTGCACGATGGAAAAAAGAGAGGAGATTACTAAAAGCCAGGAGGCATGAGGTGGGACTTGTGAGGGCAAGAGATTAGGACAGAAATAAGACACTTAGAGAGTGGCAAAAGCCTTTTTCTGATGTGGAAATGCAAATTAGGTTTTCTGGATGTCACTGCTCCTCTAGTCTTGGTGAATATGTAGCTGTGAAACTTGCTGCCAGTGTGACTAGTTCCCTTGTAGGATCAACACTCTAATGACCCAGGCCGTGGTCAGGGGCAATCCTTCAGCTCACCAAGTCAGGGACTGAGCAGAGGGTCATTTTAGAGCCCTCTAGACATCAGCACAATACCAAGCAATGAGACCTTTTGATGCAGACTGAAAGAGGAGCAGGATTCAGTTTGTGTCTAAGCAACAAAACAGGAGAAATTCATGCAAGTAAATACAAGCTTCCCAGAACCAGGTAAATCTGTAATTAACTCTACTTCCTAGGTATATCTTGTAACTTTGTTACAAGCTGTTAACATGCCTGAGGAGCCAATCTTAGAGCCTGGACCCCTAAGACTTGTGTAAGAGACCCAAGCCTACCTTATAACAAGGTAAATGAATCAGCAGGGCCCAGGCAGGCTGTTTAGCAGCAGTCTATTGGTTAAAATCCTCACGTCGATGCAGGCTGTTTTCACTTTCAGCAGAACAGCATTTTCCAAAAATGTGCTGATCAGCTCTAATTATCAAGGTTACAAACTGAATCACTCAAAAGGTAAGAAATGCCAGAATCTGTGCTGCCTGGGTAACCTTGCTGCTCACATGCACACCCCTTGCACATGCCTTATGATACAGTCTATAATTATCTGATTGCTTGTTATTTTTGCCCCTGTATCATTGGAGGCATGGGATGCACCTGCAGCAGGGATGAATCAGAGTGAAGCAGTGAAGGTGGTTGCTCTCCTTAGACATCCTGTTTTGGTTGGTGTAAAGACATGTAGGCTGAATACAGTGGGCAAAGAAAGTTTAAGGCACGAATTATGGCAAAAAATGCTGATCAGAAGACCTAGCTCTAGCCAAACCTCCACCATGGGACTCCTCCAAGGTTCTGGTCAAATCACTTAAGCTAAATTTTGGACAGACGATTCTTCAGAGGAGACCCAAACTGCTCTGAAAAGCAATGCCTCTGAAGGAGATGAAGGAGATTTATGAAACCAAGAAATACCACCTTTATTTTGTGCTTTCTGTGTACCTCAGTTTAGACCTTGGGTTTTGATTTACAGAGCTTTGGAGCAGTCACACCTGCAACCAAAATCAATAACGGGAGCTGTACTTTGACGGCATAAAGCATTGTACAGTGCAATGCTAACATCTCTGTGGGGAAAAACATCCAAATGCAGATCCTAAACTCTGCTAGCTGGGAACACAGAGCTAATGGAAAACCTGGTCCTTCATGTCCCTGTACCCTAATTCTCCACCTAGACAGTTTGAATAACAATCATATACCTCACACACCAAGGACATAATGAAAATAAATATAATGTATATCTGAGAAGCATACAGACTGTAAAATAAAAAGCCACAAGCAAATTAATAGCTTTGTCTTCAGAGCAGAAGAGGCAAGTGGTAAATAAGGCACAAAGCCGAGAAAAGCAATGAGGAGGTGCCAGATAGCTAAATAAAACATTACACAGCACTGATGCTCCCTGTGCCCTGAAGGAGGAAGGGATCCCAGGGAAAAGGAGCAGAATCTTTTTATCTAACTGAAGATTGCATCAGAAGACATGGATAGAGAGAGGTGATGGTCAGTGTTTGATGACACAGTAAATCCAGTTTAAGGCTTCCTAGAACGGGGAAATAGGCATAGCGCCACAATAAAAATGGTGGTCAAGTTTGATTTTTTTTCAAAAAAAACACAATTTTAACAAAACTTGGGTAATAATCACAAATTTTAAGTTCATAAACTCAGGTTTTATGTTTGTCAAAATATTATTCTTTTACAGAAGACAACATGGAAAGATAGGACTGACACAGGTACTTGATTTGGAGTTTGAAGTGCTTGGTGTGCATGCATTGTAATGCTAATGCTTCTGGAATGGGAAACCTAGCACAGGTTCTAAACATTAGCCTGTCTTTGTCCACTTGATTTTGAAAACTTAACAAATTTAACAGACCTTTCCTCCACTCTCCTGTCTGTTATATGGAGGCTGTGTAGAGTTGCTTGAAACAGTCCCTAGCAAACAAGCAGCCAAATTTACCTACTTGCATCACTGTATTCATCAGAAAGCTTCAAACCCATTCTTACCCTATCTCTGAAACATTTGTATGCTGAAAAATAGAATGCAATATTCCAAAATAACTATATTGTGCCACAACTTTAGCTAAATGATTACTATTCCCTAGTGTTAGAATTTTTGAAAGACTTCCAAGATACAATTTTGTTTTGTTCCTTTTGAAGACGTCCATTATTCTGAATAATCCTTTGGATCAGAAGAAAATTTGAGTGTGAGGCATTTTTCAGAAAACACTTTTCTTTTGCAGACTTCGAGCAGAAAAATTCTGAAAACAATATTCATTGTTATTCTTGATCAAAATCTTCAGATTTCTCTTTTTGCCAAGTTCAAAATTTTCAACTACAAAAATTCATTTTAAAGCCTGAAATACTTTTTTGTCATTTCTTTCCCCATTCAGCACAGAACTACTCTATGCCAAAGATGAATTTAATCTCCCCAAAGCCAAAACTTCAAATCAGTTTTTAACCACATTGCACATTCAATCCCTGAAACAGCAAAGACAGAAACAGAACAGCATTTCAGTAGGCAGTTACCATCAGGACGTTGTGGCACACTCTAGTTTGTTGAAAAAATATAATATAATATCAAACTGAGGCAAAATCTGTTCAGTTCCTCGGCTACATGAATTGCTGGATTAGACAGTGCAAGAGGAATAGAAGCTTCTCTAACTTCTCTTGTCACTTAGGTTGCTTCCCTTGTGCCTGTGAACCAGTACAAACTTAATTAGCTAAACTTTATATTTTTCCCTGCTGAAGTAGCACCAATTTTGAGTGAGACACTGAGCTGCCAGAAGGGTGTATCTCAAGAAACAAGGTGGCTATTTGATCTTCTTGTGACACCAGAACGTTCTTCAAATGGGACACAACTTTAATCTATACCTGCTCTACAGACACTTCCACTGCCAAGCAGCCAACAGAAGCTTTCATACCGAGGAGACACAGGCACAGAGTGTTCAGTAACTTCCAGAGGCATGAACTTATAATGCTTTTACTGTTCTTCCTAAACAACATGAGCAGTGGGCACCCCTCAGCCAACAAACCATGATGCCCAAGCAGAACCCAGAAGGCTGCCCATGGCTCCAGGAGAGCAGGGCAGGAGGACAAAGGCGGTACTCAGTGTGCAGGAAAAACATGGACGAGCTGGTCTCCAAAGAGCAAAAGCATGTACCACCCATGCTCCCAAAAATCCCATCCCTTTCTTCTTCTGGGCACGTTGAGCCAAAGAGCATCATACAGGCCTTCCTTCTGAAAAATGTCTTTGTAAGTAGTGTTCTGTACAGCAGTTTGTTTTCATGTTTTCATTTTAAATCTTTATTTAGCTGAATAGCAGTTCAAAGCACTTGAAGGCTGAACTGTTAAAGATCCTCCCATAACATGCTAGCATCATTCCACTTCAGGATACAGGACTGTTCTCTCAAATAAATTGGTTTGTTGGAAAATATTTTCACACATTTTCAGCTAAAAAAGTATCCCAGTGGAGGAATTTATCCATTTCACATTGCTCATGCACACAAAATCAAGCACAAATGTTTTCAGAGTCTATAAAATGTACATTTTGTGAAACTCCCATACCAAAAATGGGGAAATGGGACTCTGACAGGGAAATTTAAAGGCTTATTCTGCTCAGTACAAGTAATCAAGTTCAGGGCCTGAAGTGAAGGAGTCACATGAAATAAGCATAAAAATCTTGCAGTGGGATTAGGTCATCATCATAAGTTCTTCCCAACTGAAAATTCTATTCTATTCTATTCTATTCTATTCTATTCTATTCTATTCTATTCTATTCTATTCTATTCTATTCTATTCTATTCTATTCTATTCTATTCTATTCTATTCTATTCTATTCCATTCCATTCCATTCCATTCCACTCCATTCCATTCCATTCCACTCCATTTTGTCTTTCTATCAGAAAAATCTTCATGGAGAAGATTCACAGAAGAATTCTCTCAAATGTCAGTTAAGTAGCTTTCCTAGTTTACTTTTCATTCTCTCATGATCTCTACTATTGAATTTTATTTGTACATCTTGTATGCCTTAAATTCTTATAATCAAGTGTTAATATGTGCCGTAAGTCTGTATAAAGTCTTTTTTTCCTCTCTTAGGCCTTTGGTTCTAGAAACTCAGCAAGAAAAAATTCAGAACTTTAACATTTGACTCATTTACTGGCATTAATATTCCTTTGTAGATATTTGGAGTTATACTTTGTGCGCTTCATTTTTTTGCTTTGTTGTTCTGCTGTGTTGGTTGGAAGAACTCTGCTAAAATTTACCTGCCATTCAGTTTAATTTCTTGTGTTTAGGGCTGTAGAACATTCCATGTAAAGTTAATCAATACAAGGATTTATGAAACATCGAAACAGAACAGTCTAAAGGAGGAAATTATAGTCAGTTCCAGTTATTAAAGATTTCCTATACTAAATTTAGTATAAGAGAATCCTTATACATCTTCTTTTAGGGTATTTGTCAAGTGCACAGACTGAAGAAACAATTGTTGTTGGTTCCACTGCAATGTGTCTTTATTTGCTGCTTGCTATTTAATGCTAGCTGGAAGGAAGCAAACCATGTCATGTGGAGGTGAAATACTGATTCGATTTTAGTCACTAGCAGCTCTTCCATTAATTTCTTCTGAAATTTTACCTGATGTGCAAACCCTGTGCAATGGAAAAAGAAACAGCAAATTTTATAAGATGAAAATAGGATGAAAATATACATGACTCGGCATCCTTCCTATATTCAGTTGTCTCACAATGCAAGCCACATTAGGTACGTATATACATACATGTTCATATATATAGGCATCTACAGGTATTTATAACAGGTATATATATAAAAGAAAGATCTTCATGTATCATTACCTAGTTTAAATGCAGGATTTGGAGTCAAATATATTTGTTTCTTTTCAGGATTAACAATATATTTGCTAATCTTGTTTACCTTCAATATTTATCAAAGACTTTTGCCTCTACTTTCATTTGTTCTTATGACTAATCAGAATGCTTTATACAGCAAATTTTATGAAGATATTTGTGTCTCAGAACACTTTGACTACCTAAAACTTATATAGACTTTTAAATATTTATTTTGGAGGACTTAAATATATTCACAATTCTGGTTTTTGTACTTTAGTTTACAAACAAAAAAAAAGGTGCATTTTTTTTAAAAAATAAGATTTCATTCATATAATGAACTGTCCATCTACACTATATATATATATATATATACACATGCATGTATATACCTATGGTTTTTATGCACACATGCAAGCACACACACACACGTACCCTACGAAGTTTGGTTACCTTATAATAACATTGAAAGTATTAATACCAAAACACTCACCTATCACAATATACTTAATCTGTCCCTTTCATAAATTGCCTTGTAAATAATATTTCAATATAAGAACATACAGATCTCTTAAGAACTTCAAAAAAAGAAATTATCTGCACATGTCAGTGCAAGTCCAGTTACTTGGCTAACTTATCCATTCCTGTAGGCACTGACCTGAAGTTAAAACACTTCATTTTTTTGTTCTCTCTAAATGTAATCTGAAATCTTAATTAGTCACTCATTTTGCTTTTGTGAACAACTTCTCAAACCAAAAATTACTGTCTAGCTTCTATTGCTTCTCTTTCAGTTGCCTAGCATGTCTCTGGTACTCCATGACACTTCAGTAAGTGAGTTGCTACTGAGTCATTAATGATTTAAAATATTTTCTCATGAAGTTCTGATTTGCAGACAGCTCCTCTTGCCTCTTGTCCTTCCTTCACTTACAAACTGGAACATAATGGGACTTATAAAGAGAAAATAATAAACAATAAAAAACAAATTTCATTGACATACAGACCACACAGAAAACTAGCTTATGCAAAAGGCAGAGTGCTCCAGCTATATGTTTTCTTTTTAATATGACAACACTGTTCTATACACTATTATTTTTAACAAAAAAGTTTAATAATGCAGAATATAATAACAAGCCACAAACAGGAAAACAAGGTGTGGTTAAGTTCTCATTGTCACTTCCTTCTATCAGACACTGGTCATCAGGCAAAAGGCAAGTTTTCAATTGTTCCAGTTTGTTCATGTTAGTACTACCTTTCTTCCTCAAAATTACTCTTTTTTTTTTTTTTTACAAGAAGATTCTTTGGAAACAATTATCAGCTGCATTGTGGAGAGCAACTTGTACACATATGAGCAAAACAGACATTTTATCACTGCAATTCATATACATTTACAAGTGGTGATAGCCTCCTGTTAATTGCACAACAAAGCTCAAGATAATAAAATATTTACTGTAGCCAAAGCTGGATTGCTTTTGAAAAGGAGTAATTCTGGGGTCAAGCAACAATCTTTCAGTCCTCGTTGGGAAAAAAAAAAAAAAAAGTCCAGTCTTTATCTATCTATGTTTCTATTTTTCAAATCTTTGTATTTTCCCTTGGGACATATGATATGGGAACCAGAGATAAAGAAAACAACAATAAAAAGAAAAAGATTATATGGTGGTGAACTTTTTCAGAGATCGGAACTGCAGAATATGTTGCATTGATATCTGTTTCTGGTGACATAGAAATAAGTTGAGAAGTACTTAAAAGCGTTAACAGGGATGAGACCCTGTCTTTATAGCTGGATAGGATCAGGCTCCTTTTTGGGCTCACTCAGTATGTGCTGTAAGTATTCAATGCCAATATTCAAGACACAATCCTGTAATGTCATTACAAGGTCCCATCACAGTCACTTGCACATTTCCTTTGGCACAGCAGATTTTTTTTGATGGGGGACAGGGTCAACAGTCAAGAAATCCCTGCCCTCTAATAAGACAGCAGGAGAAGAAAAACACTTGCTAAGCACTTCAGCTGTTCTCAGATTCATAAAAAACATCATGTTGTGGAGATGATAATGTTTCTTTTTCCTGTTGGTCAGCTGCTGGGAAACCTTTGGGAATTTACTGGGTAAAAGCTCCAAAAACTCTGAGGTACTTCTTTCACTCACCTTGGTAGAGTAGCTATGTCAGAACTTCTGGTGCCATATACACCATCACAGGCAACATTTCCCATTATTCTGGAGGGTGGGACAGGAGCAACTGTCCTCTCCCTGACATTAAAAATAAGAACAATGAGGAAGCTCTTCAGATCTTCAGAATGTTGACGGTAATCACAAAAAGCATGATGATGTAGACAGTGGCAAGACACTGATGCCCCCAGGTAAGGGAAGAAATCTGGGACCAGAGGACACAAGGCATCTGAGTTACTCACTTCGGAAGTTTGGTTTGGATTTATGCTCATGCACAAACCAGCAGCCCCTGGGAATCAAAACAGCACACTTCAGTTTGTGCATTATGGCAACAAAATCTCCCAGTTCTGTTCTTTCTCTAGTTTTGCACCTTTCACACTGCAGGAGAGTCTTTTTATCAATCTTAGTCTGTATCCCAACCTTCTTGCGTAAAGGTTAAAAAGAATGTATTGATTATACTGTGAAGTGTGCCAATGACATTTCTAAGGTTGTGTCGTACTAATCTATAGATAGCTAGGGAGTGTTCATGCTTGATCAAGTTCTTGTTATTACTGGGAGAAGCTCAAACCTTAACAGATGAAAGATGTTTTTCAAATTACATAGCTCTGTAAAATATTTTTCCTGATTCACAGCATTTTAACTTCCCCTTGCTCTTAATGTACAACAAATCAGAAGAGTCTACAGAAAGGAACTGTGATGAAATCCTGGTTATGGGATATCTGTCATGAGATTCAAAGTAGTCAGTATTTCACTTCAGGTTCTTGATATAAACAAGGAATATAAATCTTCGTTTCTAAGCAAGCATTGATCAAGGTAGTGGTGTCAGATCTGCTCCCGGGGCCTTTTCTCCCTGTTTTGCAGCAGTCACATCACCCCTGAAGCTATTGTCCTCTCTGCTTCTGCAATGGACAAGGAATTCTGGAGGTCAGCACCCTACTTGACATGGTGCCTGATTCCCCCAGCTAACTCCTGACACCATGAAATGGAGTGAGCTGCTCTCCAAAGTTAGTATCAGAGGTGCAGCTGCTGCGGGGTACAGCTCTACGGCACTTTGGGTCTTGTCAGGACAAGCAGAGGCAAGGATGAGGGAGAGGTCTTTTGTATGGTTTCCAAGGAGGTTTATTCAAAAGGAAGGTCCAGGGACGAAAGACACAGAAACTGGGAGAGCAGGGACTTCTATACAGCACAGCTCCAAGGAGAGCTACAAACTCTTACACAGTTGGGGGAAGACTGGGGAGGAGCACAGGGCAAGGTTCACAATCCATAAACCTATGAGGAGACACAGGGGGAGGGAACAATTTAAGCAAACCAATGGGGCTTCGAGGATTAGGGGATTTCCAGGGCAGAGGGGCTGGGATAAGGTGGGGTTGACAGCTTGGTGGGAGGAGGAACAGGGAACACTGGGGAACAAGGGGCAGGTTTGCAACAAGATGGACAGCTGAATGGGAGTATACATCTTGGGACAAATCAACAATACAGGGGAGAAATGGAACAAACCATTAAGAACAACACACTGCAACACCTACTACTGTCTTACTGAGCATTAGTAGGTCCAAGAAAAGTAGCACTGGTGAAGATCGGTTTCTCATGGATTTGCATGTTACGGTCAGATCTTCCAGTACCTCTCTGTGGAGCAGCTGTGACTGATGCTCCTCATGCCACTGAGGCATCACAGTGCTTCTCCTCCCAGGCAAGATCTCTCATTTGACAAGGATTTCACTGCATCTGAAATTTTTCCCTCAGGTTGAGACAAGGAGGTCTCCACTCTCCCAGCAGTCTATTTTTGTGAACATTTTAGGAATCTTATGAGTATTAAAACTGCCAGACAGCTGAAAATCTTCTATAAAACTTGTCTGGTCAGATAGATGTATGTACAGAGACTGGCAGACACAAACACTTAAGACTTGCTTCTGTAGAAAGACGAGTTACAGAGATTTAGACTTTTAGCACATTTGTGACAGTATTCCTTGGTAGGTATGCAGGCTTTAGTCACAGGAGCTCAGAAAATTTCATTAGCCCTATCCACCCTGGAACAGCTCTGTTCCACACGGTTTTTGTTGCTGTTACAAGTCATTCTGAAGCCTACTGACAAAAGGAGAGAAAACATGCAATAACCCTTCAAGGGAATAAACAAATCAACCTCCGAGTCTCAAATGAGTGCTGAGACACAGGTCTCAGGGCTGACACTTGACACTTGAGCTCCAGACTTTGAAGTCTGCTTTGCCTGTGTGTCAGCCGTGGCTGTGAATACCGAGAGGCTGAATGGCTTTCTTGCCGTCAGGAGTTGCGTACAAGAGCGGTTCAGTTCATGAGTCATTGGCTAAGCAGATGTCAGAATGCATGATATCTAAAGTTGATTTCTGATGGAAATGTCAAAGGAGGTGTCTCTAATGCTGAAGCCACTTCTCAGTGATGGCTTGCTACTGGTTCATAACTACTTTCTGCTCTGCTTCCATCTACCATGAAAGTTGCCGTGCTGCTACCTTGCATCTGTGCTCAGACAGAACTAGACTAGATCCTGTTAAATGAACTGTATAAGCCAGTCACCTAGCCAAAACTGATGGCACACTTAGTGTACTGAAATGATCCATATTACTATTCCTTCTTCACGGGCTAAATATAAAAGTGTGGAAATACAGAGAATACTTTACACATAGGAAGGAGAACTCATGCCTTGTGATTTTTTTTCCTAGCAGTGATTCTCTAAAAAAATAATGAAGCTACAGACATAAATTTGGCCTTATTCCTGCAACCCCATCTCAGAATATGATGTCATAGAGTCAAGTTCACTAAGAGCCTGCTATGTGTGAGGTGTACAACAAGCTTTGATCTTGAAGATGTCTGTAAGATTTGCATAGCGTTTTTTCTTCCCATCTATTCAGAGGTGCATTCAATTTTCTGATCTTTTGTTCTCCATTTTTTTCTGTTAAATAACTAAGTACAACCTCTAAAATATTTCAACCAGTTCAAGTAATAATAACAATTAATAATAATAATTATTACAGTAATAATGCTGTGGTTTGATTTCATACCTTTAATTTGGAGATCTTGAAACACTTCCTACAAAAATATTGTTATTACCTTCTCTTTATACTTTTGGAGACCAAAACATAGACTATTAAAGTAACTTGTTCAAAGCTAGTCTGCAGAGGTAAGAATGGAACTAAATTTTCTTCCATCCTCGTTCCACTCCCCCATCCTAATTCCATAAAATATTGGCAAGTTATACAACAAAACATACATAGATCACATGTTCAGATATAAAAGGCAGAAGTAAACAAGCTGCAAGAATTGAGAAATGCTTCTCAGTAAATTATGTGTCAAATGCTAGGATCTGTGTCAGCTCTACTAGACTATTTTCTCTGCTGTCCACAGAAATTTCCGTAGCCTAAGATCTTTTGCATTTTACCATATTCCGATTCCTTTTTAAAAATTCACATATTTTTATCTGTTCTATCTGGAATTTAATACTGTGGAGTTTTTCCTCTGTCTGAAATTATCAGTTCATCACCTCTCATAACAGTCACACTTGTGGTATAGTTATCACTTCATCTTGCAGAATGTGCAAAATGCAGACTTTGGTAGGTCCCTCATCAATTTATTCCCTACAGTCTAGAATTTTATTTTTTTAAAATTGTTTCAGATTTTTATTCAAATAAGTTTATGCATTTACCAGTATTTTTCCAAGCTTCATGACTCTCCCACAGAGACTAAACTTCATACACTTGATGTTCTTAGAGCTATGTCCTTTCATCTTTCTAGAACAAAGCCATTTTGAAAATCTCTCAGGCTTTTTGTAGCTTTTGGTAATAAATCCAGGGGGAATTTTTTTTTTCTTCCCAGAGGCTCTCAGAGGGGTTTCAACTTGTATGAGGGTCTCACATGCATTGAACAAACTGTCCCTCCCCTCTCAATTAGGGCTCACTTTACTGAGGCTCAGGCAACATCTTTAGATTGTTTTAGGGGAATCCTTACTTCTGTGCTATGCAGGCCAGATGCTTGGAGTTCAGTTCATGTGCTCACCAGGCATTGCTTCAGGATAAGAACTTCTACACGAGGTTTCCTGGAGTTGTTAATTAGACAAACATTTTATTGCTTGTCTTCTTGAGAGGTAGCTGCATATTGAGGGATCAAGGTGGCCCACTGCTGGAGGAACAGAGACTGTCTTGTGATATTTAAAGTCCCCTGAAATGCTTTGGGCTAGATAGATCCCTTGTTGCCTTTCTGCCCCCACTGGTTTAGGGTCCTTTAACCCAAGCTTGTGTAGGTAACAAAAACAGGAAACTGAGGCTGCTTTGCCTTTTTTACATCCTCTGCTAGAACATACAGGCATTTGCATCCCTAGTAGGTATCTACATCTGGCTTAAATGAACAAGGGTATGTATTTGTGAGGTACACACAAGTATGTAGTGAGATCATGAGGCAAATAGCATTACAAGTATGACTCTCAATATTCATGTCACACAGTGGTGTAACCAGCACTCCTGTTCCTGATGAACTTCACCAATATAGCTATAGGTCCTTTTTATTTTTCTACAAAATGGACTTACAGGAAGACTCAAAATATGCAGAGTCTGTATTCTAACATGTACACAGTGTTCAGGACTGCATTTCAGTTGCATGACCTGTTTGTGGTCTTATGTGCTGAGTTGTTAATTTAAGTGCTTACTTTGGCCCCATTAGTTTTCTTTTAACCTTGATTTATTTATGACTAGCTTAGGGCTCAATATCATGCAGCACTTACTGTGTTAAAGACTGAGTTTAGTATAGGTATATCACTATGGCCCTAAAGTGACTGGATCCCTCAAGAGAATGTCATTGGCAATATTAAGATTTTGCTTCATGCAAGAAATAATTGAACTTGACCAAGTCCACTGGGGAGTTTGGGTTTGAAGAGACCTTTAAAGGTTATCTAATCCAATCCCCTACAAGAAGTAGGGACATATTCAGCTAGATCAGATTTCTCAGAGCCCTGTCAACCTGACCTTCAGTATTTCTGGGAATGGGGTATCCATCTTCTTTCTGGGCATCCTTCTCCAATGTCTCACCACTGAGTAAAAACTTTCTTCCTCATATCTGATCTAAATCAGTATCCTTTCAGTTTAAAGACATTACCACTTGTCCTATCACAACAGGCCCTGATAAAAAGTTTGTCCCCATCTTTCTTATAAGCCACCTTTAAGTACTTAATGGATGCAATATTGTTCTCCTGGAGGCTTCCCTTCTACAGGCTGAAGGGAATCCCAACCCCCTCAGCCTTTCCCCACAGGAAATGCCTTCCATCCCCCTATTATTTTTGTGCCCCTCCTCTGGACTCACTCCAATAGGCCAAGCTTAATTAAGAGCAAATAAGGTCTGTCTGCTTCCAAAATCTACACATATGTTTAACAGTGCTTATATAAACTTTTAAGCTCTTGGTAACTTATATGCTTTTAGAATACAACCAGGTTATGTGTCTTCTAAACCAAAACTGTGAAAAGATTAACAAGTATTTTTATCTAAAACTATATGTCACGATAATAGAGACCTTTTTGAGAGAGTCTAACTTCAGGAAATTTACTCCTCATCAAAGGAATGAGTGATTTGAGTAGTCATATGAATTCTATATATTTATTCAGCTAAACTAAACATCTTGATATCTTCAGGACAGCAGACGATTTGGAGGAGAATATGAGATTTCAATGAGCATGAAAAGGATGAAAGAGTATGACTTTCTTTACACAAGCGTGTGAGTAATGTTTTAATCAGGGAAACTTTTTTTTAATAAGACCAAGTATTTAGTGTTACTATTTATACCATTTGAAGTTTAGCCAGCAAGGCACAGAGGAAGGGGAACCACGATTCCCTAAAAGTCTCTTTCTTTTGCCCATCCCATCAAGTCCTAATCAATGTCACAGATTCAGTACCAGAAAATAAATAAGCTCCCAAAAAGAACACTGTAATTTTCCCAGAGGACTAAGGAAGGAGAAAGATTGCTGTGACTATATGGCACTGATTATTGGGAGATCCCTCTGATACAGCTGCAATTTGGTCTTCATACATGATTAGGGGGAAAAAAAAAAGCTGAGTCAGATAATTATTCTCCTAAAATGTTAAGCATACAAAACCCCAGATCAGAAAAGAATATGATGGGCTGGAGCATTTTTTACAGTGCAATGTATGACACACATCTAGGCCACTAATTAGAGACAGACTCTTCCTATTGCAGTTGATTATAGGGTCTGAACATTAATATACTTTTGGAGTCAGAGGTGGAAAAGATCTCGTGAATTGCCAGCTTCTTGCCAATGCAGGGTGCTTCTGAGCTAAAGGATGTAACTGATAATGGATAACCTTTTCTGGGTTCTATTCTTATTTGCCAAATTACGGACGAGGAATAGGAAATAAGACTTGAGATGACATTTGAGCCATGAGTCTTAAAAAAAAAAAAAAAAAAAAGATTATTAAAGACAACAACTGTGTCGTGTGGGAAAGGTCATGATTTAATTGCAAGATTGTGAAATCAGGATGCTAAGCACTGGGATAACAAGTTCGAGAGACATTCAGTTAAATGGCTCAATAGAATAGAGGACATTATTTTTCATTTTCTGTGTAAAATAACCTTTCAAAACTCTTGATGAAAAAAAAAAACCCAAACCTGATTTACCTGAGTAAATCTGATTTTTTTAAGTGATAAATTGCATCTATAAGACTCTTCAGAAAAAGATTCCTCTTATTTAAATTAACTCTTACAATTCAAAGCCTTCAAAATCTGATCCTTAAATAGTTGCCTTATCTTGATTTTATCAGAATCAATTGCATAAAGAGAGACCAGTGAAACCCAAGTAATTTTAGCAATAGTAGCTGAAGTGAAATAACTGATTAGCATGTAGAGGGCCATTGTCAACAAACATGCTATTATTCAAAAAGACAATACTATACCTGTAATTATGAAAGAATACTATATTCTGAAGAAAAAAATATTTACCGTACATCAAAATGAAGATAAAGGAAAAGTTCTCAAGATACTCTTTGCATTTAGGTAGCTTAAAAATGTAAATGTAAATTCAAACTTGTAGAAGCTGGACTGGCATGATATGGGACTGAGCTCCTCAATTTGTCCAAATTACATATATCTTGAAGGCAGTGCAATTTTCCATAAGCTATCTTGTCAACATGTCTCAATCCTGACCTACTTATGTCACCTCCAGAGAGGAGCACACTATTCAGCCCCCATGTTCGTTCAGTCCTTGGCTGAGCTTGCCAGTTAGTGTCCCTGAAGAGGGAAGGGCAGCTGTTTGGTGTGGACACCAAGTGTTGGACCACTAAGTTATGCCTCAGAGTTGTTTGCATTAACCAGCCTTCCTCTCAGTTTCCTACCGTGATGTCTGACATCAGTTTTGTCTCTTTACCTATGATGACGATACGAAATAGCTGAGCTCTCTCACATTCTAACTTGTGAAAACTGTTGGCAAGTGTTGATGTATGTTTTCTTAATTATGACTGCCATACACCTCCAATTAGTCATTACATAATACAATCTGTTCTGTATTTGATTTGGACTAACAGATTCTACTATTGTGGACACATATACGCACCTAGAAAGATGGATAGGCCCAGTGCCATGGAGGTGATAGACTGCACGATCCAACAGCAATCCATGTGTCATTCAGTCTCCTGTTGAGTGTGAACTTAAATAATTTAAATCCTGAATATTTCTGTCCTTTGAATATTATAAAATTCAAATCCTTTAAGAATTTTCCTTTAGAAAAAAAAATATGAATAAAAAACAAATTATAGGATTAATAAACCAATTGTTCACTTGCTTTTAAAAATCCATCATGAATTTTCTAAATCTCAGACTGTTTAGTTAGGTTTTAGTTTTCACACTTGATGTGCTTGATCTTAAACCGTTTGGTAATAAAATAGAAAAATTACAAATCAGCCTGGTTAAATTAGAATATTCATAAAGTGAGGTGCCGTAAGAGAGTCATTTACTGTCTTAGAAAGTTCACTTATGCAGTTCAAACAGATGAAAAATACTCCCTAATAAAATATAGCATATATATCAGGATCAGCACCAAGCCTTTTCTACATCCAAGGGATTTTATGCATCTCTAGGTATTGAGAACAAGCCTCTACCAACGTCAAATTCCATGAAAGTCTTTTAAACTTCTGGACAAGATGACTGAGGGAGTAGCTGTTCCTGGTCCAGTCCAAGCCAGAAGAGAGGCTGAGCAGGCGAGCTATCTGCAATCCTAAAATTAGAGTGAAGCATGCCACCATCTGTCATTTCCACCTTACCTTATGGATGTTAGGATGATTGACTCTTAGAAAGTAAGTACTGGTCCTGAGTGGGACTATATTTAGGAATATTTTAGATATTTATGCATTTGAAAATTGTTGCTTTTAAAATTAAACCTTTTGGTTTTCCAGATTCACTTTTGCATGGCTAGATGGAGGACAGACTACAAAATAATATCAGAAAACATCAGGAAACGGATGGAAGAAATTGTTGGAAAGCTCAGAGGTTCAGAAGATCCATTACACCTGTTTGATGAGGAAGCTGTGCCTCTAGGACTTGTTCACATCCTTTCTGTGAAAGGCCCTTCACAAGAGTAACCATGTGGAGGATTTTGCACATCTCTGGTCATTTTATAAAACCCTTATTTGGAAGGCAAGAGAGAAATAGTCTTTGGTGCTCTTTGGCTTTTCGTTTTTTTTACAATTGCACTGATGTTATATCTTTTTGAAGTATAAAATATACATAGGAAAAAATTAATTTTTGAAACCATGGAAGGAGCTCAAATAGGTCAAATTAATAGAGAATCCTTAGGCCAAAGGACATCACAATTCTGTTCAATCTTCATCATTTTCCAAGTGTCCATACACACCAGACTCACCAGACTCTCCTTTATTAGAAGACCATCATCCGGAAACAATATGCTACAGGACTATAACAGCAGACTTAATTTATCTTCCAGAAACTTTGCTGCAAACAATAGCACAAAAACTGGTGGAACACAGACTGTCCATAGTAGGTGAAAGTGAATATAGAGACCCTTTTTTCCTTTCCTGTTCTCTCTAATGTTCAGAATTTAGCTGAAATGTAAGATTCATCGACAGTGGAGTCAGGAGGAGGGCAACTTCTGCATCAAAATAACTTGAACTATGCTTTTAAGTGTTCGCACTACAAAAGTTCAAGCTTCTAGTTATAGGCAAGACAAATCTTGAAGGTCTTGAATAGCTAAACTGAAAGTTACTTTTGAGTTCAAACTGTTCATAAATCAACCCCCTTTTTCTCAGCTCTTTTTCCAATGCATTATGGGTTGGAAAAACAACCATCTACATCAGTATGTTGCAGATTTTGTGAGCAGATATTTTTTAAGTCAGATCTCACCTGTTTCTTCAGACCACTCTGTACCCCAATCACCGAACTTAGAGTATAAGGACAATGTAGTTTCATGAAAGAATGCTTATCATGGTTTCATAGGTTCCCATTTTGGATACCTTGGCAGCTTATTTAACATTCAGTTTGTCTAAGTTTATATTTTCATTTCAGCTTTCCCATTTTTAGAAGGCTGTTTAAAAAATGAAAGCACTGGAAACAACTTTTCATCGTTTTTAAGAATTTCTTCATCCTGATATCAGACAGTCCCTCCCTTTCTAAAACACCCCATTCCCATCCTATCTACAAATGTGCATCTAATTTTCATTCTTCAAATTTAGTTTTCATATGTCATACACTTTGGGGGTCCTAAAAGACTGCTTTTGAGAAAGTTTTTTTTTCTAGTAATCCATTAGAAGAGGTAAGAACCAATGAGTATGCACATTGGGGTTATTTATTCATTGACCCTCTAAGGTGTAGCAAGGAGCTTGAAGCTGGTGCTTATTGAAGGTAGTGTTATCTTTTGGGCTATGGTTTTGTATTTGGAATTTAAAATAGACCTCATAAACAGATAACTAAAAGAGAGGACAAATTTGTATCAGAATGGTCCAGATCAGCATTACATGAATCCAAATCTTAGTCTGTTTGCAACTGGATAAAGGCCAGAGCATTATATGGAATGAGGCATCACACTTTTTCTATGTCAGGAATATATTTTTACAATTATCCTTTCCATTGTCTAAGAGTACACCGTTCAGGTCATTAGCATGTTTCCAGAAAGGGAGTGCTATTATTTCTGAAAAGATATGTCTAATATTTTTATTGCATATCAGTCCACATATTGCTGAATAGTATATACATGAAACTGCAATGGAAAAAGATAATATCCCGCTCTTACTGTCTCTGCCTCACATACACACACAGACACGCTCATGCATACAGACACACACAAAAGGAAGGCTTTGGCCTCCAGCTTCTCAAATTATTCAACTTTTTTTAGCAGAAATGCCAATAAGCTGAAAAACCCTGTAGCCACAAAAGGATGCTATAGCAGGAAAAGGGAGAGGTGAAAAAAGGAGTATCTGCACTGTGACACCGTACCTGGGAACTCTAGGGTGCAAAATACAGTCTCACACTGTGAAAAGCAGATCATCAAAGCAGACTCACTAAATCACCTTCCACTGGTAAGGACACAGGCCAGGCACCCTCGCCCCATAGCAGCCAATAAGCTCCTACCTATTTGTAATGCTGCAAACACAGTTAGCAACATATTTGTTAGCAGGTGTCACTGTGATGAGAAGAGCAGACGGCAGTCAGCCTGTAATTATTGTGTGAACCCAATAGGCGTTACACACTTCATTTTGGAACACATCACAGAATTCTTTAATAGCTGGCCTGATTATTAGGATCTTAAGTTAATTTGTGCAGAATGTTATAAAAGTTAAGCAAGAAGATATTAACATTATACAAATGAGCATGGTTCTGCCTGTTAGCTTGAACATACGGCAAGAAACAGAATGACACTATCCAACACTGCAAATTTACATTTAACAAAATCGCTAAGTAACAATTTTACAGTCATCTTAATTTGCATCACTAAAACCTGGCAGCATTTCACCCAAAATGCATTAGCAGGAACTATTTATAAGATCAGTATCAAGGTTTTCATATAAAGCCAGTGAATTAATATGATTGTTAGAACAGTGCTTACATGGTGATGCCTAACTTCCCTAGAAAAGTACAGTTAAGGATCACCATTACCGCTCCATGAACACTTCTTAAAGCAATTCATAGCAAAATGACTATGAAAAGGTAAATTCTGGTAGAAAGTGACAAAATAGAATCCAGCTTCTGAGGGCAATCAAATATCATCAGGGTGTAAGCATAAGCACTTCACAGTGGGGATGTTTTTAATCTATATTTGCCCAACATGGTGCAGAGAAGCCACAACTTACATTGATCTTGTCATTGTGTTTGTGCAGCAGGTGCAAACTAATAGGGGCAGGGTCCTGATTCCTATTTCTCTCTCCATCTCTTCAGGAATCAACCTCCCCTCTAGATCAGGTCCTGCTTTTCTCCCCAGTGCAATGGGAGAAGAAGCAAAGAGATGTTGCAGACCTAGGTCTGAGCATGGAGCCAGACCACAGCAGGAGGGGATGCACCAAAACATGGAGACAAGAAACCTTTCTGGATCCTACAGTTTAAGAAATATATTAGTATCAATAATTGATTTAATTATAGAAATTTAATTATCTTTGCTTTCCTTTGAAAGAGTGATATATTCCTATAAGGCCAAAATTTCCTCTCAGATCTGCTCTATAGATTTTAATTACATTAATCTACTATACTGACATACGTGTTTTCCTTTATAACAGTTGGCAATCTGTATACCTAAGAACATTGAAGCAAACTGCTATCACATGGGTTTAAAGAGAATTTTGCCGTCAGATTAAATAAAAAAACCAAAAACCCCATGACAAAAAAGGCTGAGTTTCTGACAGAGTACACCACTTGTATGCTGCTTTATATAATATGAATAATTTATATTGCTACAAGTGCTTCCCCTGAAATATGGGTAGAAGCGGGTAATTGCCCATGGATAATACTTTATATATTTTGTAGGAGGAACATATCTCAACCCAAGAAAATACACTGGCACTGGGGCACAACTTTCAGATATGAATGACTCAATGAATCATGAATGACTATGATTTTCTTGGGACCTAATGGTTTAACACACACTTAAATACATAACAAATGCATGAAAAACCCTAAACAATCTAAATTGTGTAGCACAGAGTGGACTGTGAACTCTTCTGTGTACTTCAGCTGCTTGGGGTTTAAACAATAAATGACTATATACGTATGGGGGCAGCTTTTATCTGGCTGATGGTGGCATCCATCTCCACTAGAAGTTTATAAATCTTTCTGAAATCTTCCTCTATTGCTCTGTCTTAATAGTGACATGTAGTGGCTGCAAGGTGCAACAGAGGTTTAAGAGAACAGTAGTGCGCAAATAAGAACATTTAACATGTGACAACATATCAAATTGTTATACCACACAGCAAGTTTCCATAGACATTGTTTCTACTGGTGTTTAAACAGCATTGCTGCTCATTCACACCTCCATGCAATTGTACTCAGAGAGTACTTTAATAAAAAACACATCGTAACTCTGAGGCTTTTACAGACTATGCCGTAGAGTTGCCTGTGTTCCAGGATCTGGTCCAGCACAGAACAGCACCAGAGAGAAAGCAGCAGGTAAGGAATGTTCCAGGAAATATCTAATGGTTTTGTATACTGAATATTAGCCTTTGAATCAGGTGATCACTTTGCAGTTGTGCAGGGAGTAAAGTTAACCCACTTCTTTGTGCCCCTCTCATCAATTGCTCCCCTTCCACAGTGACTCCATTCATTCCTGCTGCTCTTGCTGGAATTGCCATCTCCTGGCCTCTGCTTCTTTTGACACACTCATCTTGGTAAACTCGGTAGAATTCCATTTTGCAGAAGCTCTGAATCTCCTGTGGGTTGGTGGTTTAGGCTAACAAACCTACCAGTGTCTGAAAATTAAATCGGTTGTGCTGGGACTAACCCCTTTAAAATAAGGAATGCATAAGGCAAGACTGTTTTCTTTGTCTGCTTTAAGTACCAAAATCTGTCTAAAATGTGGAGCTTGATCAGTCTCTATTCTTCCTTTTCCTGTCCCATCAGATATTATTTCTCTCTAGTTAATGGTGCTTCGTGTTGACTCCCCTAATGCTGGGCATACAGACATCTGATTTTCCTCTGGACACATGTTCCTTCCAACATAAAATGATATTTAGATATAATTGTAAAACTTCATGTCTATCTGGAGCAAGATAAGGCAGGATATGAGCTGAAAATAAAGTAACTATTAAAAGCTTGAGGAAAATAGGTGTTAATGAGTTGATTATAGTCCTAAGGAATGTGGAGTAGCAAAAAAGGCTTAATTAGGTGCATGCAGTCTAGCTACGTCCATCTTCCAGCAACAAGAGAGAGAAAAAACAGAATATACAAAGCTATCTTTAGGAATCATTGTCAGTTTTACTGAGATTAGAAGTGTATTATCTGATAGTCATATCTGCATGCACAGTCACACTATGGAACACAGTTAAGGTGCTCTGTCTAGTTTCATTTCTTAAGTTTTTGACACCATTTTTAAATGCAAATATTAATTTTGACATTCCTTTGGCTATAACAAAAATGTACTTTTTACTTTCCTGAACCTTTTATTTCTTCTGTGTATCTCCAGATTTAATTTTTCAGGTTAAATTGGGAAAAGGTTTGGTTTGTTTCTGTGAAGAAAATATATATTCCAGGAGCAGAACTGTCTTGGTTGATACGGTATGCATCCATCAGCTGGGTTACATGGACTATGAGTCAGGGTATAATTCTGCCCTGTGTCAGCGTTTTCCTTCCCAAGTGCTTGAGACTGTGCATTGCAGAAACATGCTTCTGGGGAGAATACTTCAGAAAATTCTGCTAACTCCTTGGTTCCTTCCATCACCACTATGTCATATTAGGAGGCACAAAGTGACATCTTGATATATTGCTTATAGCCTCATATAAGGTAAAGTCTTATTAGAAAGTAATAAAAGTGACCTCCTGCTTTTTTGTCCATAATCTTGTATTACGTTAGGATGGAAAATCAGAACTGGTTATGTTTGCCATTATTTTGTTGTATTTAAAATAATACTGTGCAACACCAAGGTTGGAGTTTGAAAAATGCTAAGAAATAACACTGTCTGGAGCAATGTATAAAATATTGATGAAAATAGAAATGACAAACATACTTCCCCATGGTTCGTTTTGGGTGTGTCTGATGAAGAAAGCAAATAAACTCTCTGCCTTCCTTTACAGTGTTTTTCAGCTTAAGTAGGCACAATGCTCAAAACGTTGTAGTCTTAAAAAAAAAAAGAAAAAAAAGGTCGGGAAACATTGTAAAAATCAGTTTCGTTTGGAGTGAAATGTGGCGTGCAAATTATTGTGCTCATGACCTGCATAACACCACTGAGAGTAAAGGTATTATGTTAATAAGTGATAAAAACCCTGTGCCACCTTAAACGAGCTTTCTCTGCTACAGAAAACAAGTCATTTCTTTGAAGGAAGGGTTAGATCTGGAAACTCATCAGGAAATGTGACTTAAAGTGAAATGTAAATGAAATGTTTTTTACCTACTTAACTTCAGAAATGTCTATTATTATATCTATACAGGCCAAAAAAATATATATTTAATTTAATGCAATTAAAGTTTAGCTTGTCCTATGTTAGGGATGTTACTCTAGGGGGAACAAAACTGGTAGCGATAGTGAAATTACAAAAGTTGTTTTATGTCACATTAGTTAACATATGCAAGCTTATTTAACATGTGGACCACAAATAAGTGTAATTATATTAAAACAAGGATCTGTAGCTCAGAAGCAATAAAAATAGACTAGGTTGTATTATTAATTCTTGTGTTAAGGGTTTTGAGCCATGTTGATTGGCCTGAATTTTTTGATTTTGTTATGGTACAAAGGGATTGTTTGAAGTAATTTGTCCCCGAGAGAGGCTCACAATCCCAAGCGGGTTTCAATTCAGCAAAGCAAATCTAATTTTGTTTGCTTTATGCAAACCAGAAGGGGCTGTGGTTCATTCTGTTTTCACTGGAGGGGAAAGGCGCACTAATGGGACCTGCTGAAATGCATGCATTGCAAACATCATACCCCTGCATATATTAAATTTAGCTATGTGATGCACTGTGTTCATCATCTCATTGTGTACACAGATATGCTTTAGAACAAAGCCTTTAATAGTACAGGAACCTTACTACATTATGCCAACACACTATTGTATTTATATTTAATGCTACGACTGGAATTTCTTTCCTTGGATAAAGTGTATTGATATGTCGTCTTTTTTTCCCTCCTGTTACTTGTTATAGTAGACAGTATACTGAGGACATTACATGCTTGAGCTTCAAGCCATCTGAAGATTAATTATATGGAGGTCTCATAATGGTTTTTAATTTTCCCTTTTTTACAGCCCAGAGTTAAATAGGAGACATGTTCAGGATCTGATTGCCAAAAGAGCAATAATCCCCAATCCATCAGATCGAGGCTGGAAGATAAATGATGGGGAATAGCACCTGCAAGACAGGTAATGCTCCAGACAATAACCACTGCTTTGACAGATTGCTACCCTCTCCGCAGAGTGGCTCCTTTTTAGGCTTTCCAAATGCGGTATTTATATTGTGTAAAGAGTGCACCAGATCTGAATAAATGCTGGGTACAGAAGAAAATCCATTTCTCTAAGAGCCAAAGAAAATGTTGCCATTTATTTCACTGGGAGTCAAAGTGGGCCACTAAAAAAATTTTTGATGGCAAAGTTGAAGGATGGATAAACTTATTTGCATATAAGTCACATTATTTATTTATTGGATTTTCATAATAGTGCTATGGTTCACGTGGTGTTGCTCAATTTTTTCCAGGGTGCTTCTGTTTTGAAAACAATTTCAATATTGCATAGAGACAGACACATCTCAAAACCCTTCAATTTGTCATTAGACATTTGGCTGCTTGCCTATTTTGCTGATAATATTGCAAAACTACATTAATTTATTGAATGATTTTTGTGAATCAGTTCACACAGAATTCAGAATGACACTTGTCATGCATCAGATGATTAACTATTAAAAGCATAGGTTTACTTGTTATGCTTATTGTGTGGTACAGTTCAAAGTTTGCTTAAGTGTGCAATTTAAATTCAAAGATAGGTCAGGAATAATGATTCTTTCCCTTTTAAAGTTGCTTCACAAAACACTCGGGAATATTCTTCCCAGTTGTGTTCTGTGTGGCCACTTACCATTTTCTACAGCTACTTTTCCTCCTTAACTATTTGTAAGATTTGGAAATCAAAAAAATTTCAGTACACTAACACAAATATCTCTGTCTCAATCCCCAGAACCCTGAGCACGGGCAGGGTTGATGGGTCTTCCTGGGCAGAAGGTCTCCTCATAAACAAGTCCAGCTGCAGTGCATGGGATCAGAACCCTCCTCTGTGCCACTTACACAATTCAAAGGGTGTGACTGCACCCCTGATAGAGAGAAAATACATGCCAATATTTATTTATTAAATAAATCTAGTAAAGCCACTCAGAGGTAATGCAGACAGGTAAGATTTTGTTTGTGTGTTATCACAGAAGGGATCTTTGAAAATAAAGATATTCTCCATCACTGTTCCTGCACATTCCTTAACACCTAGGTTAACACACACAAAAGTTTGATGCATCCTTTTCTGCTGGATCTAGGCAAAAATTGAGATGTTGAGGTAGAATCAGGTTCTAGACAAACAATACTATAATGGGAGAGGTCTCTCTCTCAAAATGGCAATTGCTTGATTAACCAAGTAAATGTTCAAACTAAACGGAAACTTCTCAGAATGTAAGAAAATAGAACTTTAAAACGACAAATAGCTGAGAGGGTGTTTTAGAAGGTAAATCCTTCTGAAACTGGAGGGAAGACAGTGTTGGGCCCTGCTTTTATGATAACAGAGAGGGCCTGGGCCAAGACATTTCCATGGTGTAAAGCAAAACAGGGAATCTGAGCAGCATAAATCGGTACCTGCAGGTCAATATTGCTCTTCAGAGCTTCACACTTCAACAGAATGACTTTGAAACTATTTCTATTTACTCCAGGTGAGGATCTGGCCTGTAAAAAGAATAAGTACAGTTTAAAGGTTTTAAAAAAAAGTGCTCTGATCAAAGTACTTTTATTAGCTGAAGTTATTGAGCAAATATTATCTGAAATAGAGCTTAGAATAAGAAAGAATGTTTGTCAGAAGAGCTTAAATTGAGAAAATTTTACAGAAGGGGACTGGGGAAATGTTGAAGTTACCATCAATTGCAGTCACAAGGTATTTTCATTGCTAAATATGATTTATTACTTGCTTTTATTTTTTATAATTTCTCATTTATATTGGACTAACCACTTTACAAAAATTAATAAAATAGTGCATACTTTTAGAACCTTAAAGGCTAACTGAGATGAACATAAAGAGAAATGAAGGGAAGGGATGCAATGTCACTTCAATAATGCAATACATATAGCAAGAAGAGGCAATCATTGCTCCAAGGGGTCTTCTGTATGAATAGACGAGGCAGATAAAAGAGCTAATATTAATTCCCCCGTTTATGGAGGGAGAACTGAGGCACTGAAAAATCGAGAAACTTACCCAAATTGACAAAGAAAGTCTGTCTGAGTAGACACTGAATCCATTTTCTTCATGCTCTACTTCAATACCTTTCCCACCCCAAAGGCTGATGTAAATTAAAATAACATAAACTTTATACAGTCTGAACTATTCATCAAGATCATGTGGGGCTGTACCTATTTCAGCTTATTCTTAGTTGAGGGTCTGGCAGAGTAAGATGCTCTATTAATCCCTGGAGTGAACTGATCTAGACTATAACAAATGTTAGTGTCCAATTCTGCAAATGATAACTTAGTCTAAGATATCTAGACAGCCTTGTTGATATTTGATCTATGAACAGGCTTACAATTAAGTACTTACGTATGTTTTATTTATTAGCCATGAGTTGTTAAGAAATTATGATTTATTACCTGCACAGGTCACAAACAAAATTCAGTCATATCTATAAAAATGTATTTCTATCTTTTAGAGGTGCTTGAAGTACAGAATGAGTAAAAGCTAAATTTCACAGGTTCCTTATTTATGGAAAAGGAGTTCAAAGGAAGGTTTTATTTGCATAAACTAGTAAGATGTTCATCTAGAGGACTTCAGGAGCCTTAATTAACTTTAGGAATGACTCAAAATAATTAGAAGAAAAAAATTAATTTATTTTCAGTATATTTTTTCTTACATTGTGAATAGAAATAAGTTGGAAGGGTATTGTAAGGAAAAAAAAAGGGTTCTAACTTGATCTACCTCAGATAAAAGGATTTCTGTCTTCTGGGTACATCTTAGGATTAATATTTTCCAATATTAATCTTTTAATATCTACAGATTAATATTGGAAGGTCTGTTAATATTTTCCAATATTTTTAAAAATCCAAACAGCTCATAGAATCACCATAGAATCACTGAATGGTTAGGCCTGGAATGGTCCTTAAAGATCATCTAGTTCCATTGCCCCTGCCATGGACAGGGCACCTTACACTAGACCAGGGTGCTCAGGGCCCCATCAAGTCTGGCCTTGAACAGCCTCAAGGATGGGGAGTCCGTAATACCCCTGGGTAAATGTTCCAGTGCCTCACTGTCCTCACAGTAGATAATTTCTTCTAATATCTAACCTAAAACTATGCTCTGTCATCTTACAGCCATTTCCCAAAAAGATGAATAAAAACCAAATATAGATAAAGAATCTAATTAGGTAGAAACAACTGCTCATAAACAAAAATTTTTAAAAACCCTGTGCATGTGAGTTCTCTTTGCTAGATCCTCTTTTTATGAAAAAAAAAAAAAATAAAACTTCTTTTACAAGTAATAATATCTGCTTTGATTCTATACAAAAAATAAATAGATATAAATAGATATAGATAGATAGATAGATAGATAGATAGATAGATTGATAGATAAATAAATTTTTGCTATTGATGCCAAAGCGAAATACAGAGCTTGTCTGTATTAATATACTTTTCATGCCTATTCTTGTTTTTCTCATTGGAAATTCTGCTACAGAAGGAACTTCAGAGTAAAACCTTTAGATTTTCTGGAGAACAGATTCTATGATGCCCTAACTATCAAGTAATAAATAAATAAATAAATCCAAATACTCTAATACAATGTTGCATAAGGAGTTGGATCAATATTTGGCTTTTTTTCTCGGGCTTTTAATTTAAGAGATTTTGGGTGACATTCAATGAAGTATTGCTTCTACAATACCTACATATTGAAAACAATAAAATCATAAAAGTTGAAGAAAACACTAGCCCAGTGTAAATATATGCTTGCTCCCTTGTGTGACAGTTCCCATAGAAAAGAGAGAGCATGAGCAATGTCGTTAGCCAATGCAGCTAAATGCATATATATATATATATATATATATATGTGTGTGTGTATGTGTGTATATGTGTATATATATATCAATATACAAGAAGCATACCAGGGCTCTAAATGAATGTTTCATAGGCCTGGCACTTGCCCAGATCAGGACTTGCTAAGCCATTGTCACAAAGTTTGTACCTTGATTAACACGAGGTCCTGACACAATGTCATCTGTTAAATTTTTAAATAAATTAGATTTTTTTTTGTTTTGGTTTGGTTAGGTGTTTTTGTTTTATTTTCTTGGAGGAAAGATGCTGAAGTGTTTTTTGGAATATCTGCACATTGTTAGCACTGCCCAAGGGCTAGTGGTGTTTGTACTCTATGTGCAATGCACTGCATGGGATTTTATTGTAGCAATTATTGTAGTTCATTAACTTTATTACAGCTGGATTAAAATTAAATTTGGTTTAACAAACTATAAACTAATAAAACCCATATTGTTTATTCAAAATGATAACTCTTTAAGAGTCAAACCCTTGGATCATTTAAAAGGACTGACAGAAGTTAAACTGATCTTCAAGAAATGCAAGAAAATGCCCTCCTCAAATGGAGGCTGCTTTGCCTGATGTTCCTTATAGCACATCACCATGTTTATGCAAATATTACTTTCCTGCCTTAACCCTGTCTTCAGCTCTGTGCTATCTACTTGGGGACTCCAGCTTCTTGAGACGATGTGAAGTATTGCTGAGCCTCATTCTGCAGGACCCCTGTAGAGATTTGCACATCCCTGCCTGTTAGAACAGGCATGAGGAGATCAGGCAACCTGATGATGAAGGCAGACTTGAGCAAGCACCAAGGGACTTGAAGACAGACAGACCTAAATGCAGAAAAGTAGCAAGGGACCTCATTGGAGTGATGGGGAAATCACACCTGCTTCTTTCTTTTCAAATGTGTCATTTAAACTCTTGGCTTTGATTGGTTTGAGAAATGGACTTGGAGGGTGATCAGACTTAGCAGCACTTGTGCCAAGTTCCTCACTTGGCACTTGTCTCCTTAAGGCTGCCAACATTCTGCTGAGGCTCAGCTAAGTATGTGTACCCTGGAGCCCCATGGGGTCCTCTAGGCCTAATCATTTCCACTTATGTTAAGTGTCTGGGCCAACTAAAATGCTATCAATATCTTCTCCAGAGGCTTTTGTATGGGCACACAGGAGCAACAGGAGATGGCAGCTGGGAATACTTGGAATGAGCACCCCGCTTCACCCTGGAACTTCTACAGAAAAGGCAGTCAGTTACTTTAAACAAGTATCAGAAATATCAAATAACAGCTAGGAGTTCACCCAGTTGGAAACTAAAAAGATGTTCCTCATGTCAGAAATGTTGCCCTTTCAAATGCTGGTGGTACCCATGCACGGTGTACGAGGTACTGCACGGGATTGTCATGAGAAGGGCAGGTGCAAAATTAGGATGATGAAGATTGCTTCTGATATCTTTCTGACAGAGGCTCAAGCCTTTATATATTTTTATATCCTTACCTGGAATATTTTTCAAATATCTACTCACCTCTGTTAATTTTGACTCAAATTTCAGTGTGTATACAATTGCTGATATATTTGGAGTAGTGACAGGAAAATACTATGATAGTCAGGGACCTCAGGATCTGTCATATTAGAAGAAAACCTAAGATCTCAGTAAACTTAGCAAAACAAAGCCCAGATGACTGGCTATATACACATCAGGCTGGAAAATATCTCAGAGAGTGAAAAGATATTTACAAAGGTTTAAAGCTATTTTGAAAAGATTGGCACAAGAGCAAATAGGTATAAACTGCCCATGACTAGCTTCAGTCTGGAAACTAGGGGATTTATAACCAGGAATGAGGTAAACATCTGGAACAGCCATCTTCTGTTATGGGAAAAAAAAACATTATAACTACTTCTAAGCAGCAGCAGCTTGAAATATGTCTTGTCTTACCAGCAGATACAGGGTGGATTTAAGAAGCAGCAAGTTTTGCTTACTGACCCTCAGATTTGACACTCTGCTGTTATCTGAATCCTGGAAGCACTGCTGCTGGTGGCGTCACTGATAGAGATGTTTTAGTGTTTGTGGCCATTGGCAGTGAATGGTATTTGATCTGAAACTTTTTAAAGAGTCAGTGGAGACTTTTGCTGACCAGTATGTCTGTAGTGAGCATGTCTCAATAAAACCAAAAGATTCTCTAAATGTTTTTTCTGCATTGTGCAATTAAATCTGCATACAAGTTGCCCTTAATATAATTTGTTGTATGCAAATATCAGATCCAATTCTGCCAGCTTTACTTATGTTAAGTAACCTTCAAACAAATAGTTTCTATGAGGTCTCAGTGGGATAACTCACATAAGTGCTGCTGCCCATGATGAAAGGTGGCAAAGCTTGGCTAGAAATGACCAAATATGATTCTTCCCTATTATTTTCAGCTTCCAAAGGGATGCAACAGCAACATCATTTTATAGCTGATTATCAGAAGATTTTTCTTTGGATTTGGGCCACCCCAATAGAAAGAAATGTCCCAAATGCAGGCATATCTTATTAAGCAAATGTAGAGACTTATTCCTTGATTTTCACTGTTAGTGCAAGAGGTTGCAGGGCCAACTGTAGGGCAAAGACCGATCAAACAACAAATTTTGGAAGTTGGTTAATAGTACTTTTCAAAACGTCTCAGCACCAACAGAGTAACTTCATTGCATTATATCTTCAAAGCCAGCTCTGGCACTACCAATCATCAGTGCGTTCTGAAAGGCATCATAGCCCTCTAGCAGTGAATTATGGATTGCACACCACCTTCCTCAGCAGCTTGTTGAACCAGAGTCATTTATTCAGTTGGTATTGAGAGTCTGGGGGCATGACAGTACATCTGACCCCTTTTGGGTAAAATTTGATCTGGCATTTCATTTCACGGGCTCAGCCACCAGTCTGTCAAATCTTCATTTTGCGGGTGCCCAGTAGAACTGCTGACGCTTGTCTCTAACTCCTGGTGCTTTCATCTTTCAGCAGCAATAAACATGTCACACTGCTGAGGTGAAACACAATCTGGAATTAAATTTACTGCATATAAAATATGGTGCCCTCTTTATTGGTTCAAATACTTGTCACTCATAATTTATTTGAAAGTGTATGGCATTCATGAGGCAAGAGTGCTGCTGGAAATGGAGGTGGGGGGAGCTGCAGAACTCCAAGCCACAGCACTTTGCAAGAGCTCTTCTTCTCCTTTAACACCCATTTCCCCATCCCTTGCCAGTCCTGCCTGTTATAAACACATTAAATATGATACCAATGCCTTGGCCAATAAACAGTATGTACCTCAGTAAAAACAAGCTCGGGTAAATTTGGCTGTGCAGCTGCACATTAGTTGCAAAGTGGCTGAAGGGGGATAACTACTATTGCCCTCAGAAGAACAAGTGTGTAGATGTTTATACATGTACCTCTGGGGGACGAGGGGTGGGAAGGGTGGGAAGGGTGGGAAGGATGGGAAGGAGTCACATTTAGTCCTGGTCCATTTCAAATTCATTCACCATGCCTTTCTTTCTGGCACTCAACTTTTTCATGATTTATTCCAAATACTGTCGATCAGCTTTAACTAATACAGTTCTTGTATGAAGCACCTCTCTAATCTCTTCAAACACAGATGTGGAAGCGCGGCTTAGAGCATGGAGGCCAACAAAAGCACTTTGCCTGTACCAGTGATTAGCTTTGATTGACATAGTACACTTCTGCTTTCACAGGCATACTTTAACACCCATAAATGATTGTTTTAAAATGAGAAGCACTGGGTAGTGTGGCTCTGGCGTTAGTAAATATGCAGTACAAATGTGGTAGCAGATAACTGAGAGAATACAAAACACTTGATATTCTTTACTGGCTTTTCTTCTCCCTTTTCAGTTGTGTTATTTTGGGTTGCTTTTAATCTAGCATTAATTCCTAATTGTAGATGAAATATTATGGTAATATGAGTTCTGCTAAAACCTGGACTTTTGATCCTGCCCTATGTGTGTTTCAGTTTTTTCTAATAAGGTGAGATGGGAAAAGTAGTCTGGTTACGAAAAAAATAAGGCAATGCAGGATGTGAAGGTTTTTTCCTGTTGCAATACACAACTTTATTTGTAATAAACTGATGAAAATAAGTAAGGATTAGAAAGGGGTAGATTCAGAATGTGTAAAGACATACAGACTACAAAGCACAGGGTGCCAGCAAAAGAATGACAAATATGTGCAGCAAAAAGCATTTGCAGACACAAGTTCTGTTCTGTTGTAATTGCTTAATTGCTGATTTTTTTTAGAATCCTCCTGATGTGTTTATGAATGCAGTCATGTGATGCTTGAATACATACAAAAATGAAGCACTAAATCAGAGATAATATCAAAAAACTAAAATAACTTCTACCCACCAAGCATTCATAGCCCCCTTATCAATCAATAATACCCATGCTTTCTTTTCCCCTCAAAAAAAAAGCGCCAAAGTTTGTTCTGTGACATATCAGCCAGGCAGCCAACATTCTGATGGGACAGTTAGGGAAGAAAGTTACAGTTTTCATCCCCTTCTGCTGATCTCAGCCTCTGGTCACACATGAAGAGAGAGGTGTTTTCTTTGGGTATCAACGAACTAAACCATTTAAAAGCACACAAATTTGAACCAGCATATAACACTACACTTGAAAATGAACTGGACAGGAGGGCAGAAAATGGGGCACAGCTGTAATGAGATCCCGGTGAGAAACACCCATTAACAAATGAATAGTCACTGTATGCACGAGGTGAAATTTCCAAGCGATCTTAAGATGTAGATTTTTGTAAAGTGTGTAACTAGTAATCAGTAACCCAATAAGGGAGATACCACTGACAGAATGGACTCCCAAGCATTTCTGTACTTATACTATGATATAAAGACCTGAATGTGCATTTTAGTTACATGGTTTCGTGAAATGATGACACACAGGCTTCTTTCCTTCCACTGAGAAGGATCTAGTATCAAACCCAATTGTGAGGCTCCTAGTCTGGTCTGTGAGAGCCAGCAGGGCACTACACATAAATACTGACACTACACATAGCCAGAGTGAAACAAAAGTAAAATGGAAAGATAGATGATAGCTGCATTCAAAACTACATTGAGGATTTATTTTACCCTTATAAAGAAGAAATTTCAAGTAATGTACACAAGCTGGGAAGTCACACATTTGTGGTAATAATTTTATGAGTCTTTAAATGTTTTATACATTATAAAGCTGTCATTAGTTGGGTGATAAAATCTGTATTCCAAGTTTCCATCTGTGTGTGGATGTACATTCCAGCATTTTTGCAGGTATGTGCACATACGTATTCATGGCGCAAGACAAAAAAAAAAAAAAAAAAAAAAAAAAATCAGACAATTTCTGCTGAATCCAGTGATTTTAATCTCAGTGAAAAAAGGCTCAATAAATTCTAAAAGTTGTGATGTCTCATTCCTACTTTGTTGATCAGGTTTTTAGGTTTTGTTTTTTAAATATGCCAGGAGAAAAGGGAAGGTGCAACTAAATTAGTACAGATGCTGGATATTCATGGTCAAATTAAACAGTTTTCATAGGAATTATCTACACTTCCACAAGAATCTAGACAGGTTTTATATAGATTTACATGCACTTTTCTTGTACTGAGAATACAGTAACCACAATTCAACAAAAACACAAACAGGACCAAGCATCCACCCTGCAGAAAACAAACATGAGTTCCGCACTTGCAAGGTTCACAGGAAAAAACTCACTATGGCAAATTTTGCAAGAATACATAGCAACTTTTTCGCATTTGAAAATGTTTCCATTCATTCTTTAGCCTTCCTGTCAGACTCCAAGGATCCTCTGGACTTGCTGCACTTTGCACTTTGTCCAGAAGCAGTTTGGTTACCAATGCCCCTCAGAAAGTGAAGTCTTCTCGTGAAAACAACATACAATTTGGCTAGGGAGAGAACAGAGGCCTGAACAGCTCTTTTCTGAACAAAGGATTTCTTAAGTGGAAGAAATTCTCTTCGTCTCGCCTGAGTGGCTGGGCTGACATCCGGGGGAAAAAGAAAATCCTATTCCCATTGTACACTGCTGATGGAGAGCCTTGTGCAGTCTTAATTGTTCTCTGTCTGTCTGCTATCTGACACCTAATACAGAATGGTACATTTCAAGTCCTCTTCCAATTTTTGTCTTTTGACAGGGTTAAAAAATGCCTTTTCATATATACTCTTCCACATTTAAAATCCATCACGACCCACATTTCAGGAAAATCGGCAAGGTCCCTTCCTCAAAATCCCATGCAGAGGCCCACAGCTCTGACTGTCTCCCAGCCAGATTCTAAATTGTTTCCCCTTGGGTCAGTGCTTTGTGTTGTCCATGACTGGAAAGAGTCCCTGGGTGGGTTTTCTCCAGTCATTTTTTTCTCTTGTATTTCTTGCAGCCCATCCATTTTACACCAGTTTTCTCTTTCATTATCTGTGCTTGTGCTCTTATCTTTCTCCCTTCTCTTCTCCATTCATGGTCTCCATCCTGCAATTTCCCCTTTTTTTGCATGCTTTTCACTCTTGTCCAACCCCTTCATATCCCTCTCCCTTTTCTTCTGCAGCTTTATTTGCTTCCTGCTCTTTTGGCCTTTTTCCTGCAACAGATTATTAAGAGCCATGAAACCTGCAGCCACAAGCTGTGTCTGACTAGGCAACCTGAAATGATAGCTGATATATTTTTTAAATAAAGCCAATCCTCAGCTTTACTTTCTGTGATGGTAACAGAAACTGGGTGTATTCACCAGCACTTTCTATTAATGGGCCTGTGTATGTTTTAAGAAGGTTAATCTTACTCCCTTGCCTTGAAAATTTTGGTTGTTGTCTCTCCTGCATGAAGATATTATAGATAGGAAGTTTTATTGGGGGGGTGGGGGGATATGTCTTTCATTTCAACTCTGTATGCTAACTAATGCTAATTTACATCACACAGGATACATCAAAACATGACTGAGAAACAAAAGTAACTTCATGCACTTGTCCACATCAATCTTCAGGAAACAATGGAGGGAACTCCTATGCTGCACATGCTTTATTTGCAAGCACAGAGATCTCCTAAAGTACTGTCCTAGCTGATCAAACACATAACTGTGGCAATAGGTTGAGAGTAAACCCTTACACCCAGTCATTGTGACTCTCCAGCTGGCACACCTTTGGCCATCACCCATGTTCTCTTGCATGACAGGCCTCTATGTCATAAAATGCCCTACCCTTGACATCAAGTTTGAAGTAAGCCATGTAAAAGGACCCAATTCCTGTTGCACAAAAGAAGGAATGGTAAAATCTGTGTGTAAACTGAGAGAAATCTGAATATCGCCTTGTGAGGGTTTCAGTTCTTTCAAGTTTTAGATTTGCTAAAAATTCTGTCATGTCACATATCATCTATTTCATTCTCTTTCCCAAACATTTTGCACCTTTTTTGAGGCTTGGGATTGATTTCTGCAATCCTCCTGGAGAAGCAATCATCACGTTTCTGTTTCTTTTATTAGCATTTGTCTTAAAACCACTAGCACATGTCTAGTTCTCTCTCTTTTTTTTTTTTTTTTTCCAGATTCCCAGATGTCTATTTTTGGCTCCAGCAATCTGTGTTTCAGAGTGTTTGTCATGTGTCAAGTTAAGATTGTAACTTCGACCATTTAGAACAGAATAATTTGGATCCAGCATTTACTAGGGAGGACAGGATACTTTTTTTTTCAGGAGCAGAAAAACCATTTGGCACATCCCCTGGCCCATCAATTCACGTATTCCCTACCAATAGGCCAGTAGAAGGACTCTGTGCTGGAGTGGCAAAGAAAGGAGATACACTGGCATCATGCTTATATTTGATGTTTCACCCAACTCTGGCTTGGACATCCTGGAAGAAGTTTTGAGTCTAGGCAGACCTGGTGAATTGATCTATTATATCTCAGCAGCACTCTGTGGTCAGTATGAAATGCAGAGTGTAAGGCAGACCACAACAAATATTGGTGACAAAGCAGAGTAGGAGATTCATGAATAGTCTTCCGTGAACATGGACTAGTCAGTGTATGAAGACATTCCCTACATTTTTGGTGGGTCTATATTATTTAATGTAAACCTCAGCAGTAAAAGAACACACTACTGTCCTTCGAACAAATAACTGGCAAATATCTTTGAACAAATACATGGCATTTTATAAGAATTTAGATCCACTGAGCCTCATAATACCCTCATGGACAATATCAGAATATATAGAGCAGTGATGTGGATACAAAGTCACATGTATATTTTCATTCATATTGTCTTCAGTTTAGTTTGAAAATGTAGTAGTATTCAATACATGGTGAAGCACACTTCACTCCAAACTGACAAAATAAATTCCTACCAAAGGTCTGTGCTTTCCTATGGCACATGCTGGAGTTTGTGCCATGCTGAAATACAGGCAAACATGCCTTCACTTGAGCTAACCTTAATTAAGCAGGTTAAATCTAGACAAACTAAGATTATGCTACCCAGTCATGAATCACATTACTTAACTGTAGTGGCTCTTTAGCAACAGTTAGCAAAGTGAACATTTATGTATGTCTGTAAGCATGTGTGTCTGTAGGGATGTGTATATTAATGCACATATGTGCATTAATACATGTTACACGTGTGTCTGCATGTGTACGTACATCACAGCAAGAATTCAAGGCATTTAGCCCCAAGGGAAAGTACTGGATTGTCGGTGTTGAATCAGTTTCAGTGCTGATCACCAGGTTGCCGCTGTGTTTTCAAAAGCGTGGTTGGTTTTTTCATTCACCTCAGCCTGGATTTTAGCTTTTAGTTTTGGACTATATCCATGGAGGAATGAGATGGATGTAGGAAAAAAAAAAGTCAATTCCAAAATTGTTGCTTTGCCTACAGTATTCTTATAGCATTTGTGGACATTGTTCAAGTCTTAAGTTTCCATTAAAAAAACCCTTCAGTTTATTTTTAATTTTTTTTCAGAAAAGGGAATAAATCTTTAGAGAAGATGATCAGTTAATTAATCATAGGGTGAAAAAAAGTGAGACTAACGCAGAGGAGTTTGGTGATTAAGAAAGAACAGAATGGATGACCAGATAGCTTCAAACAGTGCTAGGCAATTTTTGCTTCAATAGAGACTGATAGCAATGGAGAGTCTGTGGTCTGCCTGGGTCATGCCAGCCCATGTTTTCCCTGAATTAGCTGTCATCCTGTTGACTCCCACCTCTCACTTCTGGCACAACCAGTGTACACTCAGCAGTACATAGTGCCTACACAGCATATAGCCCTAACTGGAATAATAAAAGCCGCTTAAAGCTCAGCCTTGAATCATAGAAACATGGAATGTTAAAGGATTGGAATAGACATTAATGATCACCTAGTCTCATCTCCCAGTGCCCTGGAAGGAATACCTTCCACTAGACCATATTGCTCTAGGCCTTACCTTGCTTTGAACAACGTGTTGGGGCATCCCCAACCTCCCTGGGGTTCAGTGTCTCACCACCCTCACAGTCAAGAATTTTTTCCTGATAGGTAACCTAAAGGTAAACCAATAGGTTACCCACAGATAAACCAAATTTCCCCTCTTTCAGTTTGTACCCATTCCTCCTTGTCCTGTCACAACAGCTCCTGATGCAGAGTCCATCTCCAGCTTCCCTGTAGGCCCCTTCAGATACTGGAAGGTTGCCATGAGGCCTCCACACAACCTTCTCTTCTCCAGGCTGAACAGCCCCAACTTGTTCAGCATCTCTTCATAGGGGAGGTGCTCCAGTCCTCTTGTCAACTTCAAGGCATTCTCTGGACTTGCTCCAACCATTCCATGTCCTTCTTATCCTTGCAGCACCAGAACTGTGCACAGTACTCCATGTGGATCTCACCAAAGCAGGGTGGGAGAATCACCTCCCTAACCCTGCTGGCCACACTACTTTTGATGCAGCCCAGGGCATCATTGGCTTTCTGGGCTATGAGTGCACACTGCAGGTACATGTTGAGTTTTTCTTCAAGCATCACCCCAAAGTACATCTCCACAGTGTGGCACTCAGTCACTTCTCCACACAACATGCAGGTGTGTCTGGGACTGACACAACTCAAGTGCAGGATCTTGCATTTCACATTGTTGAACTTCATGAGGTTCACACAGACCCGACTCAAGCATGTCAGAGTCCCTCTGGATGGCATCCCCTCCCTCCAAAGTGTCAGCTGCCTCACAGAGCACGGTTGTCAGCAAATTTGCTGAGGCTGCACTCGATCCCACATCACTGGTGCCAACTACACTTCTTCCAGTCCCACCCATTAGTTATCCCCCTGGTTTTCCCTATCATGACCTGTTTCAGCAAGAACTAGAGCTCTTTCTGGCAAAGGATGGAATCTACAGCAGGGTTTTCATGAGACAACTGTCACCCTATTTACAGGCTGTGTATTAGTTAATATAATTAAGGCATTGGTGCTGTAAATTAAATAGTATGGAAGACATTTTGCTGGCATGAGATCTGCACAGTATTTTCCATATGCTTGCTTATGAAGCATCAAAAATGAACAAAAATATACAAATTAAAAGTCAAGATGCTAAAAGCATCTGAAAGGCTGTACCAGTACCCTATTATTTCTGTTCTGAGGAACTTTCTGGAGATTTCCATAATGGATAGTGATGAACTTTTCTTCATTCTTTTCCTTCCCCTTTTTTAAGTGATAGCTGCCAAATTTCATAAATCCTATAATGTTCTGCACTGTAATTAGTTTGGAAGCCTGTAATTGTTTAAGCCAGAAGATAAAGGATGCCAAACCACTTGAGCAGAAAAGTTGTATTAATGGCTTTGTATTATCACTTGCTGATTTATTTAATCTCTTTTGATCAAATTGTGATTCTCAAACAAAAAACAAGAAAAACTCAAGCAGTTGTTTTTCACCATGAGGAGGAAATGGGCAGAATGGACACACACACGCACACACACACACCCCCCACGCACACACCCAAAAACACACTGAGACAAAAGGGCTTTTGTGGCAGGAAGGGTACATCGACAGTCTTGAAGGTCAGTCATGATTCAGAGGAAGATATGCTGTGGGAAGTTATATTCACTAATGACAGCTAAAAATTATACAACATTGGGTTACAACTGACTGGCCCTTGTGCTTCTGCACTGTGGTATCCCAGGACACCTTTCCCAGTGTTAGCAAAAACCAGTGCACTTGTTCTAGGAATCAGAAATACAACAATCTGCACCATTTACAGCTATGTGCTGTTAATATCTCCCTTTATATGCAGATTCTTCCTATGCATTCATAGCTGGAGTAGTGAGAGTTTAGCACCAGATGTGAGAAAAGTTGAGAAGTGTATTGAAAAAAAGAATATGTGTATTTCTTGGCATTTTTTATAAGGCTTATAGCAAAGGTCCTTTTCCAAAATAGTGAAGATAAAGTACTGGGGGGTTCATATGTTATTAATGGCCTACGTGTTGGTGTGCAGCATTTATATGAAGGTGCCATTTAGAATTATGTTATCCTCTTGTATACTATACTTTTGCAGTAAACATTAAGGGAGGTCAGCTCAACACCATGATATAAGAAGCAGTCTATCTAAATGCTATTCATCTTCAAGGAGTCAACACTGCATGCTATACGTAAACTCAGCTCAAATGCATATGTTAAAAATCAATTTTGCTAGTTTTAAACACACTCAATTTTTACAAGAGATACTATAGTTTGATTTTACACTTTGTACCATAGGTCCCTGAATTAAGGTTTTTTGGTTCCAGCACCGCTTTAGCCCATCTCTGAACTTTTAAAAATATGGGAGCAATTTCATTAATATTAGATTACTTCCTACTCCTGAATTCATCACATTTTGAATTTCCTTGATGGATTAAGGCCTCTGTGAGAAGAAAGTTATACTAAAGGTTTGATATAACTCACAAAGAGATGGTGCTATTTTTATTGCAGACAGCAAGAATTATACTCTCTTTGTATTCACTTTTTAGGGGTGGCTAATGTCAGTCATTGAAGAAAACATGTCCCTGGATTTGCTACCAAAGCTAAAGGAACATTTCTTTGTAATGGCAGCTCATGAGTTTTACAACAATTTACATCATGGAAACTGAATTTTTGTAAAAACTGAAGGACAAGTAGGTATTAGTTCAGATTTCTAATGTTTTAGATGTTCTTTCTGTCATTGATTTTCCACTGAAAAATATTTCCACAAATATTTTTCTGTCTCCTCTATCCATCTGACATTTGTAATCAGTACACTGTTTTGATAGAATGTGATTTCCTCTTCTACATTCCTATAATACATCTCTTCATCTATGAAAAACATTTAGCTATCAATGTCTTCAGTACAATTTATTATTGTACCTCTGGATAGGTAGAAGTATTAAAGTATTTCATTTCAGTATCTCAGCTTAAGATTCTACAATGTTGAAATCCTACCAATAAGTTGACTTGAAGACTGATACACATGCTTCGTATAAGGCCTTCTGCCCCAGCAGACTCTCATCCTTTTTAAAAAGGTACATAATTCTGGATTTCACACATGCAATTAGATAGTGCTTGGCAAACTATACCATATTGCTATCAGGAAGCAAAGCATTAAGTACATGTTACACAACATTTAATTTATTGCACAATATAGATGCAATAGAGAAAAAATTTAATTAGCTGGTATAAAAAGTGAAAAGGGGCAGATGCAATGTAACAGCACATCAGGAGATTTCAGTCAGCTCTGTAAATATTTTTGATATCTAATCATAAAGACACAGTTATCTGCTGAGGGCCAAGGATCACAACATTGCATCTTTCAGTGAATAGAGAGAGAGGGATGGACTAGAACAGGGAGCCATGTTCCAAATAAAATCACAAACATTGAGCTATGGGAGCCATACATTCCTTGGGCAAGAGGTTGTAAAGATGGATGAGCCCAGGCAACATGCTAACAAAGCATCAAAAGTAAGGATAAAGGTCTGATGTTGGGCCAGGTCAGCGGCACCCAGAACCACACGTGTACAAAGGCACAGGAGCTTCTAAAATTCATGAAGAAATTTTTCATATTGGCTTGCATTGCAAGATGATTTGCTTTGCTGTGGTACCAACTGTCAGACCACATATCATTGCTCAGCCTGGATAGCCACAAATGGAATGTCCTGTATAAAATGGATACAAAGCCTAGACCATCTCCAAGCACCAGTTCTGATGAATGTCTGTTGATTTAATTATGATTTAATGACATATACCGACATTTACCTGATATTCTGAGGTTCCCCATTCAAGGAAATTTTTTCATTACAAAGACTAAATTAATGTGATAATGTGCAAACAAAGTATTCTATTTGTAATTATGTGTGTGGGAAACTTTGTTATTTCACTTGAACAATTAATGCGCCTCCATATGAACAGCATTGATAGTATATTTTGTACTGAGCCATCTGAAGAAAACAAAGCAGAGGATTTATGAGAAAGCCTCACAAAATCCAAATGATATTGTCCTTACTGAAATCAGGTGGTATTCAAAAAAAAGAGGTGGGGAACACAAAAAAAGAGAGAGCACAAGCTAAATTCTAGAAAAAATTAATTACTGAAATCTTACAAGCCTCAGGGGAGACATATGCCTGTAATCAAATTCTGGGAAACAAGCCCCTGCAAACTCTCGCATTTCAACTTCCAACTCACTACCATTTCATGTTCATTTTGTTGTGAAATGTGACTCTTATAAAACAAACAAACAAACAAAAATCAGTTACAAAATTTCCACTTTTCCATGCAACTGAAAAACCTCCCAAGTTCAAAACAGAGCAGCAAGCTGCCTTCCAAACTCTTCAGAAATGAGGTAATGGCTTTGCGATTTCATTCCTTTGGTTGGAGCAAAGAATAGAAGCTGGGAAAAGAGAGTCTCAAAAAGTGTACTCTTTATCCTCTCCCCGTTGGTTGCCTTCTGCAGCTTTCAGCCCCAGGAATGCAAGGGATGATGTAGTGCAGCCGGTATGTACGGAAGCACTTGCAGACCCATTGTATTTAATGAGACTTGGAAACCAGTCAGGACCAGGGCACTTCTTCTTGTGATGCTTTTCATCAAGACCACAAAGAGGGACAGAAGAGAGGCGTGAAATGTTCCACAGTTTTTTGTAAATATTTAGGGCAGCATTTTTTAAAACTAGCCAGCTGATATCCAAACATCCTCAGCTCCCAGGAAGCTCCTGTTGAAGATCCCATTCCTTTCAAGTATTGTCTGTGTTGTGTTTCAAATCACAGCCTTGAGGATGCTGCTATTGCAATACCAGACCAGCAATCAAACAGTCAAGGAGGAGATGCAGAACAAAACTCTTTTCCATATAAAAGGAGAGTTAGTGGAAGAGTGTGCTATTTTGAAGGGTTTGGATGTTATTTTCTGTTTTACACTCAGCTCTCTGTGCTTGTCAATTCTACAAACATTTTAATATTCCTGACTTCACAGTTCTTCACAGTGTAAACTCTAACACTACCAACAAAATATGTAGCCTTATATTACATTGAAAGCCTCTTGTTTGAAGAAAAAATGGGTCAGGGGTGTTGTGACCAGAACAAAAATTGCAAAATTGTGAAGTGGCCTGAGCCAAGTACAAGGTGAAACAGATGTAGCCAAGCTTTATGACAAGTACATAAGCTGCCCAAATAGTTGTCATGCAGCATTGTCCAAAAGTATATCTCCAAGGTCCACCAAAGAGATAATTCAGATTTCAGGTGTGCTGCATTTCATTTAGTAAAGGGCACATTCATACCACTGTGTATGTGGATGCGTTTGTAAATACATGCATCTATAATTGATGAAGCCACCTATTTAATATTCAAGTCATTTATCAAGATGCTTTTGAGACTTGATTCCTTATTTTGCAGACCAAATGTTAACATTTGATTGAATTTATTAACTCAATTAAATAAGAAGTGTTCCACATTAAAAAGCATAATGTCGGAATTAATCCCCCAAAAATGTGATGATGCTTTAACTGATATCCTGTGACCTCTTGATACTCTCCGACACTGTCCTGATGATCTCAGTATAAATAATCACATCAGAGGTTTCCCAGGGATCTCTCTCCAGAGGATATCAGATGTCTCCACAGGGGCATGTGTGCATCCCTCTTTTGTCCAGGAAAATCTTCTAGTCCCTCCTCCCCACATCCTTCACAGTCATTCCTTAGCAGAACAAGGTGCCAAATCTAGCTGCAGTGATCTCCAGGAAGGTACTGTCTTTGCTGACTTTGATCCCAAACAAAAGCAGGATGTGGACATAAGAAGAATATTTGACCAGGTAGATGGCCACAAAAAGAGTAAGTACCTGGGCTAGAAATCCAACCACACACAGACTACCTGAGAACACTTCCTTGTTATTAGTGATCCTGAAAAAAAAATATATTTTTACTAACTTGTAGCAATCAAGGTGTTTATTCATCTGTCAGTATTTTCCGGGTGCAGATCAATTTTGCACGATCACCAAAAATGCAACAGCACCAAACTAAGCCCATATGTGGACAAACTGCCTCAGAGTCCAATCAAGGCAGTACAACCCATCACTGACATCTCACCATCACATTGTCTGCTCTGCTCCTCACTTAGTAACTTGAAGTCAATTGGAAGTGGGACCTCCATCACCAAGCTGATCAAATAATCTCCCATGCCAAGCTCTCCTTGTAGTTAGGTAGTTCTAATTCTGAAATAACTGGAAATAAACTCTTTAAAGGCAGCACATGTAACAGATTTTCTCATAACCACTGCAAATTGTAATCTGGTAAAACACCAAAGGTGACTTTTGCTGTGCAAGAAGAAAGAATTAGCGACCTATTCTCAGACTAGCAAAATGTTCTTGAGCATTCACACTGGGGAGTGATAAAGGTCTGGAAACCACGCCAGTACGACAACAAAGTATTCCCCTCCCCATTCAATCATTGAATAATACATGAAAATGTTCCAAAATAGAAGAGCAGAGATTATGAGAGATCTTTATTCTGTGCCTAGAAAAGAAGATGAAACATGCAGACTCTGGACTTTAACCTTAACATAACCTCTTTGTGCTAAAGAAGGCAATTACAAAGGTGACAGAGAACAGGACACAACCATAACAGAGCTCCACTTGTGTCTAATCCCAAACATCCCAATTCCCATTTTGCACTATAAGTCCCAGAAATTCTTCTGGTCAGCAGTTGAAATACCTTTGGTGGAAGGTGGTATCCCTACTATCCTTTGGAAAGATCGTGTCTCAGCTGCCTGAGCCATTCAGGCACCATGCTGGATAGGGGATATCTGCCAGGTGCATGTAACTCTACAACATACTCCTCAGCCCAAACACACAAACTATCCATGGAAGAATGATAAAACAGAGACATGCTGTAGGAAAGTTGTTTTTTTTGTATAATCTTAAGGATTCACAAAGGCTTGGCTGTATTCTCATTTCTTTCCGTGTTCTGTTATTCCACAGACATCTGATAATACTACTTGGAGTAAAAATATTTTATTAAAACTACTTTTTTAGTTTTAAATTCTAATGAAATTTACCACCCCAAAAAAATATTCTTAAACTCATAATTTGAGGTTATCGTTAATACCAGGTGTGAAATTTCTCAGAAAAACACTGCGTGCTTTGCTGATGCTTCCACCATTCAAGATGAAAGTAAAAATTTTATATTCCACTGCACATTTTAACGGCAATGATTCTTACACTATATAGACATACTCTTATATAAATTGTATATATTATATTATATATACTATATACATAAATCAGTATTCTTACAATAATTTCTGTATTTTATCTCACATAATTCACTTTCCTGATACAGCTTTTTATAAGTCCTGAAAGACTACTGTCTCCTCGTGCACTGCTCCTACTCGGACAGAAGGAGCCAAGTATATGCACTATTGTCCTTTAATATGAAAAAAACCCTAAAAATTGATAGTTAATTCTCTCCCAAAGACTCTTATTTGATTTTCACCAGTCAGCGTGGGTGACTTGGAGATGTTTAAGGGGAGTCACTGTTCTGTCATAGCAAGAGTCCCAAACATAGCTAATGTGTTAACTGACTGTCACGAGAATCACAAGAGCAGCTCCCAACAGCTTTTAGTGTGTATGTCCCTGTTCAGTTTAGGCCTAGCATACAGGCTAGCACTTAACCTGATTAGACTATATTTGCATGATAGGTACTTAAGATGCTTTAAAACATCTTTCTATTGTCATGATAGTCATGTTCTGACTAGTCTTTGATAGAATCATCTCTTTTGTTGAAGAATGCTCTCAACATTGCACAAATGAAATAGATCCTTCTGACACAATCTACTAAGTCTTTCATCTCACTTTCTTACTAAGGTTTCTTGTTTTTTCTAGTCACCAACAGTGACTAAAAGTAGCATTGACCTCTTAACTTTCCCCTGTTTTCTTGGAGAACTATTTACTGGCTTTCATTCCTAGTGAAAGAAACCTCTCATTTAACAAATGCATCATATTCTACAGTCAAATCACTACCAACTCTTTTTACTTTTATCATTTGGCTTAATTCAGAAAATGTCATGCTTCATATAAATCACTTTATTTTGCTCAAAAGTATTCCTTATTGAATAAACTAGTGTCATTTCAGTCAACAAAAATAAAGCACAAAGATCCTAGCCCTTCTTTCGTAGTTTACATTATTTATCCACCTATAAAGTGTGATTCTGATGCAAATGAAATACATTTTTAACTTACATTTTCTCTTCTAATAGAAAATTACTCCAGAAGGCTAGAAATGTTCCTATTTGTGTAAGTGAACTTCCAATTACTGTAATCCCACAAGAACTGTATATATGTATATATATGGCCATGTTCATTCACATCTCTAGCACAATTGAACCCATTAGGCAGTGCTTCACTTTGTTCTTGCTGGCACTGCCATTCAGGTGCTTTGATAAAACAAGCATATCGAGCCCTTTTGGAAAAATGTTCACTCTCAGCTTTTAGCTTGGATCCAGGCTGGAAATATGACACATTGCAAATCACTCTGAGCCAGATTTATGGCATAATGTAATAGATGATTCACCAATACTTTTGCTTGTGCCAGACTGAGGCACAGACCCTAAATCAGCAATCAGTGACAGGTTTGGAACTGCATTGTCTATCTTAAAAAAACAAAAAATGGAAACAAAACAAAAAGTTTCCACAGGACATTACTGTGGTTGTGGAGACACAGAAGTACCATGATACCAATACTAATATGAAAACCTTAATTTCCATATTTATGTAAATTATCTACTGTAGCTTTGGGAATGTTAACATATGAAGTTTCCTTGAGCTCCCAGATGTGAGCTGAAATACAGCATGAAATACAAAAAAAGGGGATCAAATCCTACCTTATTTTATTTTTGAGGAAAGGAAAAGGTATTTTCCACACAAAAACTGTAACTGCTAAACTGTAAACTGGATAAACACTCAGGGTAGTCAGTGATTCACATTTTAAGCAATTGTGTATTTGAACTTGACAATAAAATGTTCTGAATATGTTCTGAGATACTGGAAGTGTGTCTCTGTGTGTGTGTGTGTGTGTGTGCTGCCATAACCTATCTGTCCAAGCATGGACTGTCCTGAAAGATTAAGTGCACCTATTTTGAACTGGAGGCTGCATGCCATAATTTTTAGCTAACCCGTTTCCTTCTTAGTGAAAACAGAAATAAAAATATATTGTGCACACTTCATTGCTAGAACCTTTGACCTCAGCTGCCTGTCTAGCTGAGACTGTGATGAATGCTTTGTGTCTCTTCATTTTTAATTGCTCATAAATTGTTATCCCATGAAACACAAAACTAGCCTTGTCCTCATTTTAGTAGGGGTTGGAGGTCAGCCTAACAGTAATACAATTAAGGAGTGTCTTTGTGTGGGGGTGTGGGAGTGAAGAGGGCAGGAGGGTTACAGAAGGTTGTGGTAGTGAAAGATGTATTCCTTTCCAAGGCAATACAAAGCAAATTCCACACGTTCAAACAAAAGTCTTTAATGTTTGACAGTGTTGAGAAAATCTTCTGAGGGGGCATTTAGAAGGGCAATAAAGTACACATCATCTTCTTTATTTGTATACTCATTCTTAAACATACATGTACACATGGCTGGGTAGGATAGCACCGATCTTCTCTTTGCAATGGCAGACTTTATCCTGAGCGTCAAATTTTACCCAGGCATGCAGGCTCTGATTTGCTGGTTTCAGAAAAAATAATAGCCTTCCACTGACTCCTTTATGAAATAAACTAAACCACATCTGTGGAGATAACTCTGCAAAGTTACTCTCCTCTGCATAATCTTCCTGTGGGTGTCATACCCTTCCTTCTTGTTCTTGGAATGCTGGACTACTCTTAATTCAAATAATATACAGTATGCCACAACACAAAAATATCTTTCACTTTCAAAATGCCTGGTAATAAATAACAACAACTCTTACCTCATTGAGACAAGGGATCTTGCTGTGCCCAGTAAGGGCATAAGGGATCGTACTTTTGATTTTGGTTAAATTAATATGAAAATAAAGCAAGCTTGCTGAATTTGCTTTTACCTCACACCACATATAATTCTGTTTAACAAAAAACATTGAGCTTTTGGTGATTGAGCATGTCTTCAGATTCCTGAAGACAAAACCATTCTGGTAATAATATGTTCTTGTTGAAGTTATGTAGGCATCTTGTTCCAAAACCCATAACAATCCTTGTTTTCTTATTTAGGTCTAAGAAAATGTGGTATCTGTTGCAAAGCCACCAAGTTCTCAGCAACCTATCAAAGAGGTTGGAAACAGTCTTCTCCAGTCCTTTACACAGGCTAATTCCAACTGCTGTTTATAAAACATTAATAGCCATATTGCTAATATAGCATTTAGCACCAAGTGGTGAATTCTTCCTGGAGGACAGAAATCTCCACCACTTAGTCATAGCACAATGGCTGCCGGCTGCTCATATAGATTCCAGTGGTCCAGAGAGCATAAAGTTTTAGTCTCAGTAAGTGACACACTGTTGAGTTTGGCAGCCAAATTACTTGTACCTCCTCAACTGCACACTCACCAGTGACCTGTTATCACACTTTTACAAAACATCCTACAGTTTCATCAGATACTGCATAGAAAGAGATGCAACAAGTTACTATTGGAAGTTCCTATGGCCACAAGATAAAAATGTAAACTGGATTTCCAGGATATTCAGTTTTCCCTCAGAACTAGGTCTGGGTCCTTTTCTTTTTTTAAAACTGAGAAGTTTGGTTTTTTCAGTTACTAACATTTTATCATTTTATCATTTCATAAAATATTAATTACTTTCCCATGAACACTAATGCACTGCTATTAGGAAAGAGAACAAAAGCAATTGCAGAATATTGTTCTTCCTCAAATGAGGGATTCCTTCTTGCTTTAGCTGTACTAGTAGTTAAAATTACAAATGATCCCACTAAGATTAAATTTTATTTCAGGTCTTCTTTAAACTGAATTCTCACTTTATCTTTAGCAGATAAAAAACAAATTAGCATGTCTAGGATTTGGGGTGAAAAAATATGTATTTCTCTGATATATGGGGGTCTATCACATTATGCTGTAATGTTTATCATGACTTCCACAAAAATTATCATTTTACTTAAAAAAAAACATTCCTTAAGGCTGGTGATTCTATGAGATTCATTGCTTCCTTGCTCAAAACATAAAGGCATGGTACCATCCCATGGCTCCCAATGTCAGTTGTGATTTAAGAGCTGAAGTTCCACTTAAATCACAGATAACAATCTGGACTGCCCACATTCTAGTGTTCTCAAAGCCTTCAGTGCTAAAACACAGTATATTCTTCCAATCTGTGGAAATCTCCTGAGATGCCTATTGTCCTGCTTTCCGCCAGGACACCTATGGTTAGAGGCAAGTGCACTCAGAAACATTCTGTTCCTGCAGGATAGGAACCTACCTCGAAGGAAGAAATTTAGCTTTCAACACTGAGTGACCTGTATTGTCACTTCTGGAACTGGAAAGTTTAGCTGTGGTTTAGCATAAAAATGGTTCTGGGTCTCTCTTATGTTATAGTTTAGTAAGTTAATACATTCATTAGAAGAGAAAACTAAGTGCTAGATCCCCTCACCTCACAATATATGAATCTAAGGTCCACAAAAACGCCTCAAGCACCAGGCCATGTGCTTGGTGTAGCTCTCTCTCCCTGTAAACCAGATTAAGAAAGTTCTGGTTTAGGATGTTTTTCTGAGGAGGAGTAGTCCTGGCAGTGTCAGTGTTTTATTCATGATGGTTTAATGTTAAACCTCTACTTATTTCAAGGGGCAAGGTCTGGAACTCTAGCAATGCACCACTGGAGGTGGAAGTCAGGATCTTACTTTCCCTTCAGCTTCACTAGGGCCTCACATCAGCTGCTGCTGCCTTTCCTGCTTCCTGCTCAAAATCCCCACACCAGCCTCATGTCCTCAGCAAGCCACGTCTGTGCACTGCTGTCACTGCCTCCATTTCTCACAGGAGTACCTTGCCCCATGAAATCCTTCCTCCATGAGAGGCTGGACAGACAGCTTGTTTCAAAACTGAGGAAAGCACTGTGTTGGTTTCTTTCACATTCAGTGGAATTAGTATCTTCTGAAATGCCCATCCTTCCTCATTCTTTGTGTACATATGTATTTTCAGAAGTTCTCTTAGGACTTCCTACCTAAAATATAAGTATATCTTTGTCCCAGATGTTTTGGTTGGACATAAGCTGAAGTTCAACTTGCAAACTCTGGAAGGCCTTGACATTTACACAACAGTTCTGTGGATTTAATTGGAAAAAGCCTAGTATCAGCCAGATTAAAAAAAAAAATCAGGGTGTATGTTTCTGATGTTTTCTCTATTAAAACTTAGCACAGCACAAATGATAAATCTTGGTGTTCTTACTGAATCACAGCACTGCCTTACAGCATTCACACTGAAAATGGCAGACCAGTTACTTCTGTCTTAATAAAGTCTAATATTTCATTCTGCTAATGGAGAAGGTTTCTTTCAACATTGTGTACAAAATCTCTCTTAAAATTCAGTAGGGTCAGGTCAAGCGGATGTTGCTGCAAACATCAGCCACTCATCAGGAGTTTACATCAGTGGACAATCTGAGTAATAGGAATTCAGTGGGTTCTCCCTCCTAACTTTTCTATGAAAATGGTGATTTTTGAGTAACTGCTACTAAAAATACTTCTTTTTTCATAACTCATCATGTATTCAGTTGTTCACTTAATGTTCAGAATGAAGATTGAATTGTTGCTACATTTGTATTGGATAATTAAAAGGCTATATGGTGTTTTGAGGCTGACTGTGAGAACTGACCTGACATTAAAATCAGATTGAAAGCAAGCTATGTCCTAGAGATTATGTGGCCTGTGACTGGTTTCCCCAATGCTGCTGATAAAAGAGTCCATCACCTTTTTCCCCTTGTGAGTTCCTAATGAGGGAAGGGTAAGGGACACAGCAGGAAAGTCAGTTTGTTACCTCAGCAGACATAGGGGATGGAGGTCCATGTGGCAGCAAGGATACAAGGACTATTGATGTGCAAGAAACCACAGAAGCACCAGGGAATGGTCATGCAGGGGCAGTGGGGTAGCCCTGTATGTCAGGGGTATGTAATTTTGACTGTCTGGAGTTTAACAGTGGTGGCAGTAAGGTTGAGTGTTTATGAGTAAGCATCAGAGGGAACTTGTCAGTGCTAGAGTAACCATTGCATGATCTCTGGGGTCTTTTCCAATCTTACTGGTACTATGGAAGGCCAACATGATAGGGCAACTGCTGATGGCAACAATCTGACAAATATCACTGAGAGGAGGAAGGTTAAAGTCTGTGTCTCCCTCAAGTACAACAAACTGAACTAAAAAGACCAGTTCTAGATGAGTTTTTGAAAGATATGTTCCAGGTATGCAACTCTCAGGTATGTTAATAAAGCAGCTCTTTGGCCAAACAATATTACTGATGTGTCTATTCCTTTGCCACTGGGAAGCCAAACTTTTTTGTTCCTTTGTTTTTCAAAATACTGCCTTTTAAGGAAAACAGTCATCACCTGGTGCTGATGAACCTACTTCTGTACATCATAATTAATTTTCTTTTTAAATATATTTGAGCCTCTCATTTGCAGAAACTCATGCCTAGAAATAGTGCATCATGGGTTTTTAAAATGATTTAGCATTCACTGTGTACTACAGAGGTCCTGAGTTTATGAGCTATTTTTCTTTAGGGCCATGGATTTTAAACAGGATGTTTCGCAAAATTAAAGAGAAAATTAATTTGAGGCTTCAGGAAGTCAGTGCCACGGCAAAGCTAATGACTCTGAAAAAGTCTTCTCCAGCATGTGGCAACTTCTGAAGAGAACAATCCTGGACAAAAGCTGCCCCCTTTGAGGCAGTAAATTAACTCTTTCAGAACAGAGAATTCAGTGAGAAGTGTTGTTTAGAAAGCAGGTTATGCTTGGTTAGGATGCCCATTTTACAGTCCTAGTGTCAGAAGGCAAGACTAGTCAGGATTCCAGGGCACCTGCATCTGCTTTGTGACAGAAGCTTGCTGCTGCCTTGTATTTTCTCTCCAATCTCACGACGAGAACCAAGAGAGCAGTGAAAGCTGTTAAATGTAGTTCATAATGCAGCCATATCTTTGGCCTTAGCTCCAGCAAGCCCAGATGGGAAATAAGGGTCGTTTAGAAACAGAGCACTTACCACAAACTAGAGAGAGAGATGTAAAACGTTCTCACCTACTCATAATTTTCTTCCTCTGAAGTGGATACTGGGTCCTCTGTGACCCATTAGAGCTGGATTATTCTTCCACTCTAAACAAAGAAGCTATCTGATTTTTTTGCAAGCTTCTCAAACTAGTGCCAAATGCCCAAAATGGGAAGACAAACTGCAAATCCTAATGAATAAACATTTTGCAAGATTAGCCATCTCCAAGCAGGAGATGTTCGCTTTTATCTATTTAATTTATCAAACAAAAAATGGAAATGAAGATGGTAAAGCAAGATACCAAAATGATGGAATCGAAGGATTTCTCCCTTAGCTCTCAGCAGGAGTGCTTTCTGAGGGACAAAAGGATGATTAGAGACATGATGCAAATGAGACAGTGTTCTGGGTGGGGTCTCTCCACATCCACTGTAGAAAAGGAAAATTCCAAGCAGGAAAATACATTTTAGCTTTTTCCCTTGTGGGTGTCTGGTGCTCAGTGATGCATCACAGGTGGGACATATCAAACAGTAAAACAAATCTTCACAAGCATAAGAGACATTTAAGATATCAGCAAAATTGAACCCAGAGGAAAGAAGATCTTTATTTGAGACTGGCTGTGTGTTTTATTATGTTGGATTCTTTTATTTTTCTTTACTGCCTTTCCACAGCACAGATATAAAGCTTTCTTTAAAAATGAACAAACAAGTTCTCTAAATACTGCAGAATTTTGTGCCTACAGGTCATGGTTGGTTTAAACAGTACATAAGGAAAAGCATAAAAGAGCAGGTATGCATACAAGAAAAGAAGCACTGACCTGCTGCAGCCTTTTCCTTGGCAGCTGCCCAAATAAATGCTGGTCTTAAGTAAACAACCTCATGTACTAGAAAACTTCTGAATTCATACATCAGGAAATAAATATTAGATGTGGCTGTTTGCCACTCCTTCTTAAATATGCCCACATAATCCTAAAATTATATCTGATGTACTTCTGTGATTAATTTTTGCATAAACAGAATATTTTGTGAGCAGAATTTTTAAGTTCCAACCACTTAAATTCCATCTTAAGTGCTAATGTGTATAAATAACTGATCTTCTGGAAATACTCAAGAGCACAGGAAAGGAAAGATAGTTCAAATGACAAGCATGCTAATATGAACTGAAAATCAGTCAGAGAAGATGCACACTATTATTGGAGGTGGAGAGTGATCTCACATGTACCAGCTTTCCTAAAATGCAGTAAATAAAGCAGTAATTCAGTGTGAATGAAAAGAAGAAGTCTGAATTATAGAAAGTTTTATAAAAAGGTTCCCCTTTTTAAGGCCCCATTAACAGGATTTTCAGAGCTCTATGTAACACCATGATACATGAGCTTGAATCCTGCATATTCAAGATGCGGAAGGTAGAAATTTCTTTTGCTTTCCAATTTAAAATTATGAGAAAGTTGGATAAAATCTAGAAATAAACACATCTATTGATTCGGGACTTTTAAATATTTTGAATGACTACAAAAAGTCATCTGAAAGACTAGATACTTCTACCACAGGCTAAGGAAACCAGTTGGCAATTGTCCACACTTCATCTCATCACAACTACAGGTTACGTGACGGGTCTCACACCTGAGTCCAGAGTCCATGGGCAGCAGGACAAGAACTTCCAGAGAGCAAGTCATTCCACACCTAATACTTCCTCTAGCACTGGATTCAGTACTGGGAGGTACTTAGCCATTTTCATGAGCTGCACAGGGGTCTGAGACACTAATCTGCACCACCTCCTCACCTCCAGATGACTCTAGTTTGGCAAAATGAGCTTAAACAGTAGTGGGTAACTTGCACTTTTACTCAAATCACACAGTGGTATTAATCTGATTTATATTTTGAGCTCATTAGACTAGATACTATTCCAAGGCCTGAGAAAGAACTCAGCACTCAGTATTTATTTACTAATATTCACTATCCCCCCCAAAATTTCCTTTTCTTCATAATGGATTTTCATTGAAAGCTTTCACTTCCAGCTTGTCTTATGAACAGCACATAAATGCAGAGTAAAAATATTGGAGTAAATAACAATACCCTCTTCAGTATTAAAAAGATGAAGAAATTTTAGCTTCTGATGTTGTTTATGATGTTACCTTCAGTGACTGGAACCTTTTTATTTAAATTCCGCTGACAATTCTCTAGGTGGTCATGTTGGTCCAAACACAGAGGTGTATTTCCACCATTTCAACATCTATGTATTTGATGTAAGAGCAAATGGTCAAAGAATTCCCAAGAAGAACAGAAAAACAAACACACAAGTTGTAGAATGCTTTCTTGTGTGTAGAAATGTATCCAGTGCTTAGTAGAGCAGCCAGGTACTTGGGCTCTCTAAAAATAGCTGGCAAAATTGCAGAGTGACAGCAGCCGAAACGTCTGGTCAGCACATACACAGATCTTCTACAATGAAGTATGATGAACATCAGCCAGTGATCTTGCTGTCTTCTGACACCAAAAGGGCTTTGATCAAAACTAGAAATAGGCCCACAACAGTGCAAAGCACCCGAGGCACTTCTAGCAAAGCCAGTAAATTGACATGGAACTCTTTCGTTATACAACACCAGAGTTTCAAGATGAAATATCTGTCTAGGTAAAAGTCCTCTGCACTGAAAGAATGGTAAAAATCTCTTTTCCCCACCAAGAATATTAAAGATGCACTAAGTTAATTTACTTGTTCTCAGTGAAAGAGGAGAGGGAGAGGGAGAGGGAGAAGGAGAGGGAGAGGGAGAGGAGAAACTAGCAGGGTATGTGGGAAGGCTCAATTCTTAGCACCTGACAGGAATTCAAAGAATATTTGGAGACCTGGAAATGCTTCAGAGAAAAGCTGTGGTTCAGTGAGAGAAGTGGAACATATAAATCTTTTTCTTCCATGAAAAAATATTTATTTCTATAAAATAAGTATAAGTTCTTATTTCATCACCACATTCTAGTGAATCATCATTCACATGCATTTATTATTTTCTCTTACCCTTCCAAAATACCCTTCTGCATAAAGACATTGGAAAGTGCACAGCACATTCAAGAAAGCATGAAGGGACCTTACTATGACAAATTTGTGAGTACATATGTCCTCCTAGCAGAGGGAAAGCAAGTATTTCAGTGAGATGTTACACTTTTTTTGCTGTTATTTATTTCTTTGAATAATTGATTACACTTAGCCACTCATCAAAAACCTTTTGGGTACTGTGTTGTTTCTATACCAGCAAGACAGCCTGCATGGAATTTACTGAAAATGAGATTTGTCTCTGAAAGACAGCCCCTCGTTTGCTTAGACTGTCCTGCTCCACAGTTGTAAAGTGTTGTTGCTACGTCTGCAACATTGCTACTGCCTCAGCCTGAGAGCTGCTCCTGGATGAGACAGGGAATTCCATTTAAAAAAAATAAAATAAAAAAGTATATTTATAGAAGCAAGGCTGACAAGGGGAGGGGGAGGGTATGGAGTGAAGTAGAGAACAGGGAACGAGCACTCATGCTTGAAACCCTTTGCTTGTGCAATAATGAGCTTGAAAGCCTTGCTGAAGTGGTTTTACAGCTGTGCAACAAAATGGTGCACTCTCCTCCCTTAATACTGACATTTTAATGTAGGATCACAGCTATTCAGATTGTCCATTGGAGCTGGCAGGCTGATGGTGTGAGCAACTACGCACTCTCATCAATGTCGCTTGGATGAAAGCTGCTGTCAGGCTCAATAAAATGGCAGGCTAGGCCAATCTGGCACACATGAAAGGAAACTGGAAGAAAGGCTTAATTGCACCTCCAGCAGATTCCAGTTATTCTGCTGGTCTGTTAACAACACGCAGCCTGGCATGCCAGTCCTGTCCAGTCTGCTGTGCTGCGCTGGTAGGAAAACTCCTTGAAGGTATGGCACAAATACACTCTGGGTTAGACCACCACAACCCAAGCCAAAGAGGTCACAAGTCATCTCAGCCGGTTAGCAGCAGCTGCTGTATCCAGCAAAACACTGAGAACAGGGAAAGGATCCCTAAAACAAAGGGTTGAGTAGATTCATGGTTGAGGGACCAGCACAGGCTCCACTAGAAGTGGGGAGATTCCACAAGATGGGCTAGGCACTCTTCTGAGACATCTCAGGGAAGATCTAGTAGGAAAAGTACACATTAGAGAGGGACATTAAGCCAAAAGAGAGGGAGAAGAGGTATGACTGATGACACTGAATACTGTGGCATTCACTCTGTGCAGAACACTGGATGGCATCAAGGATGGAGAAACTAAGCATTTGTGTCTTTCATCTAATGGTAGGGGATTGAGGAAGAGCAAGAGACTGGGTTTTATTAATTTTCTAATTTTTGTTCAGTGGTCGTGGTGGTCATGACCTGCTGTTGGAATGCAAAAAAATCTTTTCTGCTCATGGGGGGAAGGGAACAAGGAAGAAAAATATACTGGATACAAATATCTTTCCTAAAGATAAGGAGCAACAAACCCTTAAACCCTTAAAGCCAAATTTTTCCTCTTAAATGGGACTGAGATAATGGGAAGTAATGAGACACCTCTGGACATCTCTTGCTAGCATAGCAATGTGAAACTAAGGAAAGAAATGCTCTAATTTAACAAAAAGAAAAAATAAAAAGGTTTCATACTTGCAAGATGAGGCAGAATTACTCATTTTTTTATAGATCAGCACCAGGTGGCCACAGGGTAAAATATTTAGTCCATCCATTCAGTCTGTCTTGGAAAGTGTATGAGGATGACATGATTTCTTAGTATTTTTATTTCTTGCTATTTTTTTAATTTTACTTGCAGGCATGTTCAAAGACCTCATATAACAGATCCAAGACTGCAATTTTATTACTTTTTGAAGCATGATAAAAAGGAATTGCTCTGAACAAATATTAACATTTTCTACAGAGTTATTCTTTTGTAGCGCAATCTAGAATTACTCAAGAATATTATGTACTGTACACTGAGGAAAAAGAATATATCCCTGTCTTGTGATAAATCAAATTTCAGTTGCACAAACCCTTACATTTCTAACTCTGGATCACAGCTCTCACTGTCACCTATACTTTGTGCTCTTTTACTATCTGAGAATGAATGGATCTTCTTACTGTTAGGCACCCAGTACCTACACAACCAGGTAGGAGAGGCACTGTGGTCATCAGTGTAGAAATTACTCCTATTTCTGGAACCCTCTGCATAGTAAATTTGAGCAAATGAACTCAGTAGCTCATCCATATAATGACCTGCCAAAAGCAGAGAGCACAGTAACTTCCCACAGGACACGGATAGCTAGAAAGCTGCAAATGATCCTTCTGTCAGCCTGACGAAAATAAGGAGAAATTCTTATTCCTTCCTTAAAGAGCAGCCTCTCTGTTTAAGTTGGAGTCTCCCAAGCTTATATATTAAAGAGCCAAGTTGCCTCAGCTTATGATCCTTAAGATCATAGTTATAAAGAAATTAGACCAAGGAGGCTATAATTTTTCAGCACTCAGTAGCAGAGTAGGCTGTTTATGAGAAATTTGGTTTGGATAAGTAATTCTTGTAGGGAACCTGTAATTCTGCCCTGCCTATTTTCTTTCTTCAAAGTACATTATGTTTCACCAGATCAAACAGTGGTGTCACGCATATGTCTGGATCTGGGGATGCTGAAACAACATTGCCTTGAGAAGATGGAATAGAGGGTTCCACTGCTTCAAAGTGTATTTAGCACTTGGGATAATTTCCCAGAAATCCAGGCTTGGAATCATGTTTTGAGGGCTTGGAAATACACAGATCAGAATTTTTGCAGCAGGCTTGTGTCTACTGAGGAGTTTAAAGCTTGGCAGCATTGCAACAGATATTAAAAATACATGAAGCTTCCTTTAATGTAAAGTCCTCTGATGGTAAAGTGGATGGGCATTAAAATGGCCAAAGCCATTCCCTTCAGATGATTTCTGGAAAGAAATGCATCCTTAACTCAGTTGCATAAGACACAAATATTCATCACCCTAAAAATGACACAGGGATCAATAAAAAATGGAAAAACTTCATACACATATCCTTTCCTAATTGAAAAGCTTTACATGACCATTGCAACAGGAATACCCAGATTTGACCTACTTCAAAATAAAATAAAAGAAAAATTATTTTTATGGCTGCTCGTATCACGGTATATACTTGTTTCCTTGAAGATAGCTTTATAAAAAATATAGCTATTTCTTGCGAGTATTTTGATCCAAGAGAAAAGTTTCATCCTTCAATAGTGCACATAATAGAATTGGTCAGATTTGAAGCATGGGAGCACTTTTTTATCTTGGATCTTTAATATTTTACAGTTCAGGCAACAGAATTTAACCAAACCATTGGAGATATAACTAATAAGCTCTCTCCACACACAAAACTTATAGAATAGCCTTCATTTTGTTTCTTGCTTTCCTGATTTACATGTAGTAAGAACATGGTTTAAATAAGACATAAAATTTGCATTCTCATTTAATTATCTCCTGAGACAATTAATGTCCCTGAAAAATTTCAATATTTTGGCCACAAAACAGATTTAATAAGAACAAGAGTGGCAGCCCTAAAGTCAAGAGAAAGGTCTATTAAATCAGTAACCCTACTGATTTAAATAGGACTAGGACTGCACCCTGTGACTTTACGGATACTTATCATGCAAATTTCCAGAACATCCTAGTAAGCTTTTCATTCTAAGGCACTTACAAGGTTCTGCCTCCAACGAGCTGTTTCCCAGGGATGCACATGTCACTCACACTTAAACCTCTTCTCTATCCTAAACCTACTGGGCTCTAGAACAAGATGAGAGCTTGGATCACATAACACTGCTCCCAAAACTCTTAGAATTATGAAATTATGCTGAAAATTTTAGGAGAATGGGTTTGTTTAAAATATTTTAATGGTATCTTTCACCATTTCTATAGCAAAATATTAATTTTAAATCTTAACAAGTATCTCTTGTCAGAAAGTTTTATTTTGATTTTCTATGCCAACAACATTACATATATCTTTCTAACTCACAACATACTTTGACGTTCAGTCTTCAGAGACACAGAATCATGCATTTTTTTTCTTTCTTTTTGGTTGACAAAACTCCCTTATAAATAGAGCTTCCATGACCAAGAGGAAAGTCCTGTAAAACCAAGTGATAACAAATATGATATTTTAATGGTTTAGTTTAAAATGTTCTGTTTTAAGATTTATTTAAGATAATGCTAGGAACTGACCAGTCACCAAATGTAACAGGCAGAGTAAGGCAAATGAAGCATAGAATTCAAGGATGTACAATAATTATCAAGCTAGGACTCATCATACACAAAGTTAATGGCTGAAAAATTAGATGTATGGTTTAATCTAACTTAGAGTTCCTCTAGAGTAAACAGAGAAACTAAATTTCAGTGGGCAATTCCTCTCACTCTAAAATGGTTTCTGAAAATTAGATCAATTGCCTTCTGAAGTGCCAGTCTCTAACCAGTGACTACTGCTGGCCTCAAGACATCTAAGTTAGAGTGGGCATCTATCTTCTGACCAGCTACTGACACCTCCACTCGCTAAACTGCACAGCAAAGTTAGTAGGAATACAATGCTATACAATACAATGTACAATGCTATACAATACAATACAATGTAGGAGCCTGGATGTCCTGGTTTAGAAATGTCTGCACCTCTAACAGAGACACAAAGCAATAGTGATGCTGAGAGAAGCTCATGTGCAGTTGCAGGGAAGTTTTAGTGAGAGGCACTTGCAGTAGCTGGCTGTTGGCTGACTCCAGTGAGTTGCATGTCAAGAAAGCAAGTCATCGACAGGTGACAACAAAACTGATCCAACAGGTAATCCCTGAGGAAACATATTTTCCTGTTTCCAGCAGGGAAACAGGACAGCAAGGAAAACCATTTTTTTGGTACAGGATGAGCAAAGTACCTTAAACTTGTGCTGTAACCACTTCAGTTTGCTCCTGTTGTTCCTATCTGGAAAATCGGTTTCTTCTGCTGTAGTTTCCTGCCTCCTGATGACAATAGAGAGAACATATACTCAGTATTTAATGACGAGAAGCTGCAGCGCATACTAATGGTGCCATAGCTTCTAATATCATCCAATATCCCCTGCTGGCTTTGCAATTACATACACATGGAGCAGGGAAGTGGCATGTGGCACTCCCGGTGAGGATAAGCAGGTGTCTAGAATTACCTACTGACATCTCTCAGAGGAAGAAGGTAAGTGTGAGTTAACTGACCCCACACACAGCTCTGAATGCCTTGGGGTTCCTAATGGCAAAGGCTGATGTTGGAATAAGGGGAGTCTGGTCTGTATGTCTGAATGACTACCCTCAATTCCCTTCCCCCTCTCCTGGTCAGGAGGACTCTCCTTATACCCAAGCCAAAAACAAATGTTTTGTTATCCACTATTGCACCCAGTGTAAAGGTATTTAATCAGAGCATATTTAACAATAATAATCAAAGCATATGTAATCAGGGTCTTCATCTTCAGTTTATGGTATTCCCTTCCACTGAATTATACATGTAGAAGTATGTAGTTCAGGAGAAACAGAAGTGTTCTCACACTGGGATTGGGAAGATAATTTTATTTCTCCTGTGTATTTTTTCCCTTATACAGAAAAAGAAAATAACAAATGGACAGAGAGCAACTTTTTAAGAAGGTTTTAATTGTTTCTAGGGTTAACAAACCAACAATATTTTGTGTCTCTGCTGTTATTTAATGCTGCAACCTGTACTAGATTAAATTACATGGCAGAGTACAACAGTGTATTGGACAGCAGGCAAACAACACACTATGCTCTACTCATTACTGTGCCCTTGACTAAGTATGTGAATTTGAGTGCACCTCCATTCTATAGAATCCTATATCCTATAAAGAATATTGATTCCTGTTTAAAGACTAAGTTATCAAGACCAGGCTTCTTCCTTAATTATATAAGGAAATACATGGCTGGGTCACTTTTTTTCTTTTGGTTTTCACTGAAAGTCAAATGACCTTGGGTGTTGTTCTTTTTAACACTCTCAGGGCCAAAGCTGTTAGCTTTTTAGATTTCACACACACAAAAAAAAATATTGACAAAATTAAGCTATTTTTAAAAACTCACTGAGACTGAAATGTGCTTATTCACATACATGCATGCCTATATATAAGTGTTACTATTTGAGATAGAGAGGAAGGAGAAGGAGAGAGAGATGACAGCATGTCTTTGGTAGTCATTACTTCTGCATTACTCCTTCATACAAGCATTACTTTTTACTCCTGAACCTGTGAGTTTCAGGGAGCCTCAAATTTCATTAAATACCATGTTTCCATTTTGGCACGAGAGCAGGAAAACCAAATCGTGAACTAAGCAATTTGTTTGGATACGTCTCACCAAAGCGAGAGCTGGGGATCTGCGAAACCAGAGTTTCCTCTGAGTGACCTGGTTGTTTTCTACTCTTCGAGCTGTAAGATTCTCTAACTCTGCCAGCTTTTCAATTCCTTTATGTCTTGAGTCCAGGGAGAGAGGAGGGAGTTTGCCATGAAAACCGGCACAGGTCACCGCGTTGAGATGAAAGACGTTGAAGGCAGGCACCTGCCCGGGTGTTGGCGTGGAGATGGATGATGAATTGAACACTGCCACCTTTTGGCTGTGGCCACGGCCAGGGAGTTGCGAGGAGGTGATTTTTGCCAGACTTCTTTCTAGGGCGGGCTGGGTATCTGGCAACAGCAGCCTTTCATGCCAAACCAAGGTTGAAGCACTCCCTACTACCCCCCCATGTTAGCGCACACCATGTTGCTATCACGTAACTTAGATTTCACCCCTTATCTGCGAGGTCCTCGGAACTGAGAAGATGGGCTAATAATACGAAGAGCTGTTAGCTTTACTAAAGACTAAGTGCAATCAAGTTGATGTAAACAGTCACTTCAGCCTGACTGTGGTACACTCTTCCTGCCTCAGGAATACTTGAGAGTATCTCGCATTGTGTTGTGCTGAAATAGTGTTTTCTCAAGCGGTGAATTATATACAGTTTCTACTTCAACCTCTTTTGAGCACTTAGCTGTGAATGTTTGTATCAGCGCCAGTGAGTGTGAGGTGATCTCATTAGAAAGAGAAAGAAAATACTATCAGCAACAGAGTTTTTTCCTAGTGATTAAATGACAAACTCTTATTCACATGCTACGTCTGTAGTTCTTACGTAGGTGTAAAAAAAAAAAAAAACAAAAAACCAAACAAAACAAACCACCCTCAAAGTGCGTCGCTTTGCCGAGGTGCCCAAAGTGCGGAGCGGTGGCTCGGAGCTTCATCGAGGTACGATCGCCGCGTGTTCTCCCCACGCAAATATCACAACCCACACAAGTCTGGGCCCTCGCCTCACACCCCCTCCCGCCCCCGTTGTACTATACGGGCAAAACCCCGTTTGCTCAGCGAATGAACAGCTCCGGGCAGAATGTCCGTCCCCGGGGACCTTAGCGGGGCCGGGCTTTCACCTCCACTTTCTCACCGAACTCTTCACTTTTGTGAACCTAAAATATGCGGCTCCGAGGGAGGATGCAGGTGGAAGGGCATTCCCCGTGCAAAGCCCGGGCGCTCTCGGCAGCCCAGCGCGGCCTGGCTCGGGTGCCACTGCCCTGCTGGGGCTCGCGTTGCCCGGCAACGGGGAGCCCCGGCCCGCCCGCTTCCCCCGGGGCGCGGCGGCGCCCGGCCGGCGGGAGGGAGCGCGGGCCCCGCTCCGGCTGCCGAGCCAGCCGCGCCGGGCCGGGCGCTGTCCCGGTGGGAGCGGCAAAGAGCCGCAGCACCCGCGCCCCCGGGGCGGCTGTTGGCCACCGCCGGCTGTGCCCAGCCTCCCCGGCAGGCTCCCCGGGCCCGGGCGGGCGGGGCGGGCGCGTTCCACCCGCGGCCGTGCGTGCGAGTTGGGCGGCGGGCCCGGCCGCCGCGGAGGGGTCCTGGACTCCGTCCATGGGCTGGTGTGCGAGGGGGAAAGACAAAGCCCCCTGGCTCCCCTGCCCCTCCTTGGCAAAGCCCAATGCCCCGCTGCTTTCATTTGTTTTTGATCTGCCTCATTAAAAGACTATTGATGGCTTTAACTATTGTCCTTGTTTAGGTGCTGATTTACAAGCGCTAATATCTGACTGTGCCGAGATTAATGGGAGCCCGTGAAGTTTACAATTATCCGCAGGTCCCTTGACCACACATGGAGGGGTTTGGGTTGGGGTCACGCACTCTTATGAAAACTCCAAAGCAGGCTTAAACCTGGGAACATTTTAATAGGATTGAATTTGTAATAGGATTTGGCAGCTTGGCCTAAACTATAGGGTAGGGGGGTTTGCGCTGGGTTATTTTGGAGTTGAGTTTTGGGGTTCTTTAACCTGGTGTTATTACTATGGCACAACAAAGTGCGGGTTTCAACATTGTGGGTTTATATTTTGTGAAAACCTAAGCACAAATATATTTGATACAGAATATTAAAACAAGGAGCCCTCTAACTGAACATACAGCATATATGGCATATATGTGGTAGACTCCAATGCTATGTGTTATTTGATGTGTATCTGCATGCTTTATATGAGCTTCGAGCCCCTGAAATTATTGACAACATAGATGGCATCTATTAAAAAAAAATACAAATGTGTTACTTAACTGGAGCAAAAGTTCTGTTGAATAATAAACATTCCCATGCCAACTCCTGCCTTACTCAAAAAAAGCCACATTAGGAAATAGTAACTGCAATAAATTAGATTTATTGAAACTAGTGCTACAAATACAGGAGAACTTGGAATACATGGGAAGGTGGGAGAGAAGCTAAAAGTGAATCATATGAGCAGTTAGTTCTCAGAAGTTGACAGCAGCGAATTTCAATTGGTAGCACTGGCTCTATGGCTATTACTTCATTTTACATCACTTTGTGCTAGGCAATAATGCTGGTTTGCTTCTTATGCTACTTAGATTGCTGTGAAACAGAATCTTGTAAATCACCTCATTATTAGGCACCTTCATTTAGTAGTTCTGGGTTTGTGGCTTACTGGGGCTTTTCATGGGGTTTTGGGTTTTTTAGTAAGACAGCAAAGCTGGAAACATCATACTTGTCCTCAGGGTCATGAAAGTACTTCCTTTCAGGATATAAACTGGAAACCCTACAGCACCAAGGGAAGTATAGTGGTTAGAAGATATCATGAAAAAATAATGGGAAGCTAATATAGATACAGTTTGCTTGGCTTCAAAAATTCTAATATACCAAACTTTAGGGAAAGGGGGGCTTATGAGAAAACAGAAGCAGCAAATCCTGCACTACTGTATGCCCCATGAAATCTCAGAAAATGCCATTGGTCTTGCTGGAGTAAAATCAGGCAAAAGACAGGCAGTTTCCCTCTATTTAGAGCTTCAAAGCTCCATTTTTTGAAGTCAAGACTGATGCAGGAAAGTGCTGGTGCCAGAGGTCTGTATGTGTGTATTCTAACTTCTCGGTCCTTTGCATTATTGTAATCCCAGATGCTGTGCATGTTTCTTGTCCTTATAAAATCAAGGACTTGAGAATTCTGTGGTAAGGCTATGGGCGTCTGGCCCCCTTAGCTATAATTATTCATTCCTATAGCACTCTGTAACTGCTCTTTGGAAATTCTGAGACAAAACGAGCAAACAAAAAATAATACTTCTAATTAATATAAGTACAATAATTATTCCAAAGGCTCACTTATTATTCCATGGCTGTTATTTGCCAACTTTATTCTAGTATTGCTTTTCAACAGCACCTATTCATAACTGCAATGAAGGATTTGAAGATATATTGGATATAAGGGTTTCCTGACAAGTGGGTGGTTGTATTTTGCAAAGTAACCATTCCAGTGACCATATAGCTGTAACCTTATTAGGATAAGATTAACAGCCAAAGTAATTATGATTTGAAAATGTGCATCATCTCTTTTAACCTTCAGGAGTAAAATGTGGAAATGAGTGGGACATTTCCTCTCAAAGAAATGTTGTTTTATGCTATTTTCAGGTCCTAGAAGACAAATCTGCTTCAGCTTAAGTTATATTGATAGGTTTAAAAATCTAATCAGGACTAATTATATTTTGAGTATTTTCAAGAAAACCTTGTAGAATCATAATTTTGAAGCTACTCTGAATCTTGTGGTGAGTTCAGTGGCCATGACTTTACAAGAGACATGTAGCCCAGTGTATAATGAAAATTTGAGACTGTTTTAACCAGGGAAAATGTTTTTCTGCTCCGCTATTTTCTTTGAACTCAGATTATGCTGTCTCATTAGCAGTTCCTCACTGTCTGACTGAAGTAGGAATCTGGATGAAAATGAACTGACAGCAACTTAATCTAAACAAGTAGGACATGGTAATTGCTCACAGAGAAAAGTACTTTAAAACAGTTAGTAAAAGCCTGTGGGCTAGGAAAGGGGGAAGTGGAGAGCAGGGGGAGATGTTGCTCCTGAACTAAAGAGGTAGGGCTGGCTGCTGGTTTGGTGCAGTGCTAGGTACAGAGATAAGGCTTTTTCTAACATCAACTGGAGCTTAAGGTCGAAGCCCTTCGGGCTGCCAGTGCTCTCCTCTCTATTTCTCTCCACTACCTTTATTGATAAGAAGCTTTTACGCTTTCCACAGCAGCACTGGTGCTTCATTCTGGAGCAGATCGGGAGATAATGCACCCAACAGTGGGACAGTGAGGACAGGTGTATACACTTTCATTGCCATTTGAATGTGTAGCTCCACAGACACTCCACATTTGCTAAATCCAGCACTGCCACCAGAAGAAGCAGTCCTGCCTGCCCCTGGCCCCAAGTAGGTTTTTCCATCCATCCTCCTCATTGCATGACCATGCACTATCATACCAGCAGGCACAGGTCAAAACACCTCTGACGATGACCTTTGTAACCTACCCCATGGAAAAGCGTGGAAGGGAAGTAGAAATCCCCACCATCACTCACCATAGTCAATCCCCCAAGCCAGCTGCCTGCAGGGCTGCCACAGAAGGGCTGGGGATTAGGAACAGGGGATAAAGAAGATGATTGCTACTTTTGGCAGTAAAGTCAATGCTGTTCTCTCTGCATGATATAAAGAGCTGGCACTCCTATAAGCCCCCCAGAGGTAATGTTGAGGTGCAAAGCAGAGTACAGAGTGGTGAGATAGCAAGATTGAGTTTTAGGTCACCACGATTGTGCACAAAACTTTAGAGGAGCAATGCGACCAGCCCAAGGAAAGGGAGAAAAGTGACTTCTGAGACTTATGGATGAGATACAGGTGGAAAAAAGTTAATAAGCAACTATATGGATTAATTCTGTGTATCCATGAGCCCATTCCAAGAAGAACTGCCTCTCTACATATGTCCACTATAGCAAAGCCACGTTCTGCAGTTGCCACAGGGAGGACTGACTTTCAAAGAGCCAGTGACAGTGGCAGCTGCTTTCAACTGTGCACCTGCAAGACCTTTAAAAACATCAGATTGGATAAGAACACAGATTACATGTTTGAACACAGGCAGATGCCATGTTTCTGCAGTTATTATTTTGTCTTTCTGGTATGACAGAAATTTAAAAGAAACACATGCATTTTAAAATTATAACAGACAAGATAGACATCTGGTTTGGAATTGCAGTTGTTTCAAGAAAAGGTGTTTTAAGATGTAGAAATATTATGCAATTTTTATTCAAATGACTGAAGCTTATTTGGAACATTTTTATTATTTACTTACAATATACTGAATAATTTTCAATTTATTTACAGTGATTGATTTTGACTAATAATGAAGTTTTACTCAGCTCAGACTGGAGGGCGATCTCCTTCTTCCATCTTTTAATGTTTTTAATGTGACACCAGAATTATAGACAAAAGCCTCATTATGCATGTATGTGAAAAGAAAAGTGAATAGGAAAGGGAGATTACAGTCACTTAATCTGTAACACACTAGTTTAAAATTAGAAAGCTATAACTAATTATCTCATTTGCAAAGATGGAGCAAAATCTGACCAAATATCCATGACAGAGTCTAATTTATCATGTGTCTTATATGATATCTTTTCCATAATAGCTGAATCCATGAGACCCAAGTGCCAGTCATTGATTTAATGGACAGATGGTGATTTCCATTTGATAAGGATTAAAGTTTTCTCTGCAAGGATGGCTAAAAGTATCAATTTTTCTTGTGGTAAAGAGATTGTTGAGAATTGCCTTCAAATATTTGTACCTTATGTATTTGTAAATAAAGGTTGTGTTTTTGTGTACAGAGAAGCCAGCCCTGCTTCTCACAGCCATTGCTGTTTGTGCTTGTCAAGCACCAAGCCACAGTGAAAATGCTCCACATTCAGCTTCACTCACAAAGTGCACAGTGGGGTTTAAAGTGTTTGTTGTTTGCATAGAGCAAGAATTTGCTTTCTGATGTGCTGTGTAGGCAGGTGACTGCATCTTTGAAAGTTGTCAACTTTCATGAGGAGGCTTGATAAGTGTTTTTTCTAAATGCACTTTGTTGCTCAGGCTGTAGTCTTTTCAAGACAACCCCTCTGACATTAAAGGACCACCAATGATGTCCCAGGTGTCTGGATCCATATTACACAGAGAGCCGCTGCACACTGAGGAGGTAGCTGGATCACTAAGGTTTTTCAGCCAGGCAAGTAGATGGCTCTGTCTGGCCCCAGATTTCTCCTGTGCAGGCCCTAGCAGTAATTTTTCCATAGTAAAAAATAAGTATGAGTGTCCCAGTAGACAAAGATTTTTATCTCCACCAACAGCCACTGGCTTGGTTGTGCTCTCTGGTCGGATTTCAGCATGGAAGCCCATGAAATGAACTTACAGTATTCTTTTGGAGGAGTCTTTTACTAAGGTCATTAGTTACAGACACTTCAGAGGTAAAAAGTGCTAGTTTCTGAAGTCCTTGATGTGTTATGTCCTATCTAGCATCTCTCTAGTAAATGAGGGAAATCATAAGCGTTTCCTTGTATGATTTCCCACAAGAAAAAATGAGAAATAAAAAAGCAACACAAGAAAGTGTTTCACATTGTATTTTGTTTCCTTACTTTCACATTTCTGCTGCTTTTACTACTGTAAATTCCCTAAATGACTCTGGTTCCTGTCAGGTCTTAGAGCTTCAGCCATGAACCAGGACTATGGAAATAGGTCCTGGACAAACACCTAATTGAAAGTAGTAATAGTTAAAACAATCCCAAAATGTTCCTGCCCCAAGGATACTGCAACCTGAGGAATAATGTACTTGCTGTGTTCTCTTCCACAGTGCTAGGTGCTAGTTCAAAATTATCATTGTGACTATGTGTTTTTTCACAGAGCTACAGGGCAAGCTATCTTTTTGACTAGAGAAAAGTCTGAAGTGTACTTATATTCCAAGAATGAAACAGGAGCTAATAATAGATACACAATGACAAGCAAGTAGAGTTAAACAATAACCTGATATCTGCTAGGATGGTCAGTCATGTTCCAAGTACTCTTTTGCATGATAATCTTTAAACTGCTCAGGTAAAGTCCCAATTTAAATCCAAAGGAGAACAAGCTTAGCAAAGCATCTGTAAGAATTTTGTATTGCATTGGATTTGGGCAAAGAAAAATCATATATATAAAGGCTGGAGCAAACAGTGAATTACTGTTCTTGGAATCTGCTCTATCAGAGGCTGTGTGGCTGTAATTTCTTCTGAGCCTGAAGGAGCACAGCTAGCGCTGACAGCAGGGTCACAGAGTGCTGGTATTTATTGTATAGTGAAATCTGCCTTAAATGAGCACACAAGGAAGCAGTAGAAAAGATTGGTTGGCAGGAAAGACCATGAGCTGGACAAAATTATACTTGGTGAGTATTTTAGAGAAGCCTGGTCAGACTCTGCCAGTCATGCTGGGGGATGTACAGACCCACTGGTTTGGAGGGACAGTCTAAATGTTGTTAGAGCAGCCTAACCAGTTCATAGTTGACTCGATCTTCTCGAGTGTGGCCCGGCTAGCTCAGTGATGAGGTTTCTCTTCACTCGAGTTTCAAGCCAGCATATGTTTGTAGGGTTCACTGATTTTCTTCAAGAATCCAAGTCTATAGAGCGAGTAAAGAAATCAGGGGGGGACTCTCTCTCTGGTTTGCATTCCACAGTTTATTTCTGTGAAGGGGAATCCAAAGGATGAGAGACAAAGGATTTGGGGTCTGGGGGGTCTCTTTTAACAGGGTTTCTCGGAGGGAGGGAACATCAGAGAGAGAACCAATTATTTTTCTCAGTTAGTACATCTTGCAAACTTTCTACAAATCAAGGTTACACACGCCAAGATAAAAAATAACAGACACTAACTTCTTCAAATGCCCACAAAGGTGTGGGAGTATTCTATACAGAGGGGCAGAGGGGGAGAGAGGGGGGGGGCTTGGTTTCCTGGCAACACAGGGGGGAAAGAAAGGGAAGGCAAGGTAAGCATGCCCTCTCAGCTTCCATAGCTCAGAGGCATTCTGGGACAGGAAAAAGTTACAAACTTCCGTGTAGGAAAGAAGAGTTCTCTTCTCCCAACCCCGTGCTTTCCTGGGCTAAAGAAACTTCAAGCAGCTGGAAATGCCAGCGGGGTCCTCTCTTTACTCTACCCGGCCTCTCGCCGTGGGGCTGAGGAGAGAAACTTCAGTAACCATGGTAACTTGACGCCAGGTAAACAGGAGAAAGAGAAGCTGGGGGGGAATCACAACTAAAAGATGGGAAAAGATACATTTCAGGCTATCAACTACAACACATAGTTATATTCAGATCCTGGAATTCATGTAAATGGGGGCAGAAGATGCAGGCAGGGAAAGGAGTGTGGCTGGGAGCAGGATGGGTTTCCTTTTCATTTCCTATTCGTCCTGTTACTAGATTTTGTGGTAGAACTCTGGGTTAGGATGAGAAAAGAGGTTGAAGAATTTACTTTTTCTCCAAATAATGTACCCCAAAGACATATAAACAAAAGTTAGAGTCTCATTTCAGAAGTGGAACAGCCTGGGTATAGAAAGCCTGGATTAATTGCTGTAAAATGAAAAAGAAAATTTGATGAAGGCATCACTACAATTTCTCGGAGGTGCGTTCCTGTGTTGAGAGCTGACCGCAGAATGCTGCCATCTTTTTGCCTTCTCATTTGCTCCTGCTGTCAAGCTCTGTTAACCTGGAGGTGGCTGCTTACCCTCCCACTGTTCCCTGAAAAAGGGACTATATATCCTGAATTTCTTTCCTACCTCATCCTGACCCTTCCATCTCTTTTTGAGGACACTCACTATTAGTGTAGTTTTTACTGTGTGTATTTCCAAAATTTGCCTTTTTAAGAAATGTTAGACCCTAAAAACACAGCAGGGTTGGAATTTTTATTAGTTGTCAGAGGAAGTGAAAAGCATTTGGTTAGGTACAACTGTATAGTGCTTGTAATTTTTTCTTACCAAATTTGCGAAAGAACACAAGTTGTCCTATGAGTATTGCAGCTTATTGGGTTTGATTTCCTACAGATTTGTATCCCGTTTCCTTCCCTCACTCCCACCACAATAGTTCTGTCTCTCTCTGTAAACCCTCTGACATCTGTCAGGCAAGAAATAGCACATACCCTGGCTAATCTGGATCCATGCATATGCAGATTGGGCAGCTGGCTACTACCAAGCCATATAACATATCACATCCGAGTTCTCCTGCTCTCTTTTCAATGGAGTTTTCATGCTGAGTCTCTCTCCACTTCCCAGCTGCAGATTAAAAAAAAAAAAAAAATGCAGTTAATTGTCTCTAAGACTTCTGCTTCTCTTTCAAATTTTAGTTAAATTGCCCAACAGACTAAAAAGTTGTAAAGGAGACTGACTGGCAGAAAAGTGGAGAGCCAAAAGGACAGAGGCTCCGTTTCCTTGGTAAACCAGCCTGAAATATTTCCTTTAGATCATTCTCTTTAGGGATAATACAGTATTTTGCTTTACTTTCCTATGGCACAAACAGAATATGTGAAAGGCTGAATCCCAAATCCACTGCAGAAGATGGCATCCATGTCCCTGTACCCCAGCTTATAATCACTTTTCTCTGTACCAGGAAACAAGCATCAGCCTCTCCAGGGAAGAGAAGTTGTTTTAAGCAGGGATTTTCCCACTATATCATGTTGACACTTTCACTCCAGACTGTCTGAGGTGTCATTCAGTGAGGCAGGAGCTGATTCTTGGGTGATGATCCTTTTCACTGGGCCAGAAAACCATAAACTGGTATCAGTTTGGTAGCATTGGTATCTATTTCAGTATTGAAAACAAAAGTTGGACAGCACTGACAGGTAAGTCAAGTGTAGATCATGCCATGAGAACAGAAGCACCTGGATTCTCTTTCCTTCTTTGCCTACTGGGGGTTTGGAGTAGGGTCCTGAACTAGTGCCTAACTCTTCGAGTTGTTCTGGCTTTTGCGCTGAAACCCATAGAATAATTCTTGCTTGTCTTTTAGCCTAATTTGCTGACACAGTTATGGGACCAGAAGTTTTGGATGGCTTTCTTGTTATGTCTTAGTGAAGATTAAAGTGCAATACATTTAGCTGTGAAGACTCTCCAAAAAGCATCTTTGAAACCTACATGAAACCTTAGAACACATGAAACCTACATATAGGTTTCCTTCAAAGGCTCTAATTTTTCCAAATTCAAGCAAATTTTTAATGGGGAGAGCATTAGGTACATATTTTACTCCCAATAAATTGTCTCAAACAAGTATCAAGTACCTGCCTGGAAGCTTACATCACTGAATTATTTTTAAACCATTAGACCTATTTGACATATAAAACATATTTTTCACTAGCATTCTGTTCAAAAATTCAGTTTTAACTGAAACCTAGATAAAATATTTTAACTCTCCAGCATGGAAATTTATGATCACATAAAGTTTAGCAAAGTTATGTAATGATTCCACTACCATAATTTTGAGGTGTGACACACAGAGCAGCCAGCTTTATATGTATAAAGGGCTGGTGGTAAAACGAAATTCTTTGAATCTTACACTGTATTTTGCAAAAGCTGAGGCTCATCTGACACTCCTATACAAAATTGATCCTGCAATGAGAAAGTCTTCAGGTTTCATATTGACTACAGAAATTATGATTCCATACCCTATATATCATAACAGAAGGAAAAAATATCAAAGACATAATCAGAACCAGTGCTGAGATTTTCGGTTATGTTTGTACACCTAAATTTAAAACATTATTTTAAAAATTTAGAGGACATGAAAAATGCCCTTATTGTTCATAAGATTATTAATCTTATACTTTAATTTTGTTTGACTATATTTTTTCAACTTCATTTTCCTATCCAGAATAAATAAAGGTAAACAAAGTATTGGGGCAGAATTAAGGGGTATTGCAGCTTCACTGGAAAACTGGAGAGGCTTTGACATGGAGGCTTCATTATCACTTCCACTCCTTCCCTGTAGGGATTCATTAAAATGTCAGCCGTGTGAAGGTATACCTGCAAATATATAAATAATACATAATAATTCCATTTGCAGATTCCACTTGGGAATACTAGCCCCAAACCATTTTAGTCTTGCTTATACCAGGGAAAATCATAGGCATTATTCTGCTTCGATGTGACTCCACTGGTAGTAATAATGTTGGTGCTGCAATACAAAGTGGGCACATGGCTTTTCCTTCAGTATCCTCACACCAAGCTAGCATCCTGTGGTTTGGGAGCCCTGTGGACTTCATTGCCTTCCACATCACAAAGTTAAGAGTTGTGGTCTTGAAATAACAGCAGCTCAATTAGATGTGATGGTGGTCTCCAGCTGATTATCCCTGCATGTTTGGACTGGGTGGATGAACTCTCACTTTAGGTCATCCCACAGTCAGGTACAAGAAGGCACTGTTATTAAGAAAGTACAGTTATATGTTTGTGCAAGCCATCTTAGTTATGGTGTTGCCCAAAACTTGTGTGCCTAGCTTTGCCCAGACTTAGGAGAACATGGCTAATTATGTATGTTCTGTATATGTTTATCAGGATCCCTTCATCATGGTCTGCTTTGTGTTTGGGCGAAGGTGAGAGAGCTCAGTCTGGCTGCAGAAAGATGTCACCTGATAGATGACTGCATCTCTCAGGATAATAGTGCTAGCTGGTGTGGAGAAAACATTAACAACCTGGGAACATCTGCTTGGTAGTCTGTGTGAAAGTGGTGGGTGGTCTCAGCCTTGTTGATGGCAGCCAGTTGGCTGACAAAAACTCCTTTGCATTAATCAACACCCAAGCCAGCAATCAAGAGAGTTTAGGAGCTGAATCATAGAGTGATTTTGGTTGGAAGGGACCTTAAAGATCATTTAGTTCCAGCACCTCTGACATGGACAGGGTCACCTTCCACTACACCAGGTCAAGCACTGTCAAATCTGACCTTCACAATTTCTTCCTAATATCTAATCTAAATCTACCCTCTTTCATTTTAAAGCCATTTATCCTTGTCCTATTACTACATGCCCTCCCTCTTCCTTGTAAGCCCCTTTCTAAGTACTGGAAGGTGTTCTGAAGTCTCCCTGGAACCCTCTGTTCTCCAGGCAAAACAACCCCAACTGTCTCAGCCTGTTTCCGTAAGAGACATGCTTCATCCTTCTGATAATCTTTGTGGGCTCCTGAAAAATAGCTCCAGCAGGGCCATGTCTATCTTACATTGGGTACCCTGGAGCTGGACACAGTAGTCCAATTGGGCTCTCACAAGAGCAGAGGGGCAGAATCACTTCCCAAGTCCTTCTCCACAAGACTGCTTTCAGAACACAGAGAGCATAGAGACTGGATTACCCTCTTGGCCTTCCCAGAGGCTCTCAAAGAATAGGGTGGAAAGCAAAACACATGGACAGCACCTTGGGAGCCTTTGCCTAACACAGTCTCTATAAAACCCATTGCATGGGATTACAGTCTCCAGGGCTGTCCAGTCAGTACTTCATAAAAGCGGTAAGTTGCCTTTTAAAAGATGCTCAAAGAATCTCAAGAAAAATAATGCATGATTACTATAAATGCAAGTTTTCCATTGGGTCATACATCTTCATTTAACACAGTGATTTAGTGATTCCTAAAGGAAATGATAATAGTCCTTTGTTCTTAAACAAATAAGTTGTGTTCTTTATCCTCCAAAAAAGCTGATAATATGATAGGTGCAGCTCTAAGGAATAATTATACTAAATGGCCGTGGATACCTCAAAAGACAGAATACATCTATTATGCAGAATTCCCTACAGAAATCTTAGAAATCTTACATGCATTGATTGCTAGTTAGCATTAGAAAGACTTTTGCAAGTTGACTTTACCAAAGCAGCAACTATTTGCATTAGCAAACAGGCAACATCAGCCAGCTGATAAGAATACAGTGGAGTAATGCAATTAATATAGCTATGTCTGTTAATTAGTGTTTGCTGACTGTCAAAAGAAGATACTGTTAGGAGACAAACTTATTTTCCTGATTAAAGAGTAGGGCCCATCTTGTTGAATTGAGCTGGACCCACTTTTGATCTAATTAAAGCTAGCAGAGTACTGTGTGCTGGAAACTTCTGCCACTCTGACATAACATTTGCATATTCATAAGTGAGATAGATTGATATTTTGCAATTAACATGGACCAATGAGAATAAAGCCTAATTAGTAAACATGCTCTCTTTATTAACTTTCAGGTCAGGCCTTTGTTGTAGTATAAAGTAATAATGGAGCAGGAAGTCCTTTTTAAAAAAGGAACTTATGTATAGTTCATTTCTTTCTCATTCAAGCTCCATCTACTTGTTACTCTACTACTGCCATTTAATTCTTGGCTGGGATGGTGCTAAGGAAAAGGAAATGTATGAGAGTGGAGAAGGAATGTGAGGTCAAAATCCAAGTGGAAATATTGATATTATAGATACAAGACTTAACTATACACAAATTCATTAAAATCTGCTCTTTTTCTGATTCGAGTTTGATGATTCCAAGTCAAATCTTCAGGTTTGGAATGTTCTCCCAGATCCTCAAACGACAAAAATGAGACTGTTTAAAGATGCAATGTGTATGCCAGAAGCTGGAGTAGGGGAAGAGGGGGCAGGGGGAAGAGGTTAAGGAGCTTGCACAGCTCCGCAAAACATAGAAAACACAGAAATTGTTAGATTTATATATAAATTATATTTTTATATATAAACAATAATTTTGAAGTTCAGACTGTAGAATAATGATCTGCTTAGAATCAGCTGGCAAAATACTTAAAAAGCAAAATTTAGCTCCGCATAGAGTGTACTACACATTTTCTAGAAATAAGTCTCACATTCCTAACTAATGTCCTCATTATGATTAAGTAAAATAAATTCTGTATGTCAGTGTTTACAAATTCACTGATTCTAGCCTTCATTTTTTCTCTATTTAAAATACACAAGGATAAGGCATTTAACTAGATGTAACACATCAGAAAATGGCTCACAAACAAATATTATGCAGTACAAACTCCCATTAACTAATAATGTATTTGACATTGATTGAAAGTGATTAACTCTAGTGCTCTTTCTCATGTTGTTAGTTAAAATAAATACCAGCCTATAAGGGGAAAAGTTGGCATCTTCTCATTTTGCAAATGGAATGAACAAAGCTGAATTCTTCCTCATATTGAGTTAAAGGATTAGTAGATGCATTAGGGAGACACAGGAATCCAGGTAAAGCAATAATAGTCAATGAGGCAGTCTCAATCATTCACCTTTCCTACTTAAAAGAGGTTAGTTACCTAATGATAAAATTTCATGGTCAATTTGGAATATGTAATTAAATCTGATTGTAAACCTACTGCTATTTCTCTCTTCTTCAGAAGTCAGCATGGCAGTATAACTCCTGACCCCTGTCCATGAGAGTTTTCTTATAACTGGCACCAAATATTGTTTTGGAGGAGATATCTCTTTTGCCTAGCCTTCAGACAGCAGGTTTTGTGTGAGAGCTGATAAGTCAGTCACACATATTCCCATCCCTAAATGTCAGTTGTGAGAGGAGCCCAGACTCCCATCACAGCCATCCCCCTGGGAGTTTGCTGCTGGCTTTGATGGTCTTTCACCACTTGCCTATCTACAGGGCGGCTGATCATGAGCATGCCTGAATATGGGGGCCCAGCTGAGTGACGTGCTGTCAGTGCTCCCACAAGGTGCAGTCAGGCATCTCTTGGAGTGGTTGCAGTATCAGTACCCGCACTGCATCCCAGGGTGCCACATGGGTGGAAATCCTCAGGCTGTGGTGAGAGCCTGTATGTGTAGTCCAGCTCCACCAACCCTCTTCCCATTTAACAGTTTCCTCCTTCTTCCTTCACCTTCTCACTGCCATATGTGCCTATCAGTAAGACAAATTTAGGACTGCTGTGCTCCCAAAATTCCTGAGAGAGGACGATAATCTTGTTTGCTTTTCTTGTCTTCAGAGCCGGATACCAGCAGTGATGACTGGACAGATGATGCACCAGACCTCCCCAATCCTCCTTTGCAGCACAGGAGTTTCCCAAACAGCTTTCTCTTTTTTTCACGATTTCTGCACCAAAGTTTCTCCTTTCTGACCCAGCTGCAGGTGTGGAGGAACCAGGTAGGTACTGTAGATGTCCAGTCTGCCCTCTGCTTCCTGCCACCACTGTCTCTGCAGTGCTGATGCCGCCTGCAGGAGCTTCTACTAGTGTAACTGTGGTTCTACCCTCTCCCTTGATGGCTTTTGTTAAAGAAAAAGAGCAACTTCTGTTCTGGCAGGGACCAAGAAAATATGCTAAATGTTGTTTGCAGTCAGGAAAAATTTATTCTGACAGGACCACAAGAGTAGAAAAGTAGGATGCTTCATGAAAAAAAAAAAATAATGCAGTAGTCTATGATGAACTGTAAGTGGTAAAGTTAAGGCAAATAGCAATTACTCTATCTGCATAATGGCACTGTTTCAAAGGCTAGAAAAAGGATATCCTACACTCTGGAAAAGCGTAAAGTTAGCTACAGGTATGGTAAGATGGAATCTTGTGAGGCTGAAAACTAATTAATGACAACTTCCTGCATCTGCGAAAGTCCTCTAAAGAGGGGTTGACCTGGAAATTTACCTCTGGACTGTTAAAGAAAGTGGCCTGTTCTTTGGAGGAATGCAATTGGGTGTGATTATCTCAGACCTTGCATGAAGCTAAGAGGAAGAACATCTGACTTGTGGATGATGATAGGCTTTAGGTGTGAACAAGGAATCTGATTGTTCTGCCTTGGCAATATTGAGGCACTTGTGAGAAATGTAATTGTGAAAAATGACAGACTGTGTTTTCTAGTATTTCCAGTGTTAGGTAATATCTCAAATGAGCTTTTCAGAGTTGTAAGTTTAAGTGTACTTTAAATACCCTAGTCATTTTCTGTGGCTAGCAGTTAGGTTTTAAGGCAATTTATTTAAAAGTCTTCCTTTTATTACCAAGCCCTACATCTTCCAGGCACCCATCTGAAAAATCACAGTTTGAAGCCTAAATCATTTACTATAGCCACTATTCTTTCAAAATGTCTTAGGTGCTCAGATGAATTGGCTCAGTGTTAAAACTTGATAAATTCAGATTAGTGAGGAATTATAATTATCTAGTATCAAAAGCATTTGCCACTGGAAGAACTTACTAAGAACTGCTTTTAATTCACCATCTCAAGTAGCTTTTGATTCAAGATTAGATTTTCGGAAAAGGAAATGCTCTAGTTCAAACAAGTATTAAATGTAAGAAATCAGTATTGTTTGTACTCTTGTTATATCACAGCTCAGATTAGCTGCCCACTGTAGTCTGCCCTGAAACCTGAAAGTTAATCACTGATTTAACATTACCTTAAATTGGAGGGGGAAAATGACATTGATCTCTATTAGCTAAAAAAGCAAAACAAAAGAAAATTACCAAAAAAAAAAAATTACTTAGGCATTTAGGTCCTATGATCATCTTCATGAGGTAATTAAGAATATTTTCCTGTGTAACTGTGGCCTTAGCAGTACTAGCCTGGCCAAGGAAAAGCAGATGAGCAGTGGTACAGAGCAGCTGGCTGGCAATGGCAAGTAGAAGAGAGCACAGAGGAGAAGGTACTAAGTGAAAATAAAGGGATAGCAAAGATGATCTGTCAGGTCATCTGTCCTGCTTTGAATGCAAATAACATAGGAGCTGGGGAGGACACTGCTGCTTTCACAGTTTCCCAGTCCTTCTTGAAATGTCTCATTTTTACCAGAGGAGAAAAGTAATTTTGTTCCCCCTACTCAGGAAAGACCTAAAAAATGCAGGCTCCTAATGCCCCTTGAGCACTGATGTTTCATTCTGAATAGAAAACGTCAAATTTAAAAAAAAAAAATGAAATAACATCTCTCTTTCCAGACTCTCTTGGGCATGATGACAAGGGTGGAATGAAGTCTCTGAGCAAACACAAAGTATCACAAGACAAAAGTGCTGAGTAGGAAACAAGTGGGACTGCACAAAGATGTTAACATGTCTGAAAATCATGTCCTTGTAGTCTACAGAGATATTAAAGACTGGCTGAATATTCCAGTTTCTACAGCAATTATGAAATTACTTTTCTATATTTTCGTGAAAAACAAAACCTCTGTGAGATTCATTTTCTTACATGACTTCATCCATTCCCTGAAGGACTACAGAGACCTGTAGTGGAGAATGAAACTTGTTCTTCAACACCTCCTCCAGTATACTCCTGGGTAAGGATTCCGATACCAACACTGTAACCTACAGTTTTATTTATAAAAAAATCCCAAAAGGATCTGTTGTGGTGTCAGTTTTTTGAGGGCATTTCTAGTGCCTCTTTTACAGTGACAAGGCCTTAGATCTTTGACTTCTTTCACAATTCTTTCAAATTGTGGGTTCTGATCCTACTTATTTCATCAAAGGAAAAATGAAGGGCACTAGGTACATTTCTACTGTGCTACACTATTCATCTTGCATGAAAAGACAAAGCAAAATGGCTGCCTTGCATGCTGCAATTTGCACTCTGAATTATTCAAATGCTTTTTCTTTCTGTTTTCATAGTTTGATGGTGCCTGAATCAACTCAAACAAATCAAAGTGGGTAATAAATTGATAGAATTTCCCATCAGTCTTGCAGAAAATCTCATTCAAAATCGCTGCAGGTTTGCCAGTCCATCACACTATGAAGACTTCCAGGGTGATGGGTCTGATGCCAGTGAGTCACCACACTTTTATAATGGGGCTCCCTGCACTTCAGAGCTAGAGTTGCTATTTTATTGCACAAGGGTGTTTCAGATAAAGCTGTGGTCAGTGAGATGTTCTTGTTCAGAATGGCAATAATCCCATATATTAGTAGAATGCAGTAGCATATCTTTACCAATCTTGTGAATGTAACACTTTTTAATGTAAGAGATTTGACATCCTCATAGTGTGTTGTATGCCAAAACTCTCTCTCAGAACCTAATTACCATGTGAGTTTTGATAATGATATAAGCATGAATGGAATCTTATAAATGCAGAATGTTTAGTTTGCACTTGCCATACTATAGAATATTCGAAGTATGTGTGTGTGAGGTGTAGTATGTATAAGGATCCTACATTTTTTAAAAGCTTGCCAAAAAAAAGATGCAAAAATAAAATATGGACAGGTGGAAATTTCCATGCTACCAAGTGCTCATCACCTGCTTATGGATCAGAGATTCTTGGGAAGAACAGCCAGCTGCCCTAACCGGCTGGAGACGAATCCAGGTATCAGAGAGTTAAAATACTTGCTCATTGGTTTTCTCAGCTCCTATTTTAATTTGCTCGCTTTTTTTTGGACAGCTCTGTGAAGGCAGTCTGGTTCGCTGCTTCACCATACTAATGAGACTCATCCATCTGCCTCTGTCATTGCCAGGCTCTCTTTTCTGCTGGAAGTCAGAGATGAACGCTCAGGACAGGTCCTTTCTAGGCTGCAGTACTTAATCATTTCTAAACACGCTAGATGGCCTCAGGCAGTGAAGGCAACAAGCATTTAACCCAGGCTTGGCAGCTCAGGCTTCCACATAGGCTGGCTCTAAGCCCTGATAATGAAAAGTAGCTGTGCTTTTACTCTCCACTTAACCAGATGCTCTTTGCTTCTTGGGGCAAAAGGTTAAATAGATATAAGAACCCATGCTAGTTTTGAAGCCTTTTATTAGCAGTCCTTATAGAAGTGAAGTAGAGCATTCTACTCCCCTGACTACGTCTCTCTCAGAATCCTGTATTTAGGACTGTGTCCACTAACTAGAGGAATGTAACCTCCTCACCCAAAGCTCATTTCTTGTTCAAGTAACAATAAATAGAACCTAAAGCCCACTTTGCCACTTAATTATTTAATGTTCTATTTTCATAGTAGGAATGGATGAAGGAGACATTAGTAGTTTTGTTTAACAGTGGCAACACCTTATATTAACAGTGTAGATAAAGCACTTTTTCCACTGTGACTGGGACAACTGATTTATTTTTCCACTCCATCTACTGCTCCATATGTCTCTGGAATCTGCCTTTTTCCCAGAGCTCATGTTAGTATAAAGCAATTGTCTGGGATGTGTAAGAATTAAGTATCCCATCATTCAGGCTAGACATGCAATTAGAAGAGTTGCACTAATTTCCACTGCTGAGACCCTGTCACTTTAATTTATCCTTACTTTCCTGCATTTAGGTCTTCTCTGGTTTGAGGCCAAGGGTTTTATATAGTTTGAGGCAGTGGTTCTGTAATGCCAGAGGTGGGGGGGAGGAGAAGTTGGTGGATGTGGGTGGGAGGGGGAAAAGAGTGGACAAGGGGAAGTGTTAAGGGCAAGAGAAGAATAAGAACTGGCTGAAAAGAACAAAACTGACATGTACACACTTAAAAGATCTAAAATATGTGCCAAATAATGGTGTGTGGGGCAGCTGCAAAGGAAAGTAAAGCTTTCAGAGAGGAAGTCTTTATTGAATTGCTGCACTGGGCATGTGTCTCAGTCCAGATTATTTTCTTTTTTACATAGCTGTTTAGCATTGAATTTCAGCACCAGGGCTGGGTTCAAATAGCTCAGCTGAGAATGCTGCCAAAGCTAGCCTCTACTCTGTTCCAGGTTTCCCAGGGGACAGCCAAGGGTGCAGGAACATCAGCTTCAGCTGAGGTACCATCTCCCTACTCCTGCTGGCTCCTGCACTGAGCTGGCAGAAACCCTTAAAATGGCATAAATCTGACAGTGCACCACCGAGCTCCTTCCATAAAAGTCCAGGATGACCTCAAACAGGAATTTTTTCTGCATCTAGTCTTTCTTTGCACAACATTCCTGCCACAGTCAGGATGAAATTATTCATAGATCCAACTGGTAAAGCTTGGAAAAACTTTGAACTTTCCAAGCTTTTCTGCAATGGAAGTTCTCATTACATATATCTATAGAAAACAGTGAATCACTTTCTAATTAGGAACAGTTTTGTATCAGGTTGTATATATGGAACTGTCTGGGTTGATTTGTATGACTGTGTGTCAGCCCAGCAGAATGAAATGTGCAGAAAATAATTGTTAATATTGGATGATAGTGAAATAAAGTGCTACAGTAAGTCGTTCTCTTGCTCCATTGTTTTTCAAACAATTTAAAAGTAACAATATGGTATACTTCAGTAAATTTAAGGAAAAATATAAGAAACAGTGACAAAACCACAGGTACACTCATTAAGTCCTTTTTAGTAGGGTAAAGAAAATAAAGATAAAAGCTGTCATTCTGGATTTGAGTCTCAGTGATGACATATTTGCAATTTGTTTTCATGTTTTCTTACTAATGGGGAATATAGAACACTATTAGGAATACTTGTTACTGATAAAGGATTGAAGAGGACTAAATAATGATGATAAACTATTATTATAACTTAAGTCAGTTGCTTCCTATAATAATATCCATCCATCCATTGGGATAGTCTCATGCAAGGACAAAATCAGACGTCAAGGAAAAACCTCAGATGAAATCTAGGTGGATCCTGGATTTATACTGTAGATTCTATAAATTAAGCTCCATGTTCTTAAAATATTTGATAAAATGGAAGGGGAATTGGGCAACAAGGTGCCTCTGAAGCTCTCAGAGTTTGTGAGACCTAGTGGTGAGAAGCCTGAAAATTAAAGTCTTTATTGTCAGTATAGTTTTATGCATTTCTAAATGCTAAGAAAAATGTTATCATTCTGCCCATGTGCATATCAACTGTAGTTGAATCGTACATTATTATTAATTTGGTTTATACTCTTGTATCTGGAGACCTGCCAAGAAAAAGACCCAGCTGCCAGGCCCCATACAAACACAGTGACACTTCCTAGCCTGAAAGTTTAAACTCTATGGACAAAATAGAGTAAGGATATGGGAACAGAAATGGATGAGGTAGTCAAAATTAATTAATGATGGCTTGAAAACACCATAGAAACATTGCAATCTTACAGAGATTTGCTATCTCAACCCTTGCACTAGGATGCAACCAGGGCAACCTAGATCTCTCACCGTATGTGCATGGCTGATTTCAATTAACCATTTGTGTTTGTGGAAAGCAGAGATGGAAGGGATGGAAAGCAATTCAAACTAAGGTCTAGAAACATTTAAGGGGGGGAGAAGATGGGTGTAGAATCAAGCAGGTAATTTCCAGTACCATTCCTCAACCATGTCTTCACCAAGGTTTGCTATCCCTCCCACACTCATCCCCCTTCTAACTTTTATGTTGTCTGTTCTCCATCGTGAGCATGATGAAGAGACCTTCCTCCACTCAAGACTCACGAGGGTTCCTCACCATGTGTTGCAAAGCCTGCCTGGGTCTTCTAATGAAAGAGACTGGTGACTGTTCTCAAAACAGAAGTCCTCAACCAGTTTGTTCTCACCCCATAGTGATTTAGGCTGTATTTTTTTGGATAGTGTGTGTGAAAGTTATGCTGGGCACTGTGAAGATCTGACTGAAGTCAGATTTGTGTTTTGATGGGTTGTGAGTAATGGCAAGTCTCCTCTCTCTGTCTTCCTGCAGAGACTGTCATTTAAGGCGGCTCAGCTGATCCCATCTGTCATACCAGAGATCAGCAGGAGAGTGCAATTCTAATGCAGCCAAATCTTTTCTTGTAGAGGCCATTTTTATAAATACTCAGTGAAAATAAAATCCAGGCCTCAGATAAGGTAGACCTGCAAACTCAGTATTCTCAAGATACCTCCACAAAATATTTAAGGTATATGTGAACTTGATTCGTGGTCTGTTCTCCTGTATGTTCCATACTTGCTGCTTGTGTTTACAAGAGCAAAATGAGAATGTCTGCAGACACAAATAAGCAGTATTAGCAGGGTAATTCTTCAGAAGTATGCTTATTCTTCCAAAGGCATTTGCATAATAATAAAGGAAGAAAGGGATATAAGGTAAACTACAAATCAGCAAAATTGTTTCTAGAAATGAATGCTTTTCAAAGTTTTCCAAGAGGCAGTGGGAGCTTCTTGAAATCGATGAGGTAATGAAGTGGTGGAAAAACAGAACAAGAGAAAAACGAAAAAGGATTAATATAGTGCTGTTAAATGGCCACTTGTCCAGGGGTTATGGAATTTACCTGGAGCTTGTGTGACCCTGGTTTGCATCAATACGCTGTTAGAGTTTCCCTATAAGAATTTTGGAATTCCCTTTTGTGCCTCATCTTACCTATAAAGCAAGAACTGAAGTGTTGTCCAGTTTTGGGAGATGCAATCATGGTTTTAGAGAAATGCAGAACAAGTTCCCCAGAGATCCTGTAGTTTTAATAAATGAAGCGACAACATTCGTCCATTTCAATAGGACTTGTTATGATGTCGTAAATTCTACTATGTACTAAATTCTACTACTAGTCCCTATCTAGGAGGGAAAACTCAGCAGGAACTAGAAAGAATAAATCAGGAACATTTGTTCCAGGGCCTATGGCACTGACTGCTCAGTGGTCCTTTGTCATGAAAGCACATGAGCACACACACATATATATATATATATATGTATATGTATATGAAATAATCTCTTCCATGCCCATATCTAATGATGGAGACATTTAAAAGTTCCTAACATAAAAAGTTGGTATTCAAACATCCAGTTACCAAAAATAAATTTAAAAATATCAAAAATTTTGCATTCACTGAACAGAGTTTGCTGTAAAATGCATAATGTTTGAAAAGTGCTTGAATTGCAGCACACATTTAATTTTTGGTAATAAAACATTAAGAATGCATTTTTGGTTGGATTATTCCATGATAAGCTGCCTCACAGTGCAGGTAAGAGTATAATAATATAATGGAGGGAATTAGCAAAATTATCTGTGTCTTCCTGGTCCTGGCCCTGAAACCAATACCACTGTTGGCATCTGGAGGCTGCACCTGTCATGAGTTATGGCCCTTGTTTTTACAGGAAGTATAAAACTGGTATTTCAGTGCCATTCATCATATTTAATCAACTCTGTGGCTTAGTATAAATGCATTTGTATGCCAGTATTGGAAACAAGCACAGGAAATACAAGCAGTTGACCGTATATGTTAGACACACCTTTTGTAATACTTTCTGTTGCTAGAATAACCAGCTCACTTCCAGGGCTAGTTTGGCAGAGCTGAAATTGCAGGCTCTGTGTCATGAATGAGCACAGTACTCTCTTTAAAATCTCGTAACAGAGAGAGTTAGAGCTTCAGCTATTGTATGGGCTCTGAATTGCCTGGCCAGAAACATGGACCCAGGGTTCATGTTATCCCAAAATATTTGATCATACAACCAAATGCATTCTGCTCACGAGGGCTCTCAAGATGTCTGGGTGAGAGAAATGTCTTATTTTCTGCTGGTTTAGTATGAATTATAGTGCTGATGAGTGCTGGAGCACAGAAGGCAGCAGGGCCCCATGGGCTGTTTCATTTGACTTTCATGCTCTTCCAACAGCCCACTCCACTTGTTGGAGCTCATTTTCATACCAGCATTTTGGCCCACCACCTCTCTACCTCTATACAACTTTTGCTACAAGTAGATAACAAAGATTAAGTGATCTTCCCAGCTAGCTTCTAGGATGAAACTTCATCCATTGTCAAGCTTCATCTTCCTAATGTAGGGAAATAAGTTCATCCTGTGACTTTCCCTCAGTGAGAGCTTACTGAACTCCCCAGATACGGGTCCAACCAGGTGGGAAGAACATCTGAATTCTGGCAAGAACCTCTTACCATGTTTCTGGACATGATGGCCACTTACTCTGGAGAAGAAGGTTTGAGGGTTTAATCATCAGGTTTCAAATTATTAAACACCCCAGAAATGTCTTTTCAAACTATAGCAGACCTGTATTTGCCTTCCAGTTATAAGTGTCAGTAATCAGTAGTGCCACTGATTCATTTGAATTGTCTGAATAATTTCTGCATCAATAATAGGGAAAAACATGGCTGCTGTAGTTGAGGATTTTAAAGCCAGAAGAAGGCCGTGACTAAAAAAAAAGAACTTTTTGGTTTATCTAGTTCTTCTGAAATTGAGGGAGTTATACCTTGTTGCACCACACAAGAAGCCAAATCATTACATCATTGTATATTTTAACAGTAATTGTGCCAAATTTGGTTTTGCCAGAGGGGTTAGACTAGAGGAACTCCAGAGGTTCCTTCCAACCATAACAATTCTGTGATTCTGTGAATAGAAAATAACAGCACAACAGAAGGAGAAGGCAGACATTTTCTGATTCAGGAATATAATATTCATCCTGTGGGTTCACATAATGGACAGTGAAGAATAGCTACTTAAAAATCTGGGTTCATGCTTTCAGAGTGTAAAATTTTTATGAAAATAAAATTGGATATCTGTAGGAATCCTTATACAAAAAAGTAATGCCAAGTAATACTGTCTAAAATCCTCTTTTCTGTATTATGTAACATGGACCAACTGGAAAAAATAAATAAATTCATGAACAGGAGAACAAGCAAGAGAACAGCAGTGCATTTGCTCATATGACTTTTCTCATCTTCAGGGACTTTGCAACAACATGAATCTTAGGTTCTTCATTAATTAGGCCAGAAACACTGTACAGACATATCAGTTTAACTTTTCGAACACTTTTCTAATTGTTGTTTGTAGGAAGGCTTTTTTTCCATTGTTGTTTTAGCCTTTCCTCTGTTATTATGAAGGACAATATATATCATTTTTACTGCAAAGTGCCAGGCAAACCACAATATTCAAATGAACAAACCTGGATGCTTTACAGCTTTTGCCCTCTTGAAATCAGATCCGAAAAATATAAGACCTAAATATCAATACTGTAAGGTTTTAGTTTTATATCGGGCATAAATCTTAACAACCCGCACTTAACAATGAGCTCAGATTTTAACTTAATCTTTGGCAGGCTGAGAATTAAACCAGCACACACTCAGTTTTGTCTTCTCTCCCAGGCGGCTCCTTGAAAAAGGCACTGTCTGTGCCAGCAAGCTTAAAGGTTTTATAGTTTGTGGAAAGAAGATCCAGCACTGCTTAGGTGGGCCATAGACTCCCAAAAGACCAAGAATTGAGTCTTGCACTCCCCAGCTCTCTTCTGCTTAAATAAAGTTGCTAGTTGCCTAATGAATGTTAGCTGTAATACTCCCTGTGGTCAGTGGGGCTGTTATTTAATGAATTGCTTAATGTGCTTGATTACTGTTACTATGTGGAATGAGGGAAATAGCCAGAGAGATTTGAAAGACCCACTGGAGAATACGATGAAAATGAATTGGATCAATAAGAAGTTTTTGCTCATCTCTGAACAACGCATTATGTGCTTTATTGTTGGAGTTGGGGATAATGTAATTTTGTGGCTTGTTGTTGTTCTTTTTATAATTCAGAAATATAAATCTCATTTGACATTGGGTTTTAGGGCTGGCCTTCCTGGAGTTATAAATGTTCCCCTGACTCCAGTCCCGGTTACTCACATAGACAGATAAATTAATTAGGAAAACTTTTATGCCAATTACTTTATGCCCTTGGCTTTCATATGTTTCTGAAGAGCGGCAGCTAATTAAAGATATGATTCATAATTACTGGTCGATCGAGTAGTTGAGTAATGGAATCAGGAACTGTTCCAAAAAAATTATCCATCACATCATTACTAATTGTTACATAATACATAAGGATGTAGAATTCAAATAAAAAATTACTCACATTTGAAAGACTCATTCAATTAGTGGGTTTGGGATATTTTTTATAACAATTATAAACACAAGCTAGTTCTCACATTTTAAAAGATCACAGAGGTTTTATAAATATTTATAATTAAATAGGAGCATAATTTCCAGCAAGTAAAGGACTCAAGGGCCTAGCTGGAGGAGTGGGTTAGTAGTTAGAATTTATGGAAGCTGGAAATCAAATCTTTGGGTCAAATTAGGGCTCAAATGAAATGAGTATGATGGCGTCTTCCTAGTCCTGCCACAAAACTGCTCTAGTTTGGCAAGCATTGCAGGCTAATTTCTTCAGAATAGAAGAGCTGTTACAAGTTATAACTTGGCACTGAACAACGCACAGAAATTTGCACAGAATTTGTCAACACTCATTTTTCACAGTCAGCATTTGCTGTCCCAGAAAGAAGATCATACCAGATACCACAGCCTGGTAAAACTGGTGGAATAGTGAAAAAAAAAAATTCCTCCAGCTCTTCCTTGCTAAGTTTGCAGATGTTCTGTGTTATCACAGTTTATGAGCAGTCATGACACTTCATCAATAAAATATGTCTGGAAAACTTAAGTATGGGTTCATTCAGTAATTCAGATACCCTACAGGTAAGCCTGGAAAATCTCGTGGTTCAGTTTTCTACTGGTTCCTTAGGGTCTAAAGCAACCTAAAGCAGTGTGATGAAGTCCTGTATATACATCTATATCTGCTAAGCCTTCAGAATAACCCCTAAATGTAAAAAAGCAGGACCCTCAATACTTGCAGCATGAGCCTTCACAGAAAGCTGTGAAGTTGTCCCAGCTAGAGGTTCAAAAGTTACCAAGAGAGCACCTCAAGAACTCAGAAGAATTTTGTCTGACTCAATATTTATTTGAACTTCCTGGCAGGCCTGACCCTGAATATTCTTCATCTCCTTCACTTACTTAAGTAACTTAGATCTACAGTATTATCTTTTTCACCTGCTCTGCAATGTTTTTTCTACTATACTTGGTTGGTTGTGTATGATTAACTTAACCTACCACTCATTAGACACATGGCATATGGTTTGGAGGAGGATTAATAAATGTTTTGCTGTATCTGAACGAGAGAGAGAAAATGAATGAAAACAAACTTCCACTTCTGCTTGCAGCTTTAAAAAGCTATTTAGCTGCCATCCATCTGCAGGTACCATGTGCTGCCCTCCTGAATATCACCAGGGAACAAAAGAGAATTCAATTAACCATTTTGTATTCTAATTGACTAGCCTTGCTATAGGTATATACAGCAGCTTGTAGGAGAACCCAGATGATGGGTGGATAAGAACATTCAGCAGAAGAATGTCCTAAAGACCTCAAAGTCTACAGCAGTAAGACAGACGAAAGAGAGACAATGGGGAGATGGACCAGCAGAAAGCAATTGGCCCCTTCTGAGAGTCAACAGTGAAGTCAAGTCTCCTGTAGTCCCCATGAGTGCAGGGGGTCTCTGATGAACCTTCCTCTTACCCTGTAAAGATGTTCCAGGGAATAAAGATGCTTATTTATTGTTTTCTTTTAAGAAGCCCTTTTCTAATAGTGCTACATCTTTTAAAACTCTGTTTTGTTGTTTCAGGAGTCATTACCTCCTGATGAAGCGTGTAGAAAGGGTTTTTCCACTGCACCAGGTCAGCTGAGCACTTGGAGAGGAAGGTGACAAAGTGATGCATAGGAGTCTGCAGAGGTGTTAAGGATTGCAGCTGTAGAACTAAATGCTTTTAAAGCTTCAAAGTTAACATCCTAGGGAATAATAAAGTGCAAAAACAAGTAATATACAATCATGATATTATATTAGATGGGAAATCAATAGTGAACCTGGTAGTCTTATTACAGTGTGTTTCTGTCATGACGGTTAGTCAGAAATAGCTTTTTGGGATTAATGGTGACAACCTCTGACCTGTCAACATCCTTATCAAACACACGCCTGGCAGAGGCACAGATGCTCCTCACCTGCAACAGCACCACACTGTGAAAGGGCTGCTACAAGCCAAATGGGGAAAGACATTCAAAGCTCTAGAAAAACCCCAGTACAGCATAACCTTAAATCACAAGATCCATTGAAAGGAAAAGAAAAAGAGCACTTTGAAATTAATTAAAGCTAATTTATCTGCAGCAGTTTTATTTTTAAACTTTTAAGCTGCTACACTTCTTGTTTATGAAAGAGTATAAATGTATTTGCATAAATGAAGCAGGATGAGGAAAGATATTTGAGTTTGATACGGTTTAGTAGGTTTTATGGAAGTTTAATTTCTTCTGATTTAAACATTAGAATTAGATGTTTCAGTTTGTCTAGGTGTTTGTCTAGAGCTAAAAACACCGTGGACATATGTCAGACCTTCTCCATGTGAAGCAGGGCACAAGAGCAGTCAATTCTGTATATCTTTGGGGCAGAGTCCTCTGTTGCTTTTGAGGGTTTTTTTCACTTTTTTTAAGAGAAAAGAAGTCTTATGGCCTATTTGAAGACACTGTAGCCTGTATCTTAGAAAAAAAAAATTCATCTAGATTGCTCAGTGTGTATATCATACCTTCTGACTTTAAAAGGGAAATAATAATAATTTCCTACTATTTTTTTAATTACTGTACAAAATCATTTAAAGCAATTGAAAAGGAGCAGTTTTAATTTAATGGATGAAAAATTACATAGGCTTACTCTCATTATGAAAGTAGCCTTATAGCTCTTGGTGAAACAGAGATTTTTCATATATGGGGTAAAATCATCATACCAGTGGTAAATGCTGCCATGTAGCAAATTCCCCTATATGCTATATATTTAATATAACTACATGAAAATACAATCTTAAACTACAAAAATCAAAACCCCTTCAGCCATGTTTAGTGCTTGAAAAGTCACATAACCAAGACTAATTAGTCTCCTGTGGTTTATCAGATCAAGTCAGTAGGTGATGGATTTTTCATAAATATTTGGGGTCACAATTCATTTTACTTTGATACATTTAAACATTTGATAACAAAAGTTATTTCAAAATTAAAAACCTGAACTATTGTGAATGTCGAAATGGAAAGCTTACTTTCTCTTTTTTTACGAAAAAATTAAAACAATATAGACATATAAATACAGATTAACTCAGTTTCAACAGAAACATTCTCAGGCAACTTGAAGAACAGCTGATGGGCTTTAGTCCATGATATTTGGAAGGTGCTACAGCTTCTCTGAATTATCCTTAAGAGTGGAGGTGTGCAGAGCTGCAAGAAGGCAAAAGGGAAGTAAGAAGTTGAGAGGTGGAACAGAGTACATAATTTCTGCATTAGCTAGAAATTTGCTACTTGCAACCGGTGCCAGTTAGCAACACCAAATAATCATGAAACTGTGAAGGCTGTAGTTTCTGTCTCTGAAATACTTCAAACTTGAGAATCTCATGCAGTAACTTTCAGGCAAAGCTTGAAGCAAAAAAAATATTTGTCACTTCTTGGATTTCAGCTAATTATATGCTTTCATCGGGAAGGTGCTATTTATTCTGCATGCATGAACTTCTTTGTGGAATAAATATTATTTGCAAAAATGCAAGATAACATGGTTCATGCTTGTGTATGTCAACTGTAATAGGCACTATTAAATGAGATGTACCCTCCAAGCACATTTCATCATTACCACCTTTCTGATGTCAAAGGCAAATGGCTGATGTTGCAGTGGATTCCAAATAATGTCCTAATGCACTTCATATGCCCCCAAACTTTCACTACGAGCAACAGCAGCTGGACTGTGTCCCCACAACTGGTGAAATTCTGTAAGATTTTACAAGGTGTAAACTTACTTTATGAAGAGAGGTAAGATCCATTATCTAAAATGTGGACTAAATTTCTGTAGGCTCAGGGCTACATCAGCTGGTACAAATTGGGCTGAAAATCTACTACACAGCACATGTTGCTGTGACCCTTTCATCCTCAGACTCTACTCTCAGAGCTGTCTCCTGAGCACAGGTAAGCATTAACACATAGCATTAAGAATATATGGTACAGTACTGCAAGATCTCCCTGTCTCTGTCCTGACCCTCTGAGAGTCTTTTCTGCTGCCTCAGCGTGGTCCCCAGGGTGACTGAGTCCCTGGCACCCAGGGAAGTGACAGAGCCAGAAGGCTGGCGACTTCAACCAGCAGGATTTCTGCAGGGGCTGAGCAGAGGCGTGAAAGTTCTCTGAGGCAAGACAAGGTAAATGGCCATGGGATTCTTCACAAGGAGAAATAAATGCCTGTTTATGACAGCTGTTCTCCAAAAGCACCACACCTCAAGCACGAGCAGTGAGACAGGAGAGACATGCTTTTCCCTCTACTTCCTTGTGCATGTGATGGGAGCTGAGACACTCTCTCAGTTTGGGCTGGTGGTTGCATACAAGTAGGTCAGATCGATACATGCTCCTTGCAGTAAAACAGACAGCCTAAATTATTGATATTATTTTTGAAAAATAAGGCGCTTGTTATCACGTGATTCACGCTTGAAGTTTTCCAAGTGCTTAAAACAGAGTCCTCATGATTTACAAGTAAGAACAGATTATTAGTGTCTGAGGATTTAATTGACTGCCTCCTCTCAGCCATTGACTTCAGCAATAATTTTTTTTTCCAGTTACCTGCTCAAAATAGCAGTATCTGCCCCTTAAACAACCGGCACAATTCAAAGATGGGAAAGTGTCTGTCCATTCTCACAACACAAAGCAAAATTTAAGGCTAAAAGCCTCAATCTTGTAAAACTGGCATTGTTGGAAACAAATCACTGGACACCTTGAAATCTCTGAGGGGAAAAGGAAAATCAAAGCCAATTTCTAATATTTTTCTTTGAAAAACTGCTTTCATTCTAAAATGAAGAGGCGTGTGGAGTATTTAGGTTGAGGTGAAGGAGATGGGCAAGCACAAAAGAGTTTGTCTGCAGCATTGGGAGTCTGCAATGCCACACGGTGACTTTCTCTAATTTATTCAGCAGTGAATTCCAGCGAGATCTCCTCTCAGCCCTGTTTGCACACATATGTTCCAATGTACAAGAGCCCTCCTCTCTCACATAAAAGCTGACACACAGATGTATAGCATGCACGCTGTACTTTCTGACTTGGCAACTGATGGCACATCTCAGCTCCACCGTGGAAGTAATCCCCATATATGTATAATTATTTTTAATGAATTAAGTCCTTGAAGTGTGAAGATCCATAAAGATCTTTATAGTCTCCTTTGACACTTGAAGGTAAATATTTGCATTGTGCACTTCAAATTAGATGTGCAGTGCCTGTTAAAAATAATGGAAGCTGGAAGTCTGGTCTGTCTAATGATTTCCTTCTTGATCATTGTGATAGTACAGAAAATACAGAGAGCAGGTGCTTGAGTCCTCCTCTGCTCCCCTGAGGATGGAAAGATCTGTCGGCAAAGTCACCCCTAGGGTGGATGAGAACATCCTTTCCAGAGAGGGAATCTGCTAAATAAATGGTCCCCTTCCCTGGTGCTTCCTGAGTGATAACAGGCACTTTCAGTTCCCTCTGCATCACTGTGATACAGACATTTTGTCACCTACAGCTATTCTATAAATTATGCTGAAACATTTCCCAGGTCTGCTGTCAGCAGGAAGGAAGCCCACTGGTGTCACAGAGGAGAACACAGAGGCTACAAGGTAGCTCTGGGCACTGAGGACAGCGTGAGAACACCAGCTTGCTGTGCTAAAGGAAGATGGGGAGCATGGAGGCAAGGAGCCTTCCTGAGGTCTCCCAGAGCACTGTGCAACCCTGCTCATCGCTGTGAATTAGCCAGTGAGTAGCTCCATACCAGGAAGATAAGCTAACCAAGCTACATAGAGCTCCTCACCAGGCTGCCTAGTGCTCTTCCCTTGCCTTAGCTCAGCCATGTGGGTCTGTCCTCACCACAGCACAGCTGGCTGGGCAGTCCTTGCCCTCAGTCAAACCTCTCAGATTTTATTCAGAGCTCCCAAAATTAATTGCAGAAAATGCATTTGCTGATGGGGCCAAAGTGTCTCACAATACTGGGAAGGGACCGAGTGGGTTTGGTGGGCTGGTGCTTGAGCCTCGTCTTTTACCCCAGCAACCAAGAGATCAGCTGGAATAGAGATAATTTGTCCCAGTGCAGACCAAATCCACCTGAGCTGTTTGCTTATTACTGAGGCTGAAATATTTATCCCATTGAGGACCATCCTGCAATGCCTGATAAGATGGGGTTCCACCATCCTGAACTTAGTTCTTCCCTAGAAGCCCTTAGCTTGATATCATCATTCCTGCCCATGGCACAGAGGTTTGGGACTAGGTGATCTTTAAGGTCCATTCCAAGTCCTTAAAAATCCATAATCATGGGATCAGTCTGAGATCTTAAAAGCCATTATGGTCATCTCTGCAGGGTGTTAGGACGACTTCATTGTCCAAAACTGTTACACCAAAGTAAAAGGGGATAAAAGCTACACATTTTTTTCTATAACAAGTCATGTCTTCCTGAGAATATACCTTAAAAATTGAAAAATCTGGTGCAGTGAAAGTTCTGCTGACCAAAATTTGACTCTTCTTGACCAAAACAAATAAAATAAACCCATGATTACCACTCCTCTATGCAATGTTTTTCAGTAAGTCATCATTCTATAGCCAGGGTATACACTGATACACAGGGATTCATTGACAAGTGCCTGCTACAATATACAATATCACCAATTCCCTACTAAAAAAGTAATAGAGCTGTATATAATGTGAAGAATGGCTTGGAGCCTTATTGTGAGTGACACAGGAGGAGGGAAGAGTTAAAGAAATGATGTGTCACTCACTCCTAAATGTAGCGGTTGTCTGGGCTGTTGCTCTGATGCACTGGCTTTGCAAGCCTTTAGTTACCTGGAAAATCCCATAACAGCCTCCAGGGTGGGTGAAGAGGCGGGAGAAGGCTGGGGGAGAGTGGAAAGAAAGAAAAGAAAGAAAAGAAAGAAAAGAAAGAAAGAAAAGAAAGAAAAGAAAGAAAAGAAAGAAAGAAAAGAAAGAAAGAAATAGAGAAAGAAATAGAGAAAGAAAGAAATAGAGAAAGAAAGAAAGAAAGAAATAGAGAAAGAAAGAAAAAAGAAAGAAAGAAAGAAAAGAAAGAAAGAAAAGAAAGAAAGAAAGAAAGAAAGAAAGAAAGAAAGAAAGAAAGAAAGAAAGAAAGAAAGAAATAGAAAGAAAGAAAGAAATAGAGAAAGAAAGAAAGAAAGAAAAAGAAAGAAAGAAAGAAAGAAAGAAAGAAAGAAAAGAAAGAAAGAAAGAAAGAAAGAAAGAAAGAAAGAAAGAAAGAAAGAAAGAAAGAAAGAAAGAAAGAAAGAAAGAAAGAAAGAAAGAAAGAAAGAAAGAAAGAAAAAGAAAGAAAGAAAGAAAGAAAGAGTAAACTGAAGCACTCCTGTCAGTGCTACATTTCCCCTCCAGAGAAATCCTTATTGTGTACCAAGTATCATAAGTGTGTATTTTATTGAAGAGAGGGAGAAGGAACAATCAGAAACTCTGTCACACTGGATCACTGTGAAAAGTAGTGGTGTTTTTTTAAAAGGCAGGTGTGTCTGGCTGGAGCAATTTCTTACTCCTTTTTTTGATCTTATATGTGGTTCAGGATGCTAGAAGAAAAAAAAGCCAAGCCACCTTCCTGCACACCATGATATGAAGGAGCAGAATACGTGGTGGCCTTTCACTGACTGTAGGTAGCCCAAAGATGGCCACCAGTTAATTCACCCCTTGGTACAGGCTTACATTCATGTCAGATTATACAGAGACACCTGCTCAGGTCCAGTAGCTTCATGCATGTACATGTTCCTATTGGCTCCCTCAGCCTTCCAGTCTTTTCCTTCAGGGTGATTTCTTTGGGAAACCCACAAGCCTATCCAGTAGAGAGGGTTGGGGGAAAATCCTGTGTGTGCAAAGGATACTCACTCATTGATTTTCTACCAGAAAAGGGCAGGACAAGACTGTATTTGATCCCTATTTAACTTGACCAATCCTGTTGCAGAGGAATATTCTGGGTTAGTGAACAGGTAACATCACAAGAAAGTATTCCAAGACTTCATGCTTTAATAGTTGTCTTTTGCTAAAACAATTAGAAAGGGGCTTCATTTTAAAGAAAAATAGAATTACTTTCTAACTGGTTAAACAAAAAGGGAAAGACTAAGCTCTACCAGTCATGGGCAATTATGCTTTATATCTCACCTTGACTGTGGCTTTCTCTGAAAGCTACACCTAAGTTATGACTAAGCAAAGGGATACCATTTTGATAGATCTCAATCAGGAAATACCAGAACAAATTGGGATGGATTCTTCCATTGTGTCAGTATCTTGTTCTCTCTCAAACAAGGAATATGATGCCTCCCATTTCACCAATTACTAGTTTCAGTGTCAGCCTTATCAAAGCAATGATAAGCTCAATACAAATGTCCTCCTAATGTTTTTTCCTGACAAAAGTTGTACCTGACCTATGCTTTCATAGACAGTGTAGAAGAATAGATCATATTTTTCTCTTGGCTCTACCTGGTTTTTAACTAGCTGCTTAATTTAATGTCACTGAGAGCCCTCATCCAAGGAGCATGCAAGACTAATACTGAGCATTTCACTATGCTTCTTTTTTTTTTCCCTTGTGTCAGGATTAGAAGTCACTTGTGTTTAACTTACTCAGTTTTTTATGTCAGCAAAGCTGATCCTAGATTGAACACTAAACTTTCTGAAGATATGGTTGCCCACTTGAGGACAGAACAAAAATATTTTGCCTGACTGTGTCTGGCAAAGCTCAATTGGCCTTTTTATGCCCTCCAGTAGCAAGGTTGGATTCTTGCAAATGTGCAGCCACTGTCAGAGCTGTATAATTGAAGGACTGACAGCTCTCAAGACTTCATTATTATTTTTTATTAGGGAATCTGTTGGCACTGACAGTTTTTTCTCATACTTTTCAAATACGCTGGATACTGGCAGCTGAGGATTCTGCATGACAGCTTGCATTGAAGTATCAGGGTATTTTTCATGTTGGTACAGAGAGAGAAAAACTGTCAACACGAACAAAAAACAGAGCTCAGAGATGGTTTTATATATCTAAGTTTATTTAAAACTTAGTGCTATTTTGATTTTTCATTCGCAAATTTTAATTATATGTGAGCAAAGGTTATTGTTACAAATGTAAGCACGAAGAAGAATTTAATGCCTCTAAACAAATACATAGTAAGAGCATAATCAGCAAGGGAAGAAGTTTCCTGATTCATAGCTAGTTTCTTTTATTTAGGTCACCACTAGAATGCCTTCATCCAAGCTGATTTTTTCTAATGGTTCAGTACTGATGCCAGGTCATGAATGGCCTTCTATATCCCTTCTTCATAAACAAGGAAGCGGAGCCTAGACGGATAAGTTTTAATGTTGATCTAAAGCAAAGTCTTAAAGAATATATAAAGAAACTGCTAAGGTTGTTTAAAGAGTGTATTTTAAATGCAGGAAAGATTTTCCTTGACTTTGCTGTCATGAAGGATTGCGTTGAACATGACTAGCAACAAAACACTTGGCATACCGAGAGCAGGACTTGCAGATCCCAAACACCCAGCAAGGAGCAAATTGTGTTGAACACAGAAGCAGGAGATGTGGTTCCTTGGCAGACCTCATGAGCAGTGATGCCAAACTCTGAGCTGAATTAGCAATGGGGTGTCAGTAAGTGTGAATAGCCCTAGATAGGGTTAGAGGTCTTCTTTTTTGAATGAGCACCGAGAGAAAATAAGCAGTGTCTCTACAGTACTGCAGAGCTTTTATAAAATTGACTCTTCAGAGACACAGGTTGATTAATTAAACTCACTAAAATGGATGTGATTAAAAAACACACTGTCAAAGCAAGACAAGAAAGATGATGAAGAAAAAAGATTTTTATGTAAGAAATCATTATTTGCATGAAATCATTTTGAGTTCATACAAAGGGTTTATTGAATGTACATCGGCCAAACTTATTGATGATTATGGATTTTCTGGATATGCCTCAAAAACAGCATTTTCACCCCCACATAATTGCTTTTTTTTTTTCCTCCCAACCAGTTTTATAATTTTATTACCTCTATGGCTCCAACAGTATAAGCTATTTATTGAGAAATTCTATAGTCACATCAATAAAAAGTATTATAAATAAAGTAAAAATCATCTGATAGTTCAATTTGTATTTAAATTTGCTGGAGTTTTGGAGTTCTGTTTCTTTCTCATTACTAATATTGTAAAATACAAAGAGGTCTTAAGAAGTTTAACTGGTGCATTAGTCTGTTAATGGTACTGGGGCATCAGTCGACCCAAATAAGATTTGTTTGCCAAGATGATGACTGCTCACTGCACATCATAACTGTCCCTTTGGTCTCCATGATGAAAACCGCAGAACTGGGTTCCAGGGAAATTTGCAGGTAAATATGGCCTTGCTTTCAGACCCACTGGAATCTCTTACCCTTCATGTCTATTAACTATGAAAATAACTCTGCACAATAATTGCCTGTGTTCATTTCCAGTTCTTGGAACAAGTCCATGGACAGAAGGTGGCAGTGGGTTTGTATTTAAAAATCATTACAGCCTTTCAGAATTTTAGCTATCTTTTTGATAAGATGCTTGTTCTATTGAATGGGGCAACAAATTGGCAGAGAGGAAATCTGTTCATCCCATCTATTCTGCTGTGTTCTGCAACAAGTTGTGAATCACCTCACAGCCCTGTTCCCATCTATTCTCCACTCTTCATCAGTTTTGTATGTGTTAGCTTTAAGATGTTGAGAGAAGTAAATATTTTTCTGCTTGCTTGTAGGCTGCTTGGAGCAGTTATCTTTTTCAGTTTTTCTAAGTGCTAATGAAACTGAAAATTAATTTATTTTTAAAGCTTGTAAAAATAATTGAGAAGGCAATTTAAAACTTTCCTTTGTTCTTAGGTATTAAAATATTCTTGTATATTCACATCCAGTGATATAAAGACTCCACTGTGAACATGTTACCTGAGCTCCAGTCCTGAAAACTGGATTCACTGTGAAACCAAGAGGAGTGGCCAAGGAAAGACAAGCTAAGCATACATGTATGTATATGGGATAAGGTCTTTTGTTAAAGACTGTTGTACTGGTGTTGCTGCACTTGTTCTCTGTTTCATCGAAGGATTTCCCATTTCCAGAAGCAATAACAAGAAAAGGGGCATTTTTAATGAAGCAAGAACACTTTGTAATTCCACAAGCCTTTCCAAGTTCTTCTAAAACTTTATACAAAATTCTACTGTACCTCATTTTTTACAGAAAAATGAGACAGTTTTTGAAAAAAAATATCAGGAGACAACTAAATTGTATACTTTAGTATTGTAGAATTCTGTAGATTTTTCTACAGGACCATAAAATATATGCTGTACATGTACTTCAAGAAGTGCTCAGCTGTATGGCCAACACTCAGTGTGCAGATAATTGTTCTTCGGTGTACAGGGTCCCTCAGAGCGTGAGTTATGACCTACATATTCATTTTCAGCTCTGACACTCAGGAACTTTCTCTCGGGAGAGAGGTACCAGCATAATGGGATCCTGCATCTTGTCACGTGCAAGCCCCTGCAGTTGCCAGAGTGATGGGGTGGGTGGAACTTGAGGAGAGCATGATGGAGAATGAGCCTGCAAGGGGAAGAGCCAAGCCAATGCGTGCATAGAGAAGGTGCATTAAGGGAGAGCAAGCTCACAGGAGCCATGCAGGATGGCATCGGTTGCAGTTTACAGACCATAAAAGGGGACATTGATTGAACCTATTTGGCAGATTAGAGATTAGCTTCTCATATGAATATGAACTGAATGGCATATTCCCTTTTGCAAGTTCACTCTGGTTTTATTGATAATTCCCTTACATGTATGTAGAGACACATAGATAAGATAAAGGTAATGATTATAACGAGAAAAGTGATAAAGATAGATTATGAAGCGACTGTATGTATATATGATGGCTTTGTAATGTATTTATACATATATATGCATAAAACAAAGAGATTGAAAATTATAGCATTCCTGTATTATGTGCAGATTAAAATGCATCTTTTTGCCAACAGGTCTCTCCAGAATAGTTGTGCAAACAGCGTATATCTCTCTGTCATGCAACTGTGGGTAATTAACATATGCAAAACACCACAGTCCTGCTAGAAGCTACCCAGCCCTCCCCTGAAATTTAGGCTCTATTTATTTACAACAAAATAAAGTGGACCCTTCTGGAAAGAAACATGGCTTTGTGGCTGCACCAATGCTGTCGCACAGATGCTTTAAATCTTTTATATCTCCCAGACCTCCAGGGGCTGGTGTTGGATGGTATTGAGCCAGGGCCAATAAATAATTTATGCTAAGTAGCAATTTAGTTGTTTGGCTTGGGGTAAAGAAATCCAAGAAATTCATAAATAAAGTTCCCATTTTTGCTGTGTTCCAAAAGTTAATTTATGTTACTCTGCAATTAACTAACATAAAGGTGAAAAAATATGACAGGCCTTAGGTAGAAAAAAAAGCTCATAAATCTGCCGTATCTTAACTAGTGGTGCTTTAGTGATAGTTGATGCTTGCACTTGGTTTCCTGTTCATCTCATTCACCTGACCCAAAAAAATGTAGTAATTAATTTCTAATATTTTCCTCTTGAAATAAACAAGCAAACCCAACATTTTTTGCTTTGCTCTTTGAACTAGAAAGTAGGTACTGGATTTTGGCAGGTGCTTTGGCAAAACAGACAGAAGTGGAAATGTATAATATGTGGATAAAGTCTGGTTAGCAGGTAGTTCCTGCATTCAGTTGACTATATTTAAAACCAGATCCACATATTCATTAATGTTCTTTATGTATACACGAATGTATATACAGTGCATAGGATTTAAAGTGATACCTGAATTCTTCCCCTTAATCTGAAGCAGATGTTTCCTGACAAAGACACGACTTTTTTTCAGCATCATTCATTATCCTATTTACACTGTGTGTACTGTTTAAAAGGATATTTTTTCATATATGTAAGTGTGTGATGGTTGCATTCATCGTTTTTGTCGGGAAGAATAAAATTATACAAATATATGCTGTATTTAATGTAAAAAAAAAGGAAGTTGGGTAGACTGGAGGAATGAAGGGCAAAAGACTGGATTCAGGTTGTTCCAGGATGAGAAGACTATGCATGTGTTTTCTGCTTGGATGTTAGCTGTAAGCTCTTAACCGGAATATTTTGTGAAATTTTACAGGTTTTATTCTGTGTTTGGAACTTTTGAACTGTCCCTCTTTCTAGTAAGAAAGGGTTAGAGTGAAATAGAGCATCCCATTGATTTCACAGGTTTTGTTACTCACAAGAGGAATTCTGATCATGGGCACAAGGAGCTTATTTCAGGGAGGTTGTCTGTTACCTATTTCTACAGAAATAGATCTATCCATAAATAGAGAAAAAAATTGAAACATTATTATGCAAGAGAGAAGGACCAAGTCCTCTGCTTCTCTGCAGCACTGTGCAACTACTGGTTTCTGTAAAACTACACTGATTCAAAGCGGTAAAATGTCTCATATTTTCAATTTTAAGACTCATCTTTGCAGTTATCAGTAGTCTGAATAACTGCATTCAATATCCTTCCTTTCAGGATGCAAAGAAAAGGAGGCTTCGTTCCTCCCTTCAACTTCACTCCTGCAGAGTACAGTGTTGCAAACATCCCTCACCATAATCAATGTCTAACTTCAAGGGCTCTGTAAGCTTCAAACCTATTCAGAGGTCAAGAGGCATAGAGGAGTTCAGCCACAGATACTCAGTTACTTTCCTGTTGTAAAACAAATATCTCTGACCATTTTCCAAAAGAAAAATGGTTTTGAAAGAGATTGTATTTGCTGTGATAATGGGTCTAGAATATTCTTCACTATTCACAAATATCTGGGGTTTTTTTTCTACAAGTTTCTGCATGATGAAGATGAATTTATTACCTGAGATAAAAAGAAAATTAGAAAAAGAAAATTAGATGATTGATTTCTCTTTTAATTGCAATCCAGAGTATCTTGCTTTCTGACTCTCACTTTTAATCATGTTCCAGGCAGTGCTCTCTGTGTCAATGGCACAGAGGAGCTCTGGGGTGTTGCCACATGAGTGAGCATGACCTCTTCTCCCTCTCTGGCTGACTATGGACCACAGGTCCTGGGCCCAGGAGGAACAATCCTAAACTCTTCTTGAGTCTACTTTTTAGAAACAAATTTCAAATTTGCCAGATAAGAGTTTGGAAAAGACCATGTAATTTATTTAATGAAAGACAAGGTGTGAATCTACTCATTAAAATTCATAATGAGATGCATGTGGCATCTTAACACTTCTTACTATTCTGCAGATAGACTTTGTTAAAGGCCATTTTGCTCTTTCTAGCAGGACTACATGGCACAGATAAAGGGTTTTGAATTACAGAAATGAGAATACGTTTTCAAGTCTATTACCTCCAATTTCCAGTCATTAAATGATTCAGTGGTAGAGTTTCTGTTTTAACTTTAGTGACCTCTAGCAGGGACATCAAGCTAAAGTGACTCATGAAGAAGACTTGTAAGTTCCACATTTTCACATACATTTAGAAACAAATAGAGGGATGGCTAAAAAGCAGTTCAGCCTGTTCCTCTCAGCCTCAGATCAGATTTCAACCAAAATAATGTTTCCCCTAAATATGTAGTGGGAATATCTAAGTAGCATCATTCCTTTCTGTCCTGGGTACAGAGACAAGGGGGTGGAGCTATCAGCTCTGTTTAATCAAATACCATTTTATATCATGGCCAGGGCATGGTTTCACCAGGGCAAATGCCGTGGCCAGAACCAGAAGGGAGCTCATTTTGTCTGGCTCACTCAGGCCAAGGAACTGACGGACCCCAGCACCTCTCTCATTTATTGTCCCTCCCCTGCCGGCAGGGAGAAGTGGGGTGGCTTATTTGGAGTTTAGTTCCCCATTAGTTGTCAACAGCAACACAGCAGGCCTCCCTGCACCTGGGAGATGTTCATTGCATTGGAGACTCAGCAAAGGAGCCAAGGGGAAGCACAGAGCTTTCTAATTTCTGGAGTGAACTATCCCTTTTACTCCATCAAGGCTAAAGGATTTGAGTGAAGCAAGGCACATTTTCTCTTCACAAATCTGTTTCTCACTTCTGCCTCTGGATCTACCAGAGGCTGATGCTCTACATTGTCCTCCTTTCACCACTGCTCTACATTTTCTCTTTTAAGAAAGTCAGAAGAAAGTTCAGAGGCAGTTTCAGCCCTGAACAAAAGAGCAAAATGCTTTCACACTTCCACCCCTCCTTACCACAGTGGCAGTGGGGTAAAGGAGGTCTCCTGTACCAGGTTATGATAGGGGTCTCCTCCATCAGCTTGGGCAGATAGGACAGGAGTGTCACATGTCTCTTCCCCTGCTTTCCTATTACTCTCTGAAAAAGTCTGTTTTCTGAGTGACTCTTAACAGAGCCTAAGTGCTTGGTTACTTGTACTTTTAACATTTGCACTAATGATGGAGGGTAAAATAATATACAACCAGAAATGTGAAGCAAAAAGGAAGGTATTTCTCCAGACACAGGATGCTCAGGAGCATTAGTAGATCAGGATCATGCATAACTAAAGCTGTATATGCATGGAATTACTTACAGATACATAATTGTAAGAGCTTGATCTTGTACAACCTGCATTTTGTATTTTAAATGCATGCCATGTGGGATATGTTTGCTTACAGTCTTAGAGATAAACTACATCTCTAACACATCTTTCTTAATTTAAGCATTCTCTGAGTAAATTAGAGGATTTACTCCATAGAGTGTGCTATTGGGTAGCTCATGCATAAATTGGTTCCAGGTTACATATATGCTATGTGTACCTCCAGCTGATTTTAGTGAGGCTGCCTTGCAGGAAACATGCCACCCATGGTCAACCTACATGTATAGTCCCACGTTAGGTTTACACAGCAGAAAACAATTTCTTTATGCAAAACACAAGAAGACTTCTCAGAGTGGTATGATGTAATTCACATAGCAGATTTATGCATCAAGTATCCTCATGAACATGGGTAAGTGAGCAACTGTGTGGAGCTGCATTGCCAGCTGGAGTTAAAGCACAACACTGCCATGACATGAAATTTTTAAAAATTATTAGTGTTGATTCTCAGGTCTTATGTTTCACATCTGCATACAGTAGGTAATAACAATGTATTTGTAACTTTGCTGTACTGAGCAACAAGAAAGGTAATGCAGCCAGTTCAGGACAGGGAGAGGTTTGCACAACATGCCCTAACCACCTACCCAGTTACTGAAGGGGGAAGTGTACACATAAATACCAGCTGGTACTAGTAAAGGAAAATTAATTAGTAATATTAAAGAGTGTTCATCATAGTAAATGTTTAGCAGTGTTTATGGTGCTTTCATAGCATCTGCTCAGGACTCCATTAGTAAATATTTTTTTAAAGAGGCTCTTTCTCCCCTTTTCAACCTTCTTATGTGATATTACTAAAATAATCCCCTCTCAATGTGTACTCAACTTCTGCTTTCAGCTTTTAAATAAATACTACATATCTGCATACTCTCTTTGGTTACAGCTCACCCCTGATCTGCCGTAGAGCTCTGGGGCAGATCAGGACTGTGCATCTGCAATTTAAGCAGGGCATTTCCTTGTATGGAGACAACACATTTCTTGTGTTATGTTGAACAGTGGTGTTTCAGGAGCAGGACATGTGTTTTTGAAGAATAATACAGGTGCACATCACTCATAGTTAGTCTTGCTGCTTTCACAGTGATGCCAGTGCCAGTGTTACAGATTAGAAGAAGGGTAAAAAAGAAAATAAGCCTCAACTGCATGGACAGAATGAATTAAGAAGATTCTTCCTTATAAGTTCACATAAATGTGTTCAATTCTTATCATGTTGTTAGGAAAACAGAAATACTTTCTTCCATGTAAGCTTCTGCATCCTCTGGACCCTTCTTAACCCACCTGAAACTAGTGGAAAAAAATCCATTGAATTAAGGAAAAATTACATTCGTAATTCCATACATGGGAAATAAAAGCCCTGTGTTACCATATTTTATTGATGAAACCTGGCATTTCAGACAGTTTTGCTTGAAAACTCAACAGTAACACCCCTGGTATTTCTAGTGAAAATCACAGTCTCAGATACAGATTTTTGTTCCGTATTAACCATAGACCGGCATTTCTTATGTTTGCATATTCTAAAATCAAGGAAATAATTTTTAAAGAACTTAAAGTACCTTAGCTAGTAAATTCTAGTAGTTTCAGTTTTTCTCTTCTGGGAAAACAAAGGAAAAGCCATGCAATATATTCAGATACAGAATATGACAGGTGTGCAGGTAAATATTAATAAAATACATAGTGTAAATTAGGCATCCCTCAAAACTGCAATTTTCCATAGATTCATTGATACTAAAGTTGTATGAGATCCCCAAGTCAACTCATCCACTTGATCCATTATGTAAAATCATACATATTGAAGTTATAATCTTTATCTGTATCACTTCCTTTTCCATTTTTTCTAAATTACTTAAAAGCTAAAAAGAGATGAACAGAAGTTATGAAATCATATGGAAAATATTTACAAAACAAGGATTTTCTCTAGCCCAACTTTGAACATCTGAGTTGGTCTTATACTCTGGGACAGTTAGTTTCTTATGGTGAAAAAGTGATGACAGGTCTCTTTAGGCAATCATGCACACAATTCTTAAGTGGGTGTCTAATACCAGTGAGAGGACCCACCTTCTCAAAGTCCTTTTCCATCTTCATTGATCAGAAAGAGAGCTTAGATAACTACGCTAGATCAGGTACCAACTCTCAGATGCCAAAATGTAGGTAATGACTATCCCACTGAGTGATTTTATTTTCTGTTCAGGCCTTTTGGAAGTGGCAAATTAAAAATAAGAACAATTGTCATAGTCCTTTCTTAATTTTTCAGCTGTTTCTTCCCATGTGTGTTTCAGGATCACCCAGAAATATCTTCAACAGTTTTCTCTTTGCTTTCCATCTGTATAAGGCTGTATAAGTCTCACACTGTTGTTTCACTTTCCATCTCTGTAATTTTAATTTGAGCCATCTCTCAAGACCATGGAGCCTTCTCTCTGCACTGTGTGCTGGAGACTCTTGCTAGATCTGTTTCAGCATGGGAATATGGTTGGCTCTTTTGGGACTGTATGTTGCCAAGGCACTTTAATTTGCAAAAGCGAAGCCTAAACATTTCTGCTCATACAGTGAGTTGGTTACTTAAGGAAAGACAGTGGGATTAAGAGATCCCAAAACAGCACTGTTCACCCAAGCTGTTTAGCTGTCTAAACATTAGACTGTGTCAGTGGTCAGAGGAAAAAGAACAAAATCTCCAGGTGGTAGTTTATGCCTCACAAATGTTGCCATCAGAGCTGTCCATGAACCGCACTCAGCAAATCAGACTCTCTTTTGGTGCCTAACTCAAAATAAATTGTTGATTTTTAAAGGGCTGTAGCCAAGCAAGATTCATTCCAGTGCCCAACGCAGCTTGACTTTCCAGGGTATGGAGAGAAATGAAGTGAATCTCACTGCTCCTAAACACTAAATACCAAACTAAATGAATCCCAGCTTTACTACTGAGACCTATTTATCTGCTATATTTGATGTTTTATTAGGACCTAATATAAGTGTGGTTCTGACTGAAAGAGGGGTTTTAATTCTATTAGAACAGAATCCACCCTGAGATTTTTCCTATAAATTTATGGCCCACAATCTTTCTAAAAAAAAAAATATTAAGGAGCCCCTATAACTTCTAATAGAGCTATAATACCAAGATAGCAAAATACAAATGAATTTCCAATATTTTTCTTACTTCAGCTGCAGACACACACAACAGCTCATGACACAACCAGTATTTTAAGTACCTCATGAAGACCTTCAGTATAAAATTCTATCTATTGATAGAGAGAAGCCCAGCATTATTATTGTTATTGTTGATGCTGTAATTATCTTTACTCATAGGTTAGCATCAGTCCCAAAAATTAATTTCTTTTCCTTCAGTTCATGCTGTACATGCTCAACACATTGTTGATATTTGACACAACTTTTTGTAAATGGAAAGAGCCATGTCTTTCAACACACTACTTACCCCATCAAAATTTCCTGACAGCAGACAGCAAAATAATTCCTAATTTCCAAAGATTTCCAAATTCATGCTAATTCTGAGTCTTTCAGCAGTCAGACGTATTTGCTATCATTTCCCCACCTTTCTCATAGAAAACTGACTCTTTTTAAATATATATTTTTAGTTATGGCACATTCCAAAATTTGGGCCTTTCATTTGTCTGGCTTTTCCCTCCCATTTATCATCATTTTCTGCTATGTATCTGTCCAGTTATCTTTGTCTTTCCTTTAATTTCTGTTTCTTGGTCCCCAGATAGAGAATGAAATATTAGGTTTGTCAAGCGTATATCATTGTTTAAATGCCTGGAGATGATGGGTTAAACAGCACAATCAATGAAACAAACCTCCAGTGCATTGCAGCTACTGCAAATGATGTTCCCTCTGGCTGTTTAAGACCTACCAAGTCAATAACCTATTAATATCATACTCTGCTAGGGTCAGCACCAAACAAGTCACACGTCTTTTCAAGGCATTCAGCTTATGAGGGATTAAATGAAAGGCTGTTGGTCCTTTGGTGGCCTTGAAAAAATTGTGATTTTTTTAATCTTCTTGCAAGATTAAACCTTGTTGACTGAAATAAATTAAAAATTTAAAATTGATCAGATAGTAGTTACTGTAGCTACATAAAATCATAGAGCAACATCAACTGCACCACTGGTAATTCACGTGGAACCATCACTCCTCTCTAGAATCTGATAATATGTTGCTGATATAGACTGCAAAATAAGCCAGCCAACATGACTTTGCTCTCTGTATATACAGTGAAAAAAATGTTTAGTCTTATCCACAAAAATAGCAAAGACTACTGGTTTTATTTCCAAAATAGTACCACAGAGTACAATAAGTTATTCTGCCACTTAAGGTACCATCTAATGTGAACACCATTTACAGACACTTATTTTTCATAAACTGAGGGCTGAGTTCTACCTAAGGTGTAGTTTTTAGGTCACATAAGGTCTCTACATCCATCTGGAGAAAACTTTCTACTATATCAAGCTCTAATTCATTGCATGGATCTGCAGACTTCACCATGATCAGTGCAAGAAATTAATACATAGTATGGCAATGTGAGAAGGTGTTGTAAAACCTTCTGAGAAAACAACATTTAGTCTGAACTTTTTGATCACAAGCTGGGACGTTTCCAGCTCTGAAACAAATGTGGCTCAAGAGAATGATTTTTGAAAAATCCAAAACATGTCAGAGCCCTTTTAATTAAGAAGGACTTTCACACTGAAATGATCTGTTGGATTATGTTGTGCCCAAAGTTGTACCTGTTTATTTGCAATAGGATGTCTACTTCCTAGCTTGTTGTGTCCCATTCTGAACTAGACCTTTAAATTTTTCAAACTTCCACATTGTGAGCCTATCCAAATATGAACAAGAGACTTGAGACAAACATCACAATGCCATTGGGAAGACACTGCCAGGAGACATCCAAAGAGCTCCCAATGCCCATCCACACACCAGTAACAAACCACCCAATTCAAGATGGTTAACAGGAAAATAAATCACCTCCTCATGTGCTCTGGATAAGGTTGCAAAACCAAGAGGCCTGGGTCACTGCACGTGTCCTGTCCATCCCCTGTGGTCTCAGAGAATATTCCCACTGCAACCATACATGCAACCAGCATTTTAATTGGGACCTGGGAGAGTACTGTATTACTGGATGCAGGTGTAAGTGAAGTATCCCATTCCCATCCTGATCCTGGACAAAAATTGTTTTCAAAACACAAGAACTTGAAGGTCTCTCACTTGGTAAAGTTGCTTTTCATTCAGGAGGCTAGAGGAGAAACTAATGAGAAGGAAGGGAGAAAGAAAGCTGAAAAACAGAGATAATTCATCACTCAGATCAGGGGTGAGCCTGATCATGTGCCCTCAAGAAGAATGAAGGTGAAAGTATCAAAAGATTGGGGCTCAGTCCTGGAAGGTGGTGACTCATTCAATCCGGTACAGCAAAGCATTATTTTCACAGAATGTTTAATGCCAAAGAATAATTCCACTGACTTTGGGAATGTATGCTGAATGAATGTCAAACCAGTGGTTAAGGTCTCCTTGTAAACATCTTTCGAGGCATAGTTTCTAATTTAAAATAAATAAACAAGAAACCTGATCAACATGAAGAAATGAACAGCACATTCAGTCTTCTTCTCACAGAAGAATTTACACAGGGTTCAAAATACATTGGCCCAAATTAAGCAGAAAAGAAAGTACCTATCTCATCCCTGATTATAAAAAAAAAAGAACTTCAGGGGCTCGCAGTAAAGCCTTCTGGCAGAAAGAAACTTCAAAATCTATCCTTTTTTTCCCTTAACTGAGAATCCCCCTTTGAAGTACACTGCAAAGGATTCTGCCTGTCCCCAGAAGCCCTGTGCAGTGCCGCTAGCCATCAGCTCCCACCACTTCTGAATTAACATCCCACAGACACTCCGAAGGAGCAGCACACCTACATTTCCTAGCAGATAACTTATTTAGTATACGAGCTCCTGTTACCCACCAGGCCAAAAGAAAAAGCACCATACCCCTTTGGTATTATCCCTGATCCCCAAGAGGAGAGATCAGCTCTTCCATGAAACATCAAATAACACATTGCAGGCACAGTGGATTTGTGTGTGTGTGACTAGGTTGTGTAATTTCCACAATGCTCTGTGGTAGAGTTTGGGGCCATGTTGCTTCACTGCTGGGGAAGGTCTGCTCTCTGCATCCCTATAAAGCTTAGCATTTATGAAAGCATTACAACTGGCCAGATTTCTTCCCTTGTCATCAGCTAGACTGGAAGGGTGATCCATGTCTTCACACTTCCCTTTCTGGTTATTAGCTGGACAAGGGCAGCAGCACCCAGTGCTCATGGGGACTTGTGCTCCACTCGAGGGCCAGATGGCTCCCCACATCCACTGCAACCCTGATCAAGACCAGCCACAAACATGAGATGTGAAAATTAATAAATAAAATGGTTAATCTAGCCAAATTTTGTTTTCTGGAACAACCACCAAAGTAGATTTTAGGAAACAAAGAGAAATACTCAATTGTTTTTACCCTGGGTAATGATTAAATACACTTCCCAGATGCAAAGTGTCATCTCAAACTTAGAAAACTAGTGATTTTTTTCCTGGCCTGACACTGAAAATAAAAGTTACTATCAGTATAGTTAATTTATACTGACTAATACCAGAATGTACACATGAACAATAAACCCTTCCTTTGAATCCTCTCTCCTTTCTGGCCTCAGTACCATCTTGAAGTAGAGTCAGTGGAAGTTTACTCCACCAGCCCAAGGGAACATGGAAATCCTCTTGCTAATGCTTCTGCCTGCTGCACCAATTAAAGGAGCAGAAAATGTATCCTGGAATTCTTTACTGAACAGTCAAGAAGGTGAACTGAATGATGGCCAGGTCTGTATGACTGAAACTCTCAGTGCTCCTTTTACCCAGTATTTTCCAGGTTGTCAGAAGGTCCAAATTAGATACCGCATTAGATGATCCCCAGGGATCAGAACCTTCACTTACCCATACCATCACATGGAGATATGTTAGATGGGAATCTGTACCTAAAATATTTTTACCTCTGTGTCACAGTTGCCTTTACTCCAAGGACTATGAGTGCATGCACTGGCAATTGACAAAGGTCCTATTGTGGATAAAGGTAGAACTTTAGCAACAAGAAATTCCCAAATGCTATATCTGTCTTTTAAGCACAAAAGGTTCTGTTACTTCCCACTGCAAGTCAGTGCTAAGTCCCTCATGCCTTTCTCTCACTCCTGTCTCCCAAAGAGCTGGCACCAAAGAGTTCCATTCCCACAGGCTTTTGCAGGGATTTAAGAGTACAAAACCATCCCTTCAATTCTCACTCCATGTTTTCCAAATAATGTCATGTCCTGTTGCTGGGATGGAAGCCAGGTACCTGCAAGCAGGTGAGATCTATTGCTATGTCCCTTTTATATGTTATTTGCCAATTCTATTAACTGCAATCCCAATCAGTCAGAACTAAACCTGCCCTGAGCATGCTGGTGTTTTCAGTAAGATGAGGCCAGTGAAGGATATGTTTCTATGTCCTGTTCTTCTTCATTTTAGAGCTTTATTCAATCCATTGGAGCTTCCCCTCCAAGCCCCACTTTTCTTCTTCAGTACCTGCTGCCTTCCCTCATTTTGATGTTGTGATACCCTTTCCATGTTGGTTCATGGACCTTTTACTAAAGCGCTATAAGGAAACACGGATAGCATTCAGAGAAACAGTTAATCCCATCACTAAGAAAGTTCATCTTCTCATTGAAGCTTTTCACATATGAAATATATGTCTTTAACCCAGTCTTTAGGAAAATAACCAGTATGTAGCAAGGAAGTATGGAAAAAGAGAAACCCTTGAAATTAATAATATTTAAATAGTACACATCACTTTGATTTCCACCTCACTTCAGAGTTCTTTTCTTGCTTATTAGTCTTCTCTGAAACCCCCAGTATTGTCAAAATTTTGTAGAGTTTATTTATTTATTTATTTATTTATTTATTTATTTTTAATCGATATGTCAGCCACAAAAATGTCTTAAAATGAGAGTTTGGGGAAGGGTCCACAAAATGAACATAGAATCAAATGTTGAGTTGATCAACAACTGGAGTTGAATACTCTGGAGTTTGATTGACTGAAGATATCTAGAAAACATAATATAAATACACATCATCACATTCTGATCCAGAATGGCCAAGTATGAGTTCAACGGATAAGTTCAATTAGTTTTGAATTGTGTTCACCAAAACACACTTAAATGTTGCTGCTATGTTCTGTCTTTTCAGAAATGGCATTTTAAAAAAATCACACATTTGCATTCCAGTAACTTGTATCTAAAGTTTTTCAGATGCTCCACAAAAGTTTTGTGAGCACAAACCAGGATTTCTAGAAGTGTTCAGTCCTTGTCTCTTTGCTGTTAGTGCAAATTTTACCATGTGTTCATTGCATACCCAGTTCAACAAAACAGCCAGTGGCAAAATCTACCATTTAATAAAAGATGTAACATTGTTGGGTAAACAACCTCTCCTCTTTCTGTTCTGATCATAGTACATGGTGGGAAGCTAAGTGAAAGTTGGTCCTTACAAGGATGAAACAAACACAGAGATTTTTCTGCTCAACAGTATTTACTTCTTCTTTATAGAAAGCAAAGTAGTGGCAGATTTCTTTGTAAGAAAAATCAAACTGTTTCAAACAAAATTAATATGTTTGGCCAATGTGTCTTCTCTCCCTCTCTCCCACAATCATCTCCTACAATGACACTGACATTTCTTCACAGTGAAAATGGGAGTTTTATTCTGAGCACTCCCGAGGACTTCTGCAGTTAAGGTTCTGCCTATTAGAGACAAAATCAGCTGGTGACATTTTTACTAAAGGCTTGATTAAAACTCATTTGGGAAAATACTTCTTGTGCCTCTTGTCCAGAGGCAGTAGTCTTGGTTAGAGTCTTAGTTCAGATATTGCTCTTTCAAGGAAGGCCAGGTGATGGTCAGGGCTGGCCCTGGGAGTCTGACACCAAGAAAGGAGGTCTCAGGTGCCTTATCCTGTGTCAACTCAATGTGCAGCTCTGTCATTCAATTAACACAGGCGTGTCCCTATTTATTTCTCTTGAAAATAGTAAAAAATAGAACTTACTCCCAAGTAAATCTCAGGAATAAAAATTATTTAAGTATTTGTCTACAACTGGTCTGCTCATTTCGGCATTTGTCTACAAAGAAAGGCTGGAAATAGCTACTTCTGATCAAATATCTCATCAGAGGAATTGTAGCTGGGGGAGACATGGGATTTCAAAAGAAGAAAGCTTCTCAGAGAACAAAAATGGGTCACCTATCACAAGGGCTTAGGCACCCGATGTGCCAAACGGATGTGCTAGCTCCAGCTCTGGACTTCTCATCTTCTCAGGAATGAACAAGAAGGATCCATACTTGTCTGTGTCAATATGACTTTGGCCTCTAGTTCACAGTGGAGTCATGGTGGTGTATGCATTGTTTAGGATGTTTTTTGTCATTGTACATGTTACATATAATGTTTTATCGAAAAGTAAAACAGAGCAAAGCAAATGAAACAGGAGTTAGCCTGAATGTCTTTTTTGACAGCTATCACTAATGCATTACTTTAAAAACACATATTTTTATTATGTACAAGTTATGGTAGTATCACTGGGGATAAGCCACGAGCTCAGCACTGGCTACAAAGTTTGGTACATCCAGTGTTGTCTGGGCTGTTTGGAGTATTTCCTTCCTGTGCTTTATACTCAGCATATTTTGATTATGATGTCCTGCATATATTAAAAAGGAAGCTGTTATTGAGGGTAATGGGCATAATGACACCACTTTTATTGTAATGCAGAATGCATGGCTTCAAGTGCTTGCAACACTTTAGTCAGTTCCTTTAAAATTGAAAACAGACACAGAGCCATTCTGAATGCAACCTGCTATCTTTACCCACCAATCTTGTGGCTGACATCTCTAAAAACAGCTCAGCCTTCACCAAAGTTGAGGAAACTTCTAAGAGCATTCTTCTTTAGTGCCTCAAGTTTTAAAAGTAATGTACAAATGGTGATTTCTTTCATAAATCGCATTAAAGAAAAAGATTGGTTTTCCTAGGGAGAGAAGCATAGTCATTTTTCACAAATGGAAAGTGTCTGGTCCAAAGAGAACACTGCGTTTAATACATCACTATTTTATTCATGTCATTTGTAAACAGAAAGACATCCTTGCCAATGTCAGTATTTTTTCTCCTCTTTTGCCCTTTAAAAAACGCTTATAAATTAAGCTTCCTTCTGCATCTGTGAGCTCAAACACAAGGGCAGAAGCCCTCTAATGCAATACAAGGTGCACAATTTTCCCACCCAAACCTCACCAGGAACAAGTTGTACAGACAGAGTCCCAGGAAGTTTCCTCTGAATCCTATCCTTCCAGAGGCACAGAGCTTGCCCAGTGAAAGTACAGTTGGGAACTCTTCCAGTCTCAAATTTGCATTTTCCTCTCCTCCCTCAATAAGAGACTGTCCATGGGGGAGAGAAATCTCCCCTCAGAGACTGAGAGCCTTGAGTTCCTCCAGCTCAGAGCCAGGGGCAGAATCTCAGCCATGACCAAATGCTGGTGCCTAAAAAGCAGCGCTGTGACAAATGTGTGCAACATGTACTGGATGGGCCACTAAAGTAGCCAAATGTTGGGAACATTTTGAACAAAGTCACTGTCTGCTTGCCAGCTCCTCAGTTTCTAGAGACTCATGTCAGACCCAGGAGAGAAACTAATACAAAGTAATGAAGAGGACAACCTCAGCAAGAAAACTTAAAGAACAGTGTTGTCAGGATCTGTTTTTTGTTTATTGTCACTTGATACCTTAAAAGTGCTCTGGGAAAAAAAAAATGAATCATTTGCAGTAAGGTTAAGTAGTGATTCCAAGCTGGTGCAGTCCTAAATTAAAGATAGAGGCAGGTCAGGTGAAAAAAGCAATCTAAAAGCTTGATCAAATAGTCTCCTTTGAACATCAAAAGTTATTGATATTCGAAACATGATGTAATTCATCTCAGAACACCAAAAAAAAAAAAAATTAATTAATTTCAGACTCAATTTCAGACTCACAAGATGCAAATCCCTTGGCCCAGGCTTCACTGACCCTAAAAACCTACTTAATGTCCATATTATGTACCATTGCAAATCTCCCAGTCCAGTGCTTTGGCTGTGAGGGATAGTAAATTTAAAAGCAGAGGAATATCAAACAGAGAAGTGAATTGTGTCTAAACAGCACCACTGAGAACATTAGTGGAATATTGTCCCCATCTTTCAGCCACTTCAAAACATACATAGGAAAAATGTGGAAATAATCCAGAAAACTATTACTATTCATTAAGAATTATGGAATATTCCACTCTGTGTTAAGAAATTAGATAATTCAGTGTGTTCATTTTCTTCAAGAAAAGGGTAAGAGCAAATTTATACCATATAAAGCTACTTGTTGAAAAGAAGGAAGTTTCCTGACAGCAGTTGGCTCTCTAATGCAGAAGAGGCCTGACAATCATAACCTGAAAAGTCCATCTTCACAAATGATGATTAGAAATAAAGGACATTTATTTAACAGTTCTATTAATTAACTAATTGAATAATTATAAAGGATGTGGTAGCCTTTTGAACACCATGAAACATTTATGTGTTCACTGCAGAAATTGTTAATTAATACCTCCAGAAAGCCCCACACAGCTGGAGGTTAGACAATCAGTCCACTTCCATAAATAGATAAACCTCTTGGCTCTTCTTGTTGCCAAAAGAATCTTTTATCTTTGTGCCCCTGTGCATACCTAGGCATATTAATCGAGGCTCTAAGAGATACAACATAAATGCATTGTTGTTGGGGTGGCTGGGGTTTGTTTTTTATTATTTCGAAGCCATCTTACTCTGAAGACCCTTTAAAAATACAATATGCTTTTTCTTAATATTTTAGGAGAAATTGAAGACAAGGATTTGTTCAGGGCTGTGCTGTTCTGAAAGGAAAATGAATATATGGGATAGAAAACAATCAGCTTCTAGAAGATGAATAGTTGTTTACCTGGTAAGGTGGAGAAGAAGCCGTATCTCCCTAGGCATACAAATCCCCCTGCTCCTGCTCACAGTAGATGTACAGGGAAGGTAATTGCACAGAGAGGAAAAAATGAGGGGGGCTCTGTCACTCATTCACTTGAAAAGCACCAGAGAAAATCTTAACTTTGTCAGAGCACTGATGACGAAGGTTTCCTAAATTACAGCATTTGAGAAGGCGGGTGCAGATGATGCAGCCCTGTGGTCCATTTAGGTGCCTGAACATATAAATAAACTTTGAAGGTGTTAAAAGTTAGCTGTGCAGTAACTGAGAGCTTGTCCTCTCACCCCTCTGCCCTGCTCCCCTCTCCTCCCATTACTAGGAACATGCAAGACAAAGTATTCTAGAGAGGCTATCTTTTAATCAGGCTCTGAACTCTCCATATACAGTGTGTTTGCTGGATTTGAGTTTGGGCTGCATTTTCTCTTCCCTCCATAAAATACTCCAGGGATATCAGGTACCCACTCTTCAATGGGTTGGTTGGTACTTGATGTCACTGGTCTCAGACCTATTCACTGTGAATAATGTTTGGTCCTTTTTTATTTTAATTGCTAGAATGGCTGTGGATATAAGTTGCTCAACACAAAAGGGTGACAAATAATGATGAAAGACACTAGAGTGCTCTCATGTGTAGCTTGGACCAGAAGGAGAAAAGAGATTATTGCAGCTGAACTGGTCACATGGAATTTGCTGGACCTGCCTGCTCCAACCCCCTCCAGCCTCTCTCCGGGAATAGTGCTCTTACAAGCTAAGAAAGACACAGTTGGCACAAAAAAAAAAAAAAAAAAAAAAAAAAAAAAAGAAAAAAAAGAAAAAAAATGATCCCATTAACAATGACCTTTAGAAATTTCAAGGACATAACGCTGCCTTTGTGAAGTGTAAACAGATGCATTGTCAAATAGTTAAAGAACAGAATTGGTCCTGGATCTGTCATTTAAGTCCTCACAAACTCAAACTCCAAACTGTAAAGAGTCAGGAGGAAACAGCAGCAGCATGATTATACAGTTAAAGAGACAAATACTTATGTTGGTCTTCTCAGAGACTGATATTTCTATTATATTTTTAATTAACATTTTAATCCTTTAAAATCATTTTAATCCTCGGGAAGCATGTTACAGAGTGAAATCGTTGCTATGAAAAGTGTCAAACAGATAATAGCTAAAATTAATGGTTTTGTGATATATCAAGTTTTCAAATTGTTCTTTTATTAAAAGAGCCTGACATTTTTCATTACAGCGAGCAGGGCTTTCTGAATAAAAAGTAAGCATGTACCCCAGATTACAGAACATTTAACTATTTGCATGATAAAGTCTTCGTTCTGGTTTTCCATCTGTTGAAAGAGTTGCCGGTAGACTAGATAAATACCTTTTGTGGCAGCAGGAAGAAGCCCAAACCAAGGTATCCCAGACTCCTCCTCATGCTCTTTCTTGTTTTAGCTAGGGCTCTTCATAGCCCCTAAAACCCTTTGCAAGACCAGGGTTCACTGGGGCTTTACCGTGTGCTGGACTCAGCTGAATGTCATTGCACACCCATGCCAGGGGCTGCTCTCCCTCCTGCTTGGCTCAGAGTGCCATTGGTGGCCACAGTGTTTTCTCATTTGAGTGGCTCAAGGCAACCTCTGAAAGGCTGTAACTCATAATAGGATCAATAACTGTGTGCATAATTACAAAAACACTTCAGTAAGTGGATATGAGCTGCTACAGACCTCATCTTTAGACCTTTGCAAACACACAGTTCCTTGTCTCACAGTCAAGCTCTTCCTTTCTGACATCTCTGAATGTAGCACACACAGAAGTCAAAACACATAAACTGTAAATCCTCTGCTTACTGGGAGCCATAAATAGCTACAGGTAGAGATTATGACCCGTAGGAAATGGGATCATTGTCTGAAAAATAAAATATTAAAGCAATTCCACTAAGAACTAGCCTTTTCTTAAAATCACCTTGGTATTTGATCTTAAATATGTCTTCTTGTCAAACAACGTGTTGGTTCAGCAGTGAGCAGAGTCTTCTTTCTGTGGAAGTTTTGCAATGTTTTACTTGGATGTGGTTACTCCAGTGGTTTTCTTCTTTTTATTTTTTTCTTCTTTAAATGGAAAGCAAAACATTACCTGCGGTAGTAAAAGAATGGTGAAATGAGAGAATGAGTGATCCTGTTAAAAACTGTGGATTGCCATCACATGTGCTCTTAGGTACATGCTGGATAATACAGGGCTGTTTGCAGAGGTCTGCTTTTCGTGCTGGGGAGGATCTTGTAATAAGCAGTGTAATGAAGACACAGGTATAATCCACTGCTGGCTGAGGTCACCAATTAAGGCAATGTATGAAACCTGAATGAAATGTTTCCCCAGCCCTCCCTATGTCTGTTTGGGCGCACAAAGCTCAATTAGGCACTCAAGAGTTTGGAGATCTCTTTTAGCAGAAACTTGCATAAATACCTTAATGCATCAGGCTGATACTTCCGAAGATTTGGTTTATTAACCCTCTCTGGCACTAACTTGTTCAGAGCCCTGAATACCTCAGTTCCTCCTCTCTCCTCCCCAAAAGAAGGATAAATGGCATTTCAGTCCTGGGGGACACCTCTGTTAGCTGTCACATACAGTCAATGTGAGGCAGGCATGCTCTCTGGCTTGCTTGCCTGCTCCCCTTCACACCCAGGAGATCCAGGCTCTAAAGGGACTGCAGTACAGAAGGGTGAGGGCAGCAAGCTGGACACAAGAATTGCCTTCTTGGTGGGCACACAAGCACAAAATTGGAAGGACAAACAGCCACTCACATCTGGTACCTGTTTGTCAGCATTTCAAACGAAAGTCAATCATAACCACACCGTACCCCTGAGATGTCAGCACTAGATCTTTCTTGGGGAGTTGCAGCATGCCCAAAACCTCCTGTCAAATTTAGCCCATTTTAGCCCTAACAGGGACCCACATGTTACATTTGTCTTTAAATATTTGTTGCCCAAGCTGTGTCAGCTCCCTAATAGTTTTCTGATGATGTCAAAATTGCTAGGTTTGACCTCAAGATCCATGTCTAGTTTGGGGTGCCATCAGCAGAGATGTCCTCACCACCAGTGATGCCGTGGGAGCCTGGAGAGCGGAAGCACCACCAAGACTGAGCTAAACTGGGGACATGGGGGGGATGGAGGCAGCAGGTCTCTTTCCCGGTAGGCTCCTGGAGTCTGGATTTTGGTACCCTCTACCCTTTCAAGGTCAATGCAGTGACCTTGAGGGCAGGCTACAACGTCTGTTTATTTTCCCAGGCTCACTCTTGCAGTGGGAGTGGGGCAGAGGGGTGAGAATGGCAGGGAGAAGGTAGCATCCTTTGTAGGGGAGAGCAAGGGGGGGCTTGCCTGTTGCTGTACAGAGCTTGCCCCAGTGTACAAACTAATTAAGACACTTCCTGTATTAAAGAATAAACCCACACACATTGAAATCAAACCACAAAACTAATAGTGTGGTAAATCCAATATTGCTAATAGTAAAATTCTTTTTTACCTAGTCAGAAATTATTCCAAAATCAAAATGAGGAAATAGTGACATGTTGGCTAGGAAAAAAAAAAAAAAACCAAAAAAACAACAAAACCAAATCCATTTATTTTCTCACAAAAAGTCCATGTAAGCTGTAAATCCTGACCTGCATTAATCAAATTTCACTTTTAGAAAACAGTGGTGCAAATGCCCCTTAATCCATGAAGTCTGACTTAACTTGGGGGGTGATGGGAGGAGATTTCTTGGTTCCCAGAAAATATCTTTCTTGCATCCACTGCAGAGCCTCAGCCTTTATTCCATCGTACAGTGAAAGAAGTGCAAGGGGGCTTGAATGCTGGGGGGGGAGAGAAGAGAAAAAAAGGCAAAGCAAAAAAAAGGAAGGGGGGGGGAAAAAAAAAAAAAAGTCGCCTTCTTTGTGTCCTTATCTCTCTCGATGCGTGTTACATGTTGCAGCAAAGAGCAGGGGCGCTGAAGCCGAGCCCAGAAATCCGAGTGGATTTGATGACGCCCCCGGTAAACAGCGTGGCACAAAAGTCTATTGTGCTATGAGATAACTGCGGGGCTGAATGGGGGAGGCTGTCACGGGGGGGATTGTTGGGCCAGTCACCATCGGATCACAGTCGAGGCCTGAATTCCTTTATGGTTCATCAGGGCCTGTTGGTACCACAGAAAGTGTCATGATCCTTTTTTTCACTGGGGCCAGATGGTGTCCTTTTCTGAGGCCTTCCTAATGCCCGGTTTTCCACATGTAAAACTCCTGGGAAAATGACCTAACTCACAGCTGCTTAGTGAGGCTTGAGCAGGTCTTTAGAAAGACTTCTGTCAGGAACAAGGCGGCCGTACCACTCCGGGGGAGCAGGGGGAGGCCACCAACACAAACCTACTCCTCGCCGTCTATATTTAAGCGGAAATAAAATCCCGCCTGGCCAGCGCCGGCCTACGCGGGCCGGGCCGGGCCGGGCCGGGGCCGGCGGGAGAGGCACCGTCGCTGGGCAGAGAAGTGCCAGGAGGGGCCATGGGGCCGGCAGCCGCAGCAGCCGCTTTCCCTTCCCCGGCGAGCAGATGGCCTGAATAAAAACATAGAATGTGGTCCAGAAGGGTCGGGAGAGGACAAAAAGTGAGAGGTTCCCCAGGCCGCGGGCAGCCGCCCGGAGAGAGGGGAGGGAGGGAGCCGCCGCTGAAAGGGGTGAGGGAGAGAGGGGACTTTTGATGTCGGGAGGGCCGTGCTTGCCCGCTGCCTCTCCTCTCCCTGAATGATTCCCCGAGGAGCGGCGGGACCGCAGGTGCGGCGCTTAGAAAGCCCAAAGCCTTTTCTATCAATAAAATAATGCCTGGCCAGAGGAGCTCTCCCAAGGCTGTGAGGGATGCGAAGCTGAACAGCTTCCGTGGCGGTGCTTATTTTCCCCAATCAAGGCGTTAGCAATAATTATCTTGATAACTTTTATCCACGCTGATTGACCTTTTAGCCTTCACTGTACATCGCTGTATCGGGATGTTTTCACTTGCCTGGCTTTGCCAGGGAATTTTTTTGGTTTGGGTTGATGAAAGCATCCATATCCATCCTCTGCACATTTTTTTTTGGAAGCACTATGTTTCCAGCCGTACATCTGTCAGTGTATCTGCAGATATTTCAGCAACTGCTATACCTATCCTACAACTTTTCCAATGGTATTCTATTTTCAGAAGCCTGCACATAAATAAGCACAGCTCAGTAAACATACCAACACTTGGGTTTATTTTACTTGTTCTGTGACCCAGAACATGCTTTAATCCCAGTGTTAAATACATTCCCCCTCATATATTTTAAAGTGAATATGGGAAGCTCCAATAGGATTTCTTTCCTGAACATGGCCATCTAAGAAATTAAATAGAGCTGTCTTAAAAGTAGCTATAATTGTTATGGAGAAATTGTGAGATTTTCATAAAAATCTTATTTTTTCAATTAAAAACTGAAAGCCAGAACTGAACAACTAGGCTAAAAGTCTTTCAGGGCTGATATGTTAAAAATCAATTTTGGTTTCAAATATTTAATTTATGAAAAAAAAATACAAAAATATGCTTACTCTTACATTTTCCATTTTCAGACTTGCACAGAACACTTGTGTTCTGTGTTTTTCTTTTTGGCTAAAATATTTTTATTTTTTTTTAGCATGTTTTTTGTTCCAACAGAATCCCAATCCTCATTTTTTTTATTTTGCAGTCAGATCTGAGTGGAAAAGAAATGTACCATTGATCTCAAGTAGGTATTGTTCAAAGGTTTCTTTCTGTGCTTGTTAAGAGTACAAGTTAGCTTTGTTACAGAACATACATCCAGGGCATTAAAAGATGATTCAAAAGAAAACAAGTAATTTTTCAATCTCACCTTCTCAGCTAAAAAAATAAAAGATGGAAAAAGTGTATGTAAAGATGCTCCTAGTTGCTCAGAACAGAGTAATTTTTCAGTGCTTTTTGAGAGTGAAACTTAAATAAAACCAGTCCAAAAGTGTTTGGCCATTCCAAACTGTTCTGTTCTGGAGCATCTGCCTTTGACCCAAAAACTACTGACATCCATGAATTTCGTTTCTCTTTGGTAACTTGCAGATTATTGATTTTATCGTTTGCTTGACATTTCACAGTGCATTGCCTCACTTACAGAAATGTTCAGCATTTACACTCTGATGTGAACTGTCATAAAGTGAGGTAACATTCCATAAAATCCTAAGGGGAAAAACACTTTGATGAGATGCAGTCCAACTTGGAAGGACTGTATTTTTTCTCAAGCTGTTCTAGGCTCACTCACCCTGAAAAAGCACATTTCAGAAGGGACAAGATAATTTTAAATAAGAACTGCTGTTTAAAAGGAAAAACAAAAAGGATGAAATCTTTTATAGTAACAAGAGCAGGAATCACTATTGGTGTGTAACATAAAGGAAGTGAAATGCACATGTACTTGCTATGCTCCGCTTTCAGCAGAGCAACAAAGTTCAAGAGAAACAGCTTGTGCTTTACATTTTTGATCTGCTCATTCCCCTTCTTGCTCTAAAATGTATCGCTGGGCCTGAATACCCCCAAGAAATCAGGCAGAGGCATCCGGCACGTACTTAGGATCTGTGTCTTGCAACAGAAGGAGCCCAAGAAAGAGAGACAGCCCTTCTCCTGCTGGGTCAGTCACATGCAGTCAGGCTTTTGCATAGAGCTAGCCTTCTGTCTCCTTCCTTTCAGGGGCAGAGTAACATTTTGTAGTGACACAAAGAAATTCTTCCCTCTCTTGGTCATAAAGACCCACACTAGAGCACTAGATCCTCTTTATCTACTGCTCTTTTCTTATAGGATACAATATATTTTATTTACATATTAATTGATCAGTTTGTCTGAAAAACTTGGAAAGCCCAGTGGTTCACAAAAACATAAACCACTCTACTTGTAGTCATTGCTGAAACTTGAAGAAAATTGCAATACCTCTGCTTTGCCTAACTCTCCATAATCTATATCCTCGCCATTATACATATTACTATTTTGCAGGGCTCATAGTTGGGATGTAATTAGTTAAATTTTATGGGTGACAAAGCAGAGAACCAAACTGCAATGAAATTATTACCACAGATGAAACAAAAGTATTTGGCTACATTCTTCTTTTGGGGAAATAAAGATGCCTGTAAAACACCTGGCTTTTTTCATTGCCTTTGAAAGTGGCTGTGCAGCTTGTGAGACACATTGCAGTAAGCATTCAAAATCTTTTGTCCCATGTCTTGGGCACATACCTACAAGTGTGCATAAGACACAAAAAATGTATTTCCTCCCAGACTCTGCTGTCATTTCTTGTACTTTCCATATGCTGCTGTTAGCACGATGCAGCTCACCAACTACTGCGTGGCTTGTAAAGCAGGAGAAACCACGACAAAGATAAATGACAGGAAGATTTTCTGGCTTCATGAGTTTTCATCCTAGTCCAATCAGAACCTTGCAATTTCTCTTGGTCTGGTAATTGAGAAACACCAAATGAGATTACTAAAACAAACAAAATTTTAAGACGTACAAAAGCACCACTTCACATACAGCATGCTTGGGCTCCTTGTACAGTGTAACTTCTCCCTAGAAGATTATGTGGAAGGCAAATGGGCTCAAAAAGCAACTACACAAAGCCAGAAAATAAAAGTCCAGTGGATAACCACATCTGTGTCAGGAAACTCCTAAATTATAGATGGCTGAAAGCAGACTGCCATGGGAAGGGTCACTCTGTGCTTTTCTCCTCATAGTCTTTCCCTAAGCAGTTATTACTAGACACTGTCAGGGACAGGAGCAGAAGGACCTTTGGTCTCATTCAGTACAGCTGTTCTCTTGTTCCTCTGTTCTTATTTTATTCCAGCAACAAAGTCTATTTTTATTCTTCTCCCTAGAACTGTGGCCAGCACACTGGAAAGGATTTTACTAGGAATCCAGACTGCTGTGAGTGTTCATGGTACACACAGGGACACTATTTTTCTTTCTTTGTCTGCCCAGGGTAGCTGTGTCAAAGGCATTCTCTGTCTTCTCCAGCTCAGGGTGCTGAAATGCTTTGCAATCAAGACACAATATACTCACAGGCCTCAGTGATTGTCTAGTATGGCTGAAAACAACATTAATGTCATAACATGGGTAGTTTGACACTTGTGTAAAAGTAAGGATGGCTCCTCTCCAGAAGGTGTCTGTCACCAGATATTATCTATACTGAGAGCTTTAAAAAAGGCACTTATTTAATTCACAGGAATGATACTAAAATAACCCCACTGTGTAGGATTCCTTTCCTTTCTGCTGACATGAGTATCACCAGAGGAAAACATGAATCTATAATGTAACAGTTAAAATCTGTCATAGATGTGTGGATCTGTGTGGAAAATGCAAAACAACTAACCTTCACACACTGAGTCCCAACTCAACCCAAGCAAAGGACCAGCCTTAAATTCTGTTTTGGCCTTGTTTCCCATCTAATATTTATTAGTTATAGGTCATGGTGCTGACCTCTTCACATGTCAGGCGCTCAGGAAGCCTATCAGTCAGTAGTATGCTGCTAGTATGTCCTAGAGATAGATTGGTCCAGAAGGACTCTGAGTTTGCTGTTGTCCAGGACTGCACAGGAGGGATTTAGCCTCTGTGCTGTGGTCCATTTGTGATCAGGCTGCACCAGAATTCTTGCCTGGCACAGTCAGTGCCATGTCTCGTGCCTGGGCAGAGAAACGGGACAGGGCAGGGAGGTGGCACGGCAAGGGCTGGAATGGCTGAATCAGATGAGTTGCACACTAAGCTGATCTCCATTCGGACCAAGGGGATAGGTGGGCAGCACTTTCCCCACATAGCCCCAGGTGTGACCTGATGCTGTGGCCAGAGCAGCCCTTGCAGCCCCTGACAAGGGGAGGCATGAGTCACATTTCCTTAGTGTCTGTACGAGTGATGCCGTGTATCCATGCCACAGGTCCCTCGCTGCCATCGGCAGGCCTGTTTAGCATAGATGGATCGTGGCAGCACTGCAGCCTTCAGTCTAATGCCAGATGAAATTTATAAGAAGTGTAATGCAAACTTGGAGAACCAATGAAGAGTGGTCCTTAGTCTCTGAACAAAGTAATGCAGTTCCCAAACACACTTGCCCTTCAAATCACAGACTTGTTCAAAATGTTCTGGAAATTGTCCTAAACCAAAACCTCAGCATAGATTACCTCCAGGAGCCTGACAGAAAAAACATGGGTTTGATCTCTCTGGTAACTTGACAGGCTGCCATGTCCAAACAACCACATTTAAAAAAGCCTGGATTTCTGTGCGAACACTGCCCTTCTGCTGGATAAATCCGACCCTCTCTACTGGGTAAATTCACATATGCTAACATAAATTAGCAGCAACAACTATTCAAATAGTCAGATCAGCAAACTGCACTGATGATCAACTAGTACCAGCAGCAAATCAAGCCTATAAATGCCTTTGACTGTGGCTGTCAGTCTATTAGAAGTTATGCACCCCAGTAAAAACTCCTGGCATGGTATTCTGCAGCAAATAAATACCCGTTTTTTGTTGCTAACCTGTCTTCTTGGTGACTCACCCAGGCAGAGAACTCCCATCTGGGTTTATAAGAATAAGCAGTTTGATATGGAATTTCATAACATACTTCTTACATGTTGCTCACATCTTTCTGTTGAGCTAAATTGATCTTTTTTCTTCTCATTTCCTGGGTAGATTGCATTTGGTCTATGAGTAAACACAGTGTAGCTGCCCCCTTTTCCCAGGCTTTCTAATGAGAATGTGCTGTCTGATCAGGTGCATGCACTCTGCTGTCATTTGCAGCCTGACCTGAAGGTCAGAGGTGATTTGAGCAGGCTCAGGGATGCATACAAATCACATCCTCTTGTCTGTCTGTTTTGTTGACTGGTTCTCCTCAGGGTCATGGCTATCTTAAGTAGCAGCCTGAAGGATAAAGTGCGCCCTGTCTGAGCTGTAAAACTTTGACTTTGGACCAATTGCATCTGACATACAGCAGCATGAGGGTTGGTTTAGCCTTTGGATTCAGAACAAATCACTGGCTATCAATAGCTGATAGTGACATGCAGTTTACTGAATGTCCCCTTTTCTCTGGCAGCTGTATATTCTTTGGAAGAAATGGATGTGTTTTTAAGTTTCTAAGGTCATGTTTTAAATATGATGTTGCACACACTCCATTAGAAAGTAAGTGTAGCAAATAAATAAATAGCTAGAAAATGTTACGCTGCTTTATGAGTTTGCTCTTGGGCTCCCAGGTGGTGCATAGTATGGGAGGTGGAGGAATAGACACAAAATAGCATAAGAATGACCTACTCTGAAACAAAATTATTAACAAAAGAATTAGCTCACTTACTGAAAACTTTTCAGGAATGATATTGAGGAACAGCCATGCAGAATAAAGCACTGTACTTTCCTCAAGACTGGTGTTCTGCAGGGAGCTCCTTTGCCAACACAGCTGCACCAGCATGGCAGTCGATGCACGGGGTTAGGGGCACAGGAGCAGCATGCTCTACCCATATCCTCCCATTGTGCACAGGACCACCAGGCCCAGCCTCACAGTCCTCATACTGCTCCTGCCACCATGGTAGGGCTTGCCAGTGCAGCAAGCACCCACTCATGCTGAACCCAAAAAAGGAGAAGTTTTTAAGGCCACCAAGCAGGCATCAAAGAGTTACGGCTCTCAGCTGGCATCAGTCGAGGCCAGATTCAAAGCAGTGACCTGGAAGCAAGTGGCTCTGTATCACCCCCATGAGTTGCCCAGCCCCCTAACACTTCACTTATTAAAAGGCGACTCTAGGACTATGTCAGTGCCCTTGTGCCTCTGCAGCATCATACTAAAAACCCACTCTGTCTCATATGTGTGTGTAAGTCAATTTTATACAAAGGAGCCACTCTTTTATTGGTCAAAATGCTTTGGTGGCATCTATTTATTATTCTATTAAGAGTCACATTACTTTCGTCAACAATTATATCTGTTTCATTTTCTCAGCTCTGCTGTCACAGCACTGCTTGAAAATTTTTGCCAAGTTTGTGCTGGAGAATTATACTGAAGGAAACTTTTTGTTCTCATCATATTATAACTTGGTAGAAAAATAAAAAGGGATTGTTGTTGTTGTTGTTGTTGTTGTTGTTGTTGTTGTTGTTGTTATTTCATATATATATATAATTTTTAAAATCAGCCATAACACCAGAAAAGCTGAGGTGCCACTCTCAGTAAGTACCATGTTACATTTCTCAGTTTATCCACATATAGAGGCTATCTAGGACTTATAAACTTTTCATAGAGTGCATGTGTAGGGCTCCAATGGTCGTAAAGAAACAGCCTGGGCCAAGAATTTTCTGCAGAAGTGGACTTTTTTCACTGAACAACCTGATTATTTCATAACCTCTTTTTTTCTTTCCCACAGAAATTCTTCCCTATCATAATAAAAAAATTTAACAATCGCATTAAAAAATGAAACATTTTCAGTTTTTATTTGTGTTTTGGGTAGAAAGGATGAACGGCAACTGTTTGCAGAAGATAATCTCATTTTTCAGATTAGTTATGAACAAACTGTATCTAATATAGCCTTAAACTACCATTAAGTAATAAGATATTGATAATACACAAAAACTGGTGAATTCATTTTTTGACAGGTCTCATCATATCTGAAGACTAGTCCCAAGATCTTTCAGGTCTTAGTGAAATAAACAAAGGGTTCAACATATGGTAGAATTGCAGCCTTAATGATATCATATCTGTGAATTGTGAAGTGATGCTACAAGATGAAGAATTGATAGCAGCATAATAGGATATGTTCCTTTCCCAGCAGAATCCAGCAGAGGATTGTAATAGTTCACCAGGGGAAGTAGGGTTAAAAACCTCTGACCCCTGATATCACATAAACATTGCCAAAAAAAATAAAACCCTTGATTGACAGTGAGATGCCTGACTAGCTCAAGTCTGCTCTGAAATCTTTGCTGATAATTACTGGGTTGAATGGTATGAGAAATGGGCAAGAAGGGTATCAGCCACATGAGTGTACATACTCAGAGACCTAAGCATCTCTAATAAGAATTGATGTAGTGTGTCATTTGTAATTTAATCAGCAGCATTACATCTTGATAGCAAAAGGACTATCATGAACGTTTTTGCAGTAAAGTAAGATTAACAGACACACACCCCAGATCTCTGCTGCCTTAAAGTAATGTTCCAGTTGTGACAGTTGCTGATAAATAGAAGAAAATGTGAGTTTATGCTGACACATGACCCTGAGCTGGTCCCACCGTTTGCTGCACTTGGCACTAAGTGTCAAGCACTGACCTGAGACTTTTTGTGAACACAGGCAGAGCAGTGTCAACCCTAATCCAAATTTTTACCTCATTCTTTTCCAGTGGCTGTTGTATCCCAGAGTCCAGGCCTAGGTCCAGAATTGAGCTTCTCACATCCAGGTCCATTCCAAACAGTTCCCTTTTTTTTTCCTCACAATTTTTTTTGTAAGTTTGGGAACCGTCTGCTTTACCTTCATGTCCAGGCTTCCCTGGAGGCATTCAGTACCCCAACATGCACCAACTACACCCTGCCTGATGTGCAAGAAAGCTCCATGGATATTTGGAAGAGATTTACCCTAAAGCCAATGCCTGGGAGTTAGTCATCTCAGCTGAAGCTCCTCATTTTAGACTTTCACTGTAATGGTGGAAAATAGGCCCCTCTAGAGGCAATTTGAGCAGTGTAGCTAAAAAACTTAAGGTGAATGGTTCACTGAAAAGATTTTTTTTTTCTCTGCCCTCACTGAAGAAAAAGCAGTGTTTAGGATACCTATATTTCAGACTTCTGAAGTGAGGTGAGTTAAATCCTTACTCTGCTTACTGTCTCCAGAAAATCCAGTCTGCAGGCTCTCCCAATGTCTGTATCAATGTCTTTTTAATCAAAACTTTAAGATTTCTCATCAACTGTGTAGGAGTAATAATTTATTTTTTTTTCTTTTCTGTTTTTAACAGTGCTGAGTTGTGAGAGCTGAAAGAATTAGCAGTAAATTTACTCATGGGAAAAAGCACATTATGACAATGAAGCAAAGGTCTCTAGTGTCTGCAGTCCCACAGTGAGTATGCATGTTCAGATGTGCATATTAATTGTCATTTATATCAGTGGCAAGAGGCAAGGAATAAATGGTGCATGGGCATCTGTTTTCAAATACTTACCCGAGGTGCTGACTCACATCCATAGGTCACCTGAAAGTAAAATTAGTCCCTTAGGATACAGGCCAAATGTTCTGGGAAAATATCCCATCTCAACAGTCTGTGAGTCTTTGAAGCAACTGTTAGTGACTGACTTTTTTCCCCAATTTTCCTCCACAAATGTAAAATAACCTCCTGCTAATAGTGTTTTCAGAGCCTTCTGTCTAGTTATACCACAATTCCATTATGTTTTAGCCTCTTTCCTCTCATCTACCAAAACAAGAAAGGTAATTCATGTTGAAGTTTTGTCTTCTAGATCCACTGGTATCAATCTCATGGCACAACCATATTATTTTAAGATGTGTTATTGCACTTCTTACTTCTAAATTTCACTCTGTGTTGCTCAGTAGTGATTAAGAAAACATGTTAATGATGCCAAAACAGCCAACACAAGATAAAAAATTTAGAATTATAACTTACCCAAATAACAAAGAACTGAATCTCTGACAATTATGTTAAATTGTGATATTAGAGAGCTTAAAGGAAAGCTAATTTTTTCATTTACTGTAGGCTGTTTTAATGAAGAGATTCTCCTGCACTTACAGGTTTTTTGGCAATATCTATATATAATTCTCAAAGTGATAAGTGTTGGTTGTTTTTACACTTCTCTCAGTTAAAACCTCTGCTCTAATCAATGAGATCTTTGATTTCCTCAAACAGGTTTAAAAAATGTCACTTAATATCAGTTTCCATCACAGTGTATTTCAGGACTGGTGGTTTAACAATTGCTCTCCAGGAGAATTACTTATTTCTTGTTTTATTTGTGTGAGGAGCTCTACAGTGTGACAGGTCCATGAGAAAGTGAACCCAGCCGAGGAGCAGGTGGTCTGCTGCTCCCATGTTATTGCCATTACGTTGCCTTTGTTAAATTACTCCATAAACCCAAGTTTCCTCATTGCCATTTGTTAAATTTGCCTACCTCCACTCTGTGAGCACAGATAATCAGTCAAACCCTAATTGGGGTATATTTAGATCAAAGTATGCAGCCAGCGTTTGCTCCCAGTACCTGGGTTGCAAATGATAGTCACGTGAGTGGCTTGCTCTATTGGACATGCTTTTTGTTTAACCATGATCATTGCTGGCAGGCAGCTTTTTGTGCAAGTGAAAAGCTCTTTAGAATTCCTCTAATTCTGACAAAGAAACTGTCTTTGGGAGGAGAAATTGAGTATTGCCTTCTTGCATCTGAATAGTCTTTCAGCTCTATATTCACAGCAATATACTTCATATCCCCAGACAAGAAGCAGAAGGTTTGGGTCCATGTTATTTGTTCCTTATCTAGCTTCTAGAAAGCCTTGGAAGCTTGTATTTTTACCAGTTAAGGAGATACATGTAAGGTCTGTTAGTATAGGCATGGATTTCTCTTGAGAAATGTTGCAAAAACACTTTGCTACAAAAATCACAGAGGTTGTCTTTTTTTTTTTTTTTTTATTTAAGAAGTAATAAATCAAAGCAAGGTTTGTGTAGGGATGAGTGATACATCATCTTTGCACCACTCCTCTGAGAAAGGTAAAAAATGTTTATGGAAAGATTTCTACTTTTTACCTTATTTCTGATCTGATTGCTGGTTTAATCAGTTGTTTTCAGATGGATTAAATTAGCTTTATTTATTACCTTTCACATCTTTCATTTCCTTTGGTGGCACCATTTTATGTTGTCTTTTACCTATCAATATCATGGTGGCACCTAAAGGCCCCATCTGAAGTTAGAGTCCTGAAGCTCTGAAAACTACAGAGAATAAAAGGTGGCTCATTCCCTGAAGAGCCTGCAGTTTAATCAAGACAGCAAGATGCACGCCACACTAAATTTGGGATACACTATTGAGAGCAAAACACCTACAATTAGCTTTGAGCACAATTAGCTCTTTAGGGTTCAGTTGAGCAAAGGCATACACAGGCACCAGATTTTAGGGCATGTTGAGCAGCCCCATTTAGTTCAAAGTGACAAGGACATATGCAAAGCTGATGATAAATCTTCCAGGGCAGGAGGTTAGGTTGTGTGACCAGGCCATTGGCCGGTTGAGAGGGAAAGCTGTCGTTAGGGACAGAAAGTTGACCTGCTCTTTGGATTTCCCTACATTTGAATGCTGAGTTAACAAAGCACAGATTTAGTATGTTTAAAGAGTCAATGCGGAGAAAATACTGTAAAGTAGCTCTGTTTTCCACAAAATTCCTCGCAGACCTTATTCTAAAGGAACTTTGCAAAGAGTAAAGGCCACTTTTGAAGCAATATAAAGGCCACTTTTGTCAGTGAAATAACTTGCTGGACTTTTTCCCCACAGATTTGTATAGAGCACTGGTTCACATCAGGGTCTGAAAAAAAATTAGTTTTGATTGTATATACATACATACAAAAGGGTAAACAGTCTGGATAAAGCCCTTTGTACTGGATTAGTGTCTTAGCTCTTTAACCCAAGCTGCAGGTTTGGGATGTCTTTGTTCAGTTAGGTTTTCGGGGCTGACCAAACCGGGTGTGTTTGAGTTTCATTCCTCACCCTTTTGAGGTCTGCAGGACTGATTCCTTGCATTCAGTGCCAGCAGTACTGTAAGTGCCCGATGCTTTATTCTCTAAGCTATTCATCCTTTCAACCTTTGGCTTTTTTTTCCTTAATCCATCTACCTTACTAAGTTTTCAAGCCAAGTAAAATGTTAAATGTGCTTCAAGCAAGAGCAACACAGAAATAACAGAGAGCATGCCAAGAATTTCTGGCCATCTCATTTATTTGTTCTGTGTGTGTGTGTGTGTGTGTGTGTGTATGTGTGTGTGTGTGTGTGTGTATAAATATATGTGTACACATGTGAATGTGCATGGGGTTATATGATTACACCACAAAAGATGAATCTACCATGAGGCAGAAGTCATGTAAAGCATGTATTCCAAAGGATATTATACAGAGAAAGGCAAAATAAACACGTTTGAGCTTCTCACTAATATCAGAAACAAGCAATTGCTCTTCATCACAAATATTTTTGTGGAGAATTCAAATGCTTAATACTGCTTGTCTGAAGCCTTGATGACTTTTTTTTTGGCTGCAGGGGACAAGAGGCTTACACACATGCCACCACTTCAAAGATTTGCCTGCTATTAATTTTTTTTACTTAAGCTTCAGAGTGTTAAATTGTTCAATTTAAGCCATGAATATATTTTATAAGATCATCCTAGCCCACCATTTTTCCCAAAATAGAGAAGTTCAGGATATTTGGCAGTTTCACCTCCTCACCAACTCTCTGCAAAATATATATGAATAATTTCTTTGAACCTCAGCAGCTTGTGATACAGAAAAACACAAGTTCAAACCTTAGTCTTTCCTTAACGATGGAAATAGACTGTTCTAAAAATAAGTGCTGAATTTGATGATTTAGATTTAAAAAAAAAAAAAAAGGCACATCATAAATAGAAATGTGTTGTAACTTTTCCAATTGGAAATTAAAAATAATGGGCTATTTTCCATTTCCTTGTGGGGCTTTCATGAGCTGAATCAATATAATGAAATGTTCTAGTCAGCAAAATAAATCAAGAGCCTTTTACTGTTTTTATCACAAGAGATCCCCAGTGAGGTAAGGGAGGAGAACAGAAGAGAACACATGACATTATGCAACCATCCTACATCAGAGTAAGAGTCCGGCTGCTGCTCCTGAGCTAAATGCCTGCTTTGCTTAGCCCAAGCTGGGGAAAAGATGGAAATGTGAGATTACCAAGAACAGGTTACACTGTCTCTAATCTGTCTCAATTGTAAAGAAAAAAATAGGGATCCAGTGATTTCCTGTGCTCCCACCATGACTTGGAGACCTTCTGTTCATGCATTCCTGGGGATGAGAGCCTGCATGACACTACTACTCCAAAGTCAACTGAAAGGATTCCCACCTTACTTCTATGAGAGCTGTACCAATCTGAAATGGAGGATTGAGCCTGATGGCATGCTTCAGATGGGACCCACAGTGGAGTTCCTGGAGCAGATTCCTCCCCACACGGTGGCTCTGCCGTGGAGGTTTCCCACTACTCACCACAGTCTGGGACTCAAGAGCTGCCTGTCTGCAAATATTACTTAGAGCCCTGGGAACACATCACCAGAAAACCAGTCTGGCCATTGGGTTTACATCATGTTTTGTTCTGCAGGAAATGTTTGTATTTGTTTCAGAGAGAAGTCCTGCTGTTTCAGATTAAGTGCCTTTGCCATCTGCTAAAAGAATGGCAAAACAGCATGCAGCTGTTAAAGAACAGAGATAGAAACTCAGTGTAGAGCCATGTTCTTGCTAGCTCCATGGTAAAAATTCCTATTTCATAGGATGTTCCATTATGGGCTTTTTGTGACATTTTAATCTCTCTAAAAGTCAAAGGAATTCTTGTGTCAAAAAATACAGCTTCCATAGATGTCCAATTTATCCCAACATCCCTCTGCTCACTGCAGCCAGCACCACCCCAGGGCAGGATCAGACACTCTGGAGGAAAGATCACTGGGGTGGCAGCCACAAGCAGGTCACTGCAAACATATGGACACCCATGCTCTGAACCAAACTATTAAGGAGGAAAATCTGTGAAGGCTGCTGACCTATTTCTTTCTATGAACAATTTTGTTTGGTTCTTTTAGCCTTGTCCAACTGGCAGGGACTGTGGGACAACAGAGCTTAAGACCTAGGCTGACTGGCAGTAGATGGGACTCCCTGGAAAGTTGCCACTCCTGATTGCTCCTTCAGAGCAGACCATTTCAAAAGTAGTGTAAGGAAGATATGTACATCAATCAAGAAAGTGCTATTACTCTTGCTAATAACAGGAGATGATATATAGAAGGCTATCAATGAGCTTAGACTTTTGGATTCCCTAAGGCTAATGCTACCCAAGTAAATTAAACAACTTGAATGAAAATCCTCTGGCACTGAAACTTCACTGTCTGAACCATTAAAAAAGCTGGAAGGGTCCTTGGCACAGTTTTGACCAGTCCTACTAGCACTCTCCCAATTCCTGGACATGCTACAGGAGTTAGGTCAGTCCAGAGACCATTCCCATTAGGCAGTCTGTGCATATATGGATTCAAGCTGTTCCAGGCCAGTTGGCCAGAAAACAGTCCTGGGCGTGTTTGATTCACCCATATGGATGCATCCAAAGTGTACTGAGGTTATTAATAAAATTACTCTGTGTCCTAGGCACCAGGTTTTGGACTCTGTGAGTACATTAGACCATATCCTCATCATGCTGCAAGGCTCGTTGTGGAAGGCTCACCAATACTAAAATGTTTCAGAAGTCCGGAAATCATTTAAGACCTTAGGGAACTTCCTAGCATGAAGTCCGACCAAAGAGCCACCTTACTGATTAGCCTGTGCCCAACAGTGGCCAGAGGGGGATATCTAGGGAGCAGTATAGAAACAGTATAAAAGCCCTCTTATACTTTCCCAAATATCAGCAATTTGCAGTTTAGGTATTCGATAGCTTAGGATCCTAAGCTATCAAATAATAAGAAATACTAAGAAATACTGTGAAATCTGTTGCAGTGATAAAATGATCTTTTTGCTCATATTTATGAGCATAAAAAGTACTGATATTCATCTAACTATCCTGGAAGAGCCAGGTTGAGATCTTCTCCTCAGGCTTTCCTGGGAGCTCTTTCTGCATATTCTGAGCACTTTGGGAGTGACAGTGCAACATGCACTGGGAAGATAGACAGGTAGATGGAAGAGGGATGTTTAGCCTGCAGGCTACTAAAAAATATGTGCTCCCCCTGATAGTTACTGTGTGCTGTTTTGCTCACTAGTTGAAAGGATGAAGGGAAAGCTGGTCACCTCCTACTCCTTTTCCCACTTAACAGTTTGTTCAGCTGAATGTTGTACACAGAAATGAAGAAGGCGTCTAGGAAAGGGTGAGGAACATATTTCGCTCTCAGTTTGGAATAGATAGGCACGTTAACCTCATGAATAAGGTACTGGTCACTCTGTGATGTGATGAGGAGCCCTTCTAGTGCATCACAGGGGTCCTGCAAGACATATGACATCTACTTTAGTCCATATTTGGTTTTTATGGCAGTAAGCCTGGACATTTTCATTAATTCCTCCAGAAACATACCATGAATAGAAACCCAATATCAATTAATGTTAACTATTGACAGCAGGGAGAAATAGTGATCACTGTATGTCAATACAGTAAGTTATAATCTTTTAAAAGCCTAAAAATTAAATGTTGCACAGATAAGTTCATGCCTTCAAGACCACGTGAAGCAATGCAGATGGGAAGCTAATGGATATTCTCTTCTCAGAGGACAGCAAAAGGGGACATTTGGAGCATTCCAGGACTCCCCTTGTCCTTGCTGCCTTGCAGAAATAGAGGGAGATGTGTACCCCAAAATAAGGCAGTTTGACAGGCTGGAAACTGTGCTACACCAAAGGCTGAGGGAGGCTTTTGCCCTCCCCAAAAGCCACCAGGGTGGTCTGTTTGCCTCTCAGTCATCCTTATGAGCTCCCTCTAACCCTTCTCTGTCCTTTTCTCTCCTATTTACCATGCTTCAGAAAACATCATTGTATTCCTCCATCATTTCACCCTTCCCTTGGGATGTGTGTGAACGCTGTCTGAACACGTCCTCTCTTCTCTGGGTTCATTTTCCCTCTGATGCAAATCAGAGACAGTGAAAGCCCCAGTCCCTGATCACTTCTCTGTGTCAGCAGCTGCTCTAAAATCCAAGCAGCTTGCCCCTAAATTTTAACCTGGCTATGCAAATAGTGATAAAATTGTGTTTTTTCATACATTTAGGAATGTTTCTACTCAGGTTTCTCTGGGCTTGGCCGTGGCAAACATAGCAAAAGATACCCCATTTTGATAGAACTTCTGGGCTGTCATAAGAGGGAAACATATATAGAAAGGAAACAGAGCAGCTGTGGCAATTTTCAAGTATGGGGAAAAAATGCCAGGTGTGATAGGGTTGTTAGGGACTTGGCTTGACTAGCTAAAGAGAAGCAGCAGATACAGGCCAGTAATTGTATGTGTGTTTCTGCAAGCTGACCTTCCTTTGAAGGATGCTACAGTGCAGTACCTCCCCCTAAGGAGTAAAGAGTGCTGCTGAGAGAGCATGTGAGAAACTAAGAAAATGTGCTTTCTTGCTGCTGCTTGCCTGGTGCCTCCTCTTTGCTGCAGGAGCAGGAGTCATCTGCAAGCCAGATTACAGCACACTCTCTAATTTATGTTTTCACTTTTTAACATGCAGCATTCAATAACCTGCATCCTACAGCAACCCAAAGGGATAGAAACCTCTGTTCTGTAAGACTTGGCCCATTTAGCTCATTGCTGCAAATCTGAGGGCGCTGATGAAATTGAGAGTCAGGAAAACGGTTCTAAACTTTTTATCTGACACTACAATTGAAGTGGCTGAACTTCTAACCACCTGCCTTGTAACACATATGGTATTCCTAGCTGCCCACCACTGCTTTTGCTAGTGCCACTGAGCAAAGGTGAGAGAATAATAGTTACTGTGACAAGAATAGAGAGTAGGAAATGACAAGTTGCATATGCATTTGCACTGCATATTGCAGTGTGATTTGTCTTTTTATCTGAACATCTCTTTTTACTGTAAGGTCTAGCACAGAATTAAGCAAATGGATTATATCTCTGCTTCTACTTTTATTTCTGCCCTTTCTGGGAAAAAAAAAAAAAGAAACTTTTATTCTCTATTTACCCAAAACTATTGCTTTTATTACTGCACTTACATTCCCTGTGACAACCAGCCCAACCTTTGATTTGGGGACCTTCTGGATCTCCAAGTCTCTGACAGATTCTGGTTTTATCAGACTGATAAAACCAGTCTCCTGATTGCATTGCACCCCACTGGGGGTACACAGAGGTGAATTGTGAAACCCTTGGCTACAGCAACTACCTAACAGACACAGATATCCTGAGGTCTAGAAGTCTTGTCAGATTCTGGAAGATGTTTATAATCCAAAAGCACACCCTCACTTTCATGGATTGGTGTAGCAGGTTTTGTTGTGATTGATGGGGAAGAGTATCCTATTGCCCCTGTACTGCTGAGAAGAGAAGGATGGTTCAGGGGTTCTGAAGCAGCACTTGCTTTTAACCATCCAGTTGGCTCTCTTCAGGATAAGTCTGTGGCAGGGTGACACAGTGGAAGGGACCCTGGGAGCTGGCCAAGCAGTTGGAAAAGCAAGCAGATGTACAGACAGTGAAGGAGACGTGGCTACAGATGGGGATATGGATATGGATGAGGTTGGGGATGCAGGCACACCTGTGGCGTTGAGGACAGGTCCTTCTCTGTGGATTTCATAATGTGCAGTAGAACATCAAATGATTTACAACTGTGACAAACTTGCTCATGGGCACACAGCATTTTAGGAAGAAATAAGTTAACCCAAAAGAAGTGCTGATTGTAGAACTGTTTTGAAGTACTACCCTCAAAACTGGCCTTTTGATTTTCTCCCTGAGTTTTCTTATCTGTAAATAAGCTTAATATTTAATTCAGGCATCCTATTTGGTTTAATTGGTTGATAGTTTTAGCTTAGAAAGTTAAATCTTATGTGCATTTTCCTTAGTTTTGCTTACCATTAATTTAGCTGCTACTTTAATGAGTGGCCCTAAGCTTTTCCTGTGAGCAACATCTGAAGCCAGAGCTCTGCCAGTCTTTAAGCAATGAGGGACATTCTTCTGACTGTCCTTGTCAGAGCAGGGGGAAATCTCACAGCAATTTTCCATGATGGTCTCTTGGTGTGGGCCATGGACCAGAGCAGCACAGGGTGTTGCTTCAGTCATCAGCTGGGATTAGCCTCTCTCCAGGTTCAGGGAAGAAGTCCCATGTAAAATGGGACTAATGAAAGCGGTAAAGCAGAGAAAGTTTCTTCCTCCTCTTCTTTCCCTGCCATCAGTTAGCATAGGGACTTCAGCATAATATTATTATAACATTTTTTTTACAGTAGGAATTAGAATTGAAATTTGTTATGTATGAGGATAACTAAAATTCGATCATTTCACACTCTTCAGTCCATGCCTGAGGACGTTTTGGGGTAAATAGATTGCTTAGAAACAGCCAGTGACTACAGCTAAAATTACATTTTACCAACTGAGCTGAATGACTTTTTAATTACAACACTGATGTCCACACACTGTCACCACCGTCTAATACTAAGATGGTATTGATTTGATTTTTAACTTTGATGTACCAGGGGAGAAAATGCAGAGTAGGATTTTTTTCTGAAATCCTTTTTCCAAAGTAGTCAAGAGCCCCTGCTCTAAAAGGACGGGTTGTTTTTTGTCTGTCTCCTTTTATGTTTGCTTGTACCTTGAATATTGTTTCTGTCCACCTTGAATTTGTTTAGTTGTATACAAACATTTTGAAATTAAAATTTATAATTTCATGGTACTGGTAAGCCTCGGTAACAAATTTTTGTTACACATACAAATGTTACATGAAACAACTGAAAAAGCTACCAAGCAGACATATCAGCCACAAAAATCTACAAGACCACAACCTCCTGTGATAATGCAATCTTAGTGCATTAATTTCCTCAAATAGAAATTACAAATGCTTTGGGACCAAAATGTCAAGGATCTTCTATTTTATGAGAAAGTACTTATTTTTAAAGATATATTCTGTATCTTTACTGTAACAGAGGCTGAGCACCAAGTTCTCCGTAGAGCAAGGGAGTCTTTCCCCTTTGTGAATGCAGACCTTTCCTTCTCTAAGGAAAAATTTGAAAAACTTGCCCAGGATAAACCTTTAGTTTGCAAAAGAATTGCTATCTTGTCCATGAGCTGTTCCATGAGGAAGCCAGAGCCACAAGGCATCACTTCCTGGGCTGCTGTGCTCTGTGGGGAAGAGAAAACTAGCTCCTGCCCTGCAGACTACTCCATTCCCATCTTGCTTATGTTCAGATGAAGAGCTAAAAGAGGCTATTTCATATCTGTATGTGAACATCTAGTAATACCAGCCGATACATAGGTTGGTGATTCAGAACTAAGAAGAGTGGAGTTGTCCCAAAATCCATTTAATTTGAAGGCTCTCTAACTACCAACTGCTGTGGGTTTGGAGGTACATTTGCACAAGCACTGTGGAAAAGGGAATCCATTTACCATGCAGGTGGGACACCAGCCTATACAGGTATTCCTTGTTGTCGTGCTTTAACCCCAGCCTATTGGTAGAGCTGGGAATACAGCTGACATCATTAATATCTGAGCTAATAAAAAGGAAATGAAAGTATATTAACTGCACCCACTGCATAGCCATAAAGGCAAAGGTCTGTCTGAGATTAACAAACAGCTTTTCTGTGGAAACAGGACTATAACTCACTTCAGGGGCTCTGATCTTTGATGAGTTTATGAATGAAAACAAAGCTCAAGTGAATGAATTACGGACATGATTCACTCAGTTGTCTCATACACTTTTATGACCTTTTAGTGTTTTAGTTTCCAGGAGGATGGGATGCTGGTATGGCCTCCAGGAGCCCTTTGCTTGAGCCCTGGCTTAGTTAAGGACTTGCAGTGTGTCCTTGGGAAAATCTCTTTAATATACCTCACATCTCTGCTCCCCATCTGTAGAACAGGAATGATCATTTTGTGTCATTTGTATGAAGGTCACCTGAATGTCAAATTCACTAATGAAAAGTTCTAAGTTGTAGCCTACTGTGCTATATTTCCCCTATCATCAGTAGAAATGCTCTTATTTACTCCAGCTAATATATATCTATGTATATATACAATTTCCAACCAAAAGTATTCTGTCAAATAATCAAGCAAAGAGCAAATAGAGCCAAAAGAATAGGGAGAAATGAGGGGGAGAAGCAGCTGTGGTGACCAACTCTAATGCTCCCACCCTAAGTACCTCATGAAGTCTTGGCAGAGTCAAGAAAACAAAAGGGAAGAAATAATTTGGACTTCTATGATGTTTTTCAGGGTTCAGAATTCCAGCCTTTTTACCACAGCCCACAAGGTCAGAGAATTACATGAGAAAAGTGGTGGTTTTCATGGAACTGTGTGACTGCTGGATCTGGACCTTTCCAGATCAAACCAGTTGCTGCAACATGTGCAAAAATAGCATGAGGTGTTTGCCATGCTGCTAAAGAAAAAATATTGCATGAACAAACAGAGTATGCCTTGGGTTGTTTTGCTTTTTGCTGGGGCTGAATTTAAGAATAAGGGTGTGGTCAACCCATTCCCTGGAAGATTTCTTATCCTGCTGATTTTTCAAGTAGAATTTTGCCCCAGGCTGACTGATCTTGTAAACCCAGCTCTGCCCTGAGAGAGTTGATTTTGTAATGGATATTAACTAGAATTTTACCCGGTAGAAATTACAGTAAATTCCATTACCCCTGTTAGGACCATTACCAGTACTTTGTATGTATTATTTCAAAATGTTTATGCATATCACCTATGATACATTAAAACAACCTCTTAGCAACATATTTTGAGTACTCTACCATCTTGTGGAGTGTGGACAAAATGAAGGGAAGACATGGACTTTATGCAAATACACAGCTTCTGAAGGGTTAATGAACAATGAGGAATTTGTGTATAGCTCATTAATTGTTATATTGCATCCCTTTATCTAAATTGTTAGTGGTCTGCTTAGTCAATTGAAACATATTACTTTGATATTAAAGCTGCAATCAAAATCTTTATTCTTGTGCATGTTCTACTTGAGAATACTAATCCTTCAGAATAGGGCAATTGGAATTATCAAGAAAAGTATTACAATTCAATAAACCATATGCTCAAAAATAGAAACATCAGGTTCAGCCAAATATCCTAGGAACTGATGCAGTTATTTTGACTTTCCCATACAAACAGACCAATTTTAAATACTGTACGAAAAAGCCCAATAGGGCTTGGGTTTAAATTCTGGCCTCATGTTCAAGGAAAATGAGAATGATAATTCCATGCCAGCACATCACACAAAATTAGCTTTGCTGTGGTAGTACAACAGAGCCCTGCACAGGGAGGGTGGTTATTGTGGATTGTGATATGGTACATCCAAGTTTTTATATTTGTTACATCAGCCCAGAGTATTCCAACTAGTTTATGATGCTATGTGTGGTGTATTTGCTCTAGATTTTCTCTCTACATCAAGGAGTGAGAGAAGAACTTTAAAACCTCTCCCGATATCAGAGAGGCTTAGTTATCTTGATAAAATGCTGTTTTCACCTCAATGGAGATAGCAGTGTGGACACATTCCCAAATTAGGCATCTACATTACTCCCTAGAAGGATGGGCACAAAGAAGGATGAGCATGGCCCTTAGTGCCCAGGTAGCCCAGGGATGCTGCAGAGCCACATTGCATTAGGCCTGTGGCAGACCAGCCCAAGGTTACAAGCAGTTTGAGTGGAAGACAAAAGCAATAAATGGAGCAGACTGAAAAGAAGGGAAATAAGGGGTAACACTGATCAGTAGGATTGGTGTTTAGTCACCTATGTTTTCAATCATCACCAGGAGCAAAGTTTTAAACGAGAACAGCAGTGGAATAGCCTTGAAGAGGTTTGTGGGAAAGAGGGTGCACAGGCACCTCTGCAGCCTTCATTTAAATAAGCCTAAATCCTGAGTGGCTTCATTCACCATGCTGGAGTTGCTTAGGAGTTGCAGAATTGTATTAAGACATGTGGGTTGGGCAGCAGAGTGATAAAGTTTTTGTCTTGGACACAGGGAAGTATTGAGAAGCTCAGTGTAACTGTGCCCATATACTCAAGTGTGCACACCAGCAGTGAAGGCACAGAGTACCTTCAGCTGTCTAGAGGGTTGGGGTGCACCACTTAGAGCATTTCCATTACATTTTAGGTAATGTGGTTTCCTGAAAGAGCCAGCAATACACAGAGCTCTCTTCATTTATTTAGCCTGCTAATTTAGAAGGTACTGTGATCAACATGTGTCTATGTAGAAGTGTGTCTGTGTGTGTGTGTGCATGCACATTCAGGTGTTCAAAATGCCATATTACTGGGAGCAATAATTCTATAAATAGGGAAAATTACAGACCAGTGCAGTAGAAGAATGAATACCCATATTAATATTCTGGTTGTTTCCAAGACAAAAGAAGGATAAGAGCAGGAAGTGAAATAGGATTGTTCAGTCAGAAATGTCTTTCTATTATCCAAGCTGTTCACAGAAACCTGTGTTTCCATTCATCTGCTTTTGCATCTCAGATTGCTAGTGTCATGACAGCATTTATTAAGAAATATTATGTAGTGGGTGAAACACATTTCAGGTATTTTGCTGTTAAAGTTAATTTGTTCAGTGGACATCAATTAAAAATCCAGTTTTCCAAAATGCACTTTTTAGTGTTAAATTTGATGATATCAACCCAAATAAATCAAACTTGACTGCAACCTAAGGAAAACAAATGCTTGATCATTGTTTTAAAACACATGGTAAATAGAAAGCTCAATAATGAGGGGATGGTGCCAAGAATGCCAGAATATCATCTTCTTACTATGATTTGACTTAAGGTCGGTGACATTGATGTAACTTTGACGTCAAGAGAGGAAATATTTCATAGTAAACAGAGCAAGAATGAATCCCCTTGGAACAGTAAAGGTATAAATTGCTTTAGTTTTCATTTCTGTTCTGCTAAATTTGTATTTCATGTGTGGGATTGTAATTGATGACTGCTTACTTGTCTGGATGAAGAAGGTTGAAAAAAATGCATTCTGATTGTCAAGGTTGTTTTGTTAGTGGCTAAAATAGCAGTCATCATGCTGAAATCTTTGTAAACAACATGCAAGCAATTCTTTTCTTCTTAAGGAAAACAGAAAAGGAGAAAATAAGCTTCCAAGCCTAAATGTCCTTGTATCATCTGGCTGACATCTGGGAGTATAATGTACAAATTTTCCTGGAAATATGATTTGTATCAGCTAAACAAACTCCAGTGTACCAGTTAAAGCATTAGATCTTCAGTTAAAGCTTTGAGGGATTTGAAGAGATTTTAACACCAGGTATCCTAATTCCCTTTCTACCAAGGTTCACAGATGAAAATAAAGAGGTTTCTTCCATAGTATTTGTCAGTAAATACTGTAAAATCTATAATTATTATTTTCATATGCCAATTTCTCAAGTCTTCCAAAGACTCCCAGTTGCCTCTCATTATCTGATAGTCCCACATTTAAATTTCCCCTGATCCCTTACAGACAAGATTATGTTCCAGTTAAAGTGCAATTCATTAACATTCTCTGTGTTGTAGAGGAAGCAAAGCAAAACAAAGCCCTCTCCAGTTAACATTATTTTCACATCTTTTCAGGAAGAGGTGGAGTTGTTTCTTTATTTTTCTTTGCTGAGCTTTTATCTTGGTCATTCTTCTCTCATGAGAATTCCAGTGAATTGGAGAAAGAGCATACAGTTTTCTTTCCCTATATAGCATATGAGCATGGTCCACCTTCAACAGTATTTGGAACATGGTTTGGTTTTGGTATTATTACAGAGTGACTGAGACTGAGGATGCTTGGATTTTATCCTGCCCTTGACTTGGAGCTGCCTTGAGGAAGTGACTTTTGTTTGAAGGGGGAAAGCCATCAAGTCTATCTAAGACATGGCAATTGTCAGAGCCTGATGAGTTAATGAAAGGGAAAAGACAACACTGAAACCAGTGGCAAAGGACTCAGATCAGTGACTCAGAGACTCATTCCAGTTCTGTCTTATTTTGTTTATTAACTCTGATTAGGGTTAAACCAGAAATGGAGTTTATGTTATCTTATTCAAGAGCAATGAAATCAGCTTAGATTTGTTTATGTGAGAGTGGAATCCATGGAGAACCTATATTTCATTTCAGGAATGAATTTTTTTTCATTTCATTTAAGGAAGTAATGTCAAGTTATCCCTCTTGGGTCAGTTTTCAGAGCCCATAACAAAATATTTGTAGTACTTTAAGGGAGAATTCTATCTAATTGGGAAACATTTGGAAGAGAAAGGAATATGAGAAGGATCAGTAGCACACCTCTTTTTACTCTGAACTGGATGAATTTTGCAGTTTTCTATATTCACCCTTTGTTTTCCCTGCAATGTGCAATGTATAGAGAGTCCTTCATATAGATGTTTTTCTCAGCTGGCAACACTGTTCATTCTAAGATGGGGTAGTTGGGTGTTTGTAAGTCTGTAAGTTTGCAAGTCTGACTTCTCTCTTATAGGCATCCTGATCCTTTGGGTGATTTTTGGGTAAATCCACCATATCCCATAGATCCCTTCCCTTCTGTGGATCTCTAGTGTATTTCATTTTTTCTTCAAATGGATGTATTGTCCCTGATCCAAGAAAGCATGTATAAGAGACTAACAGTATGTTTTAAAGCAAGGACGAACAACAGGTTTACAGAAAATACGTATTTGAGACTTTTGACCAACTGTGTTTGTTCACTGGTTAGTATTAATACAACTCAGACTGCAACTGCTCCACTGTAAGAATACATGTTTATGTTTTGTTTGTGTGTAAGCTGTAATTGTTATGGAGCCTATTCCCTGGAAGAAACATGCAAATAAATCATTATGTGTTTTTCTGTGCTCCATTATACACTTCATTCAGTTCACTGCCTTCACAAGACCCAAGAGTACTAGGATGTGATAAAACAGTGGCAAAGGCGGTTCCATTGTTGATTTCCAGAGTGCCATCCTCTCTGGTACTCAGGCAATCAAATAACCTTATGCTCACAGGGCATATACCTCAAAAATTGCAAGGAAAAGATGCAGAGTAGGTCTTTGATCCATCCCATGTCTTGTCCTTTGCACATCATGAAAGGACTCCACCTGCTGTAATTAGAAAAGGTCCAAACTTACTAAATTGTAGCCTTTGCAAAACTGTTGCATGTCAACAATTACTTTTGGGAAACCAACAGGTCTGGCTCAATTTATTTGCATCTGCTGGGGTTTGTATTACCATCCTTTTTTTTTTAAAGGGGAAAAAAAATGTGTATCCCCCCTACACATGCACACTCTCTTCTAGTGGTATTGTAAAATACACTCTTCTGGACTCTGGGTTGCTGTAATGTTGTTTCAGCTGATAAGTGTTAACAAGAAGCCAATACAATGGGGTATGAAGGAAGCATGAGAGCTCCATCAGAGCAGATCTTTACAGAGAACAACAAACACTGTAAGATGATATGTGTGATCTTTTCCACCAGGAGTAGAGAGGCAATAGATTGAATGCACCAAAAGCTTTTTGAAACTCTTCTGCTGCTATCCAAGCTTTACCTCTTTGTCTACTTGTATAGTCAAATGAAACTCCATTTTCACTCCTTTCTCTTCTTTTTTCTTTCCTTTTGTACACTTTACTTGCCATTCTAATTAGCTTTCTATTACTACTTTAAGGGGCAAATAGTGATGCCTGTTCTATAGACGCTGAGAGCTTTTCTGCAAGCAGCTGTGCATGGGTTTGCTTACACTGTTAGGAAGGGCTGGAGTGAGGATGGCTGCTTGCCTGGGCTGTGGGAGAGTGAGCATGAGCCCCTTTCCAGACTGTCTGCATCACTAGGTCTTCTGGAGGCAAGAACACTGCCTTTGCTCATCCACAGAAGGGTAAGAATTATGTTCTCTGAAGAAGGGTAGTTAGGGAATAAATATGTAGATGATTATAAGATATTAAAGAGAATTAAACCTTCCTGTGTTCCTGTAAAGTTTCTATGCCCTTACAAACTCAGCACAAGCAGTGTTCCCATTATTTCCCAATTTCATGTACTATGCACAGTCTAGGACTGTTCAGAGCAGCTGAAAACAGGTGCTAAAAGGGCACCAGGTCCCCCATAGTCTTACAGAGGTCCTCCTACCTGTATAAGGACTAGGAGCTAGTGGTTAGAGATTAAACAGGAGACTTCAGTGACCCTGCTGGTGGTATTTCCTTCCTCTTCCTCATCTGACACTGATCCCGTTCACAGTGCACTTAGAAGTCTGAGAAGTGTTAAATAGGAATTAAGTAGTTTTTATTAGGTGAAATGCTGAAGGGAAATGTGGATTCTTGGTACTGGTTTCTTGATGTACATGAAAGGAAGCCTTGTGCCAGAGAGCTCTGTTCCTTATATAACCTTTTCGACGTGGACACTCACACCATGCTGTTCATCTGCGGGCTTCAAAGCCTCCAGGAGGGTTTATCTCACAGGAAGTGTTCGTGAGGTACAGGGAGAGGAACAGTCTGCCTAGGATCACCCCATTTCCAATCTAAAGCCATCCAAATCTAATCCATGTGGTGTGCAAAGGTTGTGATTGTTCATCAATGAGGGCCCTCCTGAGATATCTGGGCTTTCTGTGGAATGCTGAGGAACAGCTCTGCATCTGGGGAGACCCTGCAAACCTCCCCTTGCCTCCTGCTCAAGGCAGAGACAAGTCTGGCAGCTCTATGCTGCCTATTGCAGATTTGTGTGCATTTAGGGCTGGTCTATTTGTTCAGCTTTAACATTATGCCCATGAAAATGCTGGCCAATAAAGCATAAATGCCTTTGTCTCACTAACATTGGCACTTCTTGTTTCCTAAAGGACTCCTGAGACCACTGAAATAATGCAATTAGCAGAAATATGGTGTGGTACAGCAGGGACAAAAGAGAATAAGACAGGTTTATTTTGCAGAAGAATATGTAAATGTAGTTTAATCCTACAGCCCATTAGGGTGACCATATCCACACCATGGGCAGGGTGCAGGGGACTTGAGAGTTTGAGCAGAGGAGAATTTTGATCCCCCAGTCAAGTAATTGAGATTTCTTGCTCAAAATACGAAACCAGAAAAATACAGTATATGAAAATACAGTTACCAGAGTAAATAGAAGCTGCTTTTGCCAATAGTTAAATATTGTTTCACAGCTATTGGCCAAGCCATTCAAAACACATTAAAAAAAAAAAAAAAGGAAAAAATTTAAAAAAAACACACACACACAAAAAAAAAAAAAAAAAAGAAAAAAAGCAAACAGACAGATTGTCTTCATGTTTCAGAAGAAAGCAAAACAGTCTGGAGGTGGCAGTGGCCTACACAGAGGAATGTTGTCCTGAGTCTCAACAAGTTCCATCTGGTCTCACAGACTCAGACTTAATTTTGTTTGATTTGGGGCATTTAAAACTATATTTGATTTCCTAATTGCCAGCATACTCTTTCTGGGCTGTTCAGTAGAAGTGAGATGTCCTTGTTAGAAGACATCTTCTTCCCTTCCTGGTGCTAGCATGCAGAACAGGCACCTTTTCTCATTCATTCTTCATGTTCCCAACTTAAAATGCTAATGGTGCAATACAGTGCTAGGACCAAGTGCTCTGCCTTTGCTGCTTTTCCAGTCCCTAATGATGGAGCACATGACAAGCACAGCCATGCTTAAACATTCCTTCCTAGGTCTCTCATAGATAACTGTAAACATGAAGATACCAATTCACAAAAGGCTTTCCACAGTTACCAGCACATAGCTCTGATTTGAGTGGCAGATATCATGCACATTTGCCCTGAGGAGTTCAGCTTCTTCTTTTGGACATTTTGGCAATGACATTCAGACTGCTTTAAGAGGAGCAATGGAACTGCTACCCTGTTGTGAATACCCATATTGCCACTCTTGAGTTTTTAATGCCCATTGGAGGCTTGTACACAATGACTTCTCTCCAGGGGTTTTTGCTGAGCCCCTGCAAGCCTGCCTGTCTGCCCCTTCTTCTGCCTCCACACACAGCTGCTGGAACAAGGGGACTTATTCTGACTACAGCAGGCTTATACCCATCTACTATGCTCCAGGTGTTACTCTTTACTGATATTATGAGGAACAGTCACTATTTCACCTGATTTTAGCTTTTTAAAGATTTGGCTCCTGCCCTCTTTCTACAAAAAGTGGAGGAAGACAGGCACCTCTGGGAGTTCAGTCCATCTTCAGAGGTGAATCACACTGTACCTGATTCACTCCTGGTGGAAGCAGAGGGTTACAAATTGAGCAGCCTGCTCCTTTGCATTCAGAAGGGGTGACTGGTGGAAGGAAGTTGCCCCAGGTGTTAGGCTCAGTCAGCAGTCTCAGCAGAGAAGCACTCAGCATGGAGGAGTGCCCACCTTCCCACCTACTTCCCATTCACCAAAGCACATTGCTTCCCAACCCACAGGGTACGTCTGTGCCTGAATGACAAAACTGTCTTCTTCAAGCCTGTGTGGGCAAGAGGTATATGCATCAGTAAACAAAATGTTTAGAAACACTTTGAAATCAGTCTATTTTTATTCTTTCCCTTCTCCCTCTCATTCTGTCCTTCCCCCTTTCTCATTTTGGTTCATTTCACCAAATAAATATTAAATGTTTTACTTTCACATGCTCTGATAGTTTTCTTCAACTCTCAGATTCTTTTCTTCATTGGAGAATATTTTAATATATTATAAAGCATATTTTTTTAAAAATAAGGAGTTTTCACCAAACAAATCATCAGTCAAAACAAAATAAAACTCATCTTGTCTAACATTATAACCCTAATGCCAGGGGAGCTGGAGCAGTTTTTCAGGTCCTTCATCACCCCATCATGTCTCCTGCAGTAAGATGGGCCAGAGAACAGACCACTTCTGTGGCCACTCCATTTGTCAGCTCCACTCAGAGCCAGAGGCAGTCCATGCCACCCCAAGGTGCTCTGTTGCCTGCAGCCCTGTGGCACAGCCCTGAGGGGGACTCACAGGACCAAACATAGGTAGACAGTCCCCTATGGAGGGGAGGCAGTCCACAGAAGCTCCACAACAGTCAGGGAGGCATTCCTAACTGTTGGACTCATTGCAGCATTTTCTGCAGCATGGTACAAATTGAGAGAGGAGTGGGATGCAGAGAGATGAACTTTCACTTCTTTGGAACCTACAGATGTGAAATGTCTTTGATGCTTTTTCTCCAACCATCCAAGCACTCTCAGCTGGTAAGAATTTCAAAATTAAGGAACATTTCCTACTTCTCCACAGAGGGGGAAAAAAAAAATACCCAACAAACTACTTTGATTCAAAAATTCTTATAGGAAGAGGACAAAGACCATAGGCCTTTTCCAGTGCTGCTGCCCCGCAATAATGACCTTAGTCCCAAGCCTGGAAGGAGAGTTAGATGCAAGGAATTTGTCTGCACTTCTGGATCACTTTAAATCCAATTGGATGTCATTTGCCAAGGCTGATTGCACCAAAGGGGGCATGTGAGTTTGACAATGCTCTTTTGTCCCCAGGCTTTAAGATTCAGTCCTCTAATTAATACATCCTTTTAACCTCAATGTATGGGCCCACCTTTACAAATAGCTTGGCAAGTGTGTAAGCCAAAGAAGATGCTGACCTTATCAGCTAGGATGTGAGCTTGCAATGTGTCAGCTGTATTGAAAATGTTTCCATGTAGAAACCTCCTAGTCCTAGATAATTTGCAGGATTTCCATGTGAGAAATTCAGTGTCCACTGGGGAGGAAACACTTAGCTGGGACAGCATGTCCGTAGTCTCTGGGAAAAAAGACATGCTGCAGTTTTGCACTCCAGCTTCCAAGAGCTTGCCCCTGTGCCTCTGTCTTTCCTAAGTCAGTTGCCCTCATATGCCCTGCTTCTGTGACTTCCACTCTATTTCGGTCCAAGGTTTTTGTCATGCCTTCACTTTGTAATTAGAAGTGCTGCAAAGTACAGCTCAGAGAGTGATAAAGGATGAGGAGGATGAAACAGCAAGAAGCTGCAGAAGGATGCTGACTTTCACTCCCTGTTCTCCTGGAGATGCAGCTGCTGGCACCACAAGGCTTCCTGTAGCTGCTGAGGTCCCCATGCAGCAGGGGACTGAGTAGGGCAGAACTTTTTGGTACTTCAGGAAGCCAGCTTTGGGCAATTGTCCTTTCCCCACATGCAGACCGTGGGTAGCTCCCCCACCCCAAGCTCTGCATGAGCATTGATCAGCACAAGTGGGGCTGCTAACAGCCATCAGCAGAGCTGATCTGCTCTGTGAGCACAAGGCCAGTGTCTCCTTTGCCTGAACAGTGGGGCTCAGGCTGGCCACAGACCAGTGAGTTCATAGGAGAGAAAAGCCACTTGCAGGGTTGGACCCTTGTCCCACTGCAAAGACAGGAGCAGGAACAAGGATGTCTTTCCAGCACACACTGGAGGGAAGAGCTGTGGGTGGGGAAAGATAGCGCTGGTCAAAAGTCTTTACACAGGCCCACGGTGCAGGAAGGGAATGCAGGTAGGGAAGGATAAGGATGTCCTGTTCCTGGACCAGCAGGCACGTTTCTGGCTAGGGAGAGCAGTGTTACAGAGCTATGACATATGGGATAAATGCTTCTGATCTGCTTATGTTTTCTCTGGAGAGTCGTGTCTCAAGTGCCAAAGACCTAATGCTTTCACTTATTTGTCCTACCCATGCCAGCCATACTTTTTGTTCATCAGGAAATCCTGTTATTAACAATTAAGGGGATCTGATAGACCAGTTGAAAAAAAGAATTGTCCAGGATTAACCCTTAGAAGAATCTGAGATTAAATAAAAAACCAACAATTATAACATTTCAAAATGACAGAAAATGCTCTGAGAAGAAAATTCTTTCTACCTCCTTCTGACACATGCAGTTTGCCAGCTAGGCTGGCAGTCTGGGCAGGCAGAGAGGGTAACTTTCTGAAAATGGAGCCTGTGGTTTGATTGAGGAGAGACTGTGCACAATTAAGAATCCTTAGCATTTTCCGCCACGAACATTATTCAGCCCTTATGTGCGTAAAAAGGGGCATTTCCTAAGGCCAATATTGGATTTTTGCAAAAGCTGATTCCTGCTAAAACCACATTTACTCTGAAGCCTATGTGATCTCACTTTTTTTTAACTGGGCTATAAGGAATTCAATGCATTCCACAAGGTGTAACATCTGTCACACATCCACATAAGCATTGTTTATTTTTAGGAAACATGAGCTATGCTTACAGTTACTTGCTCTCACTTTGCATCCCCCAAATGAGAATCTGCAAAGAGGATCACAGCACTTAATTTCCAGTGGTTTGTAGAGGCATAATATACAAAGTGGGCTTCTGTAGCACACTGATAATCCTACATAATTACACATATATGCAGAACTAGTGTCAACAAACTGAAATCAAAGTCTGCTTTGAAAAAAAAAAAAAATCTGTGTTATTACACAGAATAAATCACATAGAGGAGATGTGCAGCTGTATTCAGATGCTTTCTAGAAGATGGAGAAGAAAGAGGTGATTGAGCAAGGCTTCAGTTTTGATCCAGAGCTGCTGCTGACTGCCTCTTCACCTCCAGCAACTTTGCTGGCTAGGTTTCTCCAACTGTGAAAGGCAGAGGGGATAATGTTTATGTAGAGGTGTGCTTTGAGAGCTATTGGCTGCATCTGTGTGAATGCTAATTTATTACTGGTGAAGTATAGCCCAAATGAAAGTGTTACAGCATGCAGCCTTCAAAGTGGATCTGCTGGTTGGCACTGCAGATTTTTATCTGAGAGGGCTGCATGACCTAGTCACAGTCTGGAGGTGATGACCACAGGGATAAATTCATAATTTGGGCAAGTACAACCGGGGAAGAAACACGCAGGGAATCTGGGTCTGGAAAACAATCATAGTGTTTTTTTCTCTGAATTTTTAGCTTTCTTTTTACACAGTACTTTATCTGATTTTCTAGTAAGTGATAGTCTATTGATCCAAATTCACCTCTGATTAAGTCCAACACCCTGAGAGACATTCACCCACGCATACACCCAACAGCTCACAGCAAAGGAGCTTCTGAAAAGAATACACATTCTGTACTGTACATGTGAATAGAAAGATGAAAAGTGCAAAGTAAAGTATTGTTGTTTATAACTGGGAGAATTTGGCCTTTAACTAGATGCCATGTTGTGTTGACATCTGTCTTCCAATGTGATAATTTTTTGTCCCTTTTGAACAAAATATGGTGAATATGATGGGGTGCGTCAAGTCTTTCCACCTTAATTCGAGGAAGCAGCCTACATACAGCACTTCAGTTTAGTGAACGTCCAGATGGCATATTTCTGGGGGAAGGGGTGAGTAAAAGCACACGTGTGTGTATGTGTGTGTGTGTGACTGTGTGTGTTTGGACACCTACACGCATTTGGCTATGAAGCCACCGATCAGTATGTTCACAGCATAGAGGTAAAAAGGGATATGTTTATTCTGTAACCCATAAAAGCATCTCATCATAACTGCATCTTCTGTGAGCCCTTTCCTCCTCCTTCAGGCAGATTATAGCACTTGCCACAACTCCAGACCAGGGGTGAGTCAAATATGGGGTTTGCCAATAGCTCACATCTCTCCAGTATCCATCTGACACACATCGTTCCCTCTTTGCTCCTCTTTCTTTTACACTTCAGGCAAGAGAAGGACTCAGTCTTCAATAAACTAAAAGCAAATGCCCCCTTCCTCATTTCCAGTACTTGCTTACCTTGAACAGTAAATAACCAAAGTTCAGACCATTGCCTACAAGTCACTGTGAAGAGCTGATTGGTGAATAAGCCCATATTGCACTCTAGGTAGGCCCTATAAATCCCACCCGCATCTCTTTCCCTTGCATGGGCATATAATCCACCCACCTCTTTAGCCCGGGGTACTCGATTTATCAGTACAGCTTCACTTTACTGAGGCTGAAATGCCAGGTCAAACAAGAGGAGCAGATGTTTCTCCACGTTGCATCCTGCAGGGTGAAAATATTCATGCTCTCAAAAGTGTGGAAAGATTCTTTTCCGAACGAGCAGAAAAACTAAAGTTGTACCTCCAGAGTGCTTAGGGGACACGCAGGCCTGGAAGTAGCAGCACACAAGAGGAGAACCCCACAGAAAAGTGACAAGATTAAAGGATCTTCTCTCCCCCGCCCCCTTCTCCCATCCCTCCCCCAAACGGGTAGCAAAATCAAAGTTAAAAATGTATCTATGGAAGGGACTGATGAAAGATTAATAATTAATTTTAGAGCAGCGATACAGCATTTTTTTGAAATGTAAATTTGATGCGCAAAAGTGGCATATTATGATAAGCAGGAGCAACAAGGGAGAGTGAGTACAGGAGGGCCTGTTGCTCAGAGACAGGCTAGTGAGGAGCACTTACAGCCGCCTTTATTTTTTCTCTTCCCCTCCCTCTCTCTCTTTATGCAAACTTATTATCTGAACTTAGGAGGTTTTGAAGAAGTTTAAGGGCTGCATATCTGAGGCACAGTCTTCAGAGCACATCTCAGCTGTGGTTTTGCCTTGAAATCTAAATCTCTAGTTGTGCATTGCCATCCAGTGTCTTCCCATACTTCACTTCTCCTGACCGCTCCCGTCACTGTGGTGCTAACTGTTCCATTTCATTACTGAGACTTTCCCTTCTGCTTCTAATATTTGAATTTAATTTTCTGCCCCTTCGCCTCCCCGCCCCATGCCCGCTTCCCTCACAGCTCCCCTCCTCCTTAGCTCAGGCTCTTTTGAACCTTCTCCTTTTGTGCTTTTCCCCGTGCATGGTGCAGGCTCTTTTACTCTCCCTTTTCTTTCCCCAGCCCTGTTTACATGAGGGCTTTGAGAGCAGCTTCACCGTGCGCTCTCATGAGAGTTGTGCAAATTGCACCAGTGCTTTCGTTGGAAGAGACACTCATCTCTGGAGCCCCATGCTGTGCAAGAGTGCATCAAGACCAAGTAAGCCCCTTGATGCTGCCTCACGCTGTGATCCTCCTTTGCACAGTGTCATGTGTCAGGACGGTTTTCCCACAATGCATTCTTTAGTTCGGTGGCAGGGAAAAAAAAAAAAAATAAAGTAAAAAAGAACAAATAATCTGCTGCCGTCACAGGCAAACACATTACCTGCAGGGCAGGGAGAGGAGCCAGTCTTCTTTCCCTGAATCAAATACACTCCTTAAAGTTGCTTCTGGATGTGTTTTTATTAATTATTGCCCAGGAGGTCCAGACTCTGACCCTTCCAACTTTTTACCCATTGCATGTTGCTTGTTTTTGCAAACAGCAGAATTTTGAAAGCGGTTGAGGAACAAAATGCATTTTTGGTACTTTCATTCCCTTACTTGGATTCAAACGGTGGTTTTATTAGCGCATATCGACAGACCTAGGCTTCACAAGTACAATTAATGCCATATAAATCATTCATATCCCTGCCCTGTCATTTACGAGAATATAGCATAAACTCCATATCCTTATCTTAAGCCGATAACGCAGAGCAGATAGAGCTCCGAAGTGCAACTGCAAAGAGCCCTGAACGCTGCAGGCTCTCCCAAGCATGTGTTTGTACAGGGGTTTCACCGCCCAGCCACACGTCACCTGCTGCAGCAGCTGGGCAGGCTCTGCAGCCCGCTGGAGAGCAGGAATCCTGCATCGCTCTGTGGTTTGCTGGCAAGGTTTCGACACTGCCACGAGATTTGATGTTTCTCCTGCAGGGAACCCACACAGCTCCGCCGCTGAGCCTCGGGTGTCGGCAGCGAAGCACCCACGTACACCTCCAAGCAGAGGCGCTCCATCTCCACCAGCCACCGCCGCAGCCCGCGGCGAGACTAGGCTGGCACGGGGAGGGGGGCAGGATGCAGGCAAAAGTTACAGCAAAGCGATTTGAAATCCCCCAGCTGTGCCGGATGCAGAGGGACAGGCTGCGGCGCCACACTCGCCTGGGGCCATGTGGGAACAGCACCCACGCCCAGCACCCGGCCCCAGGAGGGCAGGCTGCGCACAGGCGAGGCGCTGCTGGGCTTCCCTCGCCCTCTCAGCAGCCTCGTGCATTGCCGATGTTTGCCCCGTCCGGGGAAGGCTGTGCATTCCTCAGTGCAGCTGCCCTTCTGTTCCTCCTCCGCCTCCCCGCCCTTCAGCTCTCGCCACCATGGGCAGTTCTGCCAGCCCCGAGGTACAAGGTCAGCTGGCAGAACGATGGGGTCTGTGTGTGCCTGACATCAGCCCCGGGGGAGATGAGGAGGGAAGGTAAACTGGTTTTTGGGAAGGAGGAGGAGTACTCCAACAGTGCAGCTGGAGCAAGAGGCAGGCTAAGGTAAGAAATATTACAAAAGAGTATTTTCTGGCTTTGCCCCAGAAAAGCATCCCTATTCAAGAGGAGCACTTAAGCATTTGCTTATGTTTTAAGCACGTGCTCAAATCCTGTTGACCTAAACAGAAACGAAGCATATGTGTTTAAATGAGCATATGTTTAAGTGCATTCTTCAGACAGGAGGGATGGAGGCAATTAAGCACATATCTATATGCAAGCTAACTATCTGTCATTTACGTTTAGTCATTGTGATGCATTTTGGACAGTGAACAATTCTGGCAAGGAATTTTTTTACTAATCATTTCACAACATTTGATAGCTTTAGTGAAAAGACAACATTCTCTGTTCCTTCGAAATAAGGTTTTCTCCCTAGAAATACCACAATAAATAAATAGACCAAACCATAGATTTTGTAATTGCAACTTTTCTTGAGGAGGTAAGAAATAGCACTGGAATGTAAGCTGCTGTCTGTGTCCACTCTGGGTCATTTCACCAGAGAGAGACATCTTGCATAACCATGAAAGGAGACAGAACTGTCATTTAAGTCTTGAAACGCAGAACAAACTTTTCCCATCCATTGTTCCCTTGTATATGTGTAAATGTTACCTTTAGTGGGCATGATTTGATTTAGGCCTTCCCCACATTGCAGCTGGTTTAATGGAATGCCATAATAGTGTCACACGGTTATTCTTGAAAAACAGCTACTAAATGTTGATGTTACTTATTGTAGCAATATTTATGTGAGAATGCTGCAAATACTTGGGAAAAGGTTTTAAAGGTTGAAAGGCGAGTATAACCATAAATTATGAGAAATGCTGCAGTTGGGAAGTGACATAAAGTTCAATGGCCTCAGCTGTCGACACTGTGTGTTCATTGTTTTGGACACTCATGTGACTGCATCTCAGCCAGCCGAGGGCTGGTTCTCTCCCTTACTGGATGGGATTTCAATGCAGGATTGTGGAGGTTTTTAAAGTGATTCTCTAGTGTCTGTTGTGTAACTTTCTCCTCTCTCACACAAGAATCACCCTAAAACAGTAGTCTGAGTGACTGAAACAGATGATGGGGTTCACATTAATGCTGGCTTACAAGACTAATTCATGTTTTAGTTCCTCATAACAGTGAACAGAGAAACAGAAGATAAAAAATGCAGTGCTGACCAGCAAGGTAAATTTGTTTGTTTGGGGGTTATTTCCAGGATGTTTTTGGGAGCCTTCTGCCCAGCCAAGTGTAGAGAAACCCAGAGCCAATGCCAGCCCAAAGGGTCACAGTGCCACTGACACATGGGGTTTCCCTACCAGGCAGAGAACATCTGGGGCATCTCTTGCCCCAGCACTAGGAGGGAAGGAATAAGGGATGGAGCTGGGACAAGGAGCCTGGGGGAAGATCTGCAGATCTGGGCTGGCTGCTGCTGTCCCCTGCCGTGGCCATCTCTATTTGATCTCAGTCTCAGCAGCATCCTGCTGGCTTCTCTCGGGCTGTGACACAGGCAAAGCAAGCAGCAAAGCAAGGATAACCTTTCTGCTCACAACAGCCTACGGCATCTTTTGTCTGTATCTAGACTAGCACAAGGGAAGCCTGGAATAGATAACGTCCTGAATTGCAAGATTGCTCCAAACTGTCCTCAGACATACTGTGCCATCCTCCTACTGACACTCTCCTTAGGCAGTGGAGAGCTTTATGGTTTAGGTAGATTAGATTGGTCCCTTTATAAAGTTCATTTTGAAATGGAAGTATCAAGTGTTGTGGCATGCAATGAGGCCTCCAACCTCCCCTCAAAACTTTTAAGCATGCTGTGGAGGGTGGAGGGAGGAGATAGTTGTACCCAAACCAGAGGGTTTGCTTCTGGGCAAGGAAGAGTATACATGCAAAACTGTGGGCAAATCTCAGAGTGTCATTATCATATGATGTTATCAGAGTCCAGTCAACAAAGTCCTTAGCAATCACACCTGTAGTTCTCCATACACACACCCCATGCTACTTTCTGCCTTGTGTCCCCTCCACCCTGCTCCTATCTGTGCCAGTCCCTGAGCAGCTCAGCCAGATTCAAGGTACTGTGATGTGAGTGCCACTGGTGCTGCAATTATGGCATGACCTACAGAAGCATCCACATCTTTGAGAAACTCCACTTTTCCTTCAGTTTTACTGCTTTGCCTTAGTTAGGCTTACAATTCTCTGTGCCCATTTGGTATCAGCAGGATGTTAATGAAACCTCTGGGCAGTTTCCTTATGCCAGGACCACATTGGTGCTGTCCCAAGAGTTATCAAGTCACCAATAAGCTATACAACTGACAAAACCTCAGAAGCTGTCTCTGAGCACACAAAATCCTTTTTGTCCTGCTCCCTGTGGGTGTAGAATCTCCTTCTGTTCAGTAGCAGAGGTGCAAAAAACAGGAACTTCTGGAGACAACTCTGGCAGCTAAGGTTGATTCCACCACTGTAGAAGCCTTGCCAGCCTGGCAACTTTTGCAGGAACAAATTCACTTTGGAGATGCTCAGGGCTTAGAGCTTCCTGTCCTTTTATAGCCCTGAATATGTTATGCAAGCACATGTGGCTACAGGTGCGTGCATTTGCACAGTGTTTGTGAAACGCCACTTACTCTGCATTTATAAAAAGTCTGTAATGCATGTTAAATTATTTTTTCCCTGATTTGAATATTTGGTTAATAAATGGGACAGCCTTTAGCAATGTTCTCTTCTACCAAGACAAGAGTAACAGGGACATTGTACAGATATGTGTTTAGCAAAGCTGGAAAATGTCATTAGTACATAAAACCTAAAATCATCATATGCCCATAAAAACTATGGTAAGCCAACAAGTAAAATCTCAGTAAGTCTATAATCACATAACCCCTGTAATAAATTGCTGTTGTGTAGTAAAAGCTGATTAAAAATTGATTAAATCAGTTCAAACTATGTAGGTCCCACCTTAATGCATCACATGGTGTTTACACTGACTTGCAAGGAGCCCTTTGCTTCCTTCCCTCTCCATACATACCCACAGTGGTGGGGGCAGACAAGTTCTGCTTACCTGTTCCAGACCTGCAAATCAATAACTTACAGCGTGCAGAGACAATGCCAAGTAAAAATATTCTGCCTAAACCTAGAAAATATTCAGGATATATCATCTAAAGCATAAACATGTCACTGGCCAAGTTAGATGTGTGCCAACAGCGCTGTCTTGCTTTCAATGCCTTCTCCTCCTCAAAGACTGCTAGTACATGTGGTCCAAAGTTCTTCCTGACAGCAGAGAGGCACCTAAAATACAGCTAATAATGAATTAACTGATCCCAAATATAGATCCCAAATATGAAAGCAAGTGCCAATACCTTGCTGCATCCATTTCTTCAGACAGCTGTTGTGGGAAGAGGTTCAGGTCAAGCTCTGCACACCAGACAATGCCACGAAGGCTTCTTGCTTCGCTTGCAAATCCTGGGACTCCTATTCTGGTTTTGTGGGATGATATGAACTAACCTCACCCCATTATTTTCTCTGACTTCACCAAGAAGCAGCAGCCACAGAATTTCATCATGTCAGTCCACTTCTGCCGTAAATCAATCAGCTATGTCCAGCTGATTTCTGTGTCTCAGTAAATGCTCCCCACATGAAAACCGCTGTATGCTCTACTGTGTAAATGCTGCTTCACTGTGTCAACAGCTTGCCCTTCACAAAGAAACAGCTCACACAAAGTTTCCATGGTCTGTCCTGTCACAACCATAGGCAGCAGCAAGAGGAGAAGTTCAAGAAGTTCAGCATATATACAGATTTGTGACAGGGACACTCAGAGCAGCCTTGCCTGGTCCCTCCACACCAAATGCCCTCAGTGATGAGTGACGTCAGCTGTACTATTCACCTAGGGGAACCACCCAATATTCCAGTTAGAAATATGCTGTAGAGCAGCAGCTGATTTGTGCTGGTGGCCCCATGAAATGTGGTGCCACGTAGCCTGGTGACCAGTAATAATCTACTTACTTTCATTTATGAGGACTTTGTTCACAGGTAATCCCAAAAGGGAAAAAAAAAATCACCAAATACACAGTTTATTGCAAGTCTTTCAATCTGTCCATCCTGCAAAGAAGGTGAAATTCTAACAGTGAAGGGAGCATGAAACCTGTTCCTGAAAGTAATGCAGAGTATCAGAGTTTTGGAGGAAGAAATGTCTTTTTAAAAGATTATTAACTAATAATGTCTCTGTAATGATAAAAGGGGATTTTCAGAAAGTCAGTTCAGCATTTCTAAATCAAAATAAAATTTTCTGATCAACTTTCAAATGGAAGTCCCAAAAAAATCTCTGAGAAAAAAAATAATTTAAAACACCTAGTCAATGGTGTGATATTTTTCTGTGAAGGGTTCAGTACATCTTGTCTAGGAGAAGGAGAGACAAGAGAAGAAGGCAAGGAAACAAAAAACATTTTAAGAATTACTCTATTGCTCACTAAGAAACTTTCTAACTTTTAATCTTTAACTTGGCTTTAAAAAGACTATGTTATCAATTTCTGAGTTTTAAGCCATGTAGAAAATTATCAAAGATATTGATTCTAAAAGAAAATGCTTGTAACTCAGTTGCATACGGGTGAGATGGAAAAATCCAAATATCAACCTAAGTCAAAGAAGGATCAAGAAGATTGAAGCTGTGGGACTTTATCTTCAACATTACAATCTCTTAGACAGACAATTAAATGAAAGTCTGAAAGTGGAGGTTTGGGATGGTTTTGAAGGCTTCCAAAGAAATACCATTAGTAGCTGGCAAACCATAAAGCCATTAAAAATAACCTTGAAGTTGATATAAGTTTCATAGAAGGTCTATCCTAAAATAAGTATTAAATGTGCTACAGAACTGGCCAGGAAAATCATCTATTGCTTATCATTTTCTTCATTGGACATCTATAGGGTAACAGCATGTGCTGCCTCATAGTTAAAGAATGTTAAAGAATGGTGTCCATAAGGCAAACAGTTATCTCTAAACTCATTTCTTCCAAACCTTTACAGAGACAAAATCCTTTTGATTTTATTGAATGTGGATTTCTGTCTAATCTCCTGCCAGCCTCTCCTTAGCACTACCAGTGGCTGCAGAATTGACCCCAGGCTTGAGCTGAGATCTCCCTTTGGAGTGAGCCACAACTCCTGGAAACGGGATTTAATGGCATTTTTGATGCCTGTTTGAATGAAGTGGATATCAATGCAATCCATCAGAGCATTCTCAAGCCATGTGGGATCCAAAGATTTCTAGTGCAAATCATAATTTAACTTCTTAACCCGTAAATGAGTATTATTTCTTGTTCACGATCATCACACACTTCATAGTCAGTTTGAGGTTCAGAGAAAGGTGTTTGGGATCTTGCCTTTAAAAATTAGTGCTTAGGCTCTGCTTCAGCAAGGCATCTGAATGCCTTGCTTTATTCTTAGCTTTATTTTCAGACCATTCTTCAGAAGCATCTCTGAATCTTCACAGCTATAGTGTAATTAAGAAACATGCTGGGGATAAGATTCAGACTGCCAGTTTCACTTATGAAAAACCACAAGCTTGTTATTTGGAATAAACCTAAAGTTAGGAATATTGAAGGAAAGGCTCCTTCTACCAAGACTCCATATGCAGTCCATGGTGAGAAGCAAGCATCTCCAGGAAGGAATTCATGCCACATGTCCTAGGTAGCCATCTGAGATGAAATAGTTAGGAGTCTCAAAATCATGCTGTCTTGTTTTCAGTGATACAGCAATGTACAGACCTAAAGAATACAAATCTTTATGATCCCTCTCTCTTCTTCTGGTCTCTTTTCTCCTCAGTTTGTACATTGGTTTGAAGAGACATACTACTACAACCAGATCCTTTTGGTCTTCTCTCTGCCCCTGACATCTTTCAGACCACCTGATAGATGCCATCCTGGCTGGTGGGCAGGATATGCTTGGTCAGTCTTTCACCTGTGTTTCCCCAGCATCTTCTGAGAATTCCTTTCTTCTATAACCTCTATGTCCTTTAATTGTGTGAACTTCTGATCAGCTCCATCAGACACACATCTCTAATAATTTTTCTCCCCTTCTGGAAGAGATAGGAAAAATGGGTTTTCTCTAGGACAAATCCACCTTTTTGCCCTAATGATCTCTATTTGAATTTCCCATCAGCAGAAGTTTCTATCATTAACCTGTCTCAGGTGGAGGACGCTCTCCCAGCCCTTCCTCAGTTTCTTTCCCAGTAAGGAAGTAAAAACACCAGATAATTCGAATTCCATATTCATAGTAGATTTATAGAGAGAATTCCTGGTATCAAAGTGTTAAGCTCTCCACGGGCAAAATACCCAGCCAAGAGCACCCAGCAGTGCACAGCCGTCTGAGACTTCATAGCATCAGTTAAACTTAGGCTCTGTTCCTTTTTTATTCATTTCTAAGACATGTATTTGTGCTTTTTGTTGTCAGTTACTGAGATTGCCATATTTTTAAGGGTTCATTGTTACGTTAAGACCCCTGTTACATAAATCAGGTACACATATGAGGCAGTGGTGAAAGGATGACAGAAAATTGGGAAGAAAAATAAAAGATGTTTCATGAAAAGTAATTAGTACTGGGCTGTGTCATGTGATTTTCTAAAAGGTACCAGATGTAACAACCAAAGCAGAACATAGCATGTAAGACAGAAAGGTTTTTTCACCTTGAACTACTAACAAGACCAATCACACAAACTTCTCCCTTGGAGGCACAAGCTGAATGTAGCCTGCAGGTACTTGCATGAGATGTGCCTGAACTTAGTGGGCTCCAGTGCAGATGGATTTGGGTTTATTCATGTAATGTAACGTAAAATAATGGCTCTCAAGCTCCTTAAATACCATTCTCTGTCCGTCTGGGGTACCATACTTGTAAAGAGGACACTATGGGAACAAACCAAACTTACACAATCTTCTGTGAGCTGAAGATACATTTATTTGTGTGGCCCTACCTCTCCAACCTCTTTCCTGTGCTTTTGTACAGCAAGACCTAGCAAGATAAAACATTCCCCTGCCTAGCCTCTCACTTTGCACTGAAACAAGCAGCAGTCCCCATGGGACCAGGTTATCCCAGCCTGTCATTGCCATGCTCTGAACCACGCCGATGCCTTTTTCTTGTGTGATGGCTCTCTGCCAAAGGAGCAGAACTGCCTGCTGTGCTGGATCCTGGCACTGCAACAGCCACATGTGCAAGCAAAATGCATCCTCTTCTCTTTCCTGTCTTCATATCCCATCACTGGTGTGCGCAGACAGATAGTCCTCCAAACTAATTACAATTACATTGCAATTAATAACAGTCAGGGCTTCACAACAGCAGGCAGTTTCCAGGTAGTACTCCTGCATAAGGGATGTCAGTCTTCCCACATCTGTGGCTGAAATGCTAAGGAGAAACAAGGCAGTAGCTCTTGCTCAAAACAGAATCCTCTCAGCTGCAATTACCTTACTCTTTGCCTAAAAATAAAAGCAACACATTCAGAGTCTTAGCTCATTTGCTGTTGCTTGAGCTTCATTATGCTATTGCCATCAATGATGCTTGGCTTTTCTTCCCAGATGTAGGTGAAGCTGGTCCATGCTGAAGTCAGTTATCTCTTTAAGAAAAAATTCAATAAAAAATCTCTGCCTTTGGCTTTTCTCAGCACCTGCCCTTTCACTCACAAAGCTTGTTTATGGTGCAAACGATTTACAGAAGTCTGACAGCAGTTCAACAAGGTGAAAAGCAAAAGGCAGAAGAACTCCACATTTTTGTCATGTCATAAACATGATAGAACAACAAAAACAATTCCATTTTCTGCTTTCTCCTTTCAGTAGTGATAAAGTCAGATCTCTAAGGAGGTATTACTTTGAAACTAACACTTAAATATGTGCCTTTGAGGCTTTTTTCCTATTGTTTTTCCTTTAAAATGAAGTTTAAAAATACATTGGGGATTCAGTAGTATCTATAATTCTGTCTCTAGGTCTCTGCTTCTCTGATATTTGCTTCTTTGTGTCATTTATTCCAAAAGTATCTCTGGCATAAACAGGTGCAACTGTCTCATCTTCCATGAAGCTGCACCCATACAACCAGACATTCTGGGAATGTATTCCCTGCAGTTACTTCCTTCCTTACCTGCAGATCAGTGCCAGGGTCTCTTTTCCTCTACTCCTCACAGTGATCCTGTTTGCTGGAGCAAGGAGCAGAACAGAAAGTGAGCCATGACACCATCCTCCAGCACTTGGGTCCCTCAGATCACAGATGGTTGCATGTTGACCAGTAGTGTCACATGCCTGGCATGAGGATCTCCCACGTGGAGGTAAAAAGGCATCTCAGCAGTCCCAAATCAGCTTTCTGAAAGTCTGGTAACACCTGCTTCTTCAGTGAACCAGCTGAAGATAAAGTGATATCGAGCTGAGCCAATACATTGAAATTACTGCAGCAGGAGAAACTACCACCCCGTTATTAGCCAGATTATTATTTTTACCCTTTTTCTTCCTTTTTTCCCCAGAAACTTTAGTGCCAATTTTATCCAGAATATGTTATGAAAAGAGAAGAGGGGAGTAGAAGAGGGAGAAGATTGGTTTCCAGCTGACAAGCAGAAGCATATGCATGATTGTCTTTTGGAATATTTTGATTCAAAATGGACTCTTGTAAACATGTGGCTAAGGGACACAAATGCATCTCCAGATAAGACATGGGTATGCCTCTAAGAAGATATTGGTCTATGACCTAGGTTTAAATTGGAAGTGTTTACAACAGCACTGAAAACTCTTGAGGAAGTCACAAATGCTCGCATACAGTTGCTTCCACCATTGGCTCCAAAGACCAAATCTGTGACTCTGCTCATACTCAGCCCTCTAATTTGTTTCAAAACACTGTCTATCAGTGGATACACATGCAACCAGCAAAGCATGACTGGTATGGCTGGCTGTTGGCCAGCATGCCACACTGCTAATCATCCTCAACTGAAAAAAAAATAAAATTAAAACCAGGGTCTGCTTTTTCATCACTTGTGCACCACACTAGGATTTACTGACAAAGAAGACAGAATGCACAGACAGAGAGAAATGCATTTCCAGCTATGTCCACTGTGCTAAGATCTCTTCCCCCAAAAATTTTAAAGGATATTTTAAATGATGTGAAGAAGATAATGTTTTTAAGTTGAATTAAATTTACAGAGACATATCTTCTGTTGGGTTGGCCAATGATTCTAAATAGTTCTAAGTCAAGATTAATGTTTACAATCTCTTGGGCCCAGTGTCATTTTGGGCTTTTGATCATAAGCCAAATTAGGACAGGTTCACACAGCAACTTAGTCTAAGGATGGTCTCTTGACTTCAGTGGGTTTGGTACACTTCAGTGGACTCACAATGTTAGAAAGTGCCCTAGAAAATGTCTGTTGCAACACAAATCTCTGAAGTTATTTGAATTAAAAGGAAACAATGATACAAATGTGAAAGGGCAGAATAATTTTTCAAATTATTCTGCTTCCTCTCTCTGCTATAAGTTTCCTGAAGTAATTGGGAAAAACCTTTAATCAGCATTTAGAGTTCCTCCCTCCAAAATGAACAAAGTAATCTTTTGCCATCTTCAGAGATGGGTTCTAAGAGAGGTGAGTGTGGAAAGTTCACAAAATATGCTGAAACCCCCAGGTGGCAGGGTTAGAAAAGTAATATTAGCTGCAGTCACCTTATTTATTCTACTCTAAGAATGATAAGGACCACAATTTCAAAGGGGTCTCAATTCGTCTTTCTGTTTGAACAGACCGAAATAAACATTAAATCTCAGTCGTGTGCCTTTCCTCAAATGGATTCTTTGCCCTCAATGGAAGGAAAAGTCCCGCAAATGTATTGGCATTTCGTAAGAGCAACTCTCATCTTCTGCCTGCAGCACCCAGAAGCCGGCGCAGAGGTGCGGAGGGGAAGCGCGGGCGGAGAGCGCTGCTCCGTGCTCCTGCTGCGCCCCGTGAAGAGAAAAGGCTGGCTTTTCTCCCTTTTCCCTCTGCAGAAGGAATCCCGGGGGCAGGCTGGGAAAGGAATCCTGATCACTGCTGGAAAGGAGAGGGGGAGGAAGCTCATTCATTCACCACCCTCGGGGCCGGGCTCCTACTCGCCTATTCCTTAACCCATTGAGCAGCGTGCTTTTCCTCTGTCTGCTGATCCAGAGGGATTCTTTTCTCCCTGGTCCTTGTGTCATCTGGATGTGACATTGAAAACCACATCTGGGATGATCACCAGGTTTATGCATCCCACCTCCTCAGCTCCACTATCCTTTGTGGTTTGTCCTTAGCCTGGAAATACCCATTATGTATCACAAGGATAATACCCTGTGTAAGATGCCCATCATATGATGCTCAACACATTTAGCATGACTCTCAGTGTAATTCTAGGATCAACCCAGCTGACCCCACGGGGATATCTAGCAACAATCCTGGCTTAGAGCTCTGCAAAGTCAATGGGAATTTTTGAATCCAGCTTTCTTAAGAAAAAAAGGCTTGAATGGTCATGAAGGTTTTGCACAAATTGTGTTCTTGTGGGTGTAAAAGACAGAGGTACCATTGCCCCTCTACCCCGCCTTCCTCCTGAACTCATGAGCACTTTCAGCTTAACCCAACAGAAGTGCACGATGTTCAAAGAGGTTCATCTTCCTAAATGTTTCATGCAGAGGAGCAGAAAAGACAAACCTTTCCAGTGCCCCCTCTGAGAAGGCAGCTACAGGCTGCTTGTGCCCACCAAGAGATGCCACGGAAGGTATTGAGAGGGAAAAGCACCCCAACCCCCACATACACTCTGTTCATTCCTTAAGCTCTACTAGACACCATAGGATCCAGTCAGAAGACACAGTGCAATAGGAAATCAATTTTTGTAAATCTCAGTGCCTACAGAGCAACTTATTAGCTTTGCTTGCAGCAAGCACCTTTTCTGAAACCATTTTCTGAAAGCAAAAAAAATGTAACACTTTTTTTGAGGATGATTGTATCTTGCTACATCTGTTTTGATATAAACTGGAGCAGTGGTACCACTCTTTTCTAATTCTGGTTATGTAGTTGCAATATTAATTGATGTTTATTGGCAAGACTTATCATATCTTGTACATATCTTGTACTCTACTCTGAATCAAAACTCCAACTAATCATTTTTCTTTAAATAAAATGCAATCACAGGTTAGCAGAATTGATTTGTGGATAAGATTGCTAGACTAGGGGAAAAGGTGTGGAGGTATTTCCCTATGAATCAATTTTTCTGGGATTTCTTTTTTTTTTTTTTTAGAAAATTGCAGCTGAACAAAATCTAAGTCCAGTGAAAGTTCTGCAGCAGCTGTAAACTGGATGTATAGACAAAAGCAGGAAGTCATTACTGAGCTACCAAAGGAAGTTGTTTAAGTTAGCAACTTACAGAAGCTTGCAGGACCAAGGGATGTGAGGGATGTGTGCAGAAGAGCAGAATCATGACCTCTCCAGATGTTTTCATGCTAACAACACACTTCTCCTCCGCTGGGCTTTTAAAGGTTGTAACACAGAAAGATGCTGGTGAAGGGAATGTTTTGGTTAATTGATATCTGTGCATTATCCTCTTGCACTGGTACCTGTTAGTTTCAGTTTCACAGGATTCTCTGATTTAGAATCAGTATGGAATCAGCATTCAGTAACTCTTGAACCACTTACTCCAATCTCAGATCTTATCTGTGCTGACATTTTGCCATGGTCAATATCAGCAGTGAACTTGTCCCACTGTGTTTGCTATGAAAACTGTCCCTTGTGGTTTGAGACCTACATATTCCTACTAATACCATAAAAACCTCTGTATGAGTCTTGATATTTTATGGATTTGCTGGCATCAAGGTCACAACTAGGATCTTCAGTGTCCAGTGCACTTTGAGATCTACAGCTGAAAACAGTGTGCAAGGTGCGAGTAAGGATAATATGCTGTGCTGTCTACCAACAATCAGATTTATTAATCAAATTCAGCTTCAACAGAAATCATGAATTGTTTGGAATTCAACTGAATTCAGTGGAATAACTGGAATGGATGCCATTGAAACAGACATGAAATCTGGTCCTATGTCTTTCTGCATTCTACCCTGTTTAAACTTTAATACAAAACTAATAGTGGTATAACTCATGATTTTGGTGAAGAGATTTTGAACTCCTCCATTCTACTGACAAATTGTTAAACTGGATTTATGCACCAATCTTGAAATGGATCATTCGGTTAATGGTGAATTTGTCAAGAAAAGAACTGATTAATGAGCCAGCTGGATCAGAAGGGATTTTGATATACTTTCCTTCGACAGTCTTAGTGGGAGAAGCTCAGGATGTGAAAATGCATCTTTTTTTTTTTCTTTCATACCCGCTTTGTTGATAAGACTGGCTGTAAGGTACAATCTCCTTACATGAGTAAGGACGTACAGAATGAGTTTTTTTCTGTATTTTGATTTGCTGCTTCACCTAATCTTGTAAAATTAACTGTGGACAGCAAAATGGCCAGAGAGGCCCACCTGGCTTGGGGGACTGCAGGAGGCAGGGCACATTGTTGAGGCAGCACATATCACCCCAACAGTGGCTCCGGCCCACAGGACAAGCAGCTGGGAAGGCAAGTCAGTAACCTCAGTGACTCAATATTTCATCTTCATAGGATACTTGTATTTCTGTGTCCCTGGAGCTGAATAAGGGAAAAAATAAATCAAAAGCAAATGTCAATTTTGTTTTATAAAATATAATTAGAGACAATGCACTCAAATGTTTGACAGTGTTAGAAAGCAAAAGCCTAGGTAGCCTTCTAAGTCCTACTAAGTTATTTCAAGTTGATCAAGATCTCTTTTTGTTACACAACAAAACTCCTTTTGGAATCTTCTGCAGAAATTTTTGCTTCCATTTCCTGTTGCCTTTTAACTATTTGCATATCCCATCTCTCTTCTCTGACTAACTTGTAGCTGATTATTTCAACTTATGTTGGTCATATTCACCCTACAGTCTGGTGCTACAACCATCTAGGCACACACATAATTGGAGGTGCTGGAGTTTCTCCATTGACATTCTCCAAGCTAATGGGAATAAATTAAGTTCATGCAAAAGTTTTACATGATCTGGATTCAAAACATCCCCAAGTGCAATCAATGCCTCCATAAGTATTTGATCCTTTTATTTCAACCTGGGTAATCCTACATCTTGTTTGTGATTCTGTTTTATCTGTTTTGAATTGTGTTACTATTATTCAGTTATCGTAAGTAAATTGCCATTGTCTCCTAATCATCTTGAATTATCACCTTCTCTTTAACCTCCCTTGTTTAAGAGCTCAGAAAAGAACTGAGTGGTGTGTTGAAGGGAAAGATGGTCCTGTCTGACCATCATGAAAAAATTTCCCTGAAGTCCAGTTTGATTTCCATAATACTGAGGCTGGATTGGTTTGAATTTTTTATTATTTATTACAGTCTTCACAGTGTGGCAATGTGAGACTGACCTATTGCTTTTTAATTATTTTGGTTGCTTTCGATACTATTAACCATGACATTTTGCTGATCCAGCTACATTATTCTTTTAGTTTTGGCGCTGAGATCATTCAATATCGCTGTCCATCTCTGTCAACAAAAAGTCAGCCTCTTCTTAAAAGATCACTTTGTCTGATGGTGTCTGTTGGAAAAGATGATTAAATCCTCACCTCCAACTTGTAGGTGTGAATTTGGGTTAGATTTTTGTCTCTTCTGGCACTGTGTAGATTTCTGGCTCCAATAAAACAGTAATATCCTAGGGTTGTTTTAATCTTGCTTCAACATGAAAAGGAACAAGTAATAATTTCAATAAAGGGATGTCAGCAAGACAAGCTTTTATTAGCAGTCCCATGCCTATTACAAAAGCTCATTATCCTTCCTCTATTTAGTGACTGGAGGAGGGAGAGTTTCAAAACGAGGCAGATTCCCCAGTTACTCCTGGAAATCCCTGAGAGATCAGTGCCCACTACTCCCTGTTGTCTGCCATTATCTGCATGGGTTTCGCTCCTGTTTTGCCTGGTTCTAAGATTGTTATTAGCTCAATCTATGAATACAGTTTATAAAAGGGTAAAATTCAATATGCTTTACAACTTTATCAACCAAGTGTAAAAAAGGCAGGAGCTGGAAGAAACTGGGCTGTGCCAGTGGGGTAGAAGAAGCTGTGAAAACACACATCTATTTCCATAGCCAACCACTGAAGATGAAAGCCAGAACATGAAACTTCCCTCTGGGACTGTGTGGGTGAGTCTGAGTTCATGAGGCATCTCCTCATCTCTGGTTCACTCAGAACCAGCACCTGGTCACAGAACCTGGACCAGGTTTCAGTCAGCCATTGTTCTGTGTTCATTTACAATCATGGAATCATTTAATTTGGAGAAGAACAAACACCAAAAAATAAATCTAAAACTTGTCCTTTCAGATTGTATGGCTTTACAGCCTAATAAAAGAAGAAGGAAAATGTTGGAAGGAGGAAAAGGAGAAAAACCTTATGGGTCAATATAAGCACAGAAAACAAAGATGTCCACAAAGCCTTTGGGGTGTGACTTATCTAACCAAAAAGCAATCCTTCTCTTCAAGCAATAGTAGATAGGAGGAATCATGCCCTAAAAGTGCATTTATTTTCCTCCAGGAGAAGCAGACAATAAGTACCATCTCAGAGGAAAATGTATTCCTTTGCAGACACTGAAGGGAGAGACGACAGGAAGGTGCTGCTGCCAGCTCTGAATGCAGGCTTTGAAGAAGCAATATGTGGGGCATAGAACAGTTATTGGGGGAAAGAAACATTCCCTGATTGTCTTTTTTGTTGTTGTTGGGCAGAACCCCTTTTGCCAGTGCAATGCTCCCATTCCCGCAGTACTGTGTGGTTCCTGCCATGCACTGGGTACCCCCACTCTGCACTGCCCTGCTCCACAGGGCTGTGAACTAGCCTGGCAGAGTGAACACAAGTTCAGAATTTGCCTGTTTTCTGCAAACTTTTGGTTAACATCTTTTATAGTATTTTTTCAGCAATGTTCAAAATGCTGAGTTCTTAATTTGGTCATAATTTTCTGATTTATTCTTTTTTGAAGGATTTTTTTCCTAAAAGGAAAAACATTAAACATTAAACATTCATTGTAAAGCTGAACAGTTTTTCAGAAACGCCTCAGCTTCTTCCTTCCCCTGCAGACGGTGCCTGAGACCTGGCTGAGCCATGTGCCTGCATTATGTAAAGGAAGCGACAGGACATAAAAAAATTCCCTCAGACATAAAACAGTGCTGAGCTGTTTTATGCATTGACAATATTAATGATTGTGGCATGTCTAAATCCTAATTCCTTTAAGAAAATCAGTGTCTCAAGCAGATTTTCTGTGGAGCTTCTGACAGTGGGGAAGTAGATTCTGAACTTGCCCTTTCCTAAATGTACTTCCATGTCCTGTACCACTACATTTCATCACTGCCTGCTCCATGTGCCCGCTCTTGTGCCAGAGAAAGCACATTAAATGAACCCTCAAACTTAACAACTGTGGAAGGAAACCAAGACACAAATTATGTCTGACATGGTTAGAGCACTGATATCAGTATTTAACAGTGGATAATTAGTGAAGTTATGGATAAATCATTATGAAGTGTGTTTTGAGACATCTCCCATTTGTATATGGTGATCACTTATAAAGCATCAACATCAGTGATTGCTGGAGTCTTTACTTGTGACACCATCTCCACACTACAAAATACCATTTTTATTTCATCTGAACTAAAAGCTGATGAGCAGTCAAGTGTAGAATTGTATTTCCATTATATCCCACTTATCCAAAAAGCACAAAATACCGAATTTTGTCTCATAAACAATGCATGTTCCTAATCTAACTGGATGACAACTTCAGCTGCTATAAATGAAAAGGTATCACATGTTTCATCACCACTTAGTGAACTCCAAACTTGCACTGGTTTTGTTCCCGGTCCCTGCACAGAATCCCCTGGACCTATGTATATGGACAGATTATGGCACACAGTCCAAAGCATTTATTTTGTCCTTTATCCTTCTGTCTAATATGAAAATATATCAAATGCACAAATATTTGACAAAGATGTTGGTTCCTTTTCCTTGGCTTTGTCAGTTTATAGTAAAAGAACATGTTCCAAGGCAGGGAATTGCCTATGGAAATTATAGCTTATAGATCAGAATACTGATAACCGAGTGACCTATACTTCTCATATATTCATACACGAAGAAGAACAGGAAGGAAGAGTGGAAAACAAGAGGGAACAGTGTTAATGACAACACAAAAGCAGTAAAGCACAAAAGGGAGGAAGCACCAAGAAACTGCTCTGTGCTGTGCTATCATTACCAGGTATAAAACAGTTTGTCAATGTGAGGCTCACAAAGAAATCGGTAGCACTTGACCCACATAGTTCTTTCCACAAATCTGTATGAGCTTACCTGGCCTTTTTTGAAACCAGTTTTAAAGGAGAGGTATTTATAAGTCTTCTTGTATCTAATTCATGAAGGTTAGGGCAACACATAAATTCTCAGTTTGTTAGTGATGAGTCCTTTTTATTATCAAGATTACCAAAGTATGAAAATATTTGACTGAATGCTTAAGTCACACTATAATCTTGCCAGATCAGTATAAACACTATTCTTCTGCTGGACTGTTCTCTTCTAAAGAAGCTTTCTGCAGTAGTTCTTTTTTGATTGTGAATACACACACACACACAGATTCCCTCAGAAACAACTAAATCTGAATCTATTTCCAACATCCAAATTTTAGCTTTTACTATTTATACAGAAGAAGAAAGAAAAAACTATTGAAGTTCCTTGCAGGTCTTTTGGTTTACAGGAATAGAAGAAGAATAGAAGAATCATAGAAGATGCAAACTATTCCAGATCTGATTGAAATACAAAGGTTTTATTAAAATCTATGGGGGGAAAAAAAAAACCCACAGTCCCAATCAAGCCCATGGGAATTTTTCCATTGGCTATGCTGTGCCAAGACTTCAAATGGATATTTAACCTGGCGAAGAAATGAGTAGAGACGATTGCAGGATTTCCTCTCGTTTGAACGTTCTCATTAGATGAGGCCTCGGTGACCCCTGGGTTGATGGGTTGTTTCAATGTTTAATTGCTTTGACCTTCAGGGAGTTTCTTTTCATGTCCAACATAACCTTAGGTTTTTTTAGTTTAATGTGACAAATTACTTCATAAAAACAGTCCTGGATATTTTCATTAATTCTGGACAAATTGTGTTACACATAAAAGATGTCTTTTTCACAGATTCTGTAACCATGCCAAACAGTATTGTAATTGTTCCTTTTTAGCTACTTTGGTATATGTCTGTACATATTTAGAGTAATTGGTGTGATTTAGGAGAGTACATAAAGGATGATGTAATTCTAAGGGTAAGATCACAAAAAAACCCACAATTTTGACACCCTACTCCCTAAACTAAGCTTTCCCAAGGGTCAAATTTTTTTAAAATTATTCACTTCTTTTTCTTCTGAGAAGGGAGCACAGTCCTTTCTGTGTTGCCACTGCAGCACTGACTGAACCACAGAAGCTGCCGTGGTGGTGATGCAGAAAAGGTGTTGGTTCTTTCCAAATGAGCCCTGTCCAGCTGGAAGCTGCATCTTCCACATCTCTGAGACCCTGTGGAGTGGTCCAGCTGCTCTAGAGCTCTGGAAGTGCCAACACTGGCTGCTTTCCACACAAGTCAGGTGTCAACTTCCCTAGGGCCAAAGCATGTCAATGAAAGCATTTCAGAGTCAAAGCACACAAGCCTGTGGATAGTTTTCCTGATTTTCCCCTCTAAACAAAGAGCATGGTATTGTGCGTGAAAATGCTGGGTACCGCGCAGTGCTCCTCCATTGCCTGGCACTCCTGAGGAGGGAGAAGGCCCTGTTCCCTCACGGGAAATCCAGTATGGTCAAATTTCCACCTGCTGCAGACTGGCCTCTTGGTTGACACAAAGTGCGCTTATGCCAGCCTGTCCACATGGAAATGAGACGCTTAGCTGCGTGCCTCACACATGCGGATCCCCATCTGCAAATGTCACCTGTGAAAGACAGGGGCCACTCCAGAAAGTACAAAGCTCGGGATTGTTTAGGCAGAATGGAAAATGACACCCCGGCATTTACAATGGGATTTTTATTATCGATGTCACAGATATGATACTTGCTACTGACATGCTTGAATTAGAAGAGACAAAGTAAACTGTTAGAAAGAAGAGGCCATTGAACTAAATACAAGTGTAACCTGCGTGCTTATATTGCAGCATTCGATTTCCTCTTAAGTCTCGGGAAGAGGGGGTAGGCAGCAAAGGGGAGACCTGTGTTTCAGCTGAAATCTCTTGTGTCTACACAGGAGAGTAGGGCCTCTCCAAAAAGCAGACAAAGAGCCAGGAGCAGGCAATTGTGAGAGGTTTCGTTACAGGAGGTGGAGTTTGCAATTCCTGCCAACCTCCATCCTGGTGCAGATATCTGCAAAGATGCAAGTAAGGAAAAAGTCAAAAATACTGCAGTTGGAAACATTCCTAAGGACTGAGCAGCTAATGATACGTCCTATATTTGTCATGTTCTCAGCATACCACTGTTGACACAGGTTTGGGATCTCTGGATTTATAAGCCGAGTAAGTGGTCATCCCATGTCTCAGAGGCTGTAAGAACCAAGAGGCCTTTTTCCCTTGGAGAGTTTTGGATGGGGGGCTGGAATGTCACTCTAAGCTTTGTAGAAACTGCTTATAATAGCAATAAAGTAAGGGGTGAGTAGGTTTCATCTCTACTCGTTCTTTTCTCTTTTAAGGAAATAAAAGTATTTTTAAAACATTTCTAGCATTGAAGTATTGATTGCAGAAGACCCTGTCTTAAATGCTTCATTCCCCAAGAAGTTCGGCCCCTGAGGGCTTTTAGGATCATAGCTCAAAGGATCGAATCTGTGACAGACAGACACAAATGGATTATGAGATGTCTTAGAAGGCCAAAAATCTGGTCCATCCCTCTTCAAAGCTGTGTACAACTGGAAGAGTGTAGCTGAAATATCCACACTAAAACAGTGTCTTCATCCCACTCAAAGAGCCTCTCTAAACACTGTTCTGTCAGGAATAAGAAAGAACAGCAAAATAAGCCACTGTGTGATTCAAATATTCCTAAGTGGTCACTGAAACACCCTCCTCTTGGCCACAAGACCGCATTCTTCAACTCTGTTTGCTCCGCTATGAAACACATGAGGTCATTTTTAGCACAAGCCTTATGAATAGAGACTGGAATTTTCTACAAGGTCTTCTTTTCTTATCCCCCATTTCTCCCCCCTTTAAAAACAACTCCCAGTCTGCCAGTACAAGAGGGTTCACTGTCTGGGAATTCCCTGCCCATGATACCTATAGCCTTAGAGGGGACCTGGTGGCCCCTGCCGGGTCTGCAGAAGCATTTGCCAGTTTACCTGGAAGCAACCTGATCTCCTCCTCCTGCCACCCTGCCTGGTATCATCTAGCAACAGCAAGAGGCTAAGAAACATCAGGAATAACAGATTCAATTTTCCTCTAAAGCCAAAGTTTTATGTTAAGGAGGAGAAGTGAATGATACATTGCAGGTATTTATAGCAATTAGATGCTGCCTGTAAGAACATGAGCTTGTCAGGAGGAGCAGTGACTGAAAGGCATGCGGACAGCTCCTTGATGAAGTGGTGTTCACTCGATGAAATCTGTACTCTCAGCATTTTTAAACAAAAAGCAGCTCCTTTTAGGTGAGACCTTTAGCACTCGGCACAGAAGGGGAATAAAGGACTCTGGCACAGGCATCTCCCAATGCTTTGTATTTGAAACTTAGAGCTACCATTTTCTATTGTTTTCGATTTAGGAGTTTCATTACTTCTCTAAGTAAAAGAAGAATCTGTCCCTTAACAACTACCTCTGCTATTTTGCCTTTTGCAGAATTATGCAGTGTATGCCAGATGCAGCACAAATGGGCAGCCCATACATGTGAATTACTGACCAGCAGTGCCTCATCATGCTGGGTAGAGACTTTTGTGTCCAACCACTTCTCACTTCAGCAAGGAAGAAGGGTGAGACTTTCAGGTCCCCAGGGACACTCTGCCACACGTGGGGTACATCACAGCCAATATGAAACCACAAAACCTATTCCCCGGAATTGATGTCGCTTCCACTAAAATGTCATGAATGAAAAAGTACTTTAGATTGCAAATTCTTTGTTTTGACTATACATTTTTTAATAAATAGATCAACTCTTAATTATTCAAATCATGTACACTTACTGAAATTTACGTTCAGGGCCAGAAGCCTTAGGCCCAATCCCGAAATCCTTTCTGACATGGGTGGCAGCAGAAGGCTGGGGCTACTTCTCAGAATGCAAACAGCACTTGCTCTTCTGTGTTTCACTCTCCCAGCAGCTCCCTGAAATGAAGTCCCGCTGGAGCAAGAAGGAAGCCTTAGCTAGAGAGCATGCCCCAGCTGGGATACATTTTGCAAGTTTTGCATACCATTATGAGGACTTAAATTGAGCCCTCCTGAAGTAACACAGAACAGGGAACTCCAGTGAAGGAAAAAAAAAAACCACATTTAGATTCACCCAGATTTATATTCTTTGATCAAAAGCTGCCCCCTGTGCTTATGAGAATCTCATGTAAATATCTGCAAAGTTACTCCTTTATCTGCTTTCACATTTCTTTCCAGAGAAACCTTTGCAATGTTATCTGCAGCAGCTGAGATTTCTTGGGCTGCTGAAATTGTGGCTCATAGTGCTGAATATTAGAATCTCATTATCTTTTTTCTTGTTAGGGATGTATCTGCCCCCTGTTTCAGGGACTGTGACCATATTTTATCCCTTACTTTCGTGATACCTATAAAGATGGGGTCCTGCTGCATAACTGGTCTCTAATCTGCCATGATAATAGAAAGAATTCTTTTATTGCCACTATGTTTTACTTAGCTACATCTTTCACAGAACACTGCCAAGGTTGGTCCAAAGTTTAAATCTCACAGAAGCAGACTTATACAAACATATGTCTGAATAGAAACGTTGCCATTGATTTTTTTAATTGCAAATGAAAACAGTCGTATTTGATGAAATAACCATTCCCCTGAACTTTCCACCCTAAGCCTGAAAACCTAAAAGTGAAAGTGACTCAAACACAGGCAAACCTGACTTCATTGATTTCTATTGTCCACGGTGAGAAAACACAACCAGTAAACAAAGCAGAAAGAGTGACAAGTAAATTGGATTTTTAAAAATTCTTTCACTTTTAATAATGTTAAGGTGGGATTTGTAGCACCGGTAAAGGCATTTGTTTCTTTTCAACATAGGAGCTGTAAGCTGACAGTGTCCCTTTAAATGCCTTCCCATTGTGATTTATTTGCTTCAGGGACCAAGGCGGTGAAGTTCACGCTGGAAATACTTGCAGTTCTTGAAGAAGTTAAATTTGCCACAAGATCACACCCTTCCTCAGAGAGAGGTTTTGCTTTCAGGTCATCCCAAAGTCTCTTTCCCTACACATTTCTGTCTCTGTGGGAGATGGGACCCCAATACATCCCTACAGGGTGCTTGTGCACACCCTGACTCTCTCTCCAAGGCAGGAAAAAGAAGATTCAGGCAGCTCAGGTGGAGCTGGGCAGGGTTTCACATACAAAGATGAAGGTCCAGAGGCTTTGGTGTCACAGCATTCACAGGACAGAGCAGCTGGAAAGGGAAAGACTTCCCCTTCCCACAAGCCAAGGAAAACTCTGATGAGTCTTGATGGTAATTGGACCTTAATTTTTCTCAAACCCAGCTTCTTTGGAAATCTGTTGGGCTTTGTCCAAGAGGAACTAAAGCCAAAGTGAAGCAAGGATGTCAGGATGTGGGGATGCATGTTGTGGGGAGCCACATTAATGGCTTCAGCCGATCAAAACTGCCACTGTGGGATGTGAATTCCTGTACCAAAGAGAAAGTTGGAATCCTGAGAAAATTGTTTATTTTGCATGTTAACACATTAAATGATGTTTCTGTAAAAATGTGTGGCTTTTCAATGCCAGAATTGTTCATGTCATAAAGGCCTGAATAAAGCAACAGCAAAAGTCTCTAAATGGAGGAAAGCAACTGCCTTTGCTTCCACTCATTAGCATGTCTGGATAAAAATCACCTTTCCGGTTTTGTGTTTGTCTTCCATATTTTCAAGTGTAGAAATTCAAGAAAAAGAAATTGCTGTGTAGCAGCTGGCCCATTTAAGGAGGTGATACATATTATTCAAGTGATTACACAAATGGCTAAAAGTGTTGCATTATTCCCTATTTTCATTTGTGCAGCATAGCTTTGGCATGGTGATGAACTATGTCAACCAGGAACCTTGGCTGCCTTCTAATGGAGAAAGCCCCTCAAAGATCTTTGATGTGACAATGAAACTGGGAAATATTACTGACTCACAGCCTTTAAGCAATCAAGAAGTGATCAAAGCAGTGACTCAAGAATTCAAGGGAAAAATTACGTGCTCAGGGAAATGAGGAAAGCTTATTACCTACTGATATTCAATAGAACAGGCAAGTGAAAGTCTAATTTTGTGAAATATGCTTTTAATTGGTATTCACTGACTTATTGTATATTACTTATGTAAAAAGCAGCTTTTAATTCCAAAAAAAATTAATGGCTCAAAATTCCAGTCATGATAGTGTGGGGTGGAAACACTTAGTCTCATTTCAACTCTGTCCAACTCTGACATAAAATGCAGGGCAGGGGTCTTCAGGGTTCACCTCTGTAACCTCAGCCCAGGAGTCATCAGCCTTGCACAGATTTCTCCTCAGTGAGAGAGCGAAGGGTTGGTGAGGGCATCTGAGCATCATTCTGAGAAGTGCCTACACCTGCAAATTAGGCAGGGGAAAATCACAAAATGTCCAGCTTTGCAGGTGGCAGCACACTCTCCACCTGGTGCCTGGGGACAGCCTAGGATATGAAGGGAAGACAGCTGAAAGCACACTGGGTTTGGGGAGAATAAAGTGCAGCTCCCTTAAGCTGCCCTGTGCCATATGTCCCAGCCCATTGCACTCTACTGGCTTTGGCCTGGGGTTTGGTATGAGACTCTTGCTTTCTGGGGAGTTTCTGGTCCCTGCAGTGTGGCCATTAGGGGAAGATGGGGTGTGAAACAAAAGGCAAAGTGCTGTCCTCCAACATAGAAACGCACCGGGGGAGGTTCCTGTCAACTGTCCAAAGTCAATAGGATTTGGACATCCAAACACTCCAGGCAGGCTCCTACAACATGCTAGGGTGTAGCCATTTTCCTATGCTCTATTTTGTTCTAATCAGGTGAAATAACCATATTTCTCAGTTTCGTACTATGGCTGTGCTGCCACTGAAGTTGGGATGGCCATGGGTGCTGGCCCCTGCCCAGGAGTTCAGGTGTACAGAGTCTGTCACAGCCTGGAGACAGATGGCAAGGGGACATATTTTGGAGCTGTGGCCATTGAGTGCTAGCGAGACAAGGAGAAGTTTCCTTCACAGGGAGATTAGAGGTGGGACAGGGGAAATTCCTTTCACCTGATTAGCATATTTTTGCTTTTGCTGAGAACACACATTTATTTTCCCCTGAACCATTCACTCACATTAAATACATATAATTTTCATTCACCTCAACAGAAAGACTATCAACTTACTGGTGTTCTGACTGCCCATTAATTGGTTGTCAGGCGTCTCCATATGTAAAACTCTTTGATCATGTCAATGATCAGGTAAAAATTGAAGTTTGTTGTCTATTTGGACATCAGCAAGGCCTTTGACACTGTCTTCCACAGCACACTCCTGGAAAAGTTGTCAGCCCTCAGCTTGGACAGGAGCACTCTGTGCTGGGTTCAGAACTGGCTGGATGGCCAGGCCCAGAGTGCTGGTGACTGCATCCAGCTGGGGGCCAGTGACCAGTGGTGTCCCTCAGGGGTCTGTGCTGGGACCAGCTCTGTTCAATATTTTTATTGATGACATGATGAGGGTATTGAGTCTTTCATTAGTAAATTTGCAGACAGCACTAAGCTGGGAGCATGTGTTAATCTGTTGGAAGGTAGGAGGGCTCTGCAGAGACTCCTGGAACTGTTGGATGGATGGGCAGAGTCCAATGGGATGAAGTTTAATAGGTCCAAGTGCTGAGTCCTGCACTTTGGCCACAACAACCCCCTGTAATGTTACAGGCTGGGGATGGTGTGGCTGGACACTGACCAGGCAGAAAGGGACTGGGGGTGCTGGTGACAGCAGCTGAACATGAGCCAGCCCTGTGCCCTGGTGGCCAAGAAGGCAAATGGCCCCTGGTCTGGATCAGGAATGGTGTGGCCAGCAGGAGCAGGGAGGTCATTCTGCCCCTGCACTGGGCACTGGTGAGGCCACAGCTGGAGTGCTGTGTCCAGTTCTGGCCCCTCAGTTTGGGAAGGACATTGAGACACTTGAATGCATCCAGAGGAGGCAACGAGGCTGGTGAGGGGCTTGGAACACAAACCCTGTGAGGAATGGCTGAGGGAGCTGGGGTTGTTTAGCCTGGAGAAAAGGAGACTCAGAGGTGACCTTATCACTCTCTACAACTCCCTGAAAGGTGGCTGTAGTCAGGTGGGGGTCGGTCTCTTTCTCCAGGCAGCAGCTGACAGAACGAGAGGGCACAGGGTAAAGCTGTGCCAAGGGAAATATAGATTGGATATTAGGAAAAAGCTTTTTATAGAAAGGCTGATAAAGTACTGGAATGGTTTGCTGAGGACGGTGGTGGAGTCACCATCTCTGGATGTGTTTAAAAAGATTGGATGTGACACTCAGTGCCATGATTTAGTTGAGGTGTTGGGGCATGGATTGGAGTGGATGATCTTGGAGGTCTCTTCCAACCTGGTGATTCTGTGATTCTCTGTCTTGATGTTACATTCTATTCCCCCTAGTCTCTACTTTTTAAGAGATCTCAAATGCTGCAAAATGAGAACTGTACATTTTTAGAGAATGCTGAGAGGATGATCCACGCTGACAGGCATTCACTCGCTATCTGCCACAGGTAGCCCAGCATTCAGTGCTTCAGGGCACTGAAAGGATTTGATCTAATCTTATATTATAAGAAGCGCCCAACATTGTACCTTCTCTTTTCCAACACAGACACTTATGTACAGCCTAAGGGCCCAATCCTGCTCCTCTTGAAACCAGCTGGAGTTTTTTGCCTTTGCTTCAGCAGCAGAAGGGGAAGGAGCAACTTTTGTAAGGGCGTTAATGATGGCTGGCCCTTCAGTCTTTCCATCCTAATCACTGTTTAATGGGAGAAGGCAGACACAAGAGTGCTGGAAACACTACCTGTGTAATTAGAGCAACCTGCCTTCCAGCTTTTTTTCTGTCAGGTAACTTCTCTTCCATTTTTCTTCCTTGCTAAAATATGAAATTCATACATTGACTGGTAACCTGGATTAAGGAAAGGAGAGGCCCTTTCAGCAGAGACAGAGTTGTATGAACATCAAAAGATTAGGGTTCTTCTGTGATAAAAACAAACTCATTAACTACATTAGAAGGACATGTACACAGCATGCAAATACTCTCAATAACTAAACACTTCTTGTAAGCAGTTGATGAATTGTGCTTATTGAAACAAAGCCTGAATACAGAAGCCAATGACTAAGACTTAAGAATGCTTTTCAATTTCTTTCCCATCTTGTTAGCCAGTAAAATGCATTTATTGTATCCTATCATGGCCATTCATTGTAGCACATCAGACTTTAAACCAGGAAGATATGTTACAGATACTGTGCATAGCTGCATAACTGGGAAACATGAGGACTTAGCTGAATGCAGGTTTTCTCTGCCTGATTTTTGCTAATAGAAACATTGGAGCACTCATATGACAAACCCAGGGACTGATCTCACAATGTTCCTGCTTTCCTTTCTCTGTGATCCTTTCTCTTACAAATAACACAAGTCCATAGAAACTCTTTTAGCTGCTTACAGGAAGCACTCATCTTTTTCTGTTGCCTGGAGCTACAGGACTGGGGTAAAAAATATGCAATTAAAAGAAAATATTGACCAAATTTAAGGACTGCACCAAGTGCTTTTAATAGCTTCAAACACAGAAATAGAAACACGGATAAGTTTGAAAAAAAAATCCAAAAAGGTCTGTTTTCATATCACATTATCCATTCCTGACTGGCTGTAAGCAGCAGAGCCTGATCCAGCTAGGTCTTATTCATGTAGGTAATCCGTTTGACCCTAGTCATAAATGCATTATTCTAGTTCAAGATAATCTCCAAGTATCAATCTGAACTGATGTCTGTGCTCTTGAACACAAATGTACACTTTCCCTTTCTTCCATCTCAGAGCTGTAATGCTAAGAAGGCTCTCTTAACATAATATTTTGCTTAACAAAAAAAAAAAAATACCAGCTTATCCCACCAGAACTGACTTTTATAAAGAAAAAATACAGGTGGCTCAATTTGGAAAGAAACTTTGGATTTGTTGTAGTTCTCTTTCTGTGTGCTTTTTTTCCCAAAGGCAGACATTCATACACATATAATTCCCTCTTCTTGTCACTGGTCTTCTGGGTCAGTGAACATTCCTTTGCTGTAGTGTTTTTCAGATGAAACTCCAAGAGAAACACTGTCCTCAATGATGGGTCGGATACAGAAGAGGAGGATGGGCAAATATTCTAGGATTGGCCTGGATTCTTGCCAGGAGCAGAAGAAAAGAGCCTTTGTGTTTGGACATCTGAAGGCCAGGCATAAACATGTTAGCCGATACTTAACACCCAAAGCCAGAGCCAAAACCGTTAGACACCCTGAATAATCCCCGCTAGGCCTCCTTTGGGTTTCAACTGCCCACTACAATGGGGCAGCCTCCTCCAATTACCAAATGTGTTTCTTCTAAAAACATCCTTACAGGAACTCCCAAAATAGCAGCGATTAAAAGCAAACAGCCTGTAATTCATTGACATATGCAAACCTTTTAATGTTTTGCAGGAGACAAGTTGCAACTTTTTGTACCTACAAGACTATTTATGCATTTTTAATAATTACCCTTGTATATTATGTGATACAATTCCTTTAGGCATTTAGTTAAGAGAAGCAACAGAATTCACATTCAAAAGAAACTGTTAGTTTTGCTGCAAGAAGCGCAGCTAATTTATGTAGTGAATTTTTTATACATTTTTCCCCTGATTTCTCTTCCCTGCTGTCCTCTTTCCCCTTTCTTCTTCACTACATTAAGAAATTCTGATGTGCCTGCAGCAACATCCACTGGTGGGGAGTGTCTGCAGTGATGCCAGCCCTGACTTCCCAGCAGTGGAAGCCAGCAATGTGTGCTGCTTCAGCAGTACGTGCTCCCCTCTAAGCACCCTTGGGAATCACCTCACCCTGGGGTCCCCTCTAATCACACACCTTCTGCGAGCTGGTGGGCTCCCCTGTCACCTGACAGACAGCCATCCCCATCCCATCTGCTCTGCACAGAAAACAGCACGAGGAAACCTTTCCTGCAGATCAAGAATAAAGATGCTTTCACAACCAGTGTGGTCCTGCAAGCTCTGACTTTTATTCGAGCTCGGATGCGCATGTTGCCGCCTAACGCCTCAGCTCTAGTCTGCGATGAGCTGATCAAAGTTCCAAGCAGGGAAATTCAGGCACGGGGCTGGGCATGGCACACCTGCAGTTCCCACCACCAGCACGGGCACACACATTTGGGAAAGCAGTGTCTGGACTAACAGCACAACTTGTCAAAGCAATCTGGCTTGTAGCAACGGGCAGCGCTTGACCTGCCTCAGGGGTAAAATGTAAAGAGTTTCTTCCTCACCAGACGGCAAAGAACCAGATCCCCAGCTGTATTCCTGCACTGATTTCATCCATTTATACCTGCCAAAAACCTGCTCCTCCCTCCCTTCTTATAACAACAACCAAAGAAAAACAGGTCAAATACTTTTGTGTTACTCTGGTTTGACAATATATTTGAGGAGGGATTTTCAAGTCAGCCATTGCAGATACTAGACTTAAAGGAAATGCAAATAAAACCTATTTCTTAGCACGTGCAGGTCACAGTTATTGCACAACAACATTTCTCTTGGCTTCAGAAAGGCAGTTTGTCAAATCAAGGACTTCATCTTCCTATTTTAAATTAGCAGTAGATAATTAGGAACTGCCCACAATTAAATATTGATGTTAAAAATAAATAAATCCCTGCACTTCCCTATTAGGCAGCAAGAAGACTTTGCATCAAAAAATACAGGACACATGAGAATGTGAACAGTAAAGAGCTCATAACAAAGGAAGATAAATTCCTCATTGTGTGCTTACAGCATTCATTTCTTTCTCTGTAACTGAGAACCTATACAAACAAATGGGATAAAAAGACAACATATACCTCGATATCAGCTGTAATCTGCCAATTCTTCAGGCAAACCTACCAGAACACAAAGGAAAGGGGCAAGGTTTATACAAGGTGCACACTGATTCAGCTCTTGTCTCAACAAAACTGCTCCTCAGCTCCTGTAGCTGCAGCGGGACAAGTCTAGGTAGGACTAAAAAAGACACTTGCCCGGCTCTAGCAGTATTTCAGCCCAGCTCTTCGCTCATTCTCAGAGTTCACTTGAGGCTGTGACTCACTGTAGGTGAATCCTTTTATGGCCACACTAGCAGCAATTTCGAGCCCCGCATCATCAAAATTCCTGGGCATCCTGCTGGGGAGATGTGGATCTTTGGATGCTGAGCACAAGGTAAGTTTCGTGTCTGAAGAAAAAAACAATTGAGCAAGAAGCATCTAAGCCTGTCCCCAGTGCACAAGGCAGAACTTGGGCCATCGTCCAGTCTGGAGTGGACTCCCCGAGCCTGTGCCACAGAGGATGCTTGTGTTTACCTCTATGTACCCACTTGCAGCCATAGCAGGGGGAGGGCAGCCAGGAGGCTGGAAATCCTCAGCAAATGTGCATATGCTCCAAAACCCTCCTTTAACAAGTAGTCCAGGTAGGGAAAGACAATCAGCCATAGAGAATCATCTTCGTATGGCCTAATGTTCTTTGTGGGAGTCCTCTCCTGGACTGAGGTACCTCATCTGCCACTTTCTGCCTCCAAAAATTACCCAAGTATTCCTCAGCCATGCCTAGACCAATCTCACAGGAGAGAAGGGGGAAACCCTGGTTCCATGGTGGCTGAACACATAGAGCTATTGGACTGGAAAAGAACTGTTTTCCCTGACCTCATCTCCATCCCTCGGAAAAGCTCCCTTCCTGTGACTTTACACGCCAGGGGTGGGGGAATGGAAATGCAACACTGTTTCAGCGCATCACAGTGACTGTGTTTGTAGCAAAGTTTGGTGGAGTTTTATTTTGAGAAGATACAAGACTTCAGGCTAAGAAAGGTTTACCAAAATAACAGAAGCAATTCATATAAAAGTAACAATTTAGAGCAAAAGTGCAAGATCATACCTGTTTCTGGCTCTGACACTTCAGTCAGCACTCGCTAACAGAAGAAATTGTGATAGAATTACTGAACTAACATTGCCTTCATTCATTTTATGGGCCAAAATTATTGTCTCAAATCCTTCTAAAGCACTCAGATGCTCAGGGTACTTTGCAGTGCTGTCATCCCACTCCAGGTGGATTTTCTACCACCAGGGAGAGGCCAGACAGGCTTGTCTCACTCAGTGATGCTGGCATCAGCCTGGTGAGCTTGATGAGTTTGCTTTGGTTAATGGACCAGGCTTGCTTATGGCACCATCCCACCCACCCAAGTGTCACATTCCTCCAGGAGCCCTTAGAAATCAGTCACACAGCAGCTAAATGGAATAGTGGACATTCATTTGGGATGGCAGCTTTCCTGCACAATTCAAGAGCTATAAGGAGGTAATTATTCACGGGTTTTTCTCTGTGACAAAACTATTTAGAAGGGATTGCAATCTGATGAACACAACTGAGGGAGGAGTGCCCTCCTTTAATTCCCCAGCAAAATGGAGTCACCACCCAGCATTGTTCTAAACCTCCTTATTTCTCATTAACCTTAGCATTTCCTTTCTTGCCCCTCAAAAAGCACAATTATGGAGACTGACAGTATCTCTTCTGCCTCAATGCCTCACTACAGTATATACCTTTTATTTTGACCCTCTCTCTTGAGCCAGATTTAAGCCTCTGGTATGCTTCATGCAGACACCTCTGTGAGAAAAGCAGGACCATTTAGGAGACAGGCAGGAGAGTTATCAAATAAACTTTCCATTTTATTTACAGTTCAGGAGCCTTGCAGAATGACACACACTTATGGTTTGGGATCACTAGCAATTATTGTAAAGGTGAAAGCAGATACTGCAAATTTAACAAGCCTTTTGTATGAACTAATTGCATTAGAATACATTAGTAAGGGTGCACATTGTAGGTTTTATGTTTCATTGGAAAGGTCATCCTAGATTCTGGTTGAATAGTGAAAGAGAGGAAACCATATTAGCAGTTTATCCAGCAAGTGTCTCTAGGATGAATTTCCTTCAGGTCATTTGCATTATTTGATTGTAGCTGAATAGTTCTCCCTCTGCTAAGCAAGTAGGGGAAGACCTACAGTGACAATAGGGGAAGTTCAAAGTCTTTGAGGCTTATTAGAAGGCTCATTTTCTCCACACATTTTCGTGCACTCATTTCCCAGAACTAGGCTAGCAGCTGTATAATCAGGACAGAAACTTTACATGCCTCCTGTAAAATATGAACCCCCCGGGAAAGCTGCTGTTAGTTTTCAGGAGGCAAGAGGGCTCCTGCTCCTTCAGGAGTGCGACACCCTGTCGTGTCACATCACAAAGCCCCCCTTGTTGATCCTCCTGCAAATGATTTGTGACAGTTCCAGCCACCTTGGGTGTCTCTAAGCACCATAAAAGCTCTAAAACACTGTGCTGGAGATAGTTACTAGACCAACTCTGCCAGCCCCCAGGGCTCTAGTGGCTTTACAAGCCTAGGGGTGGTGGCAGCCCTGAAGAGGCTGCAGAGGGCAGAGGGGTGGCAGCAACAGAACAAATGTTTGGGGAAGAGAGAGAGAGAGAACAGCCCATAGGATCCTGAAGGAGGTTGTGGGGTGGAGAAGCTGAGCCAAGTAAGGCATGAACTTTTGTTTCAAAGAGAAAACTCCTCTTCCCAGTCAGGCAGAATTTCTGGGAAACCATCTTCCAGTGCTGCCTCATCACATGGCTGCAGGAAGGGGACTAAGTGACAGCCAGAGAAGGGCAGAGACTGTGTCCATCCAGACATTGTTGATCTGACAGTATGAAATGTTCTCCATGAACACCCATCAGGATTTCCAGAGGAGTAGCTACTGTCCACTAGTTTTACTGAGCCGTGTATTTCAACCAACCCTCCAGAAAACCTTACTGTGTAAAAATCAGGATGTGGCATTCCACTAGGCTGAACAGTGCCTGCAAAGTTAGAAGGGAAGTTAAATTGATGCCAAAAATTGTTCCTGTCCTCCCCAAACCCCTCTCTATTGTGGCACAGGAAACACAGCACCCTCTGGGAGGCTGTAGTGGCATTTACGCTGTCACCAGCCACCTTTGCTCTGAAAGGAGGTGGCTTCTACCCATCTGCCACCCCCAGAAGATATAAAAGAGAGGAGCATATGGTTCTGAGAAAATGAAAGGTCCTGGTATCTCAGCTTGGTAAAGCTATTGACTTACTGTCTGACCTCTGGCAAGACGCGTGCCCTCCATCTGCCTGGCTCAGGCTGGCGAGACAAGCAGAAGAAACTCTAGTGCAGAGGTGCTGAGCTTGAGTTAGCTTGTCAGAGCCACAGCAGCTGGTCACCCTTTGGATGCTGACAAGCTACATTAAGGCCCATTTCAGCCAGCTCATAGATGCTGGGTCTTCCCACCCCACAAATTCAAACTGGCTGTAAGACTCCCAACAACTTCCCAAGCCCAGGAGCATGAGTGCAAAAATATGCATCGTATGACTGCTGCAAGGGTGAGCTGGGATCCCCTGGGCACTGTTGCTCCTCTTCCCTCAGCTCCATAGCCCATTCTCCAGCTTCTGCAGCCCCACAGGCTCTCCACATCTGCTGGGACTGCACACTCACTCCTCGCCTATAGCTCCTTTATACAAATGCTATCACTCAACCACGGCCAAGGGAGCAAATCAATCCACTCTGCATTGAACGTCACCTCTGGCAAGGTTAAAACTTCAGTTCAGCAAAGCCCTTGTGCATTTGGCCATGGGGACTTGTCCTGTGCTGCAGCACATCGTGTAGGGAAGCTCTGAGCGTGCAGAGGATGACTAAGCCCCATCAGAAACCAGAGGCACCTCAGCCTTCCAGAAACGAGACAGCAAAATCTTAACATGGGGATAGTAAATATTGTCCATCCTTCATTAAAGCTGCATAGCAGTCCAAACAGTAATTTTTACACACTCCACATTAAAAACATAATACTTCCAATTTTAGCCTCCCATAATTTGCATATTGAATTCCAGGGAGGATATTTGATGGAGTGTGTGCCATAGCTCCTGTATGTATGTACTATATCCAAAGGACATGACAATCTAGCACAGCATCAGGTAAGTCCTAATAATAGCCATATTTTAAGGCCCATTTTAAATATTTAAAGATACAATCTGAAATAAAAATGGAGTGTGAAACATCCATGTTAATAATATTATCATCAACCATTATTAAAGTCAAAGACTTGGATTTACACCACTCTACAGTCCCTTTAATAGTATTATCCTGACAAATGCATCCAGGACCTCTATTTTCTTCTTCTTGGCCCACTGTCATTTCTGTTCATAGGGAACCAAAAGCTGCAAGTTCTAGAGGAGGGGTGACAGCCTCAATATCCCACCAGGTCTCATCAGCACAAATACCCTGAAGATGCTTCTGGTCCCTTCTTGGTGCCACTGAAACAGGCCTGACAAACCCCATTACTCAGGCACACGGTGTTTTTTTCTCTCCCATCCTACACTAATACAAACACAATTTCACTGTCCTCCAAGTTTCCTGATGCATTAATAGCCATTAAACTTACATCGGGAACTTGAAAAATATTTTTAAGCACCCTCCTCCAACATGACTGGTGCCTGCCACCTCTGTCACTCTCTTCCTTGTTTATTTCACCCCTCTTAGATCCTGGTGTTTCTCTCCAGTTCAGTAGGAATGGGAAGGTACAGTGCTCCTGACTGCTATGAATATGACGGGGATGAGGAAGAAAGGATTCATACTGGTAGTATATGGGCTAAATATTCATTATATCAATGTCTTTACACAGCAACAAAGTAAACATAAAATTTTTAACAATGTGTTTTGAAAGGTCATGAAAATACATTGAAATACATCAGATCAATAACAAGAATTTCAAACTACTCTCAGAAAACACTAAATAGCTACATATAAGAATGATAAGCATTGGAAAGAGCTTCATATAAAATCATTTCTCACTTCAGTACCCTCTCATGGTCTGATGGAAAGATTTTTCTGCTCTGGAAGAAAATTATTTGTTTGTAATATCAGACTTATACTATTGGTTATATTGATTTGTGTTAGACTATAGACTGGTGGAGTTTTCAAAGCTTTAGCATTACACAACTTATGAAAACCCCTCACAGGAGATTTGGCCTGGGCAAGCTTCAGAGCAGGGTCCCCCAAGTGGTGTATATTTTGCTGGATTATGTTTAATCAAGTCATGCAATATTTACTATAGACTAAATTGTCTTGAGTTGTTGAAATAATTTTATTAATACATCAGAATCTTGAGCATGTTCCCTTGAACTATCCTACAGTTCCATTTCTTCTACTATTCTCATATTCTTTGTGTGAATAAATACAATATTCTTAGTTAACACAAGCACCTGGAACATGCTTGCACAGGACATTTCCAAAGACAGCACATAATCATTGTCTTCCTTATATAAAGGAAAAATGCTGTGTGGGGTTTCTGTTTGCCAAACCTCTCTGACTTTTCCAAAACTTCCTGCAGTATCATTACAATAAATTTGTTTCTTGGGAAGATCAATTAGCCCTCATGCTCCAATAATGCATGAACCCCAAGGACTGGATAGATTGTGCAGGGGTTCTGCAAATGTGATTTTTTTTTCCCTCAAAATTCTTAAAAAAGGTTATCTCATGTGTACCTGCTTCTCTGAAGTGTTTACAGTCTTGGTTTGTAGTAAAAACCAATAATATTAAAATTCTTTAAAATAAAAAAAAACAATTCCTTAAAGTCTAGAAGATTAACAAAATAGGAACACTATTTAAGGTGATGGCTCATGTAAGGTAATCACTAAACTCTCAGACTGTAAAACAGGATTACACACCCTTTCTTCTTCTTCTTTTTTTTATATTCTCTCTTGGACACTGCAGTATCAACTGCTGTAGTCCTAAATTTATCCAAACACTGCAATTATCAGATGTATTCAGTTGCAAAAGCTTTTGTCACTTTTGTGGTTGTCTGATGGTGTACGGTTCAAACATAAAAGGGCAAATGACAGGCGGGTGTAGGAAATGAATTTTCTTCTTCTTCCTGACATACCAGGGGAAGGCCCCCTGCTGTAATATGGAAAATCTTTTATGCAAAAGAGCACAGCAACTTACACTTGCGTGCAATCACTATGCAGACTTCTGTTGGGGTATTTTTTCACAATTTAGCAAAGGAAAGGGAAGGAAAGGTGGCCTTAAAATCAAGCTTAAAAGTTTAAATTTGATTTTAGCATTAGGGTATCTTTATTTGTTTAGGGATCTAGTAATTAAAATGCAGTAAAGCTCCTTCTAAGTATGAACATTCCTTCTTTAAGGACATTCCTGCTTTTCTGGTGATCCTGAAGCCACAGCAGCAGGGTTTTTCACACACAGCTGGAGCAAGGTGAGAAGCAGAGAGGGATGCTGAGTCCAGCAGAAAGCACTCAGGGCCACCCCGTGTAGTCTACCTGGAAAATAAAGAGAAGGCTGTATATTTAGTATTTTCACCAGTATTTCTGAGCATAACGCAAACAAGAACCTGGGAAAACACAGAAAAATATCCTTCCTGCAGGTTTTAAGTGAAAATGCCTTTGGAATAAATAATCTTTACTCCTTTCCACAGAAGGGGCTTTAACACCTTATGGCAATAAACAAAACTCTTAAAGAGGGGGCAGATTTAGCATCTGTCATTTTAAAGTCCTGGTGTGAGGCAGTATTATGGCAAATAAGCATCACTCAGGCTATCCACAGTGTTTCCAAATGAAAACAGGTACAGCATAAAGGCTTATTATTTGCCAAAAATACACTTTGGCTTACGATCACTGCTGAGCTATATGAGCCACAGGAGCCAACTCTGAAGTAAGAAAAAAGCCTGCTCCTTACCCAGAGGTTGGCAGTGGACACCACAGCAAACTTTCTGGGGTTTCTCAAGTCAGTGACTCTTCAGCTGAAGGGAAACCAGCCAAACCTCAGGGCATGGCAGTGCTCCTGGGCCAGCCTTGCAGCCCGTGCCTGCTCAAGGAGCTCCACAGGCTCCTGTCCTGGTCAGGGAGCAGACTGTGCAAAAAGAGGGAATACAGCTTACAGAGGGAAGTGGAGGCTTTACACCCCAAGCTATACTTCCCATCAGGCATTGACACAGCATTTCCAGATCAAATGTGGGGTCACTTTCAGCTTAATTTGTTTCAGTCTTAACAAAAAATAATGTGGTTTTGGTTTCTTTTTTGGTTGTTTTTTGTTTGGTTGGTTGGTTTTTTGTTTGTGTTTTGTTTTGTTTTGTTTTGTTTTTGTTTTTTCCCAAGACATGTATTTACTTGGCAGTTTTTTTCCAGGAAAAGCTTATGCTTTGCTTCTAAAAATCTTTTTTTAGTTAAGAACTCACATTTTTAATGAAAAACAGTCTCAGTGAACAATCCCTTTTGAATTACTTACAGAAAACTGAACAAATACCAGCAGCAAGGTACATTAGGAAGGAATATTTAGTTCCTTAGTAAAAAAACGTAGCCCTTCAATAACCAATGCCTAAAAAACAGCAGAACTGGTCCCAGTGAGTGTAAATCAGCTACTGATTTCAATGAACTTGTGTCAGTCTACCCCAGGTGAAGTTCTGGCCCACTGAGCTCAGAGAAACAAAATGTCACCTTTACTTTCTAAACACTCTTTCTCAAATCATATTCCCCTTGTAATAATGTGCAGCAAGTGTTTAGCTCAACATGCCTCTTATAGTTTCTGTTTGGGAGATGATTTTTCTTTTTAATTTCTCTGTCAGGCACACTTATTGAAGCGCACACGCTTTAGACAGGTGCAATCTGCAAAAAAGATTTGAAAGACAGTGATTTATTTATGAAATTCCTGGTTGAGAGGGTGAGGTAAGCCACACAAAAATTTTAATGCTTCTCACTAATGTAAGGCATATGTATTATATATGTAAAACATAGGGAAGAAAGACATTTAGAATATTTGGGCACAAATCCTTTACAGGGTAGATCTGCAGTGGGACAAAAGGGGTAGCAGGTGTAGAAGAAGCCATAAGGACAAGTTCTGCTCTGCCTTTAATTTCACTTTGTTACCTCAGGGCCAGCAACATTTATTATATGGGCTTTACACATACATCAAGTTTTTGTTCTTGTGTGTTTTTGTGGAGTTGACACAGCAATCAAACCTGAAGCTTCATGGTGGGAGCTTAAATTTACTAAAAGCATAAATTCACTAAAAGTCCCTGCACTAAAGTGTTTTACTTGTAGCTAAACGTTTCTCCACACCAAAGTCCTTTGCTCCAGCTGGGAGATGTTTTAACTTGCAGATGCCTTCCAACAAAATGGGCACACTGGAGTCCAAGGTGTGCACAGGGGACACATTTTTTTGGCTGTGCAAGTTTGACAGCTGCCAGTGCCAATGTCCTGGGGTAAATGCACTCTTCCTCCACGAGGTTGCTCTTCCCAGCACTGTGGAAGGGGGGAGGACTGGCAGACAGCCACTCTGCAGCATCTTAAGAGGTATTTTCCCCACTCTATCTCCTACCACTGAGTGCCCCTGTGACCCTGTGAGCTGGCTGAAGAGGAGGTGCATCCTGTCCTCTGAGGAGCAGGTGACTGGGAGGAGGCAGTGGGAGCACGCTCCCTTCCCATGCCAAGCCGTGAACCATCAGACATTGTCCATACTCACTGGAAAAAAGCAATTGAAGGAGACCCATGTGGAGAGGAAAAGCACCTGTTTCATGCAGGTTGCAGCTAAAAGGTGCAACTAAGCAGCCTGAATTATGGGAGGGAGAGTGATGTTGGAAAGAGCAGCAGGACCTGGGGTTAGAGAGACTCCTCTGGAGCCTAGAGTTAGCCAGGGATATAGCCAAACATCTTTTAAAAGCACATCCAAAATAAAGAGATTTTTGAAGTGTTCAATGGTCCTAGCTGTAAGCAGATGGCAATTATTGCAGGCTTTTTCTGCTGAAATGGCATTGAGAATTGTGGAGGTGAGGTGGCAGCAGCTGAACTAGCTGGCTCAGAAAGGACAGCCCCTGCACAGAGGCAGGACAGTCAGACTGCTGACGCTGGCAGTCAGGAGCTGCTAAAGCCGCAACAGTGACCAAGAAGATATTGCAGCTGCCCTATATCTTTCATATATCTTGCAACAGGAAAGTTGCATTCAGTAAGGTGGAGAGTGGGGCTTTGGTGGAGAGATTCAAGGTGTGGGGTGAAAGGGAGAAACGTGATGTGAAGGACCAGTCAGAATGATGATCCTAACAGGAATAACTGGGATACATAGCCAAAGGCAAAGGCCACCCCCACCACTCAAGGGGGAAAATCTGTACTCATTACAAGATCCTGTTCTGCTCCACCATCTTGTCCATATTCCTGGCATATAGTATGGAAAACCACGTCAAACCCTGTGGGGGTATAACACCGAACCAACATCACACAGGACACCAGTGCCAGGAAAATGCAGAGCTGGCAGTGGAGAAATGGAGCCAAAAAAGATCCAAGCAACTGTCTAACAGTGGACAAGCCCATGAGCCAGCCAACCATGCTCCAGTGGTGAAGAGCACTGTTCCAAAGGGAAGAGCAGTGATTTAGGAGGCTGCCAGTAGCTCCCCATGAGTGAAAAGGGTTAGAAAAGGAGTCCTCACCTGCAGTGTAAGAGCTATTGCTGTCAGGATCAGAGCTGAGGAAATTAAAGTCTCAGACTAGAAAAATCATATTTATCATGTCTTCTCTTTCTCCCTGAGGGGTGGGAGAGTTAGATGGAGGGGAAGGGAGGAGATGCTGAGTGTTGAGAGTTGCTGTGTGGATGTACAAAGGAAAAGATGACATTTATCAAGGTGGGAGATGAGAAGAGTTTTTGCAGTGCCCACAGAGTAAAACTGGAAAGGAAGATATGGCAAGCATTAGAGAGGACCCCAAGGGGATGGGGCTGCGGGTGGAAAGGAGATGAGAGAAGCATGGAGAGATACCAGATGTAAAAGATAACAACCCAGTCAAATTTTGCCAAGAATAAAGGCTTCTGAGCCATCACTTTGAATTCACGTGTCCACCCTCTACTAGTAAAACCATTAGGCAGACAAGAATTAAGAGGAGAGAAATCAGTCGCCTGCAAACAGCTTGCTGAAGACATGACATTCCTGAAGAAAAATGTACACAAGCCTAAGCAGCTTACAAGAGCGAGCTAGCTCACCCGGCTCACCCCCCACGAACACTATTAAATCCATGAGAATCAGAACAAGGAAATTGTCAGGGAAAGGCTGCGATTAGCCAGAGCCTTGACTAGAAAAATAGTTTATGAATTGTCATAAAAATTTAAAGCTCAACCTCGCATTAGCTGCTGCAGTGTCTCTGCTCCCACCTACAGTACAGTTCGTCTCCCTCTATCTTCATCACTGACTGTGCCAGTACAAGGGGGAAATCTTCTGAATGTTTCCCCAAAATTAAATGCTGAAACAGCATATCATTATTTTTGATATTCAAATCTATTATTAATAAGCTATAGACTACAAAAAGATTCTGAACATGAGTGATACATCTCATAATTCTGACCTATTAACAGAAGTACATGAGTCTCCCTGGACCGAAAAAATAGTTGTTAAAAAAGATGAATCGCTTACTCGAATCAAAATAACATGACAGTTTCATGAAAGATTTCAAAATAAAAGTTAATAAGTTAATGGATTCATTTTACTGCTCCTGAAATGCAAACAGACAATGCAGAACAGTCATCTTCTTATTAAATAATATGAATCAACGACTCCATCATGTTTGTATTAAGCAACAGACACTAACACTCTCTCCTATGGCGTATTAGGGCTAGCATGTCAGTAAGAGGGCAGAGCCAAAGCGCATTCTAAATCTTCTTTGCAGTCAGTGACCAGGTATTTAAGATTTTTGTTATATACCTAAGTATTATCCTGAATGCAGGGGTAGAAACACCACCCCAGATGATGCCAGCAAACCCTTCCCTATTTACAATTGCTCCTAATCCTTGTGGTTTGTGTGAGACGCACCTTATCAGCCACCCTTTTATCTGCCATGCAGCAGAGTGCTGGGAGCTCCCTGCATCCCTTCTCCTAAACACCTCTCCCAGGAGAGAGAGCACTCCCCTCCAAGAACACACAATAGCCTCTGGTGGAGCCCAGGCAAGTGTCTTGAACCAGGCTGCTGGCTTTTCAATAGTGAAAACGGAGAGAGAGGAGTATCATGCCCAACGTGCACTAGAGGAAAATGTTTCTGATATTTTTGGTTTTAAAAAAAGTAGGGGTTTTTCTCAGTGTGAGTAGAATAAATATAAAATGGCATTTCCCTGATATAAAAATAATTCTTCTGGCTTCTTACTAGTGCTGTAGCTCAAAAGTATTCCTGAGGAGCGAGAAGGTACTTGGAAAGAACATTGCCCTTAGGGAGTGGTGGAGGGTCTTTCTCCAGCCCCATGGATGTCCTGTTCAGTTTTGGCTGCATTATGTGGGCTTGATAACCAAAGCCCTTATATGCACAGGGGTTACTTTAATAGGAATGAGGTAACAAAAAAAATCTTCCATTTGAAAGTGGATTGCATTGTGCAGGCATAAGGGATTTCACTGCCTGCTCATAATAGATGGGAGGGTTTTAATGTAAGAAATCAGGTGGTGAAAGGACAGGAAACAAGTGACTTGCGGCTCCTGCCATTTAAACATGAAAGGGGCATGTGAAGAGGCATTAATTTCAGCCACACTGGGCTGAAGGATAAGGACTATTCACATTAGTAAGGCTTTGGAGGACTGGGCTTGTAAACCCCAGCTGCTTAAACAAAACTCTGAGGCACCTTTTTTCAAGAGTACCTAAATCTGGTTTTCTATAGGACCTTCCCCTCTTAAGTTACTTAGGATATATCTACCCCATCCATGTTGGGTAGCAGGGGGACTGTGCCTGGGCTGCTGGGGGAGGAGGGATGAGGGAAACTGCCAGTGAATGGGGCTGTGGGCTCAGCAGGACCTCCACAGCCTGGGCTACATGCACCAGCGCAGGGCGGGTACCGGGGCGTGCACACTATCCCACATTTTTCATCCCCTCAGGCACTTTCAGAACTGCTACCTTAAGCCTGCAGTAGGATTTCAGCAGAGGTCTCTTAGGCTTTAAGCAGCTTCTAACTGTATTTATGTGCTTTATCCCTTGAGTAGGATAAACAGGTTAGCAATTAACTCTGGTTTTCTGACCTCTAGCTGGATAACCAGATCTCTAATTATATTTTCAGTGGCAGTGAATCTCCAGAGTTGTGTGACACTATCTGAAAGTTTCCACTCCCATGTAACATCTGCAGCTTTATGTGGAAATTGGCAGCCAAGAAATTATCGGCAAAACAGAAAGCAATCTTTTTTTTCCCCCTCCTCGGTACTTCTGCCTCCTCAGCACTTCCAATCCTTCCTCTCTGTTGCTTGGAAAATATTTACCCTGATAGGTGATTTCTGATATGACAGACAGATCATATTGAAAAACAAAGAATTCTGAGAAGTATTTTATTCAAGTTTTTTTTTAATAGGATCCTTGTAGTAGATGATATTCACAGGAGTCAAGAAATTAGAGGCAAGAATAAGCCCCATGCCTTGATAGGTTATTTTCTATTGTTTCTAAATAGAGCACTATTTTGTGAAAGAGGGTGCTTTTTAAGGCTACAAAAATATTTTTTTATGAAGAAGAAAAGGAAGAAAAAAAGAATAAAATTTAATGTAGCTCAATGTAGAAGCACAAGTGACCTTCGGAAGGGTGATACAGCTGGAGGGACAGCTCTGGAACTGGCAGAGCACACCTCAGGAACAGAGTATCTAGATGGCCTAATGCCAGGAGTTAACAGTGACAAAGCAGAGCAATTTGGAAAATCAGCTTGCTGTCATCCTGTATGCATGTAACTCTTGAAATAAAACAGTGATCTAATATAAAGGAAGTATATGGATTTACTCTGACAGCAATGCCAAGTGTTCATTCCAATCAAGTGCCACACATATTCTCACTTTAAAAGGGGCAAAATAGACAGCAAATTAGCTATGTTCACATCTTCAGAATGAATGGTCTTTGCACTAATTTTTCCACGTGGATTCCTACTACCTGTACAGAAAATTCATGTCTGTGTCTGAGCCCACTTCTTACTTCACTGCCCATACAAATTATCCTTTCTGAAGACAGATGTGAAAGAACTGTTGAAGGTCTGCATCAAACCAGAAGAAAAATAAACTGCTTCTTACTTACATAGAACATGATAATTTATTGTAATAAAAGCTGGTTTGGACTCACACCATAATCACTTCCACGCTTCAGGCTTCTGTGCTGCAAAGATTATTTTGGAGAGCTGTGCCAAATTCCCCTGACATCAGGACAAATGGGCAGTCAGGCACTGGTAGATTCCTTCTCAAGAAGGTGGAATCTAAAGTAAGATGTGCACACCATCAGATAATAACCTACAAAAGTAAAAGCCAAGAGAAGAAAATATGGTTCACAAATCAGCTGGAAAGCTAATTATACAGGTCTAGAGGACCATGACAAAGTCATTTTAGAAGCCTAATTTTGATTTTCAATGCAAAAGACAGAGGTGAGCCAATTAGTTCCTGCTTAGATCTTTCCCTTCTCAGTGGCTTCCCGGTTTCTCACAACTTGCCACCAGCTCTGTTCAGCAGGGGCCAGTGCATTACACACCCAGCACCAGCCAAGTCCCTATTTTGCCTGCTCTAGCCCTGCCACCTAGAAAGAAACTTATAACAAAGGTTACTCACACAGTGACTGTGGAGAAGAGATCCCTAGTGAGCTGCTGCTGTTGGAAATCACATTTCCTGGTTATGTACAGAAAAGAAACAGTGTGAATGTAGTATGGAAAGCAGGTGAGATACATTCAAAGGGATGCACAGCTGAGGCAGTATTCAGGAAAAAAGAGAGGAAAGACCAACTGAAATTTTAATTGGTCTCATCTTTTAAAATAGTGGAGCAATTTTTTCATCAAAAATTTTCAGATAAGGACTTAAGGAACAGACTTAAGCATCCAAATGAACTTTGTGGAGGATATACCTAGAAATCACTGTACCCAGAACAAATTAGCAAGGTATAAGCAGACTGCATGAGGCCAGACTTAACAGAAAGACAAAAGCACCCATAAAGTTCATGTCTACTCCTGTGTTGAGCATCCAGCCTACAGAGTGCCTGCTCGGCTCACATGGCATGGATGGAGCCATATAGCCGCTCTTCTGCCTCACATGTGGACAGAGAAACACACGTGAGAAGCAAGAATACAGGAGTGAAATTCTTGCAGATCACAGATTCAGGACACAAAACACTCTGAGTGTTTTAAATAAAGGTCTAAAAGGAAAAAAAAATACTATCCTGTAAAATTTATTCCTCAGAGAACAAAAAGATGGGGATGATTCTGTTCTTTAGATGCCTGAAAGACTCCAAATAAGTCAAGACCAAATAAATAGGCAGGCTATTCCAAGCTGAGCTTGAAGGGTAATGTGCAAAAAGAGTTGTTTCATGACCGAGCCTTCCCCATAGGTGTGTTCCCATCCTCTATAACCTGCTTCTAGGCTAAAAAAAGACCAGACATCCTTCCTGTTTCTAAAAGTTCTGCCCTGTTTTTGTTCTTGGAAGAGGTTACAAAGGCTTAATTCTGCAGCTACCTGGCCAACCACAAATAGTTTTTGGTGGTAAAGCAAAGACAGGGGATCCAGTGGTTGCGGTTGAATAGCCAGCAGTAACTGTATGTATGTATGCTCTCTGAGTGCACCCTTCTCCAAGAAGCTTTGCTGTTTCCTTGTTCCTGAAGTGGAAAATAATTGTCTCATGAGAGTGTTGGCTTTTTAATGGCAAGTGATATACATACACCAATATTCAGATAGTCTGAAAATTAATACTAATCTCTGTGGCAGTGTTACATATTTGGTTTTCACCTTTCCAGTTTGTGTGTTAGCTTTTACAATGCCATCAACAAATCACCTAGAAAACTAAAAGTGATCCATACACGCAGTTTAAAGTTAGTAATGAAAAGTGGCACTTGTCCATTGTCCAAAGATGCCATCTCACCTAATCAGAATTTAATGCATATAAAAACAATATTTCACACATTTATGGAGGGGATTAAAACCAGTCTTGACCAGTTACTGGTGCCTTTTAGTTTGGTTTAGTTTGGTCAGGAAATGATGACTTACTAAGAGCCCACCTCACAAAAAGCATGCAAGTCTGAATTAGAAGTGTGAAACTGAATTTATGAAATAACCTTGGCAGTAAATAATCGCACACCTCAAACCAGGATTCATCACACACCTGTGTGGTAGGGAATGGAAGTCAGCTTCATCTCACTCAGAGTATCAATCACTCCCAGGATGCAAATTCCTTGAGATACAGAAAGATTACTTTACATAAACTGCAGAAAGCATTTGAATCCATGTAAGAAAAGCTTCAGCACAGCATTGTACAGCCTATGAGTGTCCTTAGAAACACACTTTTTTCACCATTTTACACATGAACACAAGGCTGGTATGTAGACAGATGAACTACTTGTAGCTGCAGACACGCTACGCTTCATTCAAAGATCTATTCAAAGCTTTCAGTAATGAGCGTTGGCTCTTCATCAGAAGAAGCCTCACCTTCCATCAATTAGCAGCAAAAGGGTGGGTCTTCCACCCTAAATGTATTTTGAGTGCTCTGTTTCTTTCTGACAGCCTCTGGCATTTCTGAGTGGTGCCCAAAGGAGGCTCAGCCAGCAGGACACACAGCATCATTCATGTGTGTCTACCATCCTGGCTGGGACTGCTGTTTTTATACTGTCTGCTCCAGTATAGGCACCCAAAGGAAACACCTGCATTTCCAAGCAGCCCAGAATCCAATAGCAAAGCTTTTCTGAAAATCCAGGCCTTGAGTGAGGTATGTACATCAAAGTCAAATTCTTTTAAAAGACCGGTCCCAAGACGTTGGCCAAACCCTTCTAAACCCCGGTCCTTGGTGGCCCTGCCAGGTGCAGGGACAGCACAGTCAGTCCAGACAGCCACTGCTGGCTGGGGTCTGTGTGGCAGGCACAAAGTGAGCCAGGCATTTTGCTGGGAAGGCAAACACCACAGCCAGAAGGAGACAGATTGTCTTGTTTTTAACTTCTACTACATAATACAATACTTAGGTTCCATTCGCTGCACACACAGTCTCCTAAATACTCTGTTATTTGGTAAAACTGTGTATCACAGTAAAATCCCTGTATCAGGTACATTGTGAGGGATTTCTGACACCAAGATACCTTAAGAAAAAAAGATGCATGTGAAATGCACGGTAGAGAAAATAATGAAGGTCACTTCTTCATTCTCATGGTTTTTTTACTGTCACCAAAAATAGTATAAACACATAAACATAAAAACATAAATCTTATAGCTCATTTTGTATGTTTTTTATATATTAAAAAGAACTGTTTACCTGCAGTTTCTTATTTCATTCTTTTTGAAAAGGGACTAATATAAAAAGTTTTAAAATTAGGCATTCCACTGCCACTTCTTTTCTATTACACTATTTATTACCTCTTTGAGAGTGCAGAAGAGGGCTGCAAATGACACTTTATTCCATAAGTCTTTAGGTCAAACTCAGTTTCCTACCATGCTGATCACATTTCCTTTTTTTTCAATTTTGGCAAGGGCTAGATATTACCCATCTTCATATTAGATTTTGCAATATAATCCTTGTTACCTAAACCCACCTACACCTGTCAGCGTACAGCTTTCAATTTTTCTTCTAATTTTTCTTTCTTTTCTTTTCTTTCTTTTTTTTATTTTTTTTTTTAAGATTCATACATGGAATCCCCACCCTAACTGATATATAAAACACCAAGGCAAAAATAATAAACCTGTTTGCAGCAGTTTGGCAAAGCCTGAGAGGAAGCATGGGGCCAGAGAGCTGGGCAGGCCCAGGTCTTGCAGTCACATCCAGAGTTAATTGAAGTCACTGCCAGCCTTGGTATAACAGAACTGGAAGTCTCTATTCAGAAAGAAAAAAAACCAAAAAACCTACTTTAAAGACGTGCTTAATTCAGGGCACATCAGATCACCAGCATCACCCATCTGCTGGAAATCAGGCTCACATCTAAACCTGGAGAGCAGATCAGCTCTCGTTGCTATTACACTTCCATTCAGGGGGGCTGGGGAAGGTACACGGAGGCTGCACCCCAGAGCACAACAGCAACATTCATAGCAGCCTTCGTTCACTCCTCTGCAATAATTCTTCTCCCTATATCCTACAGAATAGTCATTTAATATTTGTTTCTAGGTAATTAATTTTGGAAACGCTCTTCATTAAAATTGATCAGATCACCATGTGTTCTGCATGTACTGCAGGCACCCAGGTAACCTGGGGCTTATGCTGTGCAAAGCTGGAGACAGAGGAGCTATGGGTAGGATGGAGAGAGTGCAGATTTATAACATTGTTTTCAAAGTGTGAATGAACTGATAAACCTAATTTTCCTTGGTGCAGCAGTGGCTCATCTCTGCCTAAAAATTAGTAGATGCAGAACAGTGTTGAATATTCAGTATGCAACCAAGACTTCTGTCTTTGCTGTGCCCTCACTGGAAATTATTAAGCTCTTAAGTCCAGAAAAATACTAAACCTCTGTTCCCACGAGTTACGTTCACTCTGCCCACCTGAAATTGTCATTTTGCAGCTTGATTGGAAAGTGGTTGAGAAGGAGGAGACAAACCATCATCAGACCAGGGCCCTGGCTATGAGGCTCAGAAGTTTCTCCTTGCCTGCTCTCAAGAGCAAGTTAGACCATCAGAAACTTCTCCATCCTATTCCAGCAACCTCGTACCTTGGAGGATCAGGAAGGTCAGGGTGAGCACCAGCCATCATGAGCAGCAGTGTATTAATCAGTGTCCATGGCTCATCTACAATTTAGAAGTTTGGGATACCCAATGAGGATAATTCATTTCACAATTCTATTCGCTGTTCTCTATTCTCCGCAGCAAGTTAAAAAGGCGATGCTTTCTTTCACCTCCAGCCAGAAGACTGAGCATATGAGCTTGTGTTCCAGCGAGTAACAGGTCAGATTTCCTATCCTGATGAGGGCTAGTAGTATTCCACCTACATTATAAGGGAGGCTTTGGAATAAAAATAATACACACGTGATGTCTAGTTATTATCCATCATTTTCATATAGACTTAAAACCTAAAACTAATTTGATCATTTTATCAGTTCCTCCGAAGAAGTCACTCTGCTTTGGATGTCCAGTCTTAGTCAGCAGAGACCACTTATGTAATCACACAAGCACCTTTTAATTTATATTCACACGAGAAGAAACTTAATTCTGACATTCTGTAACTTTTAAAGGCTCAATTATTCAACCTTCATACCCCTCAAACAGATGGAGTTCAGGAGGAGGAAAACTTTATGAGTTGTTTTAAAATAAATGTATCACTGGGTAAGAGAATGTCTTAGGTTTCAGTGCAAGATGTAACCAAAACTGTGTATTCTGTTACCATCTGTCAAAACCAGGTGTGGCAGTGTTCATGTTAATGGGCCATTGAGTCTCACTGCATGACTGATAAAATTACATCATGCCTTTGTCAGATTCTCCACCCAGGGGGAAGAGCCAAGCATTCCTACCTGGATATAATCTGAGACTTGGAATACCAGAGTTTCTCCACTGGATTCCCAGAGGAAAACAAAACCCATCTACACCAGCACTGGACCTCCAAAGGAAAACTACAGCCTTCTATGGGATCATTGCTTCAATAGGACCACATCTGTCACTGCAGGAGGACTGCAGTCACCATTTAATCAGACTGCTACCATCAGGGTGTCAGGTTGTATTCTGACTCTGTCAGTGGGTTGTTTTGTAGTACTGCATTTTTATTTTACTTTTCCTAGTAAAGAACTGTTATTCCTATTCCCATATCTTTGCCTGAGAGCCCCTTAATTTCAAAATTATAATAATTCGGGGGGGATAGTTTACATTTCCCCACTTCAAGGGAGGCTCCTGCCTTCCTTAGCAGACACCTGTCTTTTCAAACCAAGACAGAGAATTAAGTCCTCCACTCACAGTTAAGTCTGTGACATCATTTGTTGCATGAAATAATGGCAGTCGCAGGCTGTTATCTTTGAAGTGTTGTGCACCAGATACGTATCAGAGCATGGGTGTATGGCAATATCTGGCAAGACTACTGTATTCACTGCTACTTGCAAGTCAGAACACAAATGCAGAGAGATGGCACTTTTGGATCCTGCTGTGGATCCCTTAGAGAGCTACACACACTTAGGTCTCTTTCCTTAAATCCCCCTTCGGCATCATATTCTGTCCTATTTCGGGCCCTCATCATCTTGATTTCATCCTGATCTCCCAACCTTCCTCCTCTTTTCCCTTATGAACCCCCATTCTCCCACCATCTTTCCACACTTCTGGTAGTTCTCCCCCTCCCAGTACTCCTGCCTCCTCCCATAGGATGAAACACATAAAACCACAAGAGAGCAACCCTTACTGGCTATTCCCCTACCCAGAAACACAGAAATATAAAGTCATCACAAACAGGGGTTGAAAAGAAGACCCCCCCCACCAACCCACTCACCTGGGTTCTCTTTCTCCATCCAGAGCCTGGTCATGAGCAGGTGAGGTGAGAAGCTGAAGACTGTTAAAGGTACCTAGAGCCTGCAAGAACTGTGTCTGGCCCAAGATAAACAACCAGCTGTAAATTCACTTTTTCAGAAACATCAGAGTTTGGTTAAAAGCAAAATTCTGCACTTCTGTACCAAATATTGATGTGCTAGACTTTCACAATGAAATAATAGTGATAGTTTTTTAGGATGTTTAAGTGTATCTGTTTCCCTTAATTTCTTTCTTTGAAACCGTGGAACCATGAAACTGGCTGCTACCACGATAGTTTGCCTTGAGTCAGAGACTAGCCGAAAAAAGCTCTTTAATTTTTATAAGTTTGACATAGCTATAAACAATACTGCCAGTCCTGAGCATTAAGAAAGTACAAATCAGGCCATGCACAAAAAGCCTCATAAATTGGCTGTAAAAATGAGTTGTTTGGTTTTGTTTTTTAAATCCCAGTAAAAGCAGACACGTGTCATTGAGGTGCTTTAGCTTTCTCATTGCATTTGCATGGCTCCCCTTGCAAACTTTGCAACTTTGCAAACTCAAGAATCTTTTCTTTTAAAATGAGAGATAGGCTGCTTATATTTTCACTTGTCTCCTGGATCTTGATCTGGATGAAAACATCAAGCACTGAAACACTCAAATCAAGACAGATGGCACAACTATATAAGCAAGAGGAAGCATAATTTCATGATGAAAAGCATCAAGGAACATATCTATAGGTGATAGCACCAGTGTGTCTATCAAGCTCCTCATATCTCTTGTGATAAAATTCCAGCCAATGAATCTCAACTCTGTGGTTAGTTATGTACTCCTTTCCAGTGCTTTGGATAAGATTTCACTGCATGACAAAAAAAAAAAAATTATTTAGGGGTAGCAGCACTCACTACAGTAAGAAGAGAGTTCAGCTTCTTGCCCTGATCTTCTCCTTTCCTTGCATCTTATCTATTTTCCTACCTAAAGCCATGATAAAAAAGAGCTGTAACTTTCCTAAACCAGCAGCAACTCTAACAAGCCCCAGTAAAGTACAGGGGACCATGGCCGAGGCAGCAGCTTACATGAGCAATGCCTGAGAGGGGTCAGACCCTTTTGGGGCCAGGCTCCACAGAGAAGTGGGCATCAGTGAGTACACCTGTGTGCAGCCCCAAGCACTCCAGGAGCACCCTGGCAGCCCAGACTACAGCAGGGAGAAGAAACACACCCCTGTCTACTATGTTTACAAGAAAGGGTGCTGAAGAGCTTGCTGAAAAAGCTGCTTCCAGAGATGCCACGTTTGGCTCCCCTGGGAAGCAAGGTGAAATTCCATGGAAGAGGGACTCTGTGGAAGAGGGAAGAAAGGATGCCTCCTGGGTATGCCCCTCTCCAGTCCCACCCTCCATCACTCTGGCTGTTGTGGACACTTCTGCCTCTGCTGACCCTTTTCCAAGAAAGTAAAACTGCATAGCACTGTATGTGCTGACTTGATACCCTGGAGATTTGTTGAGAGAAAAAACAGATATGAAAAAGGCAAGTAAGTGGATGCTTTTTCCTGTACTTCTATATTCCTGTAGCTTCCAGAAGAGTTTCCTCAGCATGTACCTAACACCTTTTTAAATGGCACACTGACTTTGGCCACTGCAATGCAATGATGATGCTAACATCATCAACTTCCTGGGACATATTATGTGTAACTGATAGCATGGTCAGTAAAATATGGGACAACGGTCCAATAATAAACTGGGCTCCGTGGGCACAGAGATTGAGAAAAAAAAAAATATGTAAAAAGTGGAAGGCAAGAATCCCAAACCTTCTTATTTTTGAAAAGGGGAACATTTCAAAGTGAGTATCAGGCACCTGTTGTTATGTGCTAATGGGGAAATCTTTCCAGCAGATCCACAGGGCAGGTCTGAGATAAGCAGCTGGAGAATGATAAGTTATCTCTGTTGTGATTCAGGAAATACAGATGCTTCAGATGCTAATGGTGTGTCAGCAGGGAACCAGACACACAGAGTGGACTGGGGTTAAGTAAGTCTAGGAAGGTGTTTATTCATGTATAACATTTGCAGGGAAGGTGACTCCCTACCTCTCTCCTGGCTGCGCAGAGGAGCTGCTTATAACCAGAAATATGCTCAGAGAAGTCAAGCAGAAAGGTCAGGCGGGGCGAGAGGTGAATCCCAGCCATGACAGCCCTCCTGTGAGCACTGGCACTCCCCAGCTCCACACACATCCTGGGAAGGATGGGGACCTGTCCCCCTGCACCTGCCAACCACGGCACCGCAGCATAACCCAGCCGGGCTCCTGTGCCACTGCCGGCACTGAGGGACCGTAATGTGCTGCAGCTTGGAAAAATTAGAGGTCACTTGTGCATCCTTTGGCACTTGGCTGGATCGACTGTAGCGAAACCATTCCCAGCAGACATTTGTCCAATCTATTTTCAAAATCCTCCCACTGTCACTCTAGGCAATCTATTCTTGTGCTTTCCAACTGAAAGTTAGAAAGCTGTTCTTAATGTCTAATCTAAATCATAAGTCAACTTTAGAAATGACAAGTATGGTTAAAAGTTTCAAGATTTTTCCTAATAATAAATGTGGTTTTCATTTTATTTCTCTGTTGGTTGCTGCACATTCAGGGTACTTTCAAATCACTTTTTGAAACATCCCTCTAGAATCATGATGTATAGAAACCATATTTATTATTTTTCACAAGAGCTGAGATTGTCATTTAATTACATAAATCCAAGAGTAGGAGATTTAAGGAGGAAAAAAAATTGCAATAAGGTCCTTAGAGAGAAGCCAACACTTAATTTAGCTGTAAAAGGTTTGGGGTGTGTGGGGGGGGTGTTTATCTGTATGCCTCACAGACCCATTGCCCAAAAATGTTCTGAAGTGACAGCAATGTGAAGCAGAAGAAACATCTCACCCATAACTAATAGAGAAAAATATCTCAGGTGTGGGAGACATATATTCCTGTGTATATATGTACATCAAAATCCCTTCTAACTATCCCAGTCATGTGAACACTGTCTTTCAGTTTGCAAGATCCCATTCAAACCAGCTAATAGCAAAAGAAGTAATTTCCTCCTGCCTCACCGAAGATGAGCCCCTAGAAAACTGCCACTTTGCTCTGGTGCTTGAATTCAAAAATGCTACTCAATAAAACCTGGACTCACTTTCTGATTCAAGCTTTTTGAAAGTGCAGCCTAAGGTTGCTACCAACCCTGATTCAAGTACAGAAACACGATAAAAACACAAATAGGAGCTCCTATCTTTTACACCAACAGCACCAGATATGAAGGAAAACTACACTGGCTCAACTTTCTAGATACACATGGCTGGGCACTGATTCATCCCTGGAGACAAACATGCTCAAAATTTACATCCTCAAAGCTTGTTATTTATCACTGGAAATGCCTAGCTTTGTAACTAGGGTGTCACATTAATTTTGCTTAACTTTAGCATCCGTGGCATAGTCAGCTGTATCTGAGTGAGTTACCCTAGGCACTGCACTTCCTCCCAGAGCAGACACAGAAGCACAGCAGATGAGCTGTGCCTCCCCTTGGCTGCCAATGGCCCCTGCAGACGGCTGAAGTTAGGCAATATTACCATCACCCTCACTGCCTGCATCCTTCTCTCCACAGCCCGGGGAAGAGAAGAGAGCAATACCTGGTAAGAGACGAGCGACCGTCTCTGCTTACCATTTCCTATCAGCAGGCTCAGGCCAGCCAGCATGCCCTTTTCAAGGTGCCCACTTATCAGGATTGTAATTGTGATAACCTGGAGAGCACTTCCAGGCTGAGAATTCCCTTGGAAAGCCAGGTATCTAAAAATTAGGTATTCCAACCCTGAGTTTCAGTCTCCCTCTAGGTATCTAGCCTGAAGTGCATTGCTAGTTTCTTTTCTGTACCTTCAGCAAACATAAGGGAGGGAAGAGAGCTTGTGGGTGTCCTAAGCTGTTTGACTTTTGCTTTTACCATATTACACTGGACCTATATGTAGGATATGCCTTTCCCTTTATGGATATAATACATTTTCTACAAATGACATTCAAATCGAGAAGCAGTGTCTATGGTCTTGTGTTTTGCAGACCAACCTAAGACAATAAACACAGTCCAATGAAAGGCCCAGGACTGTACACTCCTAGAAAAGAGGAACAACCATTCATTCTCATTGTGTCAACCATGCACTTAGAATATGAAGGCATGTAATTTCCAAATGGCCCCAGCTTCCACCTTCAGCATGCCTACAGGACATATAGCACCAAGCTGGGTGATCTCAGCCATGTCTGGAAGAGCTAGCTCTGTTAAGCTACATACATACATACATACATACATACATACATACATAAGCTACATATATCTGAAGCCAGCCCCTTTCAATCTGTTCTCCACTCCCTAGACTTTTTTCTTCACCCTGCTGTGTATTAAAACCTACAAGATGAAAATTTTTGTCCTCATTCCCAAAGTGCTGCATGACAATAGAAAATCTGGGCCCTGTTGATGCAATCTAGCAACATTATAACAAAAAATTTTTAACTGGAAGTGTCACACAACAATAATGAGGGGCAGCTCTCCCATTCCCACCTGTGATGACCAGGAGGTGTTCAGATAGGAGGCAAAGAAAAGAGTGAGGTCTTCATCTCCTACCCTCAAAACTAAAGCAGGCAGATTTTTTAATGAATGCATTTATTTTTTGTCAGCAGACATGAATATGTTACTGGACAAATATGTATGTATAGTATAAAAAAAAATGACTGTAAGAAAAATGAAGAAAGGAAATAATGGGGGAAGAGTACAAGAAACCCTGCAAGAAATCTGTGAGCTGGTAGAAGGTGCTGCACACCAAATTGCCTTTGAGAAGTCCAGCCTAACCATGTTTCACCATCCCAAAAGGTTTGAACCAGCAATGCCAAAACTCTGGAGCAATAGGACTAAATCAGAGACCATTTTGGCTGCATGAAGATCCTTTATTTTGAGCAGAGAGCAAGTTGTTGTGAAGCCATGGCAGGGAAAACACACTGACACAGGGTCCCCCAGGATTACTGGTGCCAAACACAGAAGCTACTGTCAGCTCACAAAATGCTTTTCTGACATGCCAAAGATAAAAATTCTGTATTGCCAACCACCCTTACCACACATCCCAAAACATGCCATATGGCCAAAAGTATGACAATGGACTTTGCCATTCCTTGGGTTTGGGTGTGAATTGACAATGAGTCTAACATATAAATTACATCATCTTTTAACTTTTTGTGATATATAACATCAGACAGCTTTGTCTGGGACAATCCATCATGAAGTAGTCTTGTTGACATTCTGGATTCTCTCTTCTGACCTTGTCCTTTCAGCACAGGCATAATTGTGCTTATGATAATTTTATTCCCAGTTAGGCAGTGATTCTGCACACCTTTGAGTTACAGAATAACTAAGAAGCCAGTTCTCTGTACGACTGCTGAAACAAGGCACCTTGAACCAATTTATGCTGGAGCGCAGTCCGGTAGTGTGGCAGTAAATAAAAGTGGATAAATTCACCTCTCTCAGTGCACATAAGTAGGTTAACTCTTTAGTCCTGTTTATTGTTGACTATACCACAGGTGTGCTCTCAGCCAGGGGCCCCCCTCTGAGGAAACACCAACCATATGTTTGCGCGGCAGAAAGTGGAGGGGGGAGATGTACGACCAAGTCTTCACAGTATGAAGGGTCTAGCAGGGAAAGGGAAGAGATCCAGGCTCATTTCTGCTACCCAGCTCACATGCAGACAGACTCCCATTTCAGCCACGGAGCTCTAGGCTCACTTATCATCGCTAATTTTTATGTACCTGCATATCATCATGGGGGTTCAGGGATATATATTTTTTTTTTTTTTTTTTTGATGTAACACTTTAGCAATCATCTAGGTGATGGGCAAATCTTTTTTGTTGAAGGATCGACTGTTCAGTGTCACTTTAGTAGGAATATACAATTATTATGGTACATGAATTATTTGAGCTGTTCCCTGTGAAGACTGATTGCCTTTCATGGGCTGTGTGTGGGAGCAGCAGAGAAATCCCTGCTGTTCCAACTGGTGTCGGCACCCCCAGACAGTCAAGCATAGCTGCAGAAGTGCAACTGTCACGTCACCTGTAGCACTGCCTGAGTCATGGTCCCTGCCCACCCTGCACTCAAGTCAAGGGAGTGATTTAGCTTGTTTCTAACCACTGGATTTACATAAATGTGAGAAAATAAGTTGGATTGCAAATACTTAAAATTAAACTTTGAGCTGTCACTCACCAGAGCAGAGAGGAAGGGGCATCCCACCATATCCACATCTGCATTTTCAGGGGAGAAAGAGTTATGTCAGCTGTAGCCTCCTCTCAATATGAAACTTGGAGAGCAGTTATAGAAACAGACTACTGCACTCCCACTGTGATAATTTGGTAACCAGAGCAGTGCCAGTGTGTTTTAGTTGAAGACCACTACCACCCAGTCACTTCTGCCCTCTTCAACACTTTTTTCAGCTCTGTCACCAAAGCTGACATGAGGATACAGAGGAACACACATCAGCTTGACCAGAGGCAGAAAGTAAGTTCATACAGAATCTGTTGTTTTAAAGCTGGAAAGAGTGGAAAACAGCGAGAGCTCTGCAGGCTGCTACTTTTTAAATTGCTTGACACAATATTCTTTTGTGTGGTTTCTGGATCTGCTTCCATTATATGTGTTTTTCGACTGTTTCTGGCGGAGGTTCTTTTACCTGGAGTGTGGATATGTTGCTGAAGATGCTGTTCAAGTTTGCAGACTGCTCGTGTGCTACAAGCTAACCTTTACTGCCCTCAGTGCCTCCGGTCCCCTGTCTATCCAACTTTATTTGCCATCAAATTTAAAATAAAAGGAATTAGTTATTTATTCAAAAGATTAACTCCCTGGGGAGTAATTACTTGTTTTTAGCATTGGTCTGACTGCATGGCCTAGGCTTCAGACCTGGAGAGGTGCTTCTGGAGATCAAGGCCGAATAACAAGACAATTTACTCTTATCTCCTCCACAGCCTCCTCACCTACTCCATTTCTCGAAGCTGTTACTTAACATAGCATTAAACATAAATGGTTATCAATCCAGTCCAGAAAGTGAGCAAGAGACGTTAATAGACAAGAAATGGATGTTTTTGACAAATGCTGAAGCTCATGGAGGAGTAGTAACACTGCAATAACAGAAACTGAGTTTCAATTGAGTTGAAAAAGCAATTATCTGGTACTACAGAATGAAGTGAGAACGGGGAAACATTTTATGATGTTATGATTCCTCTTCCTCATGTTTTTTGAGGTGGATAGGCGGTTGCTACGACTTTTTGCATTTAACCATGAGGCCACCAAAGGCCGTCTCAGCTCTGCTGTACATTTGCTCTCCCAAAACAGCCTCTGGGCAGTAACATTTGTCTTAGTCTGGCATTTCAGATTTTTCTCCGAGAGCTTTCCTGGAGGTTCAGCACAAAAGCAGACACAACGAAGAACCATCGAGGCACAACCAGAGTCCCACCGCCAGGCCGGGGATGCTGCAGGGAGGAAGGAGCCGACAGAGCCGACAGAGCCCCCGGCATCCTCCCTTCGCGGTTTTGGTTTTTGAGGGGGGTTGGGGTTTGGGGTTTTTTCGGTTGTTTGGTTGGGGTTTTTTGTTGTTGTTGTTGGGGTTTTTTTCCCAATTTATTTTTCCCCTGCAGAAGTCGAGGTTAAAACCCTGAAACCCGAAGCCCTGAAACCGAGCTGTTTGGCCCCGCCGGTGGCACGGCCCCGCCACACACGCCCGTGTCCGCTGCGTGGCCCGGACGCCGGCGGGGTGGGGAGGGGACGGTGGCGGGGGCCAGCGCAAGCAGCAGCCTGCTGCCTGGGGTGACCGTGACCCGTGGGTTATGCGAGGGTGACCGCGGGGCTGGGGCGGTGAAGGAGCAGGGGAGAGGGGTTTTCTCACGGGCAGGAAAAGGCAGGATCCCGTGTGCCTGCGTGGGGGAGGGAGCGAGAACCGCTGAGGTTTTATTCTTGAGAGAAGCAATTAAACTCAAATTAGCTGCGCTCACGAGGTGGGAAGAGAGACCCGTCTCTCCGTCTTTACTCCTCGGGGCGGCCGGCGGGGCAGCCCCTGGGGCAGCGCGGGCGCCCAGGCCGCTGCTCGGAGCATCCCCGGCGGGGGGCGCGGCGCTCCCGCATCTCCCCCGGCAGCCCCGGCGCTCCCCGCCCCGCCCGGCCTCGCCTCGCCGCCACATCCGGGGCGGGGGGTGAGGGAAATTCAACTTAAAGAAGGGCTGACCCAGAGCTGCTCCCCGGCCCCGATCCAGCCCTCGGGGTTCGGCAGGAGCGGGACGGGGCCGGGAGCTCTCTGTGAGGCCGCCGGGTGCCGGCGATCGAACAAGTCCGGTCTCCCCAGCCTGCATTTTAATCCTGAAATCTGGAAATGGAAATTGTTTGATGTATGAGGAGACGTTATCTAATTAGGGCGTAAGAAATTTAATCTTTCCAGCAGGCAGGTCATATAATTAATGTTAATTTAACGCTCAAATTCTCAGTCATTAATTTTTATTCTCTTAAATGTAGTTTGGCAGGGCCCCCTGATCCATGGCAATGGATTTTACTGAATGTAAGAGCACACTTGGTCTTTGGAGTGAATTACTGCAGCCCTTCCTATCCCAATAACAAGATCACATCATGTATGCATTATTAAGCCATGTAATTGAATGGTCCATAGTTTGCATATCAGACTATTAAAGTAATGTGTTTTGCTTTTCTTCCAACACGTAATGTTAAAGCCTTTGCGAATATTTGGTGATTCTGATAATTATCACCAAATTACTACAAATGTTCTCTTCATTAACGTGATTTCGCTCAAGCATTTTTTAAAAAATGTCAATAATGCATTAAGTGGTGGCTTGTAAAGTGTTTTTTTTAAAATAAAACTTGTCAACTACAATTCGAAAATTAGAAAAGAGAAAGAAAGAAAGAAAGAAAGAAAGAAAGAAAGAAAGAAAGAAAGAAAGAAAGAAAGAAAGAAAGAAAGAAAGAAAGAAAGAAAGAAAGAAAGAAAGAAAGAAAGAAAGAAAGAAAGAAAGAAAGAAAGAAAGAAAGAAAGAAAGAAAGAAAGAAAGAAAGAAAGAAAGAAAGAAAGAAAGAAAGAAAGAAAGAAAGAGAAAATTAACAGTTGCACAGAAAAAAAAAAACAATTCTCTTCTAAGACTGAAAAAGACGACTTGCCTTTTCTCCCTATTTTAGATAAGTGACTATACACCTTAAAAGTTTCACTTCATCGGGAGCAAAAGTGCATCCAATCTAAAGAACTGTCGATTGCAGATGATACAGAACAGATGGAGGAACAAAGTTGGAGCTTTTCCCTTTACAGGGAATAGATGGGTACATAGGCAGACAGACAGAGAGATTGATTTGAAAAGATACTGACCTCTCTCCTTCAGCTGCAATTTAACATGTCCTGGGAGGAAAAAAAAAAAAAAAAAGAAAAGAAAAGAAAAGAAAAAAACTCTCAAGTGAGACCTGCCTCCTCCCCTGTCGGCCTCCTGCCTCCCCCCGCCCAAAGTTCGCACTGTCATCTGAACAAACTGCTGCGCCGATCTCAGAAGGTGAATAATTCTCAATTAACTAAGTAACTAACTTTCTTTGTGCAATCTTGAGTCACTCACTTAACTAAATCTTAAGCCTTCGAGACCCTTCATTATTGCCTTCCCCCGCCACACTATTTTCAAAGTTCAATAGCAAGGCAACAAAAAACACTGCTGCAAAATAAGAGTCTCTTTTAAAATTAAAGAGCTGCTCATTTGCATCGGAAGAAGTTATTTTTTCCCCTGCTTTGAATTATTTAGGTACAAAAAAATAAAATAGAATAAAATGAAATAAAGGACACCCCACAAATTCTCCCGCAGTCCGTGCCAGGATCAGTGTCACGGATGCTCTGCGGGGTGCAAAGCCACTGTGACCAAGTGGGTAGGCGCTGGATCAGGTGTGCTGCTGGGCTGTGCGACTCGGGGCATCCCGCCGCGCTGGGAGGTGGCTGCTCCGCGGGCAGCAGCGCTCGGACCCCGCGGCTCCCAGGGAGGGTGCGCGGCGGCGGGCGCAGGGCGGGGCGGCTGCCCCGCGGGACCGGGACCGGAACCGGGGCAGGGGCCGGGGCAGGGGCCGCGGAGGCTCCTCGCCCCACCGGCAGCTCGGGTCGGCCCGCGGCCCGCTCTTATTTTGGTTGGGAGTGGGGAGCGCTGCCGGCTGGAGCCGGGTGAGCGAAGGGAGGCGAACTGTGCTCCTCTGTTTGGTTTAGGGTCGGGTGTTTTTTTCTTTCCCTCTCCCTCCTCTCTCTCTCCCCTTCCCTCCTCACTATAGCAACCAACGCCAGCCTGACAAAAATGCACCCTCTATGGACAATGGCCCAGCCTTCCTGCTCGCTTCGCTCCTCTTCTTCCTCGCCAAGCGAAAGAAAGTTTCCAGCCCCCCCGGGCCGTTCTCGCCTCTCCTCCCGAGGCAGGCTCCCGTGCAAACCCCGCTTAGCCCCGCCGGGACTGTGCCGACCCCCACGTGGGAGGCTGAGAGCGGGGGGACACAGAAGTCGTCCCCCGGCCGATTCCCTACCCTGCCTTGAGAGCGGGCTGGCAGAACGCCCCTGGGCCACCGCCAGCCCCGTGTCCGTGTGCGGGGCCGCCCTGCGCGGCCAGGGCCGGAGAGATGCTGCCGCTGCCCCAGCGGGGCTCAGCTCCCGGCTCCCGGGCTCGCCTCTTTTCTGGCGAAAAGCACCATCTCCAGCCTGGAGCGCTCCGCACCGGGGGCACGGAGTGGGGCAGTGGCGACCGAGAGCCCTCTAAGAAGGCGCTTCTCAGAGTGAGGAGCGGGACTCGTGCCCGAAAGTGCCCTGAAAGCCGTAAGAGGGGAGGGAGGATCACGTCGCTCAGTGAAGCAGGGACAACATTTATCTGAGCTCTTCCCGGGGATGTCTGCTTGTCTCCATCAGGCATGAGCATTGACAAAACAAACAAAAAAAACCAACCGTTAGATTTGTCAGAGAAAGCTGGGCACTTTTTCTTTCTTTTTTTTTCTTTTCTTTCCTTTCCTTTTTTTTTTTTTTTTTTTTTTTTAATCTAAAAACTGTTGCACAGCTCTCCGGACAGAACAGGCTTTGGAAAGACCTTTGTGAGACTGCTTTCCCGAGCCAGAGGCTGAATCGCCTCCTCTCTCCTTCCAATTCACCTGCTTTTCACGCCAACAGAAACGCCCTTCCAGCCCCAGCACGGGGCGGTCATTTCCCAGCCAGGCTTTTGAACACTAAATTGCAAACTCTGTTGCACCAATCGCATCTGGGTCTGTCTCCGAGAATTCAATAAACAAGCTGTATTAACTCCAACCAGAATTTATCTCATAGACTGATGGAATTCGTCTTTTTTTTTTTTTTTCTTTTCCTTCTTCTGCTTCTTTTTCCCCCAAGGCCTCATATTCACCACTCAAAATTTAGCAGCCTGCCTTTGATAAATTACTCAAAGTAATCCCTGCAACAGCTAAGTCTGACTGGTTGACGTTGCGTTAGAAGTCTTCATAGCGGTATCTGTCTATAAAATATTCACTTGCGGACTACAAAGGGTGGATCATTTTTAATGACAAGATTCAGAACTGGAGGATGAAGGGAAAAGATTAATATCCGTGAATTCAAATAATTTAATTTCAAATACTGAACTTAGAACATTATATCCCACTAGTTTAAACACTGATGCAGATAAAATAGCAGATTCTCAGATGAATGAAGCGGCCGGAAGAATAGAGTTGTGGGAAATGTTGGAAATTAACATTAATACAAACTTTAAAGGAACTTTTTCTTTTTTTAAAATTCTACACCTTTCTATGTTCTGTCTTCTGGGATAGTCAGTATTCTGGCAGAGCAAAAACGTACATGATATTACACGTACACATGTGTATATCCTATATACGCAGGGAGAGATTTTTTTTTTTCTCTAGAGATAGGTGGAGAAATCTATTTAGATGGCATATTTTAATTTCAATGGGTAATGTGAGCTTGTGCAATCAAAGTTATCAATTTCTGTCCTTTTTGTTTAGATTTCTTAGTTAAATGTGTTTGTTATATCTACCCCGAGGAGAAGCAACTTGAAAGTGTAGCTTTTGAGTCATCTTATAAATACATCCCTGAGGCTGCGGTTCTTGCCGCTTTAAGCAGTTTTCATTAAAGCAGCCAGCTGCCTCTTTGTGTAGATTGGATTTTTTTAAAGCAATCACTTGTGAAGCCCCGGCCTCAGTTTTGTCTCTCCGCAGGCCCTTAAAGTTGAAGTTTCATTCATGTCTTGGGTCTCTCCGCCGAATCAGACTCCTCGGAGCAACACTGGAAAGAGCCACACGAAAGCACAGGCTTGAATACCTCATAGAGAAAGGTTAAAAAGGAAGCAGAGATCAAAACAATCCCATCTCACAAAAGGTGCATTAAATGCGCCCCAGCAATAAGCACAAATCTTCCAAGTTGGCTTGTAAAGAGAGCACCAGGAGTCTCACGTTTATTGCACCCAGCAATTCTCTGAGCGACTCTCCGCGTCTTTGCACTCCTGGCGCATTTCCTCCTAAAACAACATCTAATGGGTAGATAATAGAGACGCGGAAAGGAGGCGCGGGGATTTCTCCCCCTCCTCCTTTCCTTTTAGCTGCATGAGTCTATCTCAAGGTTTGGAGAGCAGAGCATAAAAAAAAAAAAAAAAAAAAAAAAGATTTTCACCTCTAAACACAACAGGCATATGCAAATATATATTCCCCACCCTAGAGCCGCACGCATCCAAACGCACACAGGAGCGTGCGTTTGGGAAGCGCTCCCCCAGCCCCCCGAGCCGGGGAGGCTGACGAGCGGCGGCTGGAAGCCGAGGCACGCTAGGAACGAGCCGTGCTCTTGTTTTGCTGCTGGAAATGTAGCTTTCTCTCCGGCACGCACGGAGTTGAAACACCAGGGAGCCCAACATCTCGTCAGCCGGAGCCCGGCGCGGCAGCTGGGGGCGGGTGGCGGGCAGGGGACCCCCAGGTGGGGACTTGGGGGGGGCCGGCGGGGGGCGGCCGGAGGACTCCCGCAACCCGCCCGCGTCCTTCTGGATGCACCTGATGTGTATGCAGCACCTCGCCTCCCAGCCAGGACTCAGCTCCAGTTAAGTGGCGCTCTATGTATTTTATAGCGAATATTCTCGAGTAGCTGCACTGCAATGAAGGAGATATCAAGGAGGCCTGTCAGTTCAAAGCTTTTGGGGTTGTTTGAAAATCTTCTTCACGTCAAAGTAAGCAGCCCTAGTATTTGAACAGCTGCTTTGAACAGTGAAAAGGGCTGAGCTGAATCAAAACACTGCAGTGTCTGCCCAAGACACCGCATCACCTTCAACCTGCTTTTATGCGAGCAGAGAAAAGGAAAGAAAGGCTGGTGAGACCTCTAATCCCGCGGGGTCAGCTCCGCCAGAAAGGGGCCACATGACTGTCTCTTTTACATCCCGAGCGGCCCGGACCCGAGCAGCGACCGGAGCCGGAGCCCGTGGCTGGCAGCGGCGAGGCGACAAGACCGGCGGTCGGGCGCTCGCTCCCCGCTCCCCGGCACTCCTCTCCACAGGGGGAGATGGGAGCGGAGGATGCTTAAGGAGCGGTATTAATGACAGGGCTAACAATGATGGGGAGGACGAGGAGGTGGAGTCTGCGGCGGCTCTGAATGCACCGGCCGCGCTCCTCGCTGCTCCCAGCTGCGCCTCCATAGGCGTGCGCTCTGCCGGGGAGGGGGCAGGAGGGACGGCGGGGGGCTCTGCTGGGGAGACGGGGTTTTGTCCGCCTCCTAAGGCCGCGATGCTACTTCGGTAACTGTGATTCCCGTTAGGCCGTGAGATCTGCCGCTGGGCCGGCGGGGGTGAGCGGCACGCAGGACGGTCACCGTAGTAGGCAGCACCTGCCAGGGCCGGGCGGGACAGAGAGGGCCGGGAAGGGGGGGAACAGGAAATGCACGGTTGGGGCAGGCCCGGAGGGGTTTTTCCCCCACAGAAAAGTGTTGGTCGAATCTCGCCGGCCCCGTGTCCCGTCTCCTGGTGGAGGCGAGCCGCGGAGAGCGCGGTGCCGTCGGCACTCCACGGGGACCAGCTGTCCGTGGGGCGTGCACACGCCGTGGGGCCGGGGCACAAGGGAGGTCCCTCGGACGACCACCGGGGTCGAGCGGGAGCACCGCACGCTGGAGGCGCCCGCGTGAAAACCTCGCTCTGAAAACGACGCGCGGCGTGGCCCCTCGTGTCTCGTCCACGCACGAACTTTTGGCAGCGGACCTGGAGGAAGGCTGGTGGGAAAGCCGCCCCCGGCAGAGTTTCGGCGGCCCCAGGAGCGGGAGGGCTGGCCCGGGCGCGGAGAACGGGGCTGCTCTCCCAGGACGGTCCCCGCGATGCCTTGGCAGAAGCCTGCTGCGGACTTGCCCTGTTGTTTTGTTTCAACTCACTGGTCTACACCTAATTGGGAGGAGAGAGACGAGAAAATGAGCATCAAATTATAAAATTCCTGGGTGCCCAGTTGTTTACACACGGGAAACAAAAGGCACAGCTTCACTTCAGAGACACTGACTTCCCTCTCCGCAGCCCTCGCAGAACAGGCAGTATTGTTCTTCCCTCCGCCTGCACCTCGAAGAAAGGGGAAAAAACCCCAAACCTTAGGAAGAATCGCCACTCTTTCATGGACAAAGTTTGCGTCCCCCTCCTCCTCTCGTTCTCCTCCTCCTCCTCCCTCCCTCCCTCCCCTCCCCACCCCCCGGCAGAAGGAGCTCATGATACGCCGCTAAACTAACGAAACGAGGTAACTCCTGCTGCGCCCCTTGTCTCAGGGCACTGGATATCCTGTTTATGCTGCTGCTGTGTATATGTTTATGTGCAGGAGCCCATCCCCCCTCTCCTCCACACCCCCACGCAGAGGAATATTTCCAGGCAAGGAGCCTTTCCAGCGCTCACGTTAAATACGATGATTTATAAACAACTCGCAGAAGAAAGCTGTTTCTTGTTAGTAGTAATAAATTCCCCGGTCCGCCCTATTGTGTTATTTCGATGAAGATAGCGGGAGCCTGCGACGCGCACCTACCCCCGTGAGCGGTTTATTTTCGAGACAAAGCTATGGCTTTCAGCTCAAAAATGGGCAGCGAACTCTTTTCGCGTCGGTCAGCCTGGCGCTGCTTATTCCTAGGAAATACGAATCCAGTTTCAGGGTCTCCTTCCTTCCTGTCCGGCCCGCAACTTCTTTTCTTTTCCCTATCTCCCTCTTTTTTCCCTATTTTTTTTTTTTTTTTCCCTTTTTCCACCACCCTCTCATGACCATCTTCCGCATCCATGCAGAGTCGCCAGCGCCGCTGAGGCGGTCCCGCAGGCATCCCGTCCCCACGGGACGGAACAAGCGGAACAAAACCACCTCCGCAGTGCCGAGGTGCGAAGCCCCGAGACCCCCGGAGGAGCGGTGCGCTCCGGCGACCACCGGGTGCCGGGAGCAGGGCAGGGCGGGCGGACAGGCAGGGGGCCGCCCGCTCCCCGCCCCCGGGGGCGCGGCGCTGCCCGGCCGCCCCGGCGGGGCCGGCTGCGAGGCGGCGCTGAGAAAGTTGAGGGCGGGCAGGCGGGTACCCCCGGCCCGCAGAGCCCGCGCTCCGCGCAGAGACGCGCGTCGGGGCGCGAGCAACAGGAGCCGGCGGGCGGACCGGCGGCGGCGGCGGCAGCATCCTCCCGCCGGCGGTGCAGGGCGGGCCGGGGCGGGGCCGGCGGCGGCTCGCCCCTGCCCTCCCCTACGCTCCCCCCGCCCCGCGGCCGCCGCTCCCCCGCGCCCCGTTCCCCCTCGGAGGTGGGGTCCAGCGGGGGCGGGCCGGGGCGGGCCCGGGGCGGGGCGCGGCCGGCGGGGAGCGCCAATGGGGGGCGGCGGGGGCGGTGGTCTCCGGGGGCGCCGGCGCCCGCCAGGGCGCGGCCAGCCAATGGCGAGCGGCGGCGGGGCGGGGCGGCCGCGCGTGCCTTCGCAGTGGGCCCCGCCGCGCGGGCCGGGGGGGCGCGGGCGCCGCGCGGCGCCCGAGGCGAAAAAGTAGCTGTCAAAAGCGCGGCGCCTTTTACCGGCGCGATCAGTGCGGCTCGGCGAGTCATGGCGACCGCAGCCTCCAACCACTACAGCCTGCTCGCCTCCGGCTCCCCCATGGTGCACGCCGGGCCGCCCGGCGGCATGCAGCCCGGCGGCGGCTACCGCGACGCCGGCGCCCTGGTGCAGGCGGACTACGCGCTGCAGAGCACGGGGCACCCGCTGAGCCGCGCTCACCAGTGGATCGCGGCGCTGTCCCACGGCGGCCCCGGCGGTGGCGGCGGCGGCGGCGGCGGCGGGGGCGGCGGCGGCGGCGGCGGCGGCGAGGCGCCCTGGTCGGCGGGCGCGCTGGGCCAGCCCGACATCAAGCCGGCGGTGGTGCAGGCGGGCGGGCGCGGCGACGAGCTGGCGCCGCGGCCGCAGCACCCGCCGCCGGGGCGGGCGCCGCACCTGGTGCACCACGGCGGCGGCGGCGGAGGGCACCCGGCGGCGGCGGCGGCGGCGGCGGCGGCAGCGGCGTGGCGGGCGGGCGGCGCGGCGCACCTGCCGCCCGGCATGGCCGCGGCCAACGGCGCGCAGGCGGGGCTGCTCTACTCGCAGCCGCCCGGCTTCACCGTCAACGGGATGCTGGGCGCCGGGCCGCCGGGGGTGCACCACCCCGGCCTGCGCGGCGCCCCCGAGGAGCCCCCGCCGGGGCCGCCGCACCAGGGCCCCGAGCACCCGCCGCCGCCCCACGGCCCCCACCCCGGGGCGGCCGGGCCGGCACCGTCCGCCGCCGCCGCCGCGCCCCCCGGGCCGCCGCCGCACCACGACCCGCACTCGGACGAGGACACGCCGACCTCGGACGACCTGGAGCAGTTCGCCAAGCAGTTCAAGCAGCGGCGCATCAAACTGGGATTTACCCAAGCGGACGTGGGGCTGGCTCTGGGCACCCTCTACGGCAACGTCTTCTCTCAGACCACCATCTGCCGCTTCGAGGCCCTGCAGCTCAGCTTCAAGAACATGTGCAAGCTGAAGCCTTTGTTGAACAAGTGGTTGGAGGAGGCGGACTCCTCCTCGGGCAGCCCCACCAGCATAGACAAGATCGCGGCGCAGGGCCGCAAGCGGAAAAAGCGCACCTCCATCGAGGTGAGCGTCAAGGGCGCGCTGGAGAGCCACTTCCTCAAGTGCCCCAAGCCCTCCGCCCAGGAGATCACCTCGCTCGCGGACAGCCTACAGCTGGAGAAGGAGGTGGTGAGAGTGTGGTTTTGTAACAGGAGACAGAAAGAGAAGCGCATGACTCCCCCGGGAGGGACGCTGCCGGGCGCCGAGGACGTGTACGGGGCCAGCAGGGACACGCCGCCGCACCACGGGGTGCAGACCCCCGTGCAGTGAACTCGCGGCGGGGGCGCCCGGCCCCTCCTCCTCCTCTCCTCCTCCTCCTCCTCCTCCTCCTCTCCTTCCCCCAACTTTTGATTGTCCTCTTTTTTTTTTTTCTTTTTTTTTCTTTTTTTAAAATTTTATTTTCTCCTATCTTTAAAAAAAGACAAAAAAATCAAAAAAAGAAGCAAACGCGAAAAAAAAAAGAACAGCAAAGAAAAAGCGAGCGAGCGAGAGGGCGAGCGCGAATCACAGCGGACAGACAGATAGACAGACAAAGCACCTGCACCACACTGTCCCTTAGACGGTAGGAGGTGTGATGCTGTATTTTGACCTTTCCAGGCGAGTGCCCGTGCACGGGAGTGCGGTGGGTACCGCGCACGGGCAGGCAGGCGGGCACCGGCAGGGCAGCGGCAGGCACCGGCAGGGCAGGCGCAGGGCGAAGCGGTTCGCACAAAACTCCCTCACTCGCTGGCCAAAATATACGGCGCTGCCCTGCCGGGGAGGGGGCGGAGGCGAAGGGGGGGCACAGCCACCTCGAGTCCCCTCCGCAGCCCCCTCCCGCCACACAAAGGCAGATTGCATTGTGGAATGTCGCTCGGTGTTGGCACATGCTGCTGTGTTTATTTTCTGTGGATCCCCTGTATGAATATATGTTAGAAAAAAAAAAAAAAAAAAAGGAAGAGAACTGAAAAGCTATCCCTTTTGATGTAGACAGTATTTAACCGTACCAATTTGCACTGCAAGAAAATCGAAGTTTACATAAACAAAATGTTTATTTTTTATTTTTTTTCCCTTCCTTTCCGACCTTAATTTTGCAAATGACTTGCATTTTCCACAGTGAGCGTTAGTCAACCAGTGACCGGTCTACAATATGTTACTGTGTTTTAGCATTTGCTTTATGTGTATATGTGAACTTCTGTTATAAACAAGTATTCTTAAATACGTGTAACGCTTATTTTCTCCGTTTACCATAGCAAAAAGAATTGGTATATGTGTGTGTATGTATACATATGCATGCGTGCACAGACATACATACATACACATATATATAATCTCTCTATATACACATATATATGCACCTCCAGCTTCCACTCTCCAGAGATGTGACTCTCATAACTGTTTAATATATGCCTTCAATGGCAAGAGTCAAGTTTGGAGAAGGGAGAATAATGCAAATTAACAAAGTAAACTTCATTTTCAGGCAGTGTGTCCGGGGGTCAAGGCGCAACCAAAGGGGGAGGAAAAAAAATATGTGCAGCCCTTCCAGACTGTGTCAGTGCGGGCAAGCAAGGCCTGGTGTGGGGAAGGCGGAGAGGGAACAACATGTTTCCAGAGTTTTCCCAGAGAAAGTGGCATTTTCTTGAGAGGGAAAGGGGATTATTTAGCTCCCCCACCACCGCCCCCTCAGCGCCCTTTCCTTCCCCTCCTCCCCCCGCGGCTCCCTTGCATGCCTTTGGCATCCCCGGTCTCATCGCCCGGGCCAATATCAGCCTCCAAACTTTCTTTTATTGAGCAGTTTTACGTCAAGGCAGAGCCAGGGAGAGCCTGAGGAGCTGCTGGGCCCGAGGTGGGGGTCGGGTGCTTACACCTGCCTGTAAACACATGCTGCCCCCTCCTCTCCACAGAGACCGTGTGCATTTCTTTTTTACTTTACTTTCAGTATTTATTTTATTTTATTTTCTATTTCTATCCAGCCCCTCTCCCTCCCCATCCTCCCCTTGTCCTTTGGTCAGATTGTGGTATAATTTATTGAAGGAAAGGACCACTTTTAACTTGGGCAGCCTTGTGTCTTTCACTGGGGAATGAAATGATGTGGGAAAAAAATGCCATTTTTCAATCCGTGTTCCCCCCACCCCCTTCGCTAATAGTTTTAAAGTGCATTTCGTGACATTATCTTGATGAGAAATGGTTAACTTTCCAAAATAAAAAAAAGAGAAAAACCCATGGGGACAAAAAGGAAAAAAAAAAGGAAAAAAAGAAAACAAAAAAGCTCTGAAGGGAAGCAGAGGAGCGGGACCTCGGAGCAGCGCATGTATGTGCGTGTGTCTGCGTGCGTGTTTGTGTACTTATGCACACACACACAGCTATGCATATACATTAGAGGAACTTTATGATAGTTATAAATTCATAAAGGGATCATTTAGTCAGCACAAATGGGTGCTATAGAGACAAAGCATTTTTATAATCTAAAAGTTTACTTAGTTGAGTGTTGGACAATTATGGAGAAAAAACAGTGAAGCATTCTCTCGCAGAACTCTCCTATAAATATTGCATTCAGTAGCTAAGGCTTTAGAATATGTTTCTCATTGTCTTTTAAAATGCCTGTGACACTGGGTTTTCTTTCCTTCTTTCTTTCTCCCTTTCTTTCTTTCTTACTTTCTTTCTTCTTGGTAAGACAGATGATGATTTCTAAGAGGCACATGCATTAGCCTTTTTCCTGGTTTTCCAACAATTGTTAAAAAGATACGGGCACCAAGCTTTTCTCTTTTCTTTCTTTTTTTTTTTCTTTTTTTTTTTTTTTGTTTTTTGTTTGTTTGTTTGTTTATGTGTTGAGCTGCTTGTTATTTAAAGTGTTGAGGACTAGCGCCTAGTGAAGTGAATCAGATCAGGGCAGATCCAGTGGTAAAGGGAGGAAATGAACTTTCAGACACTTATTAATATGTGCGTAAGGTCAGACAACGGAGTCGAGAGGATGTTTGAGAAAGCCTCAAACTCCAAATAGGTTTACTAAAAAAAAAAGTTACCACGCAAACCTTACCACTATGTATATATGTTTAATATTTGTCCTTTGAAATGCAGAAATAGTTTCAATGTTTTCTTTGTCTATTTTTCTTTTTTTTTTTTAAATGCTACCCAGGGAAATATTTTCATATCATTTTTAAGTGGCCTGCCTCAATGTATATTTATTTCTTTTAAAGCAAACAGGTTCTGGAAACTGTTTTTCTGTAGCTTTAAATGAGTAGGTGAACAAAATCTATATGGGATGTAATTTTTTTTTTGTTCAGTCTCTTTAAAAATACTTTGTTTTGGTACATTTGGATGTGCTTGTGGGGAAAAATAAAAACGCAGAGATCCTTATATATTTATGTTAAAGTAATATTTTATTATCTACATAAAACAGAAATGCACAATACCTTCATAGTTTCTTCTAATTATTGAAATATCGTTATTTTATTTTTAAAGATAGCACAGATTTGCATAGTTCTTAAGATCTGGAGGGAGAAAACCCCAGTACTTATACTGAGCTGAGTTCTGTGTAAAAGCACCGCCGTTCCTTTCTATTTCGTGGAATTTTTCGAATAAATTTGATGCGTATACCGAGAGGTTCCACGCTTATAACTTTCAGAGTCTTGAAGGAGAGCCTCGGGAGCTGTGTTCATTGTGTCTCTCCGCAGATGAACCACTGCCGTGTGTTTTGGAGCATTGATTTCTGTGCGGGTAGGGCTGTCCTGCCTTTGATGCTGGTGAGGAGATCTGCTCCTCAAGTTTGTTGCATGTTCTCTCGGAAGGCATGGGGGAGAAGAGATTCGAGTCTTCTCGGTCCCTTTTTATAATTTAACATCTGACTTCTTAAAAAAAAAAAAAAAAAAAAAGAGAGAGAGAGAGAGAGAGAGAAAGAAAGAAAGAAAAAAAGCAAAACAAAAAGGCGGGGCTTAATGATGGGAGTACCGTTTTAGAAGGAAGAACGCGGCTGCCCAGCGGGGCTGAGCACCCCCGGGCCGGGCCCCGGGCCCCGCGGCCATGGCCCCGCTTTCACGTTAGGTGCGGCTCCGTGCGGTGACGAGCGGGTCGGTTTTCCCGGAGGGGTCCCGGCTGGGGACCCGCGGGGCTGGCGCTGGCAAGCGACATCCGAGTGCGCAGTGTTCGCACGCCCGGCGGTGTGTTCAGGTCCTTTTTGGCTGCCTCGGTTTCCTAAGTGCGATATCCTGCTCTTCTCCCACCCCTCCCTTCCTTCACGATAGTTTCTAGGCTTATTAGATTTAATCATCTTTTCTAACTTCTAGTCAATATTACACTCATCCCGAACAGATTCAGCTAAATGATCTTATCAATAGTTTCGAAGAGAAGTGACAGAAAGAAGAAGTGTTTTGTGACCGCAGACGTGCTGACGGGTAAAATGTTGAAGCTGGGTATGGATTTAAAAGTCCTTGGTCAATAGCCCGCGGAACGGGCTGCGGAAAGCGAGCAGCCTCTGCCCTCTGCAGGACACTCGGGTGGGCGCCCAGGGAATATTTCGCCTTTAGCGACAGGGCCCCGCTGTCGGGGAGCGCTCCGGTGTCGGGTGGGCAGGAGGTGACTCGGATGGACGGAGCCTCGCTCGGCGGGGCAGGCCCGGCTCCGCGGGGACGGCCGGCTCAGCCGGGGGCGGGCTGGCGCGGCCGGCCGCTGTTCGGGGCCGGGCCGTCCCCGGCCGAGGTCCCGAGGCTGCTCCTCCGGGGATCTTTGCCCAGCGAGAGCCTGACCTTACGGGAGCGGCTTCGCTCATCCTTCTGGACGTGTTGTGGGGAAGCCAGCCGGTTCGGGGGTCATTCTTTTTGTCTTCTTCGATCTCTCTTTTAAGGGAAGGGAGAGGGGGAAATGGAGCAGTTATAGGATGCTCCTTTCTGCAGGTGGATGTCAGAGTGCGCGGCAGCTCTTTGGGCTCCATCGCTCTCATTTCCAACAGGGACACTCTGTCGTAGGTCAGATGTCAGCAACAAAAGCCCTGTTTGCTCGGTTCGCTCTCTCTCTGGTGGAGGCCGAAACTGGAAGACGAGAGGATGCTGTATATCCTTAAGTCTGTCAGTCCTGATTGTCACCCCCAGTGTCTCCAGCCCCGCAGGGGCGAGAGGCAGTAGTCGGTGCTGTCCGACCGGGGCAGCTCCCACCGCCGCCCAGCTGCGCCGTCTCTCTTGAGAGTGGACAGTGGGGGCCGGGGTTTGGAAAGAGAGAAGCGGAGGAAGGGGAAATAATCCTACAAATTCCCCAGGCTGCGGGGCAGACCGGGATGGTGTCTGGCCAGGTGTTACTCTCGGGCTGGGCAGCTTGTGAGAGCCCCGGCGGGTGCAGAGGCCGCGGTTGGCCCCGGCTCCGCCCCGCCGTGTCTTTCTCCGTCGGGCTTTGTCGGCGGCAGTTCGGGGTTCCCCCCCGTGCCCCCTTCTCCAGTGCCCCGGCTCCCGAGCGCGCTCCTGCCCGTCACCAGGCCGCGGGGGTAGGGCGGGACGGTCCCGGCTGCCTGCGCCTTCTGGGCCTTCTGCCCGCGGCCTCGGACCTGGCCCAGCCTGGGGCTGCTCCCCGCCCTCCGGTTGATCCGATGGGGGAAAACCCTCTGCCCAGGCTGCCTGCCCCTGCTTGCCGGGCGGCCCCAGGCCTCGGGGTTGTCCCGAGCCGCGTTGTTGGAGGTTTGGTGGCTCTTTGTTGCTGTGCCGTCGGTGAGGGGGATAGAGGACGGGTGACCCGGCCTGGGAAGGGAGGCGACGGCCTCCGGTGGGCGATGAGGCGCGGGGGAGAGCGGTCACCGGCGGGCGGGAGAGCTGGGATTGGTCCGGTTTAAACCTCTGGCCTTAGATGCAGCACTGGGGGAGACTGGCGGGCGTGGGCATCGTCTTGAGGAGCAGGGAGTGGGGGTGTGGAAAGAAGGAAACTGCCCGCGGCTTTTTGGCGGTGGACGGGACAGCGGCGGCCTTCTGCTGCCTCCAGAGAGGAGCCTGGGCGTTGGGGTCTGTCTTGGGAATCGTGGCGCTCCCGCCCCCCCTGCTCCTGCGGGAGGATATCTGTTTATTGTGCTTTTCGGAAGGGACGCGGCCTGGGCTGCCTCTCTGGCTTTAAATGTCGAGAAAAGATAAAAAAAAAATTTTCAGAGTTGCGGGCGCGAAGTTGGCACTCTGTGCTCGGAGCATGGCTGGACTGCCGTCGGGGATGTAGGAAGATGCTCCGCAGAAGCCAGTTTGCCCCTGGCTCGGACGGGCGATGCTGGGGGAGTGGACATTTCTCCGGGGAAAATTAGTTAGAGAAAAGCCAAAGCGTGCTTTAGCGGAATTGGTAAAACAAAAAGGAAAGACGCGTCTTCAGACCCGACTTCTCATCAAACTATAGACCAAACAAGTGGGCTTTCCGGCAAGAGAGTCCCAGCCGCAGCGCGTGGATTCTACGCCGCGGTCGGCCTCAGCCCGTGGCCTGGCCCACGCTGTGGGTCTCTTCCTTGGAAGCGATTACCTCTCCCTGCGAACTCCCTGTAAATACCTCCGAAACTCGGCCAAGTGGCCCGAGTGTGCCGGGATTTCACGCAGGGCCCCTGGGGCCGGGAAGGCCACCGCTGCCGGAGCGGAGCCCCTTCCCCCCGCAACCCGGCCACCGCAGCCGCCAGACCCGAGCATCCCCGCGGGACGCAGGGGTCTGATCCTGCCCTCCCGTCGGTGGGCAAAGAGAGAGAGGGATGAGGCAAGGACAGCGGCAGCAGAGCGGCCAAAACCGTGCCGGCGTTGCCGGAAGGAGCGACGGGTCGGCGGCGGGCGCTGCCTCCCCGGCCGGGGTCCGGGGGGCTGGGGAGGGGGCGCCGGGACCCCTTCGCCCCAGGGAGGCGGCTGCTTGGGCCCGTGTCTGCCTGGCCCCGTCCGTGCCCCTGCCGGGGCAGAGCCGCAGCCGGCCCGGAGCAGGAGCCCTGCCTCCCTCCGCTAGTGGGGATGCAAGGCGTGGGGGCCTCCCGGGGAACCCCATCACTTCTGCTGCAGGGCCGGGGCGGTGCTGGCCGTCCCAGCGCTGGGCTCCAGCTCCAGCCCGGCTGCAGCTCCGCCGGTCGTCTTGCACGTCCCGCCCGGCCGAGCTGAGCTGTGCCGCTCCGCGCCTCCCCGGGCCTGTCCGCACAGATGTCAGCTTTAAGGATTAAAAAAAGAGCAGGCCGGTAGGAAGTTGGCGGCCGGTGTTTCACCCTCTCCTCTTCGCACGGCGGTAAATTCTGGCAAGCAGAGGCAGCTTGTAAAAGTGATGACGAGACCGCTCTCCCCCTCCTCTTCCTCGTCCCGTCTCCTCCCGTCCCGGGAGTTGTAAGAGGCGCTCGTCTAAAAGTTAGGACTTGTTTTTAGCCAGCCTGACTCATTCATTAATTCTCTTTCCCTCCTTGATTCATTCATGTCTACAGTCATTCATTGCCAAGTCCATGGAGGCATCAGCTCCTTGGTCAGTAGGGGAGACGTACAAACAAGGATGGTGCTATTTATTTCCCTCTGCCTGTGGATTTCTAAGACGTTCAAGCAGGCACAATCATTAAACTAATTTGTATTTGATTGTTTGGGCGGACGGGGGTGAATTTTATTGCACTAAGCATTCAAGCACGCACGCATCGCTGATTACCAGTATACATTAAATAAAGTTGTTTGTACACATTGTCTTACCACATATAGGCAGTCTTATTATTCTAATTACTCTAATTAGTGCATTGAAATGTTTTCTACTTGATTTGAGGAGACAGTGATTAGTTCTATTACTTCTTTTAACTCTTATTTCATGGAAAACTGTTGATGCATGTTCCAATTACCTTGTTTTTCTCTTTAATATAGCGTGGGCCAAAATTATTATGAAATGATATCGTTGGTGGGTAGAAACATACATCTGTTTTCCCTTTCTAAAAGAACTTCCATTTTTTTTGTAACCACCACCAGCAGATAGAACACTCCCAAAGCGTTCACAAGCAATAATTTCTAGCCAAAGAAGCACGTTTCTTCTTTACAATTTCTTCTGCTAGTGCTTTAGTACTTTGTGGCTGTAGCATTTACCTTTATAATTTTTTTCTGGGTTTTTTTCTAAAAAGAAAAAAAAAATTAGTCTGACATATACTTCAGACAAAGCTATTTCATAAGTTTTAAGTTAAGGTTACTATTAATTGATAGAATCAGTTCATCAAACATGATACTTCGGTAGGGAATTGTAATTAAAACCTTAATCCCGTTTGAGATTTAGTTTTATCTTAAACACTTTCTTGAGGGATTTCCCCCCCTTTTTCTTGGCGGTTGCCGCTTGAAGCACGGTGGAGGCACAAAGAGGAACCCAGACCCCACCAGGGCAGGGAGGTTATTTCGTTATCAAAATACCCATCTTGACTATTGAGCCAACTGAGGTTTTGTGTCGAGTTTTGGGATGTGTGTATGTGTTGGCCTTTTGTGTTGATGTGGCGGCCACTTAAACCCAGACAGTGACAAAGCGGGTGCTGGGGATGGAATCTCGCCTTCCTTTCACGTTACAGACAGGGAGACTGGTTATTTCTCGGTCATAAAATTACTGCGCCTTTTTTTTTGTTGTTGTTGGCGTTTCCCCCCTCCTTTTCACGTTAGTTTGTTAAATAAATACGAAGGGATGGGGGAAAAGTAAAGAAGGGGGGGCGGGGGGAAAGGAAGAAACGCAATCCATCCCTTAAATTCTTAGAAATCCTGGTCTGGAGGGAAATCTATGGAGTTACATAGGTAAATATTGGGCCTAGGCTGCTTATACTTTTAATATTTAAACTGGGATTATAGGGGATCTAAAGACGCCTTCGTAACCTTTGCCAATTGCCTGTGCGAGGAGAAATCCCGCAAGATGTACAAAGGGGTGAGACGGCTTCCCACTGCCTCTGATACACGGCTCGGCCGCTGCTGCGGCTGGGGACCGCCTTTCCCGCAGGGTCGAGGCTGTCGGGGGACAGGCAGCGCTGGGCTTTGGACGGTGTTTGAAGGCGGGGGTCCTACTGCTGCTTCCCGCCGAGCAGCGTCTCGTCCCGCTCCGAGGGCCGGGCTCAGCGCTGGCAGCGCTCCGCTCCGGGGAAGGAGCCACGGGCCGGGGCCGGGAGCGAAGCCGGGATTGGGACCGGGATTGGCCCGGGATTGGGCCGGGACTGGGACCGGGACTGGGGCCGGGATTGGGCAGGGATTTGGACCGGGATTGGGGCCAGGAGCGTGGCCGGGATTGGGCCGGGATTGGGCCGGGATTGGGACAGAATTGCGCCCGGGATTGGGCCGGGATTGGGCTCGGGATTGGGCCGGGACTGGGGCCGGGAGCAGGGTTGGGATTGGGCCGGGATTGGGCCGGGAGCAGGGCCGGGACTGGGGCCGGGATTGGGGCTGGGATTGGGCCGGGACTGGGGCCGGGATTGGGACTGGGGCCGGGACTGGGGCCGGGATTGGGCAGGGACTGGGGCCGGGATTGGGCCGAGACTGGGGCCGGGATTGGGACAGAATTGGGCCTGGACTGGGGCCGGGATTGGGGTTGGGATTGGGCCGGGACTGGGGCCGGGAGCGGGACCGGGGCCGCGCGTGGAGCGCGGGCGCCCCCCAGCGGCCGGCGGCGCCACGGGGACTCCCCCGGGAAGGGCAGGGGCGCTTCCCGCATCCCCTCCCCGCTCCCAGAGCCCTCGCTCTCCCTGCGCACAAGCACGGCCTCAGGGACACCCGTCAGAGAGGTCGCTGGAGCCCGTGGTGCCTCTGGGAGGGGGATGACAAAGTCGTGAGTACGCTTGTCGTCTTCCCTTCCTTTTTTTTGTTTTTTCGTGGTTTGGTTTTGGTTTGTTTGCTTTGTTTGTGTGGTTTTTGGGTTTTTTGGGGGGATTGTTGTTGTTATTGTTGTTTTAAATATACATACAGAAACATTTAAATCCCATGTTAAAAGTGTTGCTTGTCCTGTCGTCTGGATGGGATTAAAAAGAACAACAAGAAAACACCACCCAAAAACACCGGCAAATCCATAGTTTATTTGCAAGCCCCTGAAAACTGGGAGAGATGCTATTTGCCTCCCCTCCTCCTCCTGCTGGGGAAGTGTGCAGTCCCTCAGACTGGCCATCCCTCTTCCAGCTCAGGCATGTTGGATAACAGGACAAAGCTCTGTCACTTCTCCGTGGTGCAGAAGCTGACCCGCGTGGTCCCACGGAGGGGGACACCTGTGGGGCTCGGCTGCTCTGACCACGCTGTGTGTGAGTGGTGTGGCTCCTGCTCCTGCCCTCAAGCTTGCAGGGAGGTAAGCTTGGTATCCCAGCACCAGGTATCCCACAGCCTCCAGGAGCTGTTCCCTGCCCACGGCACATCCCCCTGCAAGCGAGGGCACAGCCGGGGCAGTGGGAGAGGGGCAGGTCCTGGGACCCTGAGCACACCTCTGCCAGTCTCCCTTCTTCTGGGAAGGCAGGGGGCTCAAATCCTGCCATTTCACCAAATGGTGTCCTGTTCTTGCTGAATTCTGGTCTTGCTGAAGGCAAACCACCGCATGTGCCAGACCAGTGTCACCAAACGCCTCCAAAAAAACCACAACAACCCCAAAACTCTCCTTCCATTGGATGGATCCCCCATTTTGCAGGAACAGAGATCTGGGGACAGCCCTGGTCTCCTGTAGGGCCTTTCTTGTGCTGGCTGGGTGCTGTCTTTACGCCCAGGCCCACAATGGCCTCCCCAGGCCCTCTGAGAGGTGTCAGGAGTTCGGCTCTGTATGGGCCCAGGCCCCACCGCAGCATGGGCTGGTACGACCACACAGGTTTACATCTTGTGTTTATTTCAGTGCTGCTGGTTTGTAACTACCACTTGCCATGCTGTGTATGTAGGTGCTGAAAATGTTAAAATATTGTGAATATCAAGAACCCAAGACATTCAGACATTCTGCTACAGCAGACTTCATTGCACTGAAAACTGATAAGTGACATATCACGATCTCAGAGTCTCTTGTTAACTCAACAAGCAAATTGAGCTGAAACAAAACAAAACAAAACACCCAAGACAGATTAAGTTTTAGAAAGAAATAAGCATTCTGCACAGAGCTAATCACACTACAGACAGCCAATACTGTAGCACTGAGCAGACATGGGAGAAAAATAACCTGTTTTCCAGCTGAACATCAATGCTGGACTTGTACAGATAACAGAAATGAAATGCTGTGGGTACAGCAGGAATTGCAAAGGTAAGCCATGGCTACATCTTCAGCTACAGACCAAGTCTGTGTCTGACCTACCTGTGGAGATAGCTCTGCTCACAGTAGGCAAAAATCATAACAAAGGTTCAGCCTCTAAAGGGAAAATCTGGCTGTGTTCCAAGGACCCTTCCTATAGTAGCTGATAAGTAAGGATTGATTTATTTGCTAATAGGTCTGAGGAGCTGGAGAACACTGGCCTTTTGCATACTAATTTTGTGTACATGCTCAGTATATATATCATATCCCAAACCAGAGGTTTTTGATTTTGGATGGAATCAAGGCCTTTAGCTTAAAGCGGTCCCTCATTTAATCATGCATGTCTTGCTCTTTGAATTGAGCAAGAAAGAGGACAGACAACCCAGCCTGCCCACATGCCTTGTGTAGCCAGCCAAGAGAGATGAGTGTTTGAGAGGACCTGCAGAGAAGCCTTCAGTCCTTCCGGCTTTGGTCCTGCCTCCTCTCCAGCTGGCCATTCAGAAATGCAGGCCCAACCGCAGTAGGGGACAGGTCACTTGGGGTTTTACATCTATAGCTTCAATTTCACACCCCTTCACTTCCCACAGGCTCTACCCACAAGGCTGAAATCAATCTCCCTCTCCCCTGCCTGGCCCAGCACCGTGACTCTTGCTCTCCCGCCTCTGTATCTCTAGTGAAAGGGCAGAAGGGGACTTACCCCGAGAACACACACATAATCCAGCAGCTAAACCTCAGCTGCACCTTCAGTTAATTCCCCTTGGCCTGAATCCAAGGCTTCCCACATTCCAGCACTGCTGTACTGCCAGACTTGGACCTAACTCTCAGCAGAGGAAATAAGGCTAGCTGCAGCAGGCTCCTACTAGTCCTAAACACACAGCCTACATGGCCACGGGCTGTTATGGGCAGGAGAAAGCCCCATCATTTACATGTGCTGAACAACTTCTAGTTAAGGTAAAATTCAGCAGTGACCAGAGAGTCTGGGGTAAGAAGGACACACCGTGGAGTTTGCAGGAGTCCTTAGAGGCAGCGGCTGCAGCAGCTGTGAGTGTTGTAAAACACGAATAACAGCCTCATTGAAATGTTACAATTCCAACCTGTTTCCCAGTACAGAAGAGCATCCCAAGGGAATATGGACCATTTTCTCATATCTGTTTTGAGACAAGATATAGCATTGCTATTTCTCGGCCAGAGGGAACAGCCTCTGCCTTCCCTGGATACATCCTGCTGTTGTGTGTGAACAGAGCCACAACAGATATGAATCATTCAGCAGCAGACAGAAAGATGCAAGAAGCTGGAATTCCCTCACTCTTCCAAATTTAAGCTCATTATTTTAGGAGACTTCTGGGGAAAAGTGTTTTTTATAAGGAGACAGTGCTGTTCTGAGGAAAGAGATATGCTCGGGCGCAAGGCAGTATGTGTACTTCCTTGCAAAGAGAGAGGAGATTGTATGCGTTCCCTTAGTCTCCTACAATATTTAAGGGAAATGAAAGATGTAAAAACTGCCTAAGGACTGTATATTTAGGAAAAGGCAAAAAGAGGGGTTGTGACCCCACCCCCTCAAAACTGACTTCTTCCCATCAGGTGACAGACAGCACTCGATCATGAGCTGGAGATCCTTAACCAGTGCCTCTTTTACAAAGATCTGCCACTGAACGAAGGAGACACAGATGTGAAAGTCTCTATACCTTTTGGAGAGCAGCAGAACACTCATTGATCAATATTTTAACTTGAAAGCTGCCATAATTCTCTGAAAAGACTGAATTATTTAAAAGTATAGATATAAAAAGAGCAGACCAGCATTGTAGATCTCTCAGTTTGATCAGTGCCCACAATATTTTGATCTTACAAATCCTTTCTCTTGGCCAATTCAAAGACAGTGATTTGCTCTTGCATAACATTTTTCTCCATGAGTCTCATTATTAACAGATACAGTAAATACTAGAATACTTTCCATTTGTGTGACACACAAATGGAAAATTAATCAGAACAGTTTTAAAACTCCTCCCCAGCAGCAGCTGGGTCAAGCAGCAGCCACAGCACTAATAAAAACATAGTCTGGGGCACCTGAAGGTTATGTCTCACCATTCTTTTGTCCCTTCCACAATCACTTTAAAAAGAGGAGCATCTTATATGCACTAGGTAGGGCTCCTAGAAAAGATATCTGCTGGGGGAATGGAAGTTACTGCAAGGCATTGTATCAAGTCTATCCGTGAATGTTATGGGGGAAAAAAAAATAGACACATGTTGAAAGTAGCATGTCATCACCTTCAGTGAACCCTCCCTGTGACAGATAATTTTGCAGACAAAACCTTTGCAACTACTAAGCAGAAACGATGACAAGAACACAATGAAGATTTCTCTAAACAGAGGTACCACACAGTAAGTTTTCTGAAGTTTATCCCAATCACAGTGATTTTCTTCTAGATTCTTCTGTGCTAGGCCTTCTGTTCTACAGGAATATTAATATTTATTATTAGACATGAGTACTAGAAAAGATAACCTAAGTAGGTTGCCAGTCACATCTTTCTATCACATTCAGTGTAGTTTTTAAATACAGACAATTTAATACCAATTATATAATTTTTATTTTTTTTTAATATTTTGTCTGTGGTGCACTTTGAGCCCTGAGCTTGTAGCCACTTAAGAAGGCTGAATCTATGCATGATTCATCCTTTTCACAAAGAAATGATGGAGACTGCATCACTGGGCTCCAACTGCATTTAGAGACCTATTGGCCTGAAGTCTGAACTGAAATTGTGCATTTGCATCCAGAGGGGTGGACATGACCTTGCTACAAAAATGCTGCTGTGTTTATTTTAACTTCTGAAGATACTTGTCAGTTCAAAACTGCCTGGTCATGGCATCAAGGCATTTTTATTTCTAGCTCTAAAAACCCTGTGAGGGAGAGCATTATGTTAATATCTATTTGTAACAATAATTGCATATGTCGTATATAATGACACATGATTTTACCAGTGAATAAACAACTGCAGCATGCATGGTATCAGATCTACAGCGATCTGTTTAAATTTCAGTCAAGATTGACAATTGCCTTGAAAAGTAACAGAGATAAGTTTGCATTTTTAATGTTTTCACAGAACACTAAGCTTTCCTCCCTCCATCTGGACACAGAGCAGGTAAAAGGATGGGCATGGAGAACACATAACTCCTTAAATTGTCCAAATAATAATGCACATCTGCCAAACAATAATAAAGAAGAATAATAAAAAATAAAGAAGGGTATTACAAACTCTCAGGCATTAAAGTCCACAAATCCTGAAATATTTTGAAGTCTGGCTTTATCTGTGTAGGTTTTTAAACTGTTTGCATTATCAGAAGTGTCACACAGAGGAAAGACAAACACCTGACATATTTCAGATTTTTGTGTGAATTTTCAATACTGTGAAACAGGCATCACGAGAAACAGGGCCTTCAGAAACAATGCCTGAAACTGTACTTTAGCAGGTGTCAAAAGTCATCTGTGTTTTGTCCAGATGCACAATACCCAGGTCCAGTCTTGTTCTTACACTTCTGGATAATTGTAAGCACCAGCAGCTCTAAGCTGATGCTAGAAGACAGTTTTAGCACATTTGAAATTACACTGGCCTGAGGCAAACCTGTGATACAAAAGCAGAACCCTTCAGGAGGTGCTGGAGATTAAAGGTCTTATTAAGAGTTTCTTTAGAGATGTTAGAAAACTCAAAGCACTGTAACTGGTTAAGTTAATTGCCCTGAACAATAGGCACTATCAGGAGAACCTAACACTCAAAAAATTTGTCCAGAAGAAAATGGGTTCTGATTAAATGAACATTAGCTTTGGAACCCATAAAACCACTTTAGATAACTCATCAAAAGGAGGACAAACTCTTAGCAAAGCAGTTGCTCATTTTCAATTCAACATGTGGGCTGTTCTTGACAAGTTGAGTCCAGCTGATAACCTGTCCCTTTCTGGTGCCCACTTCAGAAGCTGCAGAACTCTTAACATTTTTGCTAAATTCAGAATTTATGATGTTACTTAAGTTCCACATTTAAAAGTAACTGTACCAGTACATACATAATTAAAGGGATCAAGAAATACCTTATGGTAACATAATTTGCACTAGACTAGGAAATTATCCTTGAAAGAAATTCAACAATTATATTTTTCTTGGAGGTCTCTCTTGGTACATTGTAATCTCCATATTCTGCTTTATATCCCATCTGTCTACATACATCTGTTGTCTCTTGCTCTGTACCACAAACTGTTTCAGGCAGTGAAGCATCTATTTTGTGTAATACACCTAGCTCCATGTGCTTTCATAGGACTAGAGGAAGCTAACCATTAAACAATTACACACTTTTCTATTAAAAAAAAAAAAAGAAAAAAGCTAGGTTATGAATTCACATCCCCAAAAACATCCAGGGTGTCCTATTTCAAAATGAACAGTGATAAAAATATAACCAAACTGTTCCTGGGAATGCATCATATTGTGTTGTATTACATTGTTTTTAAAAAGGAATGCAGAAAAGGTCAATGAATGTAGACAAATAATTTATTTTTTATTTATTCATTATTTTATGTACACTTGGCATTTTGCAACACAGTCAAAGGGAAACAAATTAAGTGCAAAGCAAGATAAATATTATAGGTTGAATATATTTTAACACACTTCTGTCATCTCTAAATTAGCAGACACTGACAACTCAGGGAGAACATTAATTTCAACTTCTTTATACTGGCAGTAATGGAGTAAACTGCACAATACAGTATTATGACATTTTAAATTATCCAACACAGCAGAAGAAAACAGGCTTAATTTCCTAAATAGAAATAATTGGTTACCTTTTAAAGATAGGAAGATTTTATCTTTGAATTAGCAATATAAGGCATTAGATTATTTCTCCGTAATAATTTAAATTCTTCACGAATATAGGACTAGCATGTCTGTTTTGTGTGTATGTATGTGTTCAATTCAAAAACATGCATCAAATGAGGAGAAGGCAGGTATCCATGCCCACGCTGTGTCTGCAAATGCAGACACCTTTGGGTTTACACACAGAAAGAAGATACAGTAGCCAAATCCAAAAAGAAGGACTACACCAATAACATTACCTTCTACTTAGTCAAGCAGAACACAGACCAGAGGAAAAATCTTGTTTTGAAATGTAATCAAGTACTTGCCTAAGTATAAAAGAAAAGCATGAGTCTCAGAGAGGAATATTAAAAACAAAAATATCTGTTAAGATAAACACTGCTAGTATACTAAGAGGAGCACAAAACTAAAAGTGGGGCTAATTACTGAATAGGAGCACAGAAAACAGATTTGGAATCTAAGACTGCGCATACAGAAGAGCTCTTGGAATACTGACCATATTTAGGACTCCAGAGGAGTGGATGTTAGCTTCATGGGCCAATGCAGCTTAAGATCAGGAAAACAGTCCTGAAAAACACATCTGAGAACTGCTGCCCTCCCTCCAGCTTAGTTTTGCTAACCACTGCCTTCACCATACTTTAAATATGCTTTTATTAGCCTTTCTAATCTAAACCTTCCAACATCTGTTTGGAAGGAAGGATTTTTTGGGGGGAATTTATCAAAGCCAGTTAGGACCTGAATGTTCTCATATGTTCACAATGGTATTTTCCACTTTAGGGCTTGAGCCACCATCATGAGGTGCAAATAAACAACTTCACTTTGGATGCTTTTGTGGCACAGTACTGAGATGAACTATGTAAAAATTAAGAAGCTTTGGATCACAATCAAGAGTGGCTATCCTCATTTATGCTAATTTGAATTAAAGCATTTGCACAACCAGCACGCTCCCACCTGCTGCTTGTTATTCTTTAAATTGACACTAAATGCCCCCTTCCTTCTGCTGGCTTTAATAGCCAAATTGGGAGGGTAAAAAAACCACCAAACAACCAAAAGGACAATTACTAGAAAACAAGCAGTTTTCTAGATTTAACCAAGATATTTTGTAGGGAGCAATCAGATCCAGTTCAACTAACAAAGCAAAGCAAGTGGTGGCCTTGGGTGGAAGCAAGTCAAACTAGGGGACTAATAGAGAGCACCAAGGGGTAAGCAACCTCTTACTCTGAACCCACTCGTGCTAGCTTCCAACAGAAAATTTATTTGGTCTACACAGACCTCTGCTTTTCCAAAGGTCAATTCAAGACCTCAATTGAAGACTAATCTGATCTGAATTACCCTATAGAACCTATCTACTCAGTGACAGGACCCTAGGAGACTAGTGTCCTAACTTTAATATCTACTCTAGATATTTAAAATTCAATTACATAAATATCCTCCAGCTACAGAAAATGTGCTTAGAGGCAATTATCCCTTTTGTCCTTCTCAACTTGTTGTTACAAAAAGGCATAAAGGCATAACTTGCTTCTGGTGCTTACAGGCATAGCATGCACAGCACAGGTATTTACAGATAGTGTCTGGAACTATTCCCTCTATTGCTGCTCTTCCACCTTTACAGAAATTAGTTTCTTTAAAAGGTAATGCAATAGGAGTTTCTTGTTACATTACTCAAACTCATATTGTGGCAGAAAATGGAGCTTACTATTAAATCATAAATATAATGCAAGTATTTTGTTGCTGGTTATGTGATGGGAGCCAGGGAGAGACCTATTATGTTTAGATGAATCCAGGTGCTGGGTTTAGGTATTTAAATGTGAAAGTCTGGATATGTCCTTCCTTCTCATCTGCACATATGAATAAAGGTGAGTAGGAAATTTCCCCAGGCAATTTACACATCTCACTTCCAGAGATCAGGCCAATATCCACAATCCCCATCTCCAGCATCTGCCTGGCAAGGACATGAATGCAAAAGATGCTGAAGAGCTGCAGTTGCTTTATGTTCACTAACAAAATCCAGGAAGATCACCATCACACAGATTTTACTATGACAGCTGAAGGACATCTGTAATTGTCTGTATGCCAAAGTTAAGTAAGAAAGTGCAAGGTCTCCCTGTGAACACATCAATTCCTGGCTATTTTAATTTACTTTTAGCAACTATTCCAAAGTAACTTCAAGAACAGACTAGCCATTAGTTTCCAAATCCTAACCAAGCCAGCTATTTTCTCTGCTCATTTCAGAACAGTGGGTATGTGTAAAAATCTGTGGCACTCAAGAAAAATCTGGAGAGACCAAGGTCTGATAAAAGGGAATCCACCTTCTGATGGCAAGCAGACAACTCCTGACAATGGTAAAATAGTAAAAATACAAAAGATGGGAACTCGCCACAATTATACATGGTACCTCCTTAAAACACTCATATCTCAGTTTTTCATAAACTTGGTCCTCTTTCTCACCTGAACTCAAACATGTGTGTTTGACACTACGAACAGGTAACTGCTGTACTCAATTTCCAACAGAGTAAGGAGGAACTGTCACCTAAACCATGGCCATCCTAATTCAGTGTAAGGTAGTAAGGTAAGTGTAAACAAATACTAAAGATATACAAATTTAACTACTCCTAGTGTATTATAGACAACTCAGTTTCTATCCAGAAACTATTGCCAGTGTCCAAAAATAGGGTTTTCTTAGTCCTTGGTGTAACTTTCAGGCTTTGGAATGACAATCATACTCCCATAAAACAGCTGTCTGTTTTTTATGATACCCCTGCATCTGATCTGCACGTTGAAAACATTACCAAAATTTTATTCCAGTTAAGTTCTATTTAGATTTTCCTGCTCAAAGTAACAAAAAAAGGAAACATACAAGATTCTTGTGTCTGTTGTCAAAATGACAAGTTCCTTAGGATAGGTATTCTTTCTCTTTCCCTGTCTCCACCTTCTTCAGCAATTAGTACAATGAAGCAAAGAAACCAACCACAGGTGTACCTCAGATCATGGAACAAAGAACAGATGAGGCTGGAAAGGAACATCTGGAGGTCACCTAGTCCAGCCTCCACCAGCTCAAGTAGGGCCACCCAGTCAGTTGCCCAGGACAATGAGTATCTCCAAGGATGGAGACTCCACAAACTCTCTAGGCAACCTGTGCCATAAAATGTGTCATCTTGTGTGTTTCAGTTTGTGCCCATGGTTTCTTGTCTTGTTCATGGGCATCACTGAGAAGAATCTGACTCCCTCTACTTCATTCTTCCCCTCCATCAGGTATACCTATACATTGATCAGATTTCCCTTGAACCTTCTCCAGAGACTTTACTCTTTACTTTTACCATTTTACCCCTAAACTGCAGTTTGTCCTCAGAAAAGGACTAGCTGCAAAAAACCTGAGCAATTAAGTCTTACATGCACCTCTGTGTACATGAAATAGTTTCATTAAATAACAAAAAAACATGATTTCACAGTGGTAGTCAAAGAAAAAAATATTTTTATGTAGTTGATAAAAATGAAATGAAGAGACATCGTGACTTACTGCACAAACATGCACATGAAAGGTCAATATTAAGAACACCTAAATGGTAAATCTTGATTTAGAAGTATGAGCATGTGATACTATGTGGAAAGCTATGTTTCTGGAAAGGTAACAGCTGATCTAGAACAAGGCACTTTCCTCACATCTATAAATAGCTCTGGCTACCCTTCCATGCGTTTCCAGATAAATCTGATTAAGTCCCCTTTTTCTTTTCTCAACTTTCTTGATATTTGCAGTTCTTCAGAATCTAAGGAAAATGAGTTTTCAAATAGTTGAGGATATTTTAATTCTTTTATTTTTAGAAAAGGTGAACAAAACATGCAACAGAAAAATTTCATTCCTCACAATGGATGCCTTTCAGTTTAGGACGTCTGTCCTACCTGCACCATTTACCATCCTTAAATGAAAACATGACAAGGAGAAACCAGAGCTATGTAACTCAAACAAAAATAACAGTATTCAGTCCATCAGCTGAAAAGGAAAATTTCACCACTGCCTCCTATTACAGAGGCTGAATCTTCTTAAAGAGACTCCTCCTGCCGATGCCATTCTCTGAAGCTCATGAGGATCTGTAATGTGCAACACTCATTCATCTTCCTTTCCAAACATCAGTTACCACAACTTGTCCTGTGCCCAGCAACATTTATTTCAGAGCACCTTCTTGCATTTCAATATCAAGTCAGAGATCTAAAAATCACAGAAACCATCATCTCAGGAAAGGACTAATGCCTTCATTTGGGAAAAAAACATTGACTATGTCTGACACAGCATGTGCAGATACATTAAACTAGGGTTTCTAGTCTAGTAATTTCAAAAGCTACAACTTACAGAATCATTGTTAAAGAGCAATAATGAACAAGTAAATCATATCTATAAAGTCGCTCCCATAGTCCATAATAAAATGCTACATTTTATCTAGTTTTTGTAAATTTAGCAGTCCTGCTGATGTGACATGGGAAATATATCCCATAAGATGCAATAAGTACACACAGTAAGAACCAGGACTCGGCACACAATTTTTGCAGATGCACAGTGGGTGACATTTCTGATGACAGTAGAGCAGTTAGACTACTCAGTCTTAATTATAGCAATATGAAAGATTACCAAAATAGTGGGAATTCATTAATTTTGTTTGCCTGTTCACTTCATGTATTTACAGAACTATACATACAGCCAGTTAGGTACATGAGATGTTGGAACAGGGAAAGAGGATGCATTTCCAAAAAAACCCAAAGCCAAAAGCCAAATGAATGAAATAAAACAAATTATATACCACAGACATTGGCATGGGGCAGAAGCAGATCCTGGCATTAAGAAAACTCCTCAAGGTTGTCAGAATTTCTTTTTTTTTTTGCTTCTCTCTGGAATTTGGAGGGTTTGAAGGTTTAAGGATGGATGGTGTTGTTTCAATCTTGTTTTTCAAGACAGGTAGTACAGCACTGGATGGAATTAATCTCAGTTTAGTATCTAACCTGAGCTAAATCACAGCTTCCACAGTCTCCAGAGAGGCTCTCTAGAACATGATTCATTCTACTTTCCTTAAATGTCTGCCATAGGAGATTAATAACTCTCTAGAGGTGCCCAGATTCCCCCCCTTGAAGTAGATGTCTAACTTTCAGAGAACTAACATTCAGTGAGGTGAATTCTACTCACTGTGCACCCTGATTACTCAACATCTTGTATCTGGAAAACTTAGCATAAGAGTTCTAAGGAAATACAAAGGTTTAGGTAGATTTTGCTGTTTGTTTGTGGGGTTTTTTTCCTGAAACTTGGACCTCCAAGTACATGGGGGCTTATAAGGTCCAAACTCCCACACAAAACTGTTCTATGTAAGTCAGGCTTCACTAATGGACTTAATGAGTGTACAATTTAAAGAACAGAAACCCCATCTATTTAATAGAGCTATGTAACAGACAGCTCAAAATTATGAATACAAGTAAGTACACTACTGAATTAAAGCCTTAAATAGTAAAATTATCATTTAAAATTACCCAAGGAATTACATCTTTACCTTCAGGCCAACCCACATCAATTTCATACAGAGGATATGGAAGCCCCCCCTTTAGTTTAAAAACAGGAGCAGTTCAGAGAAAACCCCTTTTTTTGGACATGTTAGTCATGTTTTTTAATATTTGTTGCCAAAGCACATCTTTTACAAAGCTTCAGAACAACAGATAATCCAACAACAGGATTAAAAAAAGTAATACACTTAATAGCAGAATTTAGATAACATGACTGAGGGACAGTCTAGTAATGGAGATGACAACACAACTCAAGAGTAATTACATTGCTCAAATGGAGGAATTGATATAATTCATTTTGGATTAAATCAAACTAAAATATAAGTTTCCCTCTATACAACTGCTTCACAAGGAGACAGTCCACAGTAGTTACCGGACTTTGCATTCACTCTTCATACCCTGCAACACCTTTCATGAGCAGACAAACCAAAAGGCACTTGGAAAAGCAACATTGGAAATCCAGCACATCTCCTGTCCAGGCTTTTCCTGCTGCATGGGTGGAGATGAACTCAGTCTTCAGGTAGAGTAAAGCAACAGTTGAAAGCAGAACTGCTATGAAACATCTTTTGCTATTACACTCACTTTACAAAAGTAATTCCTACATGAAACACTTTGAGATTTATACATATACGTTTATGTATGTACACACATCCAAAAAAAATTATATTTACACATGAACATATGTGTGTATCTATATATAATTTATGCATACATATGTATAAATAAATAGACACACTTAAGTAAAAGATAGCAGAACTAAAGAGACAGTGACCTATTCTTGCTTCTTTGTGACATATAAGGAAGATCTAAAAGCAAGTTTGTTTCTTTATCCCACAAGTATTACAAATGTCAAGTCTGGTCTAACTTTGTTTTGCTGGAAGACTTCTCGGACTTATAAGGCTATAGTTAAAAGAGCTTCTTACTCTCTAACTGAAAGTTGAAGTCTACAACTAAATAGGAAGTTACAGCTATGTAGGAATTAATTTCCAATCATTTTTCTGCTCTTTGAATTAATTATATGTTTGCAATAGCTAAGTTTTAAACAACCCAAATAAAAAGTCAACTTCACTTTATCTTCCAAGTGAAAATAAAGAGTTCCTGAAAAGAACAATTTCAAGCAGAAGATGCAACATAAGAAAGAAAAAACTCCTTCAGTGTGAACAAAATTTCAATTTAAACCTTCTTTACACTACCTAAAAAGCAACAGAGAATGAAATTTTTTACACATACATGATTACAAAAACATGTATTTGATTCACTGATGAGAAGTTAAACTGTATTATCTACCAAATTTACCAGTTTGAAGGCACAATGGCTATCACTTCATCCACATCCCATTCTATTTACAGTGAAAAACAAACAAAACTGATCTCTATAGAAAAAAAAAGGAGATAAACACAGAACAACCCCTGAGAAGTGAAATTTTACAACAAAAACATTTGTTTTGAAATTCTTTTCTTTGTAAACTCCCATTATCTGTACCTGTGCTCTCCTGTAACTAGAATAATGTTTAATACTCAGTTACAAATGAAAAATATAGACTAAAAGAAGTTAAAATTTCAGAGAAAAATAAATGAACCCAAACATGATTGAGAGAAATAAGGTCTCACAGAGAATCATACCAAAGCTGACATCTTTCAGTGTGGAAAAAAAAAGTAAATCAATCTAAAGTTCTCTGACAATGCCTAGATTTCTAAAGAAGAAAAAAAATGGAATGGCATAAACTAGTTGGAAATCCCATAGTGCCATCTGTGTGGAGGAAAAAAATCAAAAAGCCAACTGTGCGTGCCCTTCTTTGGATCTGGAATTCCCCAGAGATTTAGCAAAATTTAAAAATCTGAAGAACTACGTCTTTCAGTAAAATCATATAAATGTTCTGTAGCTATTTCATGACATGGTTTATAAAGTATTGGCACCAGCACAAAGAGTTCAAAGGAGTCATTCAGGAGTCACAGAGATTGTCACATTTTTAACGATTTGCAGCAGTCCTCTAGTAGCAGTTGGTTATTTACTGCATGAACTGAAGTGTTCTTTGTCACTGATCTTCAGTACAATACTGTACTTCTCTCAGGCAAAGTATTTTTCTTCTTATTCCAGAAGGTAGTAAGTGCCATCAACACAAGAATAACAGAACCAGTATCAAAAGACAGCCTATATTTTATGGTCCATATGCATCAACAATGGCCAAAAAGGTAAAATTCTAAACCAAAGCTGTATATAGCAACACACTCTAGCAGTGGTATTCAAGGAAATAAAAGAGAAAAGCTTCATCCAAGAAAGTGCAAAAGGAAGAAACTTCCAGAAATTGTCCATCAACACAGCTTTCCTTCTTCAGAGGTTAAGCAGTCTTAAAGAGAGAGTGCAACAGTACTTGGAGCTACACTCCTCTTGGAAAAACAAAACAAAATCCCAAACAAAACAAATCCAGTACAAAGTTTGGCTATCATAAAATTATCAAATCATATTGCCTTTGTTTCAAACCCATAATATTTTCATTGCTGTTTTACTGAACAAGGGTGTTTGCTTTTACACCTGACAGTAGATTTGATGCCAGTGAAAGGACAACTGCTAATGCATTACTCTAAAGTTCTACTTTCCATGGTACTCTGCACAATAACCAAAGGCATCACAAATCAAGTCTTGACCATGACAGAAACCTGAAAAAGAAAATGACTCTGGAGTTTTTTACACATTACCAGTTATGACATTAAGTACCTGGCTTAAACTTTGTATCTCAATATCAAGAAGCAGTTGTCAATTTTATCTTTAATTTCTGCTCTAAGTTCAGGTGGTCCAGGTTCTTGCATTTACCTGCTGTGTTGCTTAGGCTGGACTGTAAAACACCACTACTTCTATTTCAGGTGAAGGAAGGGAGAAAACTGTGTCAGATAGAATTCACTGCCAAAACTCAAAGAAGATAAAGTGCCTTTTCTATCTGTTCTTATACACACTTAAACTGGTTTTCAAATAACTAATTATAGGGCTGATCATAAAATCTTATGCTGCACCAAACTAGAATGCTACAATATCTGTGTATGTATATACAAATACATATGTATACATTTATATATACGCACACAAACACATGAAAAGGAAGCACCCATATTTTCCTTACTGATAAATATTGAACTGCTTTCACCTGGATATTAACATAGTGTGTTGTGTATAACACCCTGTGAAGGGACATTTAAAAAGACATTCATTTGCTTCTCATTAAAGCCAGACATATGGCTAGTACTTAAAAACATGCAGTACCACCAATTAACAGAGTAAAATAATTCTTAGGTACAATATCAACTTTAACATAATACATTTAAATGTATTTTACCCATTTTTGTAGATAATTAATAGTTTCCACTATTTTATAGCAGATTTAAATTCTCCTTAAAAAAAAACAGCACAAATTTACAGGAAAACAACTCCGTCAAACGAGTTCCACAGCAGCATATGTAGGGAGTCACTGGGTGAAACTCTTTTTTATGAACACATTAGGAAAGTTGGCATTCAGTTCTAGCACAACTCTATTATCGATCTGTGAACAGAAGGACACATCGAGTAAAGAAAGATCTTTACAAGACTCCAGCAATTTTCTTAAAGATGCAGGGCTCACCATCCTTGTTCCTGTTCAAAAAGAAAACAAAACAGAATTGTAAAGTTACCAAGAATAGTGGAGGGATTTAAGCTGTTAATACCATGTCATGAAAAAATGCTACTACAACACAACTTTTATCTAGATTATTTAAATTAGTTTTCAAATTAAAAACTTCTCAGAGAGCATGTAGAACTTCTACCTTTAAAAAGCCTAGAGTATTTTCTTAACTGCTTAAGTCACCATCATTCCCTAACAGGGGGCAGCTTAACGACGTCAAGGGGAATCTCTTGCTACAGAAGCCAAGTACCCAGAGCCACAAGACCACACAGGGACCAGACTCTGGGCTCAGGCAGCAGCATGGAATGCTACAGTCATGCTCTCATGGTTTTCCTGTTGAGCACAGAGACCATCAGCACAGCAGAAAAGTGACTGGGGGCTACTCCAAAAGGCATCAGCAAGGCTCCCAGGGCTCTAAAGCAAGTGTGGGTATTACACACATGCAGGGACACTTGTTCAAGAGACTGCTGATCATACATACATGTATGTATAAAACACACTAATTAAACCCTGCTAAAAACAAGACCACAGTGGCTGAACTCCCAAGTGTCACACAGGGTCAAATCAAGCATAGGATTCAGTCAGAAACCAAATAAATTTATGTTTATAAGCACAAATCCATGCAGCCATTACAGCTGATGGACATACAGACAGTCCAGTCCATTGTGCTTAGCACCTGATTCATTTGACTGGGCACTGCGGTGTGAGTCAGCTGTCTGGAGTACTCGGTGCCCCTTGGGGACCTTCCACCGTGTAGGACATCCACACACAGCTGGCAGACAGGACACTGGACCCAGAGGAGATTCATGCCTTACAGGGAAGGCTGGAAGCCTGGCAAGTTACTCTTGGCAAGTAACTGAGCCTGGGTGTCTACAGAAGGCTAAACTGCTCATCAAGCTTTCCCTCTAGAGAGTTTATATATCCAACACTACTGCAGAAAACTGCTGGCAGACACTTCAACTCACACAGCTCCATCTTCAGCTAACTAGCACCCCAAAAAGCCATCTAGTTCAGGATCTTGTCTAGGGTCAGGGAAAATTATGTTCCCTACACTCCTTACCTCCCCTGCACAAAAAGAAGTATATTTTTTAAAGTAGATTTTCACTGGTGATTTGTCCCAGTTGGCAAAATTTATAATTTTAGTGTTTCTAAAGCTATCTTTCATGGATTCTACTATTTTTCTGAATTTCTTTATACTTACAGCCCCTTCATAAGTTCCACAGTTTAACTACATAATGTCAAAAAAAAAAAGAAGAGAAAAACCAAAAAACTCCAGCCTATTAATTGCAATAATTAAGATGCAATGAAAGAAGTAGTGAGATCATTCCCAGTTCACTATTTCTAAATCACTCATACTCCCATGCACATCTCTTCTGTGCCCTCAAGGGAATCTGTTTTCCAGACTCCCTTGCATCTCAGAATGACCCCTGTTGTGTTGTTTCTGCACTAATTTAGTACTTTTGAAACTGGATGACCAGAACAATACAGTGCACTGAGCACATAGTCAGTAATTTTGTAATAAGTCTTATGGTGTTTTCTCCATTTCTTGTCTAAGAAACCTTAATTTTCTCTATTCCCATTAGATTGATACTCATCAGCAATGAGCTGTTGTTTTCCAAAAATTGTCCATAGGATCTCTTTCCTACAAAACAGCTTATACAACTCCTGTCCCCTATATATTTAGGTGATATTATTTTGCCTCATGCAACTACTTTGCACTTGATTCAATGTTTTCCTCCTGCTTTATCACCTGTTTAATAAGTATCAAAGATCATTTTGCCATTTTTCAGTATTAAGTTCTTCAGTTTAAGATTTTTCTACCCTGAATACCTGTGTGTTACCCTCTGGCATTATTCATCCCTCTGCCTGGATTACTTACAAACAGATCAGAACAGACCCTTGGTCACCACAGTACAGACATAACTTCACTGTGAAAAGAGATGATACATTCTTGTCCTCTGCTGTCTCTGAAACACCCATAATATCCAGGAGAAGACAGCTAACTTACAAAAGCAGCACAACCTTGGCTAAAGCTTTTGAAAATCCAGTCTTCTATGGATTGGAGTGGAGCTCACATTCACCAAGAACTCCAAGGAATTCTAAAGAACCAGAGAGACAAAGCTAATACTACCCTTGCTGGGATGCAGCTCTTCTTCAACATATGGTAATGTCCTCTGTATGTCCACTGACTGACTTTGTCATGGCTGCCACTGGTTTACAGAGAGCAAAAGATGATCTTACTGTTTTGCAGCTCCTAACCCAAGCCCTTTACAAAAGGCTGTGCCAAGTTTGTAACCCTGCATTACTCTAGCACTGAGGCTGATTTAAGAGACAGATCACACACCAGAAATAAGATTTCCAGAGCCCTGTATTTGAGCTCATTTAGAACCACTGCATAAATACCATTTAATCCTAACAATTTATTATTGTTTAATGTATTGATTTGTTCAAAAGCCTTCTGTATCGGCATTCCAATTTATGGCAGCTTTCCAGGCTAATCTGGAAAGAACAGCTCTGATGTAGCAGCCTGCTTGATCCCCTCTGCCTAGAACACAAATGGACACACAACAGTTCCCCTGCAATAGCCTTGTATTGGAGTGAGCCTTAGCATCTAGACTGTCTACTGAGTTCAGTCACTCCTGTGAATTTCCAACACAGCTGAAATACAGTATTATTCACCTCTAGCCAATGGTTCCTTAATACTTCATACTGTGATTTTTTTCCACTTTCTAGAGTTCATCTTCCTATTTTCATTCTCTGCATGGGGTTCAATTTCAGAAAGACTCCGGATGGTTCCACTAGACTCCACTACTCTTCTGCGTAAGTGGGTATCTAAATGTGGTCTTCAATTAGCCTACATCAGGCTTTCAGATTAGTTGCTTTGAGACATTATTGAACATCACCCAAGGACAGTCTTTGCTATTATGCCCCCAAGTTTCACCTCCTCTTCAAAGACTAAGCTTGTCATTATCACTGTGATTTTTAACTCCCTTACCCTTATATAATCACCATCACCATAACTGTCTGGTGGTTCATGCAACAGTCCCAAAGGCTTTACGCAGAAATTCTCTAACATGCTTTATTTATTCACTTCATTTGACCATGAACAGCATCACTGCTCTGCCATAAGGACCTGCTCTACCTTTCCAAATGCGACTCTAGGAACAACACTATGCTGCTTATCTTTTTTTCCACCAAGCCTTAAAATTGCTACTACATCAGCACCTTCATCTAAACCCAGCCTCATTTATGCATCACAGCTTTTATGCTTCAAGATTCAAATGTGTGTTTCTACAAAAATTCTAGATTTAGATTCCTAGCCACAGATTTTTTCGTGTAGGATGTTCTTCATTCCTTCCTACCTGAACTTTGATAGTTCTCCTACCATTTCATCCAAGACTTTTAATAGATTTGCAACTAAGTAGGTCATCCTAAATTGCATGTTTTATTGCACCTGGTTTTTTATCTCCTCAGACTTAAAATTTTATGTTAGGAAATACCATTTTCTAAAAGCAATCCAGTTGGGGTTTGGTTATTCACACCACAGGGTAAGTGAACATCATATGTAGTCTTACTTTTATTTATACAATGTACAGTTAGTGACGTATTTATCTTAAAAGCCCATTCAAAATAATTTCATCATTTTAATACAGCATATTTTCCTTTGCTTTTGAAAGACTGACAATGTAGCCTGCTAGTTAATTACTTATATAGTGCATTTTTCTTCTAGAGTTTGGAGACTTTTAGACCCTTATTATTTACTACAACTTCTCCACAGACTAATCAGACATTTCTCAGAATACATACATAACCAAAATATTAAAATCTGCTATTTAATTTTGTTGTTCAGTTAATTGTCTTGTATCACCCTTGTAAAAGGCAAGAGTAATGATCTCTTTGCTAGAACAGTTATGTTTATTAGCTGTAAATAATCTAATTTATATCCATTATATATTCAAGTCTTCAAATTCTATAGCTGTTTAGGAGATCTGCACAGGACAGCTATAAAAACTACAGAACCCAAATTTCTAGGGCAAGGGACACTACTACACACCAAATAATATTTCAGAGTACCAACCTTGAAAATAACTAGCATCTTCCCTCAAATATTCTTACTTTTCTTTCCTTTCTTCTCCTAAACCAGCCCAACTAGCATTTTAATCTTTACATTTTATTCAATCTATTGCACACAACTCAAATTCAAAATTTTAATGTGCTACACATTTTCATGTTTGAATTGACTAACTACGTGTTGATGTTCTCAAGATAAAGCTGAAAACTTTGACAGCTGGCAAGGGGGCAGTTGGGTTTTCTGTTGCTCAGGAAGGTGTAGGAGGTGTTGGAATGTAGATAGGAATACATGAATTTTGTGGTAACAAGGGTGTCTACTTTTCACTACTCCTTTTGTGCAGGACAGAGGTAGCTGGAACTTTTGGGGAGTGAGGTTAATACGATTTACTCTTCACCCTTGACAGCAGCTGAGAACCCCACAGTAAGAAAACTAAGCAGCTGATGTGATGTGCAAGAAAAGCTTTTGGCACTGTCAATTCAGGTTGCCATCTGACTTGTCACATTGCTCAATGCTGATCACAGTTTGAAGACTAGTTTTTCAACTACTGGTCTAGAGGTGTCCACTTAACTTTTGATAGCACTGGCTGATGTACTGCGTCACTACAGAACTGTCAGATGATCATAGCTGGATCATTCTGACAGAGGGTGGAAACATGCCATGCCAGTCAGTGGAAAAGATGTGGGCTGAGAAGGAAATGATACTTGTAAGCAGGCAGTTCAGGATGTAGTCGGTAAAAGAAAGCTCAGAACTAAAAGTTCGAGAGAAACACATCCTTGTGCATTCAGTGACACACACCACGCTTCCTCTTCCAAACTTATGATACAGCAGACATGGACCAGCCCATGATGTTTTTTTAACAGAAATTTACTTTCCATGTTTTACACAGCACAAACACAGCCTGACATCCAATAATGCTTACATGGGCCAGCAAGTATACAGAGTCCTTGAAAACCACCAATTTTCATCCTCTGATTCTGTAACAAGGAAATTGCCCAACAATTATGGTAAAGGACAGATGGGTAGGCAAGCCTCAAGACTTACCACCTTAAAACAGCATCCAGGCCATATATAATGTACATTTTTCACCCCTTACAGTTCAACAAGCTTTCTTTCAGAGGTTTAGACTCCTCCACCCCTGAAGCTATTGTGATGATAAAAAACCTATAACTGAAACAAGAAGTTTTCTCTGACAAGTTTATAAGTTCTAACAACTGCAGAGAGACACCTGTATAGCATCTTCAGTGCTGGTGACTACAGTAAAGGGAAAACATTCTGACCTTTACTTAGATAAGTGCTTGTATACAGCAAAAGAATCTCGCTTTTACACAGCTTTGTTGAAGCAAAAGAAGTTCCTTTACAGCACACAGTGCTAACCTAGCAGCAAGACCTTTACACCCTTCACAATGCATAGGCAAGCCAGACATTTCTTTACTTGGGAGATGACAAAAGCTATAATGAGAGCACCTCTCATTCGTTCACATCACAGAGAAGACCCACTGTTCAAGGTTACTCTCGCAAAGCTGAGCTCTGACCTCTTACAGTTTCAGACCTGTTGTCACACTTCTACTGAAGCACAAAAACATACTACACATTTATGCAGCTTAAAGTAAGAGGATGGCCCTGTATCACATGCCCAAAGTAAGAGCACATTCAGAGATTTATGACTTCCTTGGTACTCCTGCACAGTGAGAGACTCTTTAGTTCAGACAACAGAGACTTCTGCACTTACATGGGAACACCTGGCAAATCTACCTCCAGATGACACGATGTGGTTCTACTTGACAGCTCTTTCTTGTAACCACAAACTGTAGTGATTACTATATTTAAAAAAATTTAACACAGTTTCCTCGCTGCTGCCAAAAAAAGCAGAGTAAGTCCTTCACATATATAGTATCACCTTGTACTGACTTGTTTACAGCAGAGGACAACCTTTTTCCCCCCCTACTAAATATTTCTCTGAACGAAGAAAGAAATTATTTTTGCAGATTATTCATTTTGCAGGTAATTCAACTCAATATCCCCTAGAGGGGATTTATCTGACTGCAACATCTCGCTGGTAAAGTTTGACTACAAATCCACCTGACTCAGGAATATTGGTAAGCACCCAGGGAACAGAACAAACTCCTTTTCTACTTTCATGTTATTAAAAAAAAAAAAAAAGTGCATTAAGATGTGAAACTGAATTCAAATCTGAATTCAAACAGTAAAGAATTGTGGCAGCAAACCTTCACTATTGTCAGAGAGGACACAGAAGTAACAGACTATCCATAAGTTTAACACAGCCAAACTATTCTTTGGAGAGCCTCTGGTGCAGTAACGAGGTCTGACCACTTTGTGGGCAGACACAAGGCCATTGTAACAGAAACACATGGAAGTGGGTGGTCAGGGGGACATAAGTGTTTCAAAAGATTAATTCCCTACACTATTTGGAAACTTTTTGTGTCTGAACAGGACAGTGTGCCCCTGATAATTTAGCTACAGAGCAGAGTCTCTTGAAGATACACAAAACACAGTACCCCTGGGGGTCATAAACATAATGTATCTACAACTTATACTAGGTGGAGTTAAGGGTTTTTCTGTTCATATGTCTTTCCCATGTTGGTCAGAAGGTGCCTCTCAGTCAAAAGTGAGTAAAACTCTTTATCATTATAGAGGAGTGTACTGGAGTGCCAATCTGAACCCACATGGTAAATACTTAAATTAAATGGTAAATTATAAATGCTGGTAAGAATAAATCCTTAAACTTGCTTGGAACATTATTAATGTTGATGGCTCTCAGTTCTTTGCAGTATCCCTCTCAACCTAAATATAGCATTTTCATTACAATTATTAAATATTAGAAGCACACAGAGCAACTACTTTATTCCCTTTCACTTAAATCTTCCTTTTTCAGCTAACCTGTGAAATTAAGTTGGTAAAACCATGAAGAATTTTCTCCCACACTGATGTCACAAACATCCTTGCTGTCCTACATTATTATAAAAAGAAAACCTCATATGCCACTATAAAAAAATAAATTCAGCATTACACAAAACTACACTTCTCAAAGTCCTTACTCAAAAGTTCAAAGTATATTTACTTTAGATCTCTAAAAATATTACCAACTATGGAAGCTACAGAGGATTCAGCTTCAGGAATTTCAGATTTGTTATGCTTTTTGACCATCATCACTTCCTTCCCACCTAACTAGAAAGTCTATTTAGGTTTTGCTGTTAATTACCCTTTCATCTTTAATAACTCCATTTACTGATAAAAGTGATGAAGAAATTCAGTATTGCATAGTACATAATACATAGTATATAACACAAATATTTATTGGACAAAAGCAAAGTCTGTCTATTGATCACAGACTCATGCTATACATATACTTTGTCACACTTCACAGAAATGAAAACATAAAAGCAGAAAGAATGATAAGAAATTGCATCTTCTGATAATTAAAACAGAAAGGCTTCAGTTAAAAACTGATGAAAATAAAAGTCAGCGAAAAAAATCTTGCACTTAAATTCCACTTTAAGCAATTCATACCCAGCAGTCAAATTACACAGCTGGTATAAATCCACTGGATTCTGAGTCAGAATTCATGCAATAAAACGTCCCTCTTTTTGTTTTTTTTATGTGCTAAACCATAATTTTAAGAAGTAATTATTTAAAAAATATGTCTATAAGACAGTTTTGTCTTAAGGACTCCTTTTTAACTGAAAAGCTTTTGAGACACCGTAAAACAAACACCATTATTCCCACATTCTCTTACCCAATATATCCAGCTGCCGTAAGTGTGTGCAGTTGGCAGCGAGCTCCTCGATGTCCGTGTCACACACAGACCTGTTGGCCGTAAGAAAGAGCTTCTGCAAATTCGGGAGTTTGCGCGCAAGGTTTGTGAAGCAGCCTGTACTGCTCTGGAGCGTAGGACACCAACCAAGATCAAGCTCTTCCAAAAGCTGGCAGCCTGAAGCCAATTCCGCGATCCCGCTTTCAGTTATGTTTTTACATCTCCACAAATCTAGACTGCGAAGCTTTTTGCATTTTGCTCCCATCATGCTTGCTATAAGGTCATAGTCTTCAATCTGCAAGGAAAGCAGACACTTGGTCACGTGCAGGATTGCTCCAGACATACAGAGGTGTTTCAAGGTTTTCTTCCTAACACACACAACGCATCTGTCTCAAGCATTAGTCACTTCTAAAGAGCTCCAAAAATTTTTCATTGCATGGTACAGCGAGATCTACTTTTATAAAAGACAATAATAAATTTCCTATAAATCCTAGACACAGCTGGTTTAAAATTCACTTAATACTGAGGATCAAGCTGCAGCAAAAGCTGTTTCTTGAAGAAACATTTTTTTTGCACGGTTGTTTTCCTCTTAAAAAATGATTACAACAGTTTTTATGACTACAGGAAGTGCAACTACTGAAGAATGACTGAAGACTGTACTTATTTCCATTTTAAGTTGATCAGTTGCTGCAACTCCTTATGAAAGTAGTATTAATTATTTATTAAGTGATGACTCATATAGAGAATGCCCAAAAACTTAGAAAAAGGCTGAAGAATTCTGAGAAAGCCTGTAAGCCATTTTAGACCTACTAAACCAGTACATAACCCTTAAATATATGACCAAGCTGCATTCATCTAGGACATTCCAAAAGAGCAGTCTTGTATCAATCTCACATTTAACACACCTTTGTGAAACAAACCCAGGTAGGTTCCAAAGTGAGTCCACACACGCACACACACACACACACAGTCCCCCACCACATCCTGAATGGTCCAAGCACTCACCATGACACAGCTGCCCAGGCTGAGGTGCTGCAGCTCTGAGCAGAAGTTCAAAATACTGAGCAGGGCTGTTTGCTGCCACGGGGGAACACATCAGAAGGAAATACAGAAAGTGAAACAAAGAGAAGAGGTCAATTAGACATTAAAGGCTGTCACCACATTTCCTGAAATACAGCTCAAAACTCTTTTACAGGTGCCTTAAATGCCACTTAATGAGTCTCTGGGTACTTTACCCATTGATTGGCTTAAAGAAATTATAATCATTACAAACCTTTATGCAAGTCACTTTGGATGGGGCTCTGTGCTGCCCTGAAGATCCCCTCACACCACTGACCTATCCGCTCATTTCCCATAGGAGAGCCGATGAAGAAGTGTGGCAGGATCAAATAACAGGCGAGGCCAGCCTACAAACAGAGGGCTGGCAACACACCAGGAGAAGAGGGCAGGCTCTGACATTCGCAGATCAGCTGCAGCCTGATGGAACTGCCAATAGAGCTGCACAGCATCAGGCCTGGGCTGGGGACTTTAATGTCAAAGGCGGCTCTGTGCTGACAAGGATGCTGACAGCCATTGAGCACTTGTCACTACTATCATGCAGATGAAACAGATATAATGTGCATTTTACACTCCTGTTCCTGACATTTAACGTTGCTATTCTTTGCAGAAAGTACTGCACACTGCTCAGCCTGAAATTGGACTGCAACATCAGATGCACCTTACAAAAGTGAACAGCTGGTCTGTTCCACAACAAAGGAAACTTTACAGATTTTTACCTGTGTTTCCAAGACACAGAAAAGATCCTTCTGCAATGTCTGTAGACATATTTTGTTTTGTAGTTGGAAACACAGTGTGAACAAAAGAATATAATCTGGGATTCACATCACAAATACCTGTGCATCATACTTAAAACATCACTTCATTAGGACTTTGTGATCTATGTAAGCTTTAAAACAGGACTAGGCTTCACAACATATTAACGACAAAAATATGTGGATTTCTACAGGACATACAACAGTTTCTAACAGAAAAAAACCCAAGCAGTATACAAGTGACAAAGTAATCGACTGCTATTAAGTATAATTACAAGAACACTAGTCAACAACATTTGTATTTCAGGGGTAGTATCATTTATTTAAATATAAATTTATTTGTTTTCAGAAAGCTTATAGTTAAATGCTTTACTTAGTTTCCTCAGTTTGTTACATTCTAATGGAACTTGGCAGAAATATGATCCTTTGCCATATCACCAAGAAGAAACATCTAATTCCTGGAAAGACTGGCAGACACAGAACAGGGACACAGCATGGGGTATTCAAAGAGACCATTTCAGACATTTAATTTAGGCATCTCCCAGGAGCAATTATAAATGCCCAACACTTGACATGTATGGAATCTTGATTCCAGCTTGGCCTTCTAAGGTTTGATTCCTCAAAGGCAGCCTAAAAGTAGATGCTAAGAGTAAGCCTTCCTCACATATATCTTGGTAGAAGCCTTACAAAGTCACTGTCCCTTGCTTACTTGACTTTCATCCACTTTTTAAAGGAAAAGGTAACTAGGGAATGAAATGCAAGCATTAAAAAATCATTATTCAAGAGGTTATTAAGACTATTTTAAGGTTGGTAAATGTGTAAATATCCAATTAATTTTAAATTGTACACTTAATAAGCAAATGGTTCATTTGGATCATTAAAGAGGAATAAACAAATAACTCAAAAAGAATGAGACATAGTCTTTCTTATTCAACTCAGTGAAAGCTATGAGCTTAAGAACCTACTCAGATGCACAAATGAAAAACAAAATTCCCAAACCCCTGTCTGCAAACCTTAAATACTGGAGCTAAACAAATCAGTTTCTGACTGCACACAGAGCTCCAAAGTTTCTGCAGGTATTCAGATGTCTCCACAGGAAAGTTGAATATATTGCTGCACTCCACCAAGTCTTTTAGTAATGGTTTCCAGATTGGCCTGAAAGAATGGGAAACAGCAATCTCTTTCCTTAATTGATACGAACAGTACAAAAGTGAACAGTCACTCTGAACAGCTTGCAGGATCAATTCCATACTTCTTCCAAGAGGGGTTAAATAGAGAGGAAGACTAGTATTCATAGTTATCTTGATAGATAATTGAGCTCCATGTGTTAACTTCAACAGGAATGTCACAGATATCTTGGGAGTACCTTTTTAGTCCCTCTCTTTTTTAAGACAGTCCTTCTTGTACTGCCATGCACTGAGTCCACATTTTCAAAGGTCTTTTCACAATCTATTACTTTAAACCATTATTTAAAAAACCAAAACAACTTTAAAAAAAGTACTAGAAATCTGAGTAATAGAAGGGAGCTTGGTAGAACACCATGTCATACCATCACAAATTGTGCCAAGTCAAGCCCAAGAGTAAACAACTACATACTCAACATTCATTTTACTGGCTATATTAATTCCTGTTCTGGGGCGCATACATGCCCACACACAGCAAACCAGATTTCCTTCAGACACAGTGTCTGTTCTTCTGTAACTGAGGTGGGCTTTGCATATGTCATGTAAGATGAAAAAACCCTTTGTGCATGCCTAGCTGTGTCTCAGTCAGTTGCGAATCCAGGTGGCAAAAGACATGAAAATAGCAGGAGAGAATGGCAGCTCACAGAATCCATATGCACTACATATAGAAGGACTATCATTGTAATAACCTGTCTGTGTCAAGCCATCTGTCAGTACAACAACATGAGCGACAACACTCCTACTTGAGCAAAGGAGAAGAGCAAGGCAATCACCCAATCCTGGAGCTGTAACACAGGCCAACTTTCAAATGTTAGAGTGCTTTGCAAGAGGAGCTAAGAGGCCACTTAAAGTCTGGATAGGAAAGTTTTAACCTGGAGTCTAACTTCACTTTCTTGGCCAAGAAGAGACAGTCAAATCAAAGACTATCCATGTAACAACATTCTTCTGCCTTTTAGCCAAGACATGTATCATTTGGAGATTTTATGAGTTTCCCCTGAACCAAAGGCAAAGTATAGCTTCGTACTTGCTCCCTTTTGAAGGGATTGAGAGAAGTGTGGATGATTATAAGAACCCCGAAATACACTAAAACAAAAAACACTCTGGAAACAAACTTTAGGTAAGATTTACTTTTGCTTAGTGAAATCATGGATTCAGTGGTCTAAATTTCTTTTGCCATCCAAGGCAAAAGAAAACCTACCAAAATAATTAATTTTTATAAGATGCCACAGACAGCAGGAAAAGTTCAAAGTGGGCAAATAACATGGTCTGCCCTGTCCTCCATTCACAGGAAAGATATTTTTAGATGAGGAAAACATACAGTGAAGAATTTGTTTTCAGAGAGAAGACTTTGACGTCAAACTGATCAGAAGGATATGACAGTGCTGCTAAACACAACCTTACAGAGCATATTTCAGAAATATTTTAAGGCATAGTAGCTAGTCATAAACCTCAGAGAAAGGGAAGATGCCCTGAAGGTTCTCTGAAATCTTTATGTACGGGTACAACAAATGTCTATCAGAAAGAACATCAACAGAGCTGATCCTGGCTTGAACAAGAAATGAGATTACTACTTGAAATCCACTTTACACCACACGAGACAGGTGACAGGTCTGTCCAAACATCAAAGTCTCCACTCTGTAATACACACCTGGATACATACAATAACACTTACTGGAAGACAGCTATGTGCTGTGTATACTTCAAATAAACAGGTGGCATTGGATTAAAATGTATCCTACCTGTCTTTGTAAAGGCCTTGGCCATCGCATAAGTTTTGACTTCAGTGTTGTAAAAGTACTGCTGGTTTGAACAAACAACCCACCAGCAGAGAAACCAAACACTGGTGCCAGAGCAATACACTTGGCAAGACTAAATCTTGCTTGACTTTTTCCAGGATTTTTTTACATTCATGATTCAGCAGAAGGCACAAATAATTTCTGATGTTAGTATGATAAAGAAGGCATCCAACAGATGACCTGAGCTCAACAGAAAACCTGTCTGTGGCAGATGTGACTCACCTGTGAAAGATGCACTTAGAACATTTAACTATTTACTCATTCCAGTTTCATTGTCAGGTAGTCAGAGATTTAAAAAATCTAAAAAGGGTTTAAAAAATACAAATGATACACTATAATATGGCTATCACGTAACAGCTGCACTACCATACAAGGCATGAAAATAAGTGCGCTACAGTGTGATTCTGTAAGATTAAAGGAAGAGCTTAAGAAAAACAACGAAGTTTTGCTATGAGTTTGGTTTAGGGAAGAAATAGACTGCAGCTTTTAATTCATTTTCTATAGATAAATCTTAAAAGATACTTTTAAATTTGTTATCTTTTTACTGGAGACAAACAACAGGTTGTTTTTCCCCCTTCTCAGAAGATCTGTGTCTGACATAAATTAGGAATTCTTCCAGCTCCTCAATAAAACAAGAGCTTAAGTCTTTTAAAATACTTTTATTCTTTTCAATTGTTTCTTCAATTTTTTTCAGCGAAGTTAATGCTAAGACAAAGAAATCTAAAAATGATCTTCAGATAATTAAGACTGCTTCCTCCCTTCCCTTACTCACTATGTTTTTAATCAGGGTCACTAATTCTCCAGTTAACCTTTCTGTTGAAGAAAAAAATTTAATTATGCAGGATTCAATTTTGTATTTTTAACATTAAAAATCCAAGTTACTAGTAGAAAATATTTCCTTCAATACCCACCCCCACAATCCTGCCTCAATGCGGAAGGGTAAATGTGGTAAAGAGGAGGCACCTCTCCAGGGTGCTCTAAGTATTCTGTCTTCCTAAAAACTATCAAAATCAATGACTTTTGAATGAATTATTTAAAATTCTTGGAACCCTTAGATACTGAAATAAAAAAAGAACTGGAGGACTGTGGACGAAGGCCAAGCCAATGACATCTATGTCTCTCTCAAGCTCACCAATCACATCCATAATTCTCAGAAGCTGATTCTTCAGCAGAAAAAACATAATATTCTTAAAACTGCACAGAAAGGCTCCTCTGTTCATGATCTGGGCAGAAGCTTCCCTTTTGTTCCCAAAAGGTTTAAATTTACACAGCAAGGGATGTCAGAAGTGGCTGACTAACCCAGAGAAACACGACTGTGGGAACAGATTAGCCCAAAACATCTTAATTTCAGCACACACACCGTGAGTGCTACCTAATGTTGTTAAATTAAAATGTTATTTTCAAATAGTGGAGGTATTAGTCTACCTTAAACCAGTGAAATAGTATTTCACAGGTAGCACACTAAAAAATGTTTTGGCATACTTGAACTACCTGTTGTAAAAAACCCAACCAACCGAAGAAATTCTCAGAAGAAACCAATTCTATTTCAATCTGAGTGCTACTATTTCTATAAATATTTGTAATTAAAAACACCCCATACATGAAAAGATGATCTTGTTAAGACTGTCAAAAGTAATTAAAAAGCTACAAAAATTCACAATACTTATTTTTTCTTCCCTTTGGCATTACACAGCACTAGAAGAAAGCCAAAAATCAACTGTTTGGGTGAGGGGATTTTCTTGGCACAGTCTGTGAAAGAACTAAGTCAGAAATTACTTGGCATCTGCTATTCTACCACAACGATTAAAAACCTCATTGGATGCAAAGCCAGAATTCTGTAAACTTCTACTGAACCATGCCTTTTAGAAGGTACAACAGGGCAAACCAATATTGCCTGTAAGTAAAAAAAAATATCTACTTCATGAATTTCAAGGTATCTTACCTCCACATCTAAAAACCTGCAATCGTGCTGAAGTAGTCCCCAAAAGCAATTTCTTTTTTTTTTTTCAGAAAGCAGAATGCAATATATTAATAATGTAGAAAACCAAACGTAAGGTAATGGGGAAATACAGTTTTCATCTAAATCTGCTCCAACAAAGAAATTGTAAAATATGATTCCACGATTATCTTCCCTCCCATTCCCCCCCACACCCATACACAGTATTCAAGGCATCAAGACAATTTCAGTTACGGACTTCTAGGTCTGTGATACTTCAAAACAATTATGTTAAAGATACAAGATACTGTGAGAGGCTTATAGAGATGAGATGCATGCTAATAAACATGTCAGTGGTTCAAAATTAATTTTAGTTACTTATAAAGTACTAGACATAGTTTTCAGAAAAAGTTCTCATACCTGCTGGTTGCCCAGAAAGCACTCATTTTCACACTGCTTCTAAGATTTTGAGTTCTGAGGATAAATACCTATTCTCAGTATATTATTTTTTACAGAAAAAACCCACATCTGGGGATAGTACACAAACATTCAATAACACACAAAATACATAATACACTATTTCTTGAAACTATACTTGGATGTAGATGTTTACAGAACTATTCAAGTTTTCACCTTCTATTGGTCTATTTTTCACTATATGTTAATTTTTGGATAAATGAAATGTTACAGAAAATGTCAGTTATGGAAACTGGCATGCAATCACATGTCAAATTAGAACTAAATGGTGGCCAAATTTGTTTAATGCTTAAGTTCTTCAGTTCCTTGAGCTATTTCATGAGGAAACAAATAGAAGAGGTCACCTCACCCTTTACAGTGTAGTTTTTGTGGTCTTTTGGAAGAGCAAGATGCCCATGTAGTCTCAGAGAGAGATATCCCCTGCAGGTATCCAATCACATTGAGCCCAGAAATTATTATACCTCTTAAACAAGCTTAAACAAGCTTTTCTCAAATTTTCCAGACAAAAAGGTTGAGCTTTGTAACAAAGTGAACTCCCTACAACTTAGAAAAGCATGTTATGTTGTGTACAGTATTTCAAGTCCTTACACACACCCTTATGTAGAGTATCCTATACAGTATCACACGTCAGAGAATCTCAGCCTTCTTTAGATATATCCTCATACCACAGCTACAAAATTACAAATAGTAAATTACTACTATACAAACTTTATTAATGGAAGAAGTGTTGCATACTGAAACTGTGCACCTTGTAACTGGCCAGAGTCAGAGACCAGGAAAACAAAGCTCCTGGGTTAAGTTCTCAATAAGCGTCACCAGCACTCAGAGAATCACAGAAGGGTTAAGTGCGGGAAGGAACTTCTGGAAACTGTTTAGCTCAGACCACCTGGCTCCAGCTCAGCTGGCATCCCCAAACCAACTGAAAAATGCTGTCAAGAGATGTAGGACCCAGTCCCTTTCCAGGATGAGGCCTCCACCCTGTCCTTAAATACCAAAATTCACAAGGGTATTTGAGTGATGCCTTCTGACATTAATGCAGACAATTTTCATTTATAGATTCAAAATAAACATGGCAGCAAATAATTTTCCTCCACACCAGATGCTAGCATTAGAACAGGAATTCTATTCTCATCCAAGTATCCATCAGCTATCACCTTGGAAGATATAACATGGAAAGAAACATGACAAAAAGGGAGACAACTGAAATGTATTCATTAAAAATCAACTCCCCATCTCCCTCTAATGCACATGAATTATAGGACCATTTTTGAGATATCATTTTTGAGACAGTGATAAAACTTTTGTCTCCAAAACTTTATGACACTTAAAAACACTGATGCAATATGAACACTCATAAGCATGAGGTAAGAGGAGAACAAGGTGGAATGAGCCTTATTAACGAGTGCAGGTGCAACCTTTCAAAAGTCAGAACAACTTGGCTCTTCAGAAACAGGCCCAGTATAATTTGCAAGCTGGGATTCAGAATGTACAGAGGTACCTTTTTGTTCTCTACAGCTACTTGGCAGTGCCAGGGGCACAGCAGGGACTGGGACACAGCAACACAGCAATTACTGAATTAATTAAATGAAAGTAATAGTCTCTGCTGTTAATTAAATTATTGTATTTTGATTTTGCTTTATTTGGTCAAATTATGTCCTCCCTTATGTCTGCAAATCTGTTTTACACCTTCATTCTTCCCCCTTACTTCACATTACAGGCTCAAACAACCAGATTCCACTGTGAGCCTGACATGAAATCAAAAAGCAACATCAAGGCCCTGTATCGCACAATTAATTGTCACTGACTCAGCTTGATTCCAAGGATCCACATTCTAGCTAGTGCCTTTCACCTTTTTTTTTCCCCTACTATTTGCTTGCAACTCTCCATCCTAAAGATACATACCCAAGCCAATGGAACTTTGCTCAAAGTGAAAACTCTTTAAACAATAGCTCTCAAAAGTATGACATGACCAATAATAGGTTATTTCTAAAAACTCTGTAGAATATTTTATGGCAGCATTAATTGTTATATTGCTCATGGCCTAAGAAAATAAGAATTATTACATCTACTGCTACAATTCCTCTGCTTCTTTCTGGTATCCAAGATTTCCAGGATTCACTCTGGCAGCTGCCCAAATTCCAAATTTGCTTTCATTCAAATTTATCAGAGAAAAAAATCTATAAACACAACACTTGCTTTAAAATGTGTGAAAACCAAAGTCTTTTGTCCATTGTAATTAATTTGAATGTATTTTATTTTGTATCTCAAATATAATTGAAATACAAATTTTATGGGTTTTTTTTACACATTAGAAAGATGTCAGAATATGCAACATGAAATATATAATCTTACATTAAAATTTACACCCATCACTAAGAAGACTGACAAGTTCTCCTACTGTAATTGTGGCTTTGGCTTCTTTAAAATACAATTTTGGCTGCATTATTTATATGGACTGAACACTTCACAGTAAGCATTAAATTAAGATAATATTCATGCTCAAGGATAAAGATGTGCATTGCCAAATACTGTACACAATAATACTTCCACTGTTCATTGTATTCTTCAAACATATCAATGCCAACAAGTGCTTAAATTATGCTGTGAATACACTCTCAACAAATAAACATTAAGGAGTTATATATCAGTAAATACCAAAACCACTGGCACAAAAATCCCACAAGTATAATAGTGGTATTGAGCACACAAGTTGAGATTAGTTTCTCAAAGCGAGATACTAATTATTCAAGCATATACATATCAAACAACCTTTGAGAACATTTATTAATGAACTTCTAGCACTAGAAAAATGAGTCACATTTTTCAGTGGGGAGGAGGATAGCCATGCAGGACACTTTTTTTAGTAACTGAAAAGTTACTGAAAGTCACTGGACTTTCTTCTAACAGAAAGGTTGAAATAATTCAAAGGCATTGGAAGCTTCATTTCAGAGGTTAGAAAACAATTTTACACAGACAACCTCACACTCAGTAGGTCATATGTAATGTCACATTACATATGGCCTTAGAAATCAGCAGGGTGAAGACCAAAGACTACAATGTTTTCCAGATGATACAACAACCAAAATAGCAGTGCACTAAGTAGCAATACACTAGCCTTGCCCATTTCATTAAAAACACACTTAAAAACTGGAGCTTTGATTACAGAATCAATGCCAACATTTTAAAATACAAAACCTATTCAAAGAAAATAGCTAAACTAAGGAAAAACTGGAATTACAATTGCTCAAACAACATAATGTTACCAATTTTATTAAGTTTCCATTGTTCTCAAAATCTATGCACCTAAAAAAACCCACATTAATAGTAGTCAATTTTTCAGCAGAGTGTTTCCTTAGGACTTATCTATGTCATTATTATTATCATTATTATTAAATTATTATTATATCTATGTCATATTATCTACAGTAATCATATACATGGAAAAAGCACAACAGATACTTTAAATTAAACTTCCCCTCTTTTTTAGTATTAAAAGGCAAAAAAGTAAAGGGAAAGGCTACGGCAAAACTTAGACTGCACAAGACAATCCCGTATTTGGGCATGTAGCTTGGAGTGTATATGGGAGAAATACCATTTCTTTTATTAAAATGTTAATTCTGTATTTTTTAGTGAGCATAATGCAAAACCAGAAACAGCATTATCACATACTGACAAACAGGATGGAGAATCTTCATCTCTTCCCATATTGTTTAATCACATGTCCAAATCCACAACCAAAAGAAAAAATTGTACTATTTACACAGATGTGCTCTAACACATGATAGTTTAGTGGTTTATTTTGCTTATTGCTTGGTTTAAGAAAAAAAAAACAAGCCCCAAATTATTTAAGAAAACAGACTAAATTAAATGAACAGATTTTTCTTTCGGTTTCTTCTTCATGGGCTTTGAGACAGAACTTCAACAGAACACTGTATCAGATCTATTCTTCTCACCTTATTTTCTCATAATAAACACATACGTGTTATCAGTTTGCATTGGATTCACAGCCTCAGATTCTTTTCACTGAGCAGATCCAGTTGGCAACAATACAATGCCAAGTTCTTAATTAATCATTAATATTGTTCCTCTGTTTGCTCCAGAAGCTCCAACAATGAAGACAGCGGTAGAAATTTCACAAAAACCAAGAACACAAACAGCTCCTTGACAAGTTTTAGAGAAGTCTCAATCACTTCACAGAATGCTTGCTTAATCCATCCTTTTTTGCATATAGCCACCACTTAGTAACAAGCATTTCTGTACCAGCTTAAAAGTACAGAAGCATGAATGGCAGCCTATTTTGTACAGATAACCAAAGATTTGCACTAAGTGAAGCTCATGTCAAGAAAGATAATGTCATTTCTATGAATCTGTGACTTTTGTAGTTCCAATGCTTTGATTCAAATCCGATGCCACATCTTCATTCTTTCCCTTTTTTCACCTGTGATAAACAATGTACATTGCGAAGTGGCTTCACATTAACAAGTATAACCCAAGCACGTCTCCAATTTATGGATTTAAATTTCCAGAAATTTCTCTTCCACTGTTTGTTAGGAAGAGTGCCTTTTGTTCATACTTAGGTATAAAATGTAAGCACAACCTTAAATAAACTTGATTATGAATGAATGTTCTTGTCAGCTACAAGCAGAGGCATGTCCATACACATGAAAGGCAGATGTGAATCTTCACAATGTAAGGGCTTCAAAGTCAGGAAATATTTACCACCTACGTTCAATCTAATTTCAAGCTCTGCTCAGCACAGAGATAGCAGAGGAATGACAGTTACCAATCACCTCAGAGTGCATTACATTTGCTGCACTATTACAAGCATGAAGTCTCAAACTTCAGAAGTCACCTGAGTAGAATCAAGAAGATTTTAATCAATCAACAGTAAAAAGTAATAAAATTACACAATAAATAAATTTACACAATCACTACCTCTGATACAATGATCTTTCCTGAATCTGAAAAAGCTTTAGAGCCAACAGTCAAAATGAAATAGAGGAGATCTATCCAAGATTAACAGAAAGACTAGTATTGTAGAAAAAGAACAGATACACCCAAGGCATCAATACAGCTCTGTTCAAAAAAATGTGGGCTCACCAATTTTCATTTTGGTTTGAAGAAAATAATAATTGCTTCAACACAGAGAGCAGCTACCACAAAGTAACAAGTTACTAAGGGGTACTGGCTTCACAGTGACTGTACTCTCCACAGCAAACTCCACAGCAAGCACTGCTCACAGCAGGTAGATTACCCTTTAATCTAACTGCCCTGTGTTACTCACCATTACAGCCCCCTAGCTGGAACTTGGGCGCAAGCAAACTTAGGATTTCCCAAACAAAGGACAACAAGACCCAACTAACACGTGTCAGGTATGAACTGCTTATGAACACAATACAGTACTCTTAACTTCAGATGTCCCTTGCACATCTAGTTGACAGGACCTACTGTTCCAACTTAATTCCTTTCATTACACTTCAGATTAAGACCCCACACAATCCAGTGTCACAGCCTGACTTCTGTGTACCACAACTCACACACAATCAAACTTTCTAAAAATCTTAAAATGCTTAATCTAGGATTGGAAGCTATGAAACAGCCTACAGAGACATGGTTTTGCCCCATTTTGGCACAGTTCTTGCAACAACAGAAGTAGGACAGCTTCCATGTAAACCATGGTAGTAAGGTTGTAACATATGAGTTAGTTACTGAGACAAGAATGGAATTCTTCTGATTCAAACTGCTGCATTTATAAGGATACAACATTTGTAAAATGTAGCAAACTACAAGAGACTTCTCAGCAGCAGCCCACAAACCCATTCCATCCTAGAGAGGAATTGTGTTGCAGCAAGCAGTAACAACTCTGATTTGGGCAGTCAAGTAACTGTATAAAGAAGTAATTTTTACACTGTAAATGAGAAGTTGTATAAAAAAGTCGTGTTCTGCGTCTCAAATACTGCTAATATACAAACACTGTAGGAATCCAGTAATTAGCAAGTCATTTTAAAGGAGAGAATGTTGAGAACGGCAGTTACTAAACACAATAATTTTACAAATATATTTGCCAATTGTCTAGAGAAGGCAAAAGGAAAGCTTTAAATTTGTAATTTTACCACATTGCTTAAAACAGCTGGTGGAAAGTCACCAGCCTACAATGTAAGTTAAAACACACAGGCCAAAAGCTATGTTGAAAATAAGAAAATCCTAAGGTTTTTGAAAGTACTCTTGGATTTTCTGAATTTAGCTCTGAATTTACACTCAAAATACTAATTTACTTCTTCATTATTGAAAAAGAAACCAAACCCAAAACCAACTTTATCAGGATAGAAAATAATTATTGCAAAGGTTAAAAATAGCTGTTCCTACCTCCACTTTTGTTCTGTAGAGAATAAGACGCTTTAGGCTGCCCACTTTGGCTATGTGGTTGAAAGCCTGAGGTGGTATTTTATCACATGATGAGAGATTTAATTCCTGAAGATTTGGACACATTTCAGTGATGACCTCCAAGCATGTTTCATTGAGGAAATGGCCACAAGACAACTCAAGACGTACTAGTTCAGAGCCACAGACTTTCAGGAACCTGTAAAAGAACCCCATGTTTTCAGTGAAAAAGTAACAGACTTTCAGGTGAGAGTCTGAATACTGTCAAAACCTTAACCATGTCAATCAGGAAATAATTCCTTTCAACAAAGAAAAGACACTAGTTTTGAAAATTCTGTTTTGGTTTAGGAAGTTAGAATATACTTTGTTCTGAATATTAACTCTGAGACAATTGAGCAAAGTAAAACACTAATCATGTTTGAAAATCTTTTAAGCAGTCAAAAGCCAATTTTGTCAATGGCCTGCATGTTTACATGAATAATTTTGTATATATCTCAGAAAAATCTGAAAATGTAAAAATGAGGTTAAACAAATACTTTTCAGTGGATTACATATTCAGAAGTGTTTTAAGACTTTCAAAAAAAATCTCATTCTTTTCACTAAGAATCAACACATGCTAGCTGCTCTAGAACACAAATTCATGAGTATTTGAATTTATTTGGAATTATAAAAAATTAACATATCATATGACAAAAGACCCAGAATTTAGAAACTTTGATGGTCTCTATATTCTACTTTCCTATCAGAGATCTCGTGTAAGAAACTCAAGCTCTTTTATTTCTAATCCAAGCTTTAACCAAAACCACTTAAACTTAGTCCTTTTTCATTTAAAAGATAACCTTCAAACCATAAATTAACTACCAGGACTGTAGGCTTGCTAGTTAATAAGATAAAAAACCCCACACATTTGCCATGCTTATGTTGTATTTTGAAAGTTCCCCTAGTAGAAAAACTAGTTTTTTAAACTACAGGCTGTAATGAGTTTCCCATGTTACTTCATATAGTAATGGAGCGACCTGTCAAAGAGTATGAATTATTTTCTCTTACTAAATGTTCTGATCTGCTCTCTCTTACCAGTTCTGTCCTACAAAAATGCTCATGAAGATAAAGCAGCTTCAGGTTCTGACCCTTCCACCATGAAGTCAGTATTACTTCTCGGGTTTAAATGATGTAATAGAAATGCCAGACAGACACAAGGCTCCTCCTTGCCCAAAAACTCCTATTGCTACAATGAAAGAGTTATTAGCCTTCCCAAGCATTTGTTCATGCTGAAGCTTAGGATGAAATTGCTGCTTATCTTAGAAGAAGACACATTCAGGGAGGCATTCCTCAACGACACCAACAGCAGCCCAAGACTTCAAACACATCTTCTAAGATCCAAGTTTTCAAGCTGCCTCCTTCCCTTATTTTTTCATTATTCACTCAATATTTGCCATTCATTATCTCCTTCCTTTATTCCTTTCACCTTGCATTTTACATGGTCTTAGAGTGATTATGCAGATCCTATGTAATACAGAGGGAAAAGGAGATTCCAGAATGGCATCTCCATCCCTGGATGTTTCCAAGAGTCACCTGGAACCTTGACTGACCTGATCTAGCGTTGGGGACACTGGCACTTCAAGTGGGAGCTTGGAGTAGACGACCTTCAGAGGTCCCTAACATCCAACATTTCTATGAGCCTAAGCAAACAGAAACAAAGAGAGGGTCTGAGACACAAAAGGGGAGACGTAAGCCCCAGAACCACAGGAGCTCTGCCATGTATGGTCTTCAAGTCTACTCCTTCACTGTTTTTTTTTCTAACTGCAGTCCCTATTTAAAATCTATTTTAGCTTTTAAAGTCAGAGTTTAATCAAACAAGCATTTTCCATACTGGATACAGTGAATTCAGAGACTGGTAAGCCTTCCTATGGGAATGTCAGAGCTGAAATGACACAACAATTCACAACAATTAACGTTGGGTATTTAAACATTTAAGTGCTAGCAACATTTAGACTAGCAATAGAGTTCAACACTTACGGAGAAATGCAGGATGGAAATCCCCTGGAAATCAGAGTAGAGATATATGGATACATTGTTGATTACCAATTAGCCAATTCCTCTATTTAATGAGTGCTTTAACAATACATTCACACAGCTTCGTTCATCAACAAATTATCAGGTTTGTTTGAATGATGGTATTTTCCATAAAACTTTGTCAGTCACCACTTATTACACCCCTAGCTTTTAATTTGCTAACAAATAAATATTTTATGAATTACTCTATTACAATAATGGATGTTAGCTTAACTGCCATATAATTTAATAGGGCTTGGCTGTTATAAATGTTAGTAGAGATCAATGCGCTTCTCTTTCTAGGACCTATTGCAAGTTAGCATTACTAGGTCAGGGAAATACTCAGTTAACCCCAAAGACCTGGAGAAGAACTCCAGGCTCACCAGCTTTAGGAGTTATTATCCTCATAACATTTTATTTAAACTCAATACACTTGAAACACACAGGCAGAGGCCAAACACTGTGACAGCAACAAGCATTGCCCTTCATGGCTTTGCTGCCTTGTTGGAAAAGGTTACTTAGGAGACATGAAACAAAAACAAAAGGGAGATAAGGTACATGCAGCAGCAGGATACAAGAATGAGCAGACATGCATGTAGGAAAGAGAGGAAGAGGAAGAGAAGGAGGAATCTGAGGAAGTCCCCAGCCAGCACAGGGCAGAGAACACTGGGCAGAAATGCACAGTCCTCAGAAAGATGGAGACACTCCGACCTTTGTTTGCATTAAACAGACTGCTCAGGATAGAGGTTTTTGCTGCTGTTTTTCTACATGGATCTCCACATAGAGCCATATGGCAAGGTAGAATATGAGTTCTCATGCTTTCAAAACAAATGTGGCACGGTCTTCATACTTCTGAGACTTAACAGTCTCTGAGTGACTGGCTCGATTTAGCTAGTCTGAAAACAACATCCAAAAAAAGCACCTTCTACCCAAATCAAAATTTCTTCACATTTCTTCATATAACTCTCCCTTTAATCACCAAGGATTGACTGGTTCCTGTTCTCAGTCTCTCCTCTGTTCTGCAGTCATCCATCCCTTTAGTTTTGTTTTTATTATCAATATTTTATACACACCATGTCTGAAGTGATTTCTCTTCATCCCTTCATGTTTGCTATAAAATATGACTGAACAACCTAGGATAATGTGAACACATACATTTCTTTTGTAGACACTGGATTGGGCTGTTCCCTTGAAGTTTATCCTCACTCTAGACAGCAGTTTTTCAGGCCTTTTAGCTGTTCAGTTTTGGTTTTTGCTTTTGTTTTTGGAGGGGGGGATGGGGGCCTTGTTTTGGTTTGTTTTTTTCCAAGGGTGAGGGGATTGATGTTTTTAATAAAAAAAGGAATCTCACTTTCCATCAACTTCTGCCTGCTCTCAAGACCTGCTGATTATTTTTGACCCCTTCAGCTTTTGCGAAGTAAGTCCTAGTGAAGTTTTTCTGAAACATCAAATATATTTATTAGGAGGCAGGATGATACTTGCTCATAGTGATGTTAAATCAATCATGATCACAGGGTCACTTAGCCCACTAACAATTTCCAATGTTGTAATTCATGTGTACATCATAAGCATATCTCATGATCCAAAATGAAAATCCAAGGTACTAGGTACTGTTCATGTCAGAATGCAAGACCTCCCAAAAAAAATTCTCAAAATACTTTTATACATGTGGTTATGCAGGTACTGAACACATCACATATGCTCTAATGGTTTCTGGTGAAACTGCACTGGCTACAGAATCTACACTTAGCTTAATGGTCCTCGCTTTATACTTCCCAGTTCAAAATTACTAAAGACCCTACAACAAGCAGGAATCACAGTCCAGTTCTCTTTCATCTACTCATCCTCCCTAAACAAAATTAGCTACATAGTTTTATACTCCTTTAGTGCAATTAACACAACAGTTTTCTATTATGCTGATTTTACCAAATCTTTTTTCAACTAAACACCTTCAGTACTGATTTTATACTCACTGATATATATTTGAATTTGGTATCCAAGAGAGAGGGCGGAAAAGGGAAGCAACTTCCTGTGTTTGTGAACAACACAGGGTTGGACAGAATATTTTTCTTTAGCGTTTTCCCTTGTAGTATTACCTTACATTGGCATCCATGATAGGGATGTTATCTCTGTTACTTGACAGATAAAATGTTGCCCCATTTGCGAGGCCTTCCTTGGTATAAACCTGCTAGAATTACTATTTAATAAAAACAACCATTTCTGTCTGCTTCAAGCCAACCACATGCTCCCTCCTGCTACTCAGGTCTCCTGTTTCCAGAGCCTGCCACCAGACATGCAAAAAGTCAAAACCCACGTGGATTTTGTTCTTCCTCATTTCACTTCCAAGATCTTGAGGTCCTCGCTTTCTCACTTAGTTCTATCTATATGATTACTTGCACAAACTCCTTACACTCTATCTATATGATTACTTGCACAAATTGCCTTACAATTTCAGTCCTGTGTTTAATAAAATGGTTTGCTGTACTCCATTTTAATATCCTTCTTAAAGACACATTAATATATTTTTAAATTCACAGCAATGCTTTTCCTTTCAAGACTGGCATGTTACAGGACAGCAGCAGCATTTAGCACAGGAAACTGTAACAAAAGTGTTAAGGCTGGTATAAGTGGAGAACAACTGGGTACACAGAGGTGTAGAAGCACAACGAAGAACAAATGGCGACACAAGGGCTGGAACAGAAGCATGAGTGTCACGTCAGGTCTCTGACATCCTTGAACACTTGTGCAGGCACTTTCTCAGGGCACACAGTTTAGGAGATGAAGGACAGGAGCAGCACAGAATGGTGAGACCACATGCCAGACAAATTGATTTGGACACACATCTTGATTCTCTTGGCGCATGCTAGTATTCATGCTTGAGAGTGAGACTTTGTAAGGTAATTTGGTTTTAAAATGAAGTCACTTTCCCTTCCTCTAGCTATTCTATTTTCTACTCTAGCATGTATTACACCACCTTTTTGGTAAGCAAATTCTAAAACATGACATTTAAGTAAGTAGAATATTAAGTACCTGATCTTGTGCTGTTCTCAAGACAGATAAAACTATTTCAAGAAAAACATGCAAAACAAATGTTATAACTTAACTCTCAGTTACAGCCAACCATAGTTTTACTAAAAACCTCTGGAAATTAAAGCAAGAGACAGACCTGACTGTTATACTGAAAATCCCTGTGAAGTCACACATTACTCCTATTTTCTGTGACTGGTGCATATTTCAGTAATTTCTCTGACCCTCCTGCTAGTCTGACTTCTAGCAAAGCCTCACCAAATTAAACACTGTCAAAACACACTTCTACTAAAGGCAATGAAAGCCTTCAAACGTGAACAACAACAAAACTGTTCAAGAAATATTCCTGGATGTGCTTGCCATGCAAATACTGCATCACTAACCTGAAAATAAAACACTATTAATTCATTTTCACAGTGTAAAATGTCAGATGTAAATAAAAATCCTAATTCCTCAAATGTTTAAAGCAAAAGAATTTAAACAAGTTAATGACATTATCAGTGATCCAAGAAAATCTGGATGCAGAACTCATTTTTTAAACTGTCATTGTCCTTGAGCTGTTTAAACCTCAGAGCATTTATTCAGCGTCTCAATATTTAGTACTCCTCCAATCAACTCTCCTCACTCTTCCTAGGTCCTACCCTCCCACACTAATATTTCCCCCTGGCATGAAGAGTTTCACCAGACCTCTAAAGCCAAGAGAAATGCAGTGCTGTTTATGTAATGCTTGCTGTGAAATCTTTGCTTATTCCCCGTCATTTTGCATTTCAGACTCCTGAGACTGCTCGGATACTCCTTTCACTTTTTTGTACACTTTTAGTTCAATCTAATATAAAGTTTAGTTAATTTATATTATATGCTGAAATGAAAAATGTATGATAGTAATTTTTAGCCCGAAGGAGTAGATGTTATCAATAAGTTAAAATACCTTCAGCTTTGCCTCAGGATGTTCATATGCCTGAAGCATTCTGCCTTCTCATGATAATACAGTATTTGCTCCAGTCACATTTCCTAAAACTACTTTTAACTTCTTTTCACTTTAATACATTTTTTAAGAAGATCTGTATTTCCAGTAATTTCTTAGCATTTTCAATCATTCCATGCATATATGAACATTTTAAAATGACAAATTTATACAAGCTACTACTTTTAAGATTGTCATAAAAAACAACAGATAAAAACATTTTTGAAAAATATTTTCTAAAATAAGATTTAATCAAGAGTAGCATTTAAACATACCCTGACTTGTAGAAATCATAACTTAAACTGTACAACTGTAAGAATTGAACCAACTCTACTGGTTTTGAACTCAACACTGCCAACTAACTCCAAATGCTGAAAAAAATGCAAAAATATATGTGTCCTGGTTAAATATATGTGTCCTGGTTTTGGACGAAAGGAAAAACTATTTGAGTTCTTGATTATGTGTCCTGGATGCTGTAATATTCCCCAGATTGTGGTATCTTAATGACAACCATGGCAATAGAACTAAAGAATTTATTGACAGATTTATCTGTCAAGGAACAGCATCTCTTACCAGGAAGCTCCTTTTTCAACAAGAGTTAGATTAATGCCTTTGAAAAGCAAATCTTGTTCTAATGAGTCTCCTTGACTAATAGATACTTCCATAGCAAATGAGCAGCAAATTTTCCTCTCCTGGAGGCCAGCAAATTTGACAAACATGCTGATAAAGACTGTCAAAAGAAAAATCTGTGTTTGGATTCTACTAGAAAAGAGTTTTACAGAACAAAGGATTGCAAAATTATATATGTAATAGAAAAAAAATTGAAACCAGACCTCTCCACCAGTTACAGTGGAGAACTTTTGTTTCAGAAGGGAAAATGATAAGCACAGTTTAGACATGCAAATTATTTAGCCTATAACTTTGCTTCTGAAATTTTCAATTGAACTGCATCTCCCATTCCCAGACTACATCCATCCCTTTCAAGAAACACTTTTTCCTAAAACTAAAATAATTACAGAATTGCAACAATGTCAATAATTTTTTTTCCATTTGTTACAAATAAATATAATCCCTTATAAGAAATATAAACCGAAAATGTTTGTATAAAAATAAATAGACAAATAATGAATATTTATTATTTAAAAACACTGTATACACATAAATGTTACAGTAGTTCAGTACTGAAGAAAAAAAGATTAGTAAAAATAAAGTAACTTTCAAGTAAGTGGAAGTCAGAAATGCCAAAACTCTAAAGTTTAGAAGTCTCTGAATCTGGCAATAATTTCTTCCAAGCCTACAGTGTTTTTTAGCAGTACTGTATGCTTAAAAAAAAAATAATGGAATAAAATAATTTTTTAATGGAAATGAAAAAAAGTTGCCAAAAAAGATTCACGTATGTTAAGTTTTCAAAAGACAGACTTAATAGCTAAGCATCAGAAAGCAGGCAGTTCATGATTACAGAGTTGTATTCTCAATTAAAGCTCGCATATTTATCCTCTGAAAAAAGTATCTTACATGAAATCCAAATTTAGGAGAAATTTTTGTACTCAATTCAACAACTAGCCAAAGTCTATTTTCTTTTTCTACCCATAAGCACAAAAAAAGCATAGGATTCTTGCATTACACTGGAGGTGTGGAAAAACAGAAGCAACATTCGCATCTTGAAAAAGTACTTCTTCAAAATATTTTACTTCCTCAGGTAAGGAACTTGGCATGAAAGGAAAGAAAATGTCTGCATACTTGAGTTAACCTTTTTATTCAGAAAACGAGAGTTCAGACAACTTTTTCAGATATATTAAATATTTCTGTTTCTCATCAGTCAATTTCTGCTTTCACCTGCCATTGCTGATTACCCCTTAGTTCAAGCAACAACTTTTGCTTAAATGAAATGCATCAATAGAAGCTGTTTAACTAATGCAAATGAGCAAAGAAGCAAGAAATGATTTCTTAAAAAAGCAGAGAACATGGCTGTTATACAGAGAAGAATCCCTGCAAATTTGCTATTTTAATGATCTACACCACAGTCATATTTTCAGCTCATTGGAATATGCACATGCAACCCCCCTGTTTTCCAACAGGGCTAATGTTTTAAATCATTTTTATGAAAATATTTGCATTTACATTGGACTCCAGTGATTACTTGGCTCATACCATGTGAGTATGCAATCAGTTTATTACTGCAGCCATTCTAATACAGTCCTACTGATGACTCATCTGTACAAAGAACAACCATAAACATTTTCCTTGCAAGATGGATTTTTGATAGCTCAGTTCTAGAAGCCCAGTGTTTAAGAAGCCCAGAAGAAAGCAAAACACTGCTCCCCCTGGAAGAAGCCTTTCAGTCACAAGCAGCTTGGAACATGCAGACTCTACAGACTGCTATGGACTTCTGCTGCTATATTTAGTATCTTCTACTGTTTTGGCTGTTCCTTTTTTCTACATCATAACAATCACACCCTTTATAGTAGATCCAACACATTTTTTGCCTTTTAATAAAGTTTCAAATACTTAGTGAAACTACCGTGCAGCAGCTCTGCAAGCAGAGATTGTCAAAACATTTCTGTACATTTAACACTGACCTGCTAAATCCAGAAACAGAGATGGCTCCCCTGTTTCCAGTCCAAGATAAATTCAGCCACTGGATGAGAGTGCAGCGAGACTGTAGGTACTCCAGGGATGTGTCATTAATCCTCGCCCAGTAAGGTTGTAAACTGAGATGAATGTACTGTAGAGGATCACAGCAATGTTGATACAGTAGCTTACAAGTTTGTGCTAGTCTACATAGGTCTGGTACTGTAAGGTGACTCAAAATCAACTGGATGAGCTATATAAAAACAGGAAAAAAATGTCACAGATGGTCATATAGCACTTAAAATGTTAAGGGAAAACTGCAAAGGAATAAGAAAATACATTCTAACTTCAAAGAGAGCAAAACCTTTTACTTAAAAGCAACTTCTCAAATAAATCAATTAACTATTAAATAGAACTGCACTGCCTTCTCAATTTGACAACATGCTAAACAAGAAAGGAAAAAGCAGATCAGCATATGAAAGTGACAGGAAGCTTTCAAATCAGAAGTTTCTTTACCCATGCTAATTTAAACAGTGATATATATGTAAACACTATGTTTATATATTTCCTTTCACTAAGTCTGCTCTTTCATTGAACAGAACACAGAACTGGCATCCTCCTTCTTGTCTATATTTAGTTTTTAAGATGGGAAATATTTGCAAAGTACACGGAAAAACCATACAATGTCCCAGTTTCCCCACACCCCGAACCAATTTCAGATTTATTCCTCTTCTCTCTGCTTTAAAAATCAGTGTTTTGTCTTCTATCTTATAACCTCTCCTCTGGACTATGCAAACGGATAAAAAATTCAACATAATCCAGTCTCCTTTTACAGCTTCCTTGCCGTAATACTTTTGAGAGCATTTTTGTTCAACACCAGAGTCAAATCAGAACGGCAAAACCCCTTTTTAACTGTATCAGTTGAATCATCTCAGATTCAGAATAATCACCAGCCTTTCCGACTAGCATCACTGTAACAGTTTTTGTAAGAACTTATGTCACACTCAGAAACTAAGAAATATTCCTCCTCTCATATCACACTTTTCCTTTCCAAGGAAAGATCAACACACACACAGACATAAATACTCACTTTAGGAAATAACAAAAACGCCCAACAAAATAAATAAATCTTCTTTAGCTTAGGAACTGACAGAAAATGCACTTGAAAAATGAAATCTAAAAATTAATGTTTACTTTAGCAGAGCTGTCTCTAGCAAATATAAGTACCTGCACTTAAGTTATATAACTTAAATTGACTGTTTTCAAGCAGGATGGGAAACAGTAACTTGCTGAAATGAATCAGTGTAAATTTAAAAAACCACAACTCACAAATTAACTAAACGGAAGAGAATCCTGTGGTCCTTTCAAAATACCAACATGTTTCATTTTAATGTCTTAGAAGGATTCATAAGACAAGTCCGCCAAAAGTCAGAATAAAATCTGTGACGTAAAATGAAAATGGAGCTTTTTCTGAGATCCAAACAGATTGTACCTCCAATGCATCACTTTATTATGCAGCTACTTTCCACCTCTCCTCCTCCCCCCTTCATTTTTGGAACAACAAAACAATTCAACTTCCTGCAAAACGGAAAATGTTACTTCCTACTCAGCTCCAGATTTAGTATTTACATTTCCAACAAGAGCTACATATCTTAAAAAAATTTAGTTCAACTCCAATGCAAAAATACAGTGTTTGATATACTCCAGTTTCTTTCATCCTTGGTTTCAAGCCTTTCATCTTCTCTTCTCCTTGCTTGTCCTTTCCCCTATAAACAGCACAGGCTTTTGACTCTGCAGGTGTCTGAAACTCACACTGATGCAGAGGACCAGCACAGACATTTCAATTTAACAGGATGGATGGATAGGCAGACAGACAGATAGACAGAGTGTATATAAATATATATATATATATATATATATATATATATATGCACGTATAATAACTGCAATTATATTATAACCAGCTAAGTCTGCACCCAATTGACATTCAGGAACCTGTTAACATTTTGAAACCTAAAATACCCAAAATAACTAAGAGCTAACAAAGACATAATCCCAAGTTAATATCTTGATTTTTGCAAACTTTCAGCTAACCCTCACTATGTAATTCAGCTAAATATCTATTTTATTAATTCCTTTTCCCTCAGATTTTTCTCCCATGGTTACTTACTAAGTTTTCTAGAGCTGAAAGCTCAGCAGAGGCTGCACAATTAGCAGAACTTATATCTACAATTAGTGTGACATAATGTCTGATAAAAGCAAATACAAATTTCATTCAATGAGAAGAAAGTTATTTTGTAACTTCTGAGCAATATAGGGAATGGTGAATGAAACTATAAATGATTAAACAATGTCCATTTACACTAATTGATGACTTCAATGAATGTTTTGTAACACACAGGATGTCTTTCCACACCCGAGATGAAATCTCCCATGTCTCAATCAAAAAAACCTGTCTTTATTTTTTACTGAAATTATGGTACTTCACAATATATAGAATGAAAGCATACAATGAAATGTCACTCCTATGATATTATGTTATCAAGTGCTTTTTTTCCTGGCTTTTGATTAAACAAAGATAACAGGTTCAAAACGTACAGGCTAATAACCATTAATCACCATTAGCCTGGAGTCTGGTGTCTGTCAGGAACCCTACCATAAAGTACAATTTGATATCATAATGAGTATGTGACATGATGTGCTGTACTGTGCAACGCTGTGTTCGTGGTGATTCCAAGAATGGTACAGAGCTATCTGCTTTGAAAGCTAATTTCATAATGCAGTTTTTCACAAACAACAGTTTTTACTGTGATTTTATGAAAAATTATGATAATCATTATTATTTCACACTTTCTTATAAATCAAGGAGCAAAAACAAAGTTTATTGGAAAAAACAACAGAAAGAGGAAAACAAAATATCATTTATATAACACTGATTGCCTTTTAGGCTATGATGGGCTAAAAGTACCAAAGTACTTCCTCTCCCATTTCCAAGCAAACATGGTACATGCCAGCTTCAAAAGCATGGTGAGATCAATGCCCACTACAAAGAACACCTCCAAAACCAGAAGGTTTCCAAATCACAGTTCTCCACAATCCAACAAACAGAAGTACACAAAACCACTGTGTGCTGAGCACAAAAATGATCCTGATTCCCAGCCAATCCATATTTTTATTATGGTAGTCCCTGATTCCACCATCTCACATACAGACATATTTTTTGAACTACCAAATAAAAAATATAACATCTTAAAAGAAAGAAGATGGAAAAAAAAGCTTCTCACCTGCTGTAAAGTTTGCTTATAAGCCCAGATAGAATTTCCACTCCTCAGTACAGGGGAAAAAACTTTACCAATGATAATAATACTTCAATACGTATTATTGAAGTATATTATATATATATAAGTATTATTATATTATATTATAAGTATATTGAACCACAAGTTTCTCTAGCTTTTTAGGCTTTTTTGCTGAGAAACAGCAAGCAACAACCATCTGCCCCTAATAAAATATTTTCTGTGGCTAGAGCACAATAATGCACAATATGGTTTCGTCAGAAAAGAATGTCTGGATGCTGGTCAATCCTACAATATCTGTACTTTCTACAAATTTCCTTCCTCAGCTCTTCCATATGAAGCTTTGGTTCATATGGAAATGGTTTTCCAAGAAAAAAAAATACACTGGCCTATGCAAACCACTTATTCAGAAACAGACAAATGAACAACTTGCAATTTTTTTGACTCTTGCAGCTAGAGCTGCTACAGCTCTGAATCCATTTAATTAGAATTGATATTAAAACATGCTCAGGTAAAGGACAAAGAGGCAAAGAGAGAAGGCAAGAAGAAGATGGTATTCTACTGCTTTTGACATTTCTCAGCATAGTTTAAGAAAACACACATCCCTGGTTCCACAACAGTACAACTTGCACCAGCAAATGGAGACACATTTAATAGTGCATACCATAATAGGAGACACGAACAGCCCATAAAGCTTGTAGGCAGCCTTTGGAAAAATCAGCTTCAAGGAATGACAAAGATGTCATTTATATCTTCCTATACCAAAATTTTTACAAAAAAAAATCTGTTTTGGACAGGAGCACATAGAGACTTCTGACTCTCCTCTCTGGAGAAAAATAAGCTGGGTTTTTAGTAGTCAGCACATCTTGGTAAGTCTCAAACTGCATAACATATGCTGTGGCAGGTATTCCTCAGCTTTCCCAAAAGCTTTGAATTTGTTCAGGCCTTCAGGCCTCAAGTATTCCTGAAAAACCATCCAAGACTAAGGCCTTACTCTTTCCACCATATAAGCAGCACAGGCTAGTCAATGAACTGGGAAGGAAGACAAGGACACAAAGTCTCTCCTCTAAAATCCTTCCTCAATTTTAAGGTAGCTCCGGAGAAGAGAACATATATAGCACAAGTACTTCACAGCTAATTAAGTGCTGGTTAACACCATCCAAGATTAGAGAAAGAAAATTCTCTCACTTAGGTCATCAAAAAATTTACAGTTTCTTCTACAAAAGTCTGTGCCCCGGAATGCTGAGCATTTTTCTCTTTTTTAGGAGCAATCTTAAAATGTCTTTAGAGTTCACACTGCAGCAAACCATTTCTAATACCATTCTGTGGAACAACATGATGGGATGGGATGGGACGGGATGGGACGGGACAGGATAGTCTATGGAAGTTTCAGAAATACAACAAAGGCTGGAAGAACTGCTGCCTACTTAGCAAAACCCACTCAGCTTGTATATATTGTGAATTACAGCGGGTAGTATGAAAAAGCTTTAAATAGCTCAAATAAGGAACAGGTATGTTCATAAAAACTTAGGACAGTGTGTCAGTTACACACTGACAATCAATATACACCTACAATTTTTCATGTAATACATCAATCAAAACCAGGAGTCAGCAATTGCCTTACTTCATCCACAGTCTGAACACTTCCCATAAAAATCTGACATTTGTCAGTCTTAAATACAGCATGCAGAGTAGTGCTTCCATAGCCAATGTGATAAAAAAACTGTCACACTACCAAGTACAACATTTTGTTCCAATGCCCAACCCTTCCAGCTGGACTAGAAAGCAGGAAACTGGGATTTATGCTGTCACAAAACCAGTACAGAAATAGCCTTTCATAGTATTCTGACGAATATTCCACCCATATTTTCAGTTTCTTTAAACCAAAGCAAAAGAAAAAAAATGGTTTGGGTATTGACAGACCACATAAATTTATTCATGAAACCACACATGTTAGAAAATGGATAAAAAAGGAAGCTGGTAGACAAACAGGAGAGTAGAAAAACACAATAGAGTACATGGAGACAGAAGTTCATAGGAGTAACAAGACTACACAAATACTTCCTAAATTAAAATTTTAATATGTGTAATCGACCATTTATGGTTTGAGTCAATGATCTTGGAGGTCTTTTCCAACCTTCATGACTGTATAATCATGTGGAACAAAAAAGAGATTAATCAATCCCTCTGGTATTCTAGGATACTACAAATCAATTTATTCAGCCTTTTCAAACAAGAAAACCCCCTACATTTAAATGAAGTTTTATCTACAATTAATTTCCTTGAATTATTAAAACCAACATGTTCTCAAACTTTCAAACAATTATGTCAAGCACTTTCTTTACTTCAGTACTGCTATGCAAGCATCAACAGTTAAATATATGAAACACCGTATATGAAACTCTGGGGGAAAAACAAACAACCGAACACCACTAGAGCTAAGTCATAATAAAGTTAGTATCAGTATTTATTATTCTACTGCATCAACCATAAAAAAAAAAAAAACAAACCAAATTCAAGAGGTTTGGTTTCAAGAGAAGACAGTAAGAGTTGTTACATTCTCTTCCTTTCTCTTTCCTCTTTGAAAGCTCAGCAAACTTCTGCAGGCTAGGGTGCATGGTCATCCTATCATGGCCTTCAAACCGGGGTATAGAGTCAAAAGATGTGGTAAGACCGCAATACCATTTGATTAGATCAGGTATTTCTGCTAACACCTTCCAATCCGGGGCAGCACACCTCACCACACTCCCTCCCCTTTCAAAAGCAAGTCTGGTTCAAGCCACAACCACTCTGAGCATTTGCTGAGTTACCACAGTGAATGAACACTTGCTGCCTCTGCCAGACTGCAGCACAATGAAGAGCAGGAATAATCTTGTCTCTGCCCAAATCCAAAGGTCTGACCAGCAAATAAAGGCTCCCTTCCACGATGTGCCAACGGTTTATTTCAGGACAGGTGTAATTATTTCATCTCTAAATTCTTACTCCAGTCAGGGTACCAGCCTTTTTAAGCAGCTGCACCCCACTGAGAGCTGCCTGGCTTGTACATGGTATTCAGCAACCATACTCCACAATTTCATTATACTGGAAATTAAAGGAAAGAAAATATTCATCTACAGACCCTGAGCACACTTGCAACCATTATGCTGCCAGGGGATCTGAAAGAACATTTTATTCACAATTGTTTTCTGTGCTAGTGACAGAAAAAAAGCAGCAAACATAAAAAGAAAACAGTGTGAAGAAGTCCAGCTATATTTTACCTGCACCACAATTCAAAACTTAGATGGGAAAAGCTCATTTAATAATAATATAAAAAATAATTAATAAAATCAAGAACAAAGCACCATAAGTTTTATAAGAGAGAAAACAAGAAAACAAACTTTTAGCCTGTTGCAAACTCTTTCCACTTCTAGATGTTTACTGAATCTTTTCCTATCTCTTCTGTGTATTTTCTTTGTCAAGCATGAAAACTCAAAACCTACTGGAAAACTGCTAAAAGCTTCTAAGTTCAAGAGCTGGAAATTCAAGGCTAGAATAACTGATGTAAAAACTGTGTGAATGTGCAGATTCTTGAGAAGTAAGAGTGCAGAAACTATGCAAATACCTAACATCCACCCATGGGAGCAGACAGAGAATTCAGGTGTACCTATACAGTGAATGCAGGAGATTCACAAGGAATGCAAGGAACCAAGTGAGAAAAAACAACAATCCTGACCAATACCCTTTAAAGCACCTGTGCACCATTAATGATCAAAGCAATGATTGAGCATAAAAATGCTTTTCTTACCTCATAAGGCAGCTTATCAAAATATCCATTAGTTGGCCATTCCCTGAGGGTAACAATGCTGAACTGTTTATTAAGGGTGTCCATTCCACAGGCAAATTTTTCTTCATCCTCATCTTCATCTATATCATTCATATCAATCATTGGAGTCTTAAGTGAAAGCACAGGCCTCTCTTTCACACCATGCAGTACTACTGCATCCAATTCAGTGTAATAGTCCAGAAGAGAGCTGTTCACTTCCAGTCGGATTAAGTTTGTGGGAAAGTTTATCTGTTTTATACAGGGTGTAAACTGTCGTGCCTGAGGACCATTCACCTTCATAGGTGCCTCAGACCAAAGTATTTCCCACCTGTGACAAAAAAAAAAACAAAACAAAAAACCACATACAGTATAGGAATTAAAATCAAAGTTACTAAAGCAATTCCTGAGCACAGTAAGAGGGCAACATCTTCTGTTAGAAGTATTTAACAAGCAAGAAAAATGGCTGAAAAGATGATTTGTGAAACTTATGTTTTCCCTAGATTTGATAAATATCCTATGGATGAATTTAAAAGGACATATTAATTCATGATGTTAGCATATTTTCTCTGCATCACTGAATAACAAATTTAACTGCAGACTCATAGTCACTTGTTAGTGTTATCAGTGCCCAAATCTTTCTAACATCTCACAGGTAAGGTAATCGAAACAAATGGATTGCTGATGTCTTCACAATGATGGCATGTTAGTGTAAGTACACAAGGACCAATCTTGCCATGTAACCCAAAGAGAGTCATCTGACCTCTTATTTCCTACAAAACAAGAAAAAAACCCCACCACCCAAGCTCTTTAATATCAAGCCTGTCCAAACTACAGTATTACAAATTACCAGAAAAAACATTAAATTTTACTTTGTTTATCTGCCTAGGCAAGCAAAATGTTCCTTTTAGAACTAATTCACTGACAAATTAGCAAAGAAAGTAGAAACTTCGAGTAATTTTTGAAAGGGTCCTTTGAAAAAGACATCAGAATTTCCAAACTGCTGAACAGAAAAGCCTTTCTCTTCTTTGGTCCAGTGACGGACAGAAGCTCAGGGCATGCACAGAACCACCATACATACATCCTTACTTTCACACACAGACCCAAAATCTCCTCCAGTAAGTGACAGGGAAACCCACTGCCAACTGAGTAATCTGGGGGAACCAAGCCTTACATTCCTTAGATCTTCAGCACTCCCAAACTTGCCTAAAACATGCTCTTTTGTATCTGCACGAGTCCTCACTCAGTGAATGCAGATCCTTCCGTCACTTATGTCCATGTTTCTCCTCCCTCAAGTCTAGTTAATTCCTAAAGAAGAAAGCCTCCAGCAGTTATTACTGCTACTCTCTTTGACAATATGCTGACCTCGACACTAATCCAGACACATCCACATGTATGCCATCTATTTCTGATCGCCCTATCCCAGCTTCAAGGATTTCTCCCAGACTCCTTGTCCTGTCACATGAATTTCTCTATCTGCTCCCCAGTACCTCAAGCATCTTGGCTTTTCTTACCAGACACTTTGAATTTACAAGTATTGCTCAACACTGGTACTGACTGCAGAACACTTGTGGGGATAAAAGGGGAAATATAAATTAGAAAATAAAATTAATTATGCTTTGCTTTCAGAACCAAATGCTTAAACTCCTTCCACCATAACAGAAAGCAAAACAAATGTAGGGATTTTCATTAAAATGCTGCACACAGTCTAAGTAAGGTCTAGAAGTTTGATATTTGCTAGTAGGAAAATTAAGAAAATTAATCCCTAGTGGCTGAAACTTCCATTTTCGCAATGGATATTTTCAGGTATGCACAGATAAATTTTCCTATCCTACATCATGCTGCTCTCCAAGTACCTTATGTATGGGAGACTTGCAGAACTCTTATGTCCAAAGGAAAAAAAACCAAAAATATCATGAACTAAAGACAAACGTACAAGAGGAGGGAGCACATGGCACATCAAAGTACTAACTTAGGAGAGTGGACAGCTCTACCCTAAAATTAACAGTTTTCGTAAGAGTGACATAGTATTAGGAAAAGATTTAATTAATTTTCAAAATGAATGTCAAGTCATGGCAAAGTAACAGCTGTAGTCCCACTGTCATATCCACTCACATAGGTCGATTCTCTAAGCAAATACTTAGTGCTGGCAAGGCACATGACCTTCCTTGAACACATCCAGATCACCATCTGACATTTTGCTTAGACACTTCCATGTACCCACTGAAAGTATCCTTAGGGAAACTCAAGGCTATTTTTTCACTCATCTAACACACACTGGACCATCAACTTTTCGCAGAATGTGTCTGTTATTGACTTCTCCTTTTGGACCCTGGAGAGAGGATTATCTAGCAGCTGCAGAGCTCTGGAAAAAAATAATGCATCTGGAGATCTGAGTTCATCAAATTGCAGTGCAATAACCAGCTCCAGCAAGCAGTAGCCAGTTCCAGTCTCTGTAATAAACTAGAGAAAATGGAAGACACGCAGCATGACTTCACAATCTTGTGAAGCTCCACATTGCATACAAAATGCTGATGAACAACAAACCCAGTGACAATTTTCCACTGTCCTTGTCATACTGTTTACTTTTCATCAATAGCCCACCAATCTAACTTCAAAAGAGTAAGCTCTTGGTTTATCTGGAAAACCTCAAGCCTATCAGGTTGATTTGATGATGTTCTCTGCCTTGGTGGCACTACACACAAGAGCAGGCAATAGCATTTCTCTGAGTCAGGGCTTGTAAATCCTTCCCATGAGTAGGCATGGTAAATTCTTTGCATGCTCTTAAGCCATTACTATTCTCTATCCATCCCACTACAAGTGGAAGTGATCTCTATCTCTAGGATCTCCGCTGTGATACATAAACAGGCTGCATGTAAACAGAATGGGAGTGAAGAATTCACATCAGGATCAAAAGTCTAACTTTCCAACAGGCTTCAGCAAGAATTTCTGGAACATTCTTTTGTTACGGTAGTCCACTTAAAAATCTTTCATAAGAAAGGCATTTTTACAGTCAATCCTGGCTTGAGGATATGTATCAAAATCACTCTCCCTAAGAAGGTTGCCTGCATCTGTTTCAAGCTTACAGTGCTCAATAAACTATTTAACCCAAAACAAAGAGAAACTGAATCCCAATAAATACCTTCAAAGAAGTCAAAGGATTTCTGCCTGCCCCGTGCCCTGAGTTAATTAGGTAGCTCTCAAAATATCAAGCAGAATCAAATTAATTCAGGTAGTACACTGTTTGTCTTCCAGTCTTGCAGCTATATAGTAACAGCTGATCAAAGATGTCACAATGAGAGAGAATGCTTTGATAAGACAGTTTCATCAGCAATTAGAAAGCCTCAGTCTTTCCAGCAAGGAGTGCCAGGCAAAGCCTGAATAAGAGTCAGCAACATCTGTATTATTTTCTCTAGTGATTGAAGAAAAGGAGGACATTAAGTGAGTTTCTCCAATCAGCCATTCAGTCATGGACTCAGTTTTCCCATTAAATTTCTCTCTGTCTCATGAAGACAGGAACTCAATTTTCTCTGATACTAAAGACTCCATACACCTATGTGGTAAAAAATTAAAAAAAAATAAAAAAACCTCTCATTCCTCTTCATCATGAAGGAAAATACAGTCTGGTGATTTCTAGGCTGAGAATCATACTTGTAAGGTCTGTGTCAAATGATAGCACATTTAAAGCCTGCCCAATTTTTTGTTGACCTAATGCTTTTGGAAAGGTTTTTAATCGTTAAGATGATGCCTGAGCAGACCTGGTTACTTCTGAAGAGAGAGCCTTTGGAAAAGAAAAGGGGTTTCTAGGAAAAGTAATCAGATTTCTCTCCAGCAATACAAGATTAAACTTTGCTTGCAATTGCTGAGGTTTCTTGCATTGTCAAATTGAGATAGGTGTAGAAAGTAAAAAAAGCACTACAAGCAATCCAATAAATGCCTTGCCTCAAGAAACTAATAGCTGAGTTAAAAGCCAATAGAAGGGAGAGCTCCATAGAGACCAACAAGGAGAACATAAGGAATCTCAGAAAATATAACCACACCTTTGATGAAAATGCAACTTCTGCATCAATTATAATCACATGCTGCTCTTAGCCAAGCAACTGCACGGCAAAAATCTGTAGATTACCTACAAGAAAACGTCTCCTGCCTGCAAACATACCAGGGATGCTTCAGCACACTAGTTCAAACCAACCTGGAAAGCGCAGCCCTGATCTCAGCTGTGTGCTCAAAAACACAAATAGCAGGGAAGACTGGGAAGATCATGAGCACAGTTTAAGAATCATTCAGATTACGCTGATAAGCAAAGCTCACAGTAGTCTAATTATTAAGAGAAAATACAAAGCAAATTTTCTACCAATAATTCAATTCTGAAATACCAGAGACAGCAGACAGGACTCCAAGAATGCTCAGGACATTTAAAACAGCAAAAGGTACTTCAAGTGTCTGCTCTGCCTACATGAGCTTTTTACAAGTTTCTCAAAAATGACTGTATTCCACATACCCACGATTCATTTTTCTATGACAGGCATCTGAACAAGAAAATGCTGCTTGCCTGAAGATGTCAAAACAAGTTTTAAGTAAGGATGCAAATGTCTGGAACTTGTGTGTTACACATAGGTGAGATACAGGCCCGAAGGTTCCTTATCACACTCTAATGTGTTGATGGTATCAGCAGTGTTTTGGGTGTTTTCATCTGAGATTCTCAGGGAGTAAAAGGTAGAGCGAAAGAACCAACTGAATGCCACTCTCTACAAGTACGAATTCATGATACTTTATATTCAGTACACTGCCTTTCTGGTTTCACTGCCTTTTTTTAAAGGCAGGGGAGTGGGGGGTGGCTCCATCAAACATTTTTAATCCCAGTCCAGGCAGCTTAAATACAATAAATTTCCCATTGGAAGGAGAGGGAGCCTTTTATTTTGTCCATCTTCATTAGCCTGCTCCTCTGGTTTCTAGCAGCTTCTGCCTCTATAGGCTTTAAGACTTTCAGAAGCAGAAAGAAACTTTGCATACAGCAAACACAGTTAAGACTGGAAATACTGAGCTATGCTCAATTTTCTAGCAAAATTCTAAATGACACAAAATTAAACAAATTAAATAGAAATAAACAACAGGATTGTGTATACAAGGCAGAATGGAAGTAGTCCCAGACAAATGATCATGGCATCTCATCCGTGAGAAAAAACCTAATATGTGTCACACCTTATCTGTAGAAAACAAGAAAAATTAATCACAAGATAACCTCTAATTATTGAAGAAGCAATCACTGCATAGCAGGAAGGACATATGCTATGAAATATCACCCCAAGTACAGCCACTGATTTCAGAGTAGTTAGGAATCTCTGATTCTGAGCTTTTATAAAAGAACGTGAATATACAGTATTATTATAACATATAATACAAGAACAACAGTCAAATTAAATTTTAAAAGACCCCAACAGGAGAATAGGGACCAATATTTTGTTTCATATTCCAAACTTAAAAACTGAAGTTATTTTAATAAAAAAACGTTAACTTCTGAAAAGATTATTTTTTTACTTAATAGCTCCCATTTTAAAAAATACTAACAACAACTAACTATTAAGAATATCAAAATCTATCAAAAGGGCTAACACTGAAGAAGCCATTAGGAAATCATCAAGAGTAAGCCTTCTGGGTAAAAAAGGAGGGGAAAAAAAACAGGAAAAAAACCTTTTTTTTTCATCACAGAAGCTAGCTAAATCTTACCCATCAATCCAATACACCATGAAAAACAAAGAAAACTCTCCTGGTTGGGTTCTGCTCATGCTGCATTTGCCCCCACCACACATGTGTAGAGCTCTCCCTCTTTGACTGGCTGAAGCTTGGTGACAACTCAGCACTATCACCAAACCCTACAAACACAGAATGTGCACTACAGCACAAAGTCCCAGGGCCACACTAGTACAAAAATCATAACACAATCAAAAATAGGGATTGATTTCTTCACCACATAAAAATTGTGACGTTATGTTACAACATTTCCCTAATCTCAAACTATTAATTTTTTCTTGGGTTTCCTGCATTACAGTAATTCACATAACAAATCTGTACATGGAATGTTAATATATTTTAAGGAATTACCTACACTTCTCACCAGTATGAGAGGCACAAATGAAAAGCACAAAAAGTTTCCATGTGTTAGAACAGCAGTTTCTCTAGCACTTATGATTTTTAAAAAACTGTTTTATCTGGAGAAAAGTGATGCAATGCCTTCTGTCTTTAAAACAAAAGATATGAAAGGATGAAGAATCCTCCAGTTGCTGGATGCCAGTTAAACCATAATGAAAAAACCTTCAAACTGTTGTGTTTAAGCATGAGGATTACTTAGAAATAATTACATACCCTCTGAGAAGTAAATGTCAATTCCTATTCCATGAAGATCTGCCCCCACCTCTAGAGATACTGAATAAAGCTCACCTGAGACAGCATCATACAAAGCTGTGACAGCAGTACTCAGTGCACCAGCAACAAAGGAATATGACCAAAGACCATTTTCTGAACACCTGCATGAGCTGGTCTTTCATGCAACTGAAGCATAAAGTGAGTAATACATCGACCAAGTATGTGGGTGTTAGCCATTGTTGAACAAAAACATGTAAAATTCTCTTGAACAAGAACTGTGATACACTAGCTCCTCACAAAGATTCTTGTAGCGTAGAAGTTTTTGTATACAGCAAAGTTTTGAATGACCTGATGTTTTAAATGCTAACCAAAAAGAAAAAATATTTCCTAGTTGGAGCAGTATAATCCACTAAACATAACATTTAAGCAAGTCTGCACAGATTTTTTCCTCCCAGCAGTTTTGACTTCACCAATAGTTTAGCCTTCTTTGTATACCAAAAGTAGGAACTGGCAAAAAAAAGAGCCTTCCTAATGACCTGCCCTCTCTACACTGGTGTTCAGAAACAGATACAGCGTCAGCTCATAAAACAAAGCAGCACTGAAAGGTTTCATTGGTAAAAACCAAGCATCAAAACAGTCAGAAAAGGAAAACAAAGTTCTAAGTGCATTTTGAGTAAGTAGGTCATGGCCTTTTTTAACAGAAGAAAATAGTATGGCAGCGCTTCAAGACCAAAACATTAGTTAAACAAGGAATCACCTGAGATTACAGCAGCACTCCATCTTCAAAAAAAAAGAATTCTTAGCTGATATCTCAGAGAATTTTTGGAAGCAAAACCAGAACACCAAGAACAGAAGCAGAAAAGAGACTGCACTCTTGCAACTCTTCAGATTCCCTTCATAAAGGTGAGCAAATGAACAGAGAAAAAATATTGTTCTCTTCCTATTGTTCTCTTGTAGAAAAAGGGTTCCTTCATCTTCCCTTCAAGACATCATAAATAAGACATTTGCTTCCTTTAGAAGAAAAGAGACAAACCAAAGGTGCAGCTCTGAACAGACAAGTACTGCTGAGGAAAGAGAAAAAAAGGATCTCTATAACACTCCTCTAACATCAAGACTAACATGTATTGAAGAGGCAGCACGGACAACTTCTTCCAAGGATGCCTGAGACAACCTTTTTCCAGCCAGAAATGTTAACCTATGCAAGCAGGACAAGGGACATTCTTGCCTACAAATTAAAAAGCAAAATCCTACAGAAACTTCATCTTTTAATATGGAGGAGGGCATCTGTGCTCTCACTCTGACCACACCTCAAGAGAAGTCATAAAGCACATACACCAAAGTTTTATATTAGTATTTTCACTTCTGTATCCTTTTACCTCTCTGTACAATTTTTTTTTTTTAAATTTCTGTACCTAATTAAACCTTCAGTTGACTATTTTTGAGCTTTCCTCAAAAGTTTCTATTCTGTGCTCCACCATAAAGAAATAAAATCTATATCATGAAATAAAAAAGTTAAATGGAAGTTCAGAGTAATTTCCCAGAAGTCATTTCACATTAGGTTCTGAATTTGAAAGTTTTAAAGCTGCCTTCACCACATACCATTCTGTAAATAAGTTCTGTATTACAGTGCCAAAAGCACTGATACTTCTAAAGTTACGTGGCCTGTTATTATTTGACCTATCACTATTCCTTGAATTCAGATGTCTACTTCAGAGCTATACAACATATTTTCATTAGACGTGTAAAACGAGCAACTGCCCTTAACTACAGTAGATGACAGAATCATACAAAATATATTAACTGAGAATTTTGAATATAAACCATGACACCTGATTTTCCAAGGGTTTTTGAATGAACATCAATGGCCTAGTATTAGGAAGCAAGGGATAATAAGTTAGACTTAAAAATATACTTTTTAGCATATATACTTTTTTTTTAGTAAAAGGCAAGTCAGTAAAAAAACACCCAACATCCACGGTAGCCCTGCTTATACCACCCAAGTGTGTATATCATAGCAATATAGTATTTGTTGGCATACTGATCTTAACAGAACACATTTTGTTAAGTATTTCCTCTATCAACTCTCCCTTCCTTTACTTCTTCAGTATCTTTTAACCTCTTTTTGATATGGAATACTTCAGTTGCATATACTGATGGCTTTTCCCGAAGTTTTTCCCCACTATGGGCTTTGACCTGTTCACTTTCTTCTTCCATTTCTATTTCCTCACCTCCTCACTAAGAGCTTCTCACCTCACACACAGTGCTTTTCTTCACTATCCTACCACTGCTCAGGTTAGCACGCTCCTGATACTGCAACTGGAATTTCATCAAGACTTACTAATATAAGGAAAGCCATCAGGATTAAATCTGCTTCTTTTACCTGAAGTGACTGTAAAAACAAGTGCAGCTCACACCCCTTGTCAAGACCAAAAATAAAGATCAGACAAATGGCATCACCTTTTGTCTGATTGTCCTGTGCTTCTGGTTTCAGCTTCATTTCCATACGAATAGTTACAGCGCCTGATTGTACAATACATGCAACCTAAAGCAAGCAGTGAAGAAAGAGTCCATGGCTACTTAAAGCAGGATGATACAGCAGCCATGATCCTTCAACCTCTTTTACACAACTTCCTCTTCCTACTGGAGGAAGAATTCAGACCTACCATTTCAAAAGTAGTGTTTTATACAGACATAGTAATTATTTCCCATAAAAATTCCAACACCAAAACTATCATTACACAAATTAAATTTGATATTAGGAGATGCATTAATTCCTACAAAATGTCTACATCTCTGAAGTTGCTATCGAAACGAATCACCACAGTTTTAAAAACATGAAGAAATAAAATTTTAGTGGGTCAGATACAAAACCGATGAATACTAGGAAGTAAAGCTCACTAAACAATCCTATTTGTAGCATTTAACATCCTACGGGAAAGCATAAAGAAGAAAAAAATTACCTTACTTCAGCTGGTGGATTTTGTGAGTAAGGATTTGCAGAGCATGCCAAAATCCTGACTACAGCTCCAGGATGATAGGTTTCCAGAATGTGCACTGCAGTGGGATAAACTGGTTCTTCAAAAGCAAGTTCCACATAGTCTTGGCTACAGAAAGTGGATGGTGTCCTTGTGAAAGGCAGCCGAGCACTTGGGCAACGATCCCACCAGGTCCCGTAAGTTCGAAAGACAGCAGTCTGGGTAAAGTCACCAGAACTAGGGTACACATTGGGAATACCCGCTAAATTCCACATGGTATACGACATGCTGTTTTCACTGCCATAGTGAGAGCTGAAATCCAACACTTCTTTGGCATACTGAACTATTTCAACATTGATAGGTAAGGCTCGGGTGTTCGATTCAATAGCCCTCCGACTGTTCATTTCTCCTCTCGTCGCTGTCCTAGCTCGGCGCCGAAGGCACATGTAGTAAAACATGCTCAGAACTGTTAACATGGGAAACACTGGTGACATCTAGATAGGACTTAGGAAGATGCAAAAAGTCAGGAGTCCTTTATAAGTTGCATTAACTGCCTGTGGTGTTTTGAAAAAGAGCTGATAAAACAGAATGAATAAACACAGTGAGCAGATAAAGAATTCTTAGAAAGCAAATAGTGCTGTTCTGAATACCATCTTAAGCAAAGTACTGCTACTAAAATATTAATAAATTATTGTATCTTATTGTGAAACAATTGTTTAGTTGGAATCTACCAAGTCTGGCTTCCCATTTACTTTTTTACCTTACTACCCATTTATTTTTTGTTTAAAAAAAGAGAAGACTATATAAAAACATTAGCCAAAACCAGCCCTTAAGCAACAAAAAAACTAATGGTCAAAATAAGCATTATCTTTAGGGATTTATTACAAGAAAAAAAAAAAATGCACTGATTCAGGGAAATTAATTCAAGTATGAAATTAAATTTGGCCCATGCTGTAAACAACTGTGAAAGCATATCTGAAGATTCACCTTCCTGTTGTGAAGATACAGCTTCTTAAAGCCATTGTGAATACCTTTACTTTCTTTTAAAATACTGTAAATAGTTTTAAGAGTGCAAAGAATGAGCTTTTGGGCTCACTCTTTTTGGCTGCTGATCTAAATTTAACCCACTGTTTCCTCTATCAGAATGCTAATCTGAACAGTCACAAAAATACCGCCTTTACCGTTTGAAGTTATCCATGACACACCAACGACACAGGGGTCATCAGCCGCCTGAAGGATGCTCAGAATTCACTAACAACATCATCTTCCTTTAAACCATGCAACAAACGAGGTCCTCAAAAGAGTCCTGGCATCCAAAGCAGAAGTCCCCATAGAAAGCATTTTAATTCTGACAAGAGAAAATATTTTCATTAAAGAAACAATTCAGTTAAACACAAAATGTACTAGATCTGCATACTGTAAAAACCCAACACAAAATATACTATCAATTAATTATACCAATGTGTTTTACACAGCCTACACTAACACAAGTTAAACAATCAAATAAGCAGGTTTAACAATTAGAAAAAGCTAAATTAAAGGTAACTAACTTTACTAAAGCTTTCTGTTTACAACAGTGAAGAAACACTTATAGCTGAATGTTCTCTACAGGACACAGGAGGGCTGTATCATATTCCCTACTAATAAAGATCCTCTTACATATGCCTGTCCCATATTGAGCAGCTGCTCCATACCTGCGTGATGTAAACTGTGAGTTTTACCAACACACAACAAAATGTGCAATGCATTCTCCAATTTCCACTGGCACTACACAACACACTCGGGCTATGAATTCACATCCTCCAGCACCACAAACTGTTTCTCACAAACTGGCCTTCTCATTAACTTGTCCATCAGCTTTACTATGAGAGAATAAGGAGTAATGCCTGTAACCCGCTAGAGGCCAAAACAGGGATGACTAAGCATGTCTCAAAATAGAATAAATACTTCTTCAACAGTGTGTGCTGGAGTTGCCACTTAGTTTACCACAGGATACACACTGTGGTAATCTCTGAACCAACAGATTTGACCCTTCCATTGCAGAAGACACCTCAAGTAACAACTAACACGATGCTTCACACTGCCAGGCAAACAACCATGTATTTAATGTTTGCAGTGGGTACAAGTGAGACCCTACTATAGAGTTTTTGGAAGCATAAGTTTAAAGCAGGGTAAATAATTAAACAAATGGAAATTTTTTTAAGTCTCTACACAGATCCACAGTGCATGTCTTTTGAGTCAGTTGCTTGTTCCCATACTCACAAACACACAGAGATGTACAAACAGCTGTCTTTCGCATGAACGTATCCAGCAAGAAGGCACTTTTGATAACAGATAAGGACAGGCTGCACTATTTTTCCATTTTACTCACAACAGAAAGAAAGTTTATTAATGAACTGCTCAATTCTCACTTTCTTGCCTTTTCTATTACTGGCTTTTTTTTAGTTTCACATGTTGATGTAGGTGTCAACAACATGTATTACTCCTAATAGTCAGTGCAGAATAAGACAATATGCCGGATTTACTTCAAGCTCTCCTGGGACACCAACAACCAATAATGTCACATTTCCCCCAAACAACCTGAGCCACCCTTCAGAAAAGACACTGGGGAAAAAAAAAAAGTAGCACAATCCTGAACCTCTCCTCCTTAAAAGAAAACGAAAAAGAAAAAAGGAAAAAAAAAACAACTCCAAACTGAAAATTGTTATTTTATTTCTTCAAAGCAGAGATGATTTGATGTAAGATGTAAGTAAAGATTACAAATACATTCTCTTTCTGGATTTTTCCCCCTCTAAAAAAGAAAGATCTATTTAAAGAATATGGGAACAGACATTAAACTTCAACAAACGTTCTGCTATCAAGCCCTGGAATCATGGCTAGATCAGCATATACACTACCTTCAAACTCAAAATGCTATTGATTAACATGATTTGAAGGCTGCTCTATGGAAATTATGGCTTTGCAGATCTGTTTTAAGAATCATTCAGCTGTGGGAAGATGAGATCAGGTGGAAATCACTTATCTCACATACGCAACCTACGTAGCTTCACATCTGCACTGCAAACTCCAGGCTTCTTCTGGCCACACGCTGCAGCTCTTGTGGCACTGCTGTAAAACCCAGCTGTGCTCCTTATCTAAGCTTGTCCGAGGGCAGCAAAATTATCCAATGGTTCAGAGCTGTATGTCAGCTAGCTGGCCAGTTTAAGCCAGGCCTAACAGAGGAAATAACCTGAAATCACACTGATTTTCTACTAGCAGTAATGTTAATTTGGGTCATTCTCCCTCTACTTGACGAATTCATAAAACCTGTAAAAATTTGAAATCTTTGCCACTGACACAACTTTGTCAATTTTGGCTGGCATTGGTCAACAGGGTCAAAAGTAAGTAGGAACAGAAAGCTTTCATGAAAACTTACTAGTCTAAACAATAGAAGTAGAGGCAAATGAGAGTTAAGAACAATATCAGATATAGTAGTTTATAACAAGTAAGACAAAACAATTATAAAAGAAGGATTAAATAACTGTTAGGACTACAACATAAATAGGAATTTTTCTGGCATTTTAAAAGAAGCATTAAGAATTGTATGGAGTTAAAAGATAAATGAAAAACTGCTTCAGAGGTTAAAGATAATAAGCTAGTGAAATAATTACATTAAATATAGATCAGTAGGGCCAGATGATACAAAGAGGTTTTTTTCAGGAACTACCAGAAGTCAAGCTGATTTCTAATTAAAAGGATTTTACTTTGCAAAAAAAGATAAAATGCAGACTCAGGTCTATGCAAAGCATCAAGCTCTGGAGTTCATGTACATGAAAAGTTTATGTTGAAAGCTCCCTCCTCCCTCAAATTGCTTGATTATTTTAAAGAGATCCACTTAGGCCCATTCAGCTATGCCTTCCGATCTCCGGCTGAGTCTTTGGCCTGTTCTATATTATTAATTTTTTAACTTTTTTTGTACAGGCATAATTATGCCAAACTAAAGCCTAATAAAGGTTTCTTATAACTGTGTCTTTTTATTCTCCTCCCAAGCAGCATAATTTTTTCTTCTGTCAATTTAATTAAATTTACTGAAATAGTGCTATTAAATACCAGAACCTCCAGCAGCCACCAGAGACCAGCACAGAAGGTGCCAAAAATTTGGTTAGAAACAAGAACCAATATGCTATGAACACACAATGACATTGTGAACTGCTATCCTATGCCTACGTGCCCATTTTGCACTTTGAGGCTGGATCCAATTCCCAGCTGCTCTCTGGGGTTGCATGAACCCTGTCCTCCAATCTCATGCACCTTTCCAGCCAGCACTGCTGGGGAGCCAGATGAGTCCTGAGGCTTGCCCAGCCAGACATGAAATACTCTTGCAAGCACTTGGAGTTTTCAGTCTGTTCTTCTCCCCAAACCATCTTGTGCTAGTGCTGGCTTGAGAGGGGAGCAAAACTACACAGGCCCCAAGTCAGACCAGCTCAAATGGCTACCAAAAATGTTACCTTGACTTGTACAAGACAGACAGGACTCCAGAAAACCACTTCGGACTAGACATGGAATAAAACTTTTTTAAGAGATACTTTCTTTCAAAAAACATTAGAGTCCATCAAAATATTTACAATATCTCCTACCCAGACTATTATTCAATTGGTAACTATTTCAATTATATGGGCAAACTCCTTTTTTCTAATCTGAGTAACCCTTCTTCTCTTTGTGCCATACATACACAAAGGCTTCTAAGACTGTAAATCACTACTTCCTTCTTCCAAACACAGCAAACCCTGACAATGAAAAATGTCTTACAGCTTTCTGTACATGGGGAAAGGCACTAATTAAGTTAAAACATTCAAAAGCACTAGATCTCTTCTATTTTGCCTCTTTTTACATGGAGTTTTTGTATACAAATCTGTTTTCCAGCTTTGAAGCAACCCATCCAGTTAATGATTACTGTACTTGAAAGAACAGCATGAAGCTGAGTCAGGGCAGGTTTAGGCTAGGTATGAGGAAAATGTTTTTCACCCAGAAGATGGTTGGGTACTGGAGGAGGCTCAGCAGAGAAGTGGTGACAGCACCAATCCTGTCCGAGTTCAAGAAGCATTTGCACAATGCTCTCAGGCACACGGTGTGATTGTTGGAGTGTCCTGTGCAGGGCCAGAAGCTGGATTCGATCCTGATTAGTCCCTTCCAGCTCAAGATATTCTATGATTCTACCTATTCATTTTGGTTAGTTGGCAAATGCAACTCCTCAATAACCACAATTTTATCCCATACAAGCAGAAACAGGACAGTTATTCATCAACCAGACTGCTGAGAAAAGGTGGGAAGTACACAGAAAAATACTTGAGATTTCAAGGGGCTGTGAAATGAAGGATGTGTGTGAAAACATAACAAGTAACAGACACTAGATTTAAGGAAAAAAAAAAAAAAAATATGGTAGATTACATCCCTGAGCCATTCCTGGAAAAGCACATGATAGGCAAGAGTTTGTACTATTTCAAGAGAAGCAAATGTTGTACATGCAAGTCATGCATACACCAGGTTTGATTTTTAAAGCCAGTGAAGTAATAATTCCTGTTTACACCAGCTTTGCTAATCTCACATTTGGGAGCAGTGAGCAGTTTTGTTTCATTTGACTATAAAAGCAGCAGCAACACTGACAAATTACAAAGAATGTATAAATAACAAAAACAATAGATTGTATGATCTCTGAAGAAAGATGAATGCAACTTATTATGTGTGTCTTAGATAAAAGACAGCAAATGGGAAATCTCTTAATTATCTTTGTTCATTAATCCACAGAGGAAATACTGGATCCTTACATTACAGTCTAAAACAGAGTACTTTTACCACAGGTTAGCATCTCTTGCTGTTAATTACCTAGATTATACCAACATCTACATTCAACTTCTTGAAACTAGAAGCTATTATTAATTAAAAATTAATAAGCTCTTACAGTATACTTTAAACTCAGGCACCATTTGCTGTGTTTCTTCCCATAATATATTCTGGCATTGAAACAAGCCACTTTACAGATTTCTAACTTAACATTTAACTGTTTGAAAAAAATTGAAATATATGGCAATTTTATCTATCTAAAATCTTGTGTTGCCTTCATGAGCACCAAAACATGCAAAATCCAAGAATTTCAGATTACTTCACTGACTTCATTCCTGCTAGGACCAGATGTGGTTTAGTACTGAGATACAACGGAGACAAAAATTCCTTTGGTGCCTATTACACACTTAAGTGGCCACCCTTGTCTTATGGAGGCAACTTCCTCACAGTTGTTGTTCCTCAACATGAATAAATCATCAGGTAGCTCTCTCTATTAAGAGCCCAAAGTTACCAGTCCTATACCACTTCATTCTGACCAACTACCCTTCCAGCTGCGGTGAAACTCTCCTCTTCATGTCAAAAAAAATTTTAAAATTCCCCACACTACTTTAAAAAAGGAATTTGTGTGCATTTGTCTTCTCCTTTTTCTCTTTAGATATCATACTGGTTCTCCATGCAGGCATATTCTGCATTTACTTGCTGGTCAGCTGCTTCCTCACTGCATGGATGGCAGCGATTAGGCCATGTAGTTATCTCCCACTGTCACAGAATTACTGAATCAATTGGGTTGGAAAAGGCCTCTGAGATCACCAAGTTCAACCTACGACCTAAAACTACCAAGTCTTCTAGACCATGGCACTAAGTGCCAGGTTTCCTTAAACACCTCCAAGGGAAGTGACTCCATCACCTCCCTGGGCAGCCCATTCCAGTTTCTAGCCACCCCTTCTGTGAAGAAATTGTTCCTCATGGCCAACCTAAACCTCCCCTGGCACAGCTTAAAACTGTGTTCTCCTAATCGTGCCCGTTCACATCCAATTGACATTTCTCAGCCTGCTCCTGGTAGCAAATAACAACACACAAGAAGTGAAGCACCCCAGAGTACACACCTAAAAAATAAAATAAAATAGTATCGCTAGTTCAGCTCCTATCCTGCTTTCTGTGGTGTTGTGATCGGACAACTGGGTGAAGCCGTGGAAGTATGCTAACAGCGCAGGGACCGAGCAGCGCCGGAGGACCCTCAGGGGAGAGGAGCACAACCCGTGCCCAGCCCCGCCCGCTTTGTCTGTTCCCAGCACTGTTCCTCCCGTCCTCCCAGCTCCATCCCATCCCTACCCCTTCCCACTCCTTGGGCGTCCGCGCTCTCTACCGACAGGGGCAGTTCCCTTCCCCGGGGGGGCAGTTCCCTTCCCCGGGGGGGCAGTTCCCTTCCCCGGGGGGGCAGTTCCCTTCCCCGGGGGGGCAGTTCCCTTCCCCGGGGGGGCAGTTCCCTTCCCCGGGGGGGCAGTTCCCTTCCCCGGGGGGGCAGTTCCCTTCCCCGGGGGGGCAGTTCCCTTCCCCGGGGGGGCAGTTCCCTTCCCCGGGGGGGCAGTTCCCGCCCCGCCGAGACCCAGGGATAGCGGCGGGCAGATAAGGGCGGGACTGCCCGGTGCTGCCGCTGCCTTCCGCGTCCCCTCCCCGCCGGCAGCACCGGCCCGGCCCGGCCCAGCCCTGCCAGCCTCCCGTGGGCGGGCGGACGAGGAGCGCACACCCGCGGCTGCCCGCACCCGCCGCGCAGGGCCGGCCCCAGACCGGGGCCGCCGCAGGGGCCGGCGGTGCGGCCCCCCCGCGCCCGCCGCCACCCTACCCCGTCCGGAGGGCGGAGCCGCCCGGGCCGCCGGAGCCGCCGCCGCGCCGGGCGCCGCCGGAAGCTCCGCGCACGGAGGGCGGCGGGGGCGGGAGCCGGGGGAAGCGGCGGGGGCGGGGCCGCCGGCTGCGCCTGCCCGGGCCCCGGCGTGGGGCGGGCCCGCAAGGCCCCGCGGGCAGCGGGTGCGGGGAGCTTGTTGTGGGGTAGGAGACGCCTGGAATTATAAGGGTTGGAAGGGCCCTTAAAGATCATCTAGCCCCAACCCCATTGCCATGGGTAGGGAGCCCTTGCACTAGACCAAGTTGCTGAAGGCTCCATCCAACCTGGTCTTAAAAAATGGGTAATCCACAGCTTCTTTGGGTAGCCTGTTCTGGTGTCTCACCATCCTCACAGTTAAGAATCTATTCCTAATGTCTAACATAAATTTCCCCTCTTTCAGTTTGTACCCAGTCCTACTTGTCCTACCACAACAAGGACAGATGCAGAGTCTCTCCAGCTTCCCTGTTGGCCCTTTCAGATGCTGGGTGGTTGCTATGAGGTCTCCACGAAATCATCTCCAGGCTGAACAGCCCCAGCTTGCTCAGCATTCCTAGGGGAGATGCTATAGTCTGAGTTTGCTTCAAAACTTTCATGTCCTCCTTACGCTGGGGACACCATAAGTGTGCACAGTACTCCAGGTGGCTCTCACAGAGCAGAGTGGAGGGGGAAAATCACCTCCCCAACCCTGCTGGCCACACTGCTTTTGATGCAGCCCAGGACTCCACTGGTTTTCTGGACTAGGAGTACACACTGCTGGCTCATGTTGAGTTTTTCAACAGCCATCACACCTTTCTTCCCAGTGTGGCTCTCAGTCACTTCTCTACTAAACATGTAGGTGTCTGGGATTGTCGCAATCCAGGTGTAGGGCCTCGCACTTTGCTTTGTTGACCTCCATGATGTTTACACTGGCCCACCTCTCAAGTGTGTCAGGGTCCCTCTGGAGGACATGCCTTCCCTCCAGGGTGTCAAATTATTGCAGTGTTGTGGTTTGTGACTCAGGCCCACTCTATTTTGTGACTTGTCACCTCTGCAGATATGAAGGCCATGGTGAGGTGGGTGCTGTGAGCCCACCCGCTCCTGATGAGCCCTGGCTTGGTTTCTCACAGAGCTTTTTACCAGGCAGTGTGTCTTGCCCTAGCTCCAGGTGAGTCGGGCTGTGCTTTCAATGCCATGTTTGAGCCCCTAGCATGTCATCAGGGCAGACCTGTTTTTAATTGATCTTAATGAGTACTTAACTCCAGCACAGTGGTGCCTCTTGGGTTGTTACCTGGTGTATTGCAAAGGAAGTATCACATAATTTAATTTGGTACACGCGTCCAAGCAAGAGTGCTTTGTCTCCCAGCTACTCCTTCCAGTCAGAGATTCTGTAATGATCACCAAAATTGCTGTTACTGGTCTCCTCAGGTCTCCAGCAAGGCTCCATGTTAAATGGTACCTGGGATTGTTCAGTTACAGTAGAAAACAGAGTTGCTGACTTGTACTAGGCGGTAAAATATAATTCTAAAAGTGCAGAAAATATGCAGATAATTGCTATGTAAGGTCCTTTTTTTATAATGCTTTAATATAAATTCTATGCATTTATAATAAATTTCAAATATAGAAATCTATAAGTTTAGTATAGAATACATCTTGGTTGCTAGCTGCAGTGGCAGACAAGCCATCACACAACCCTGATTTCCACAAGAGTCATGCCAGGATGACCGGCTTATAGGTGATTCATACAATTGCACGCGCCTGTGTGCACACATACAGAAATGCAAATATATATACACACGTTTTATGTGCCTCAGACACTAAGGTACTATTTTAAAATAACAATTTAAGCCCCAAATTCTAAGGCACTGCTTCCCTAGAAGAGGAAGCTAGACTCTTCAGGTTTCAGTGATGGCAATGTAGAGTGCCTTTTGACATCCTTTTTCCTCACCTCAGTCCTACAATTGGATGCCAGTTACAGGAGTATTTATAAAGGTGCTTTCAATAACCACTTTCCCAGGAAGTGTCCAACTCAAAGTTTGAATTTTTAATACAAAATACAATTGGAAACAAGACTATGAATAAGTTTGGTGAGCCAGAAAACAGGTTAGGCATGAAAATGATTTTTTGTAGTTTATCTTATGTAATTGTTTTCATTTTAGGTTTTGCACCTCTCATGCTATCCTCCCTTTTCAAATTAAATGAAGAGAGGGAATACGTGGAAGGTACCATTTATCTAACCCACTTAATAGGTTAATTTAACAAATTATCTAACCTCTTTTACATTAGCATTCAATCTATCACCTAAGAAGAGGAACATAATAGTTTCTATCTCTGTCTATTGTCAGCTATAAAGAGAAAGCAAGCAAGAGACATCTGTACAGAGGTCTGTGTTTGGTCAAATCATTCTTATCCTTTATTTTAATACTGTATGGAGGTTGAATTCTCTATCAGTGTGAAAGGTAGATGGATATGAAAAGTTTTTCTCTCAGTCTACTCATCTGCCAGCTCACAGAGGCTGGAACAGATTGCTCTTAAATTTAGCATTGGCAAAATTCTGTGTTTGGTCTAGTCTGCTGGGCTTATTGTATAAATCATAGGGGTACATCAATACCTCCAGGTGATCCAACATATCCCCTTCACTCCTATGATAGGTGCCTAAGGAGCATGGAAGTTGTCACTGTTTGGAGGTACATCTCTCTTCACTGGTATAGACCATCCTCAAGCTTTCAGACAGGAAATAGGATGTGCTATGTGTGAAGACATCCTTAATAAGCTAGAGAAATTAAAAAACCAACTCCATCATTATTCAGAGGCTGCCCAATGGCACGTAGCATTTTAAAGCTGCAGAGAGACTAGTATTTATTTAAGTGGATAGAGGACATTGGGTGACAGTGTCCTTTTTGTCTAGGCTGCTGTCTCAAAGTCATGCTATGTGCATTCAAGATGTGCTCCAAATTACTGTCAAATTGTCATTCTACAGCTTTTGCAAAAATCAATTGATGATCTGTTTTTATTCAACAGTTATCTACATCTGGAGCTGACAGATAATTTCCAGCAAGCTATGGCACATGAACACTTTATACATATTTCTATATCCACATCAGCAGTAAAACTAAACACAGCCCAGAAATAGTCCACTGTGTTGAAAGGAAATACACTGGTAGAGCAGTACAGGAAACCTTCTCTTTGTAACATAAGGGTAAGACTTGGCTTCTGTGTGTTAATCAAAGTTTGTGATCACCAAATTAATGTCTTAACAGCATCCTGCTTCTCCTTCAGGATTTTCTCATTATTATAAGCAGTGGTATGTCTTGCTTATGAGCGGAAATCTTAACTGAAGTCGGTAGGAATATTGTTATTTCAAAAATAGGTATAGAACATGAAAAGGCCATGTAAGTTGCATGGATAAATGTGACTATGTCTGTGTCTATACCAAAGGCACATAAGTGAGTGATATGACTAGTGATATTTCAATTACTTTTGGCTCCCAAGACAGGTGACTAGGCCTTGAGTCCACTGTCAGGTACTTTAACTCATCCCAAGGCACCATTGTGATGACCAATTAAAATGTCCAGAGGGAAGCTTTCCACTGGAGGAGGTAAAGATCCCACACCAGCTATTGGTCATTGGCTCATTTATAATCTGCATTCACAAAAGATGTCCAGATCCACTTTTCCAGGCAAAGTGGTTGTTGGAAGAGCATTTGTAGCAGAGGGATTTATAGTGAGAACAAAGAATCTGCTGATGAAGCAATGAGGCTTACCTGAGCCTTGTGTAAAGACTTAGAAGACAGCCCCTACTGGAAACAGGGTAACACTTTAGTTAAGTTTGCAAACAAAGGAGGCCTGTGTTGCTATTTCTATATCATTTGAGAAAATGTTTTGTAAGTAAACAATTCGTGCAGAAAACTAGCTGACTTTTAAGTCACCTGGTCCTGCTCCCAGCAGGGAACTGATCTGAATTGTGTTATCACTTTGCAAAGCTTTGTATGTTAAAGTGTTAAACTGAACTCTAAAAATAATGAAATCGTTTTAATCAGTGAGTTATTTTTAATACAACAAACTTAGCCAAGTGCTAACTGCAAGGCAGCACTGAGTGCGTATGCATAACACCATTGCCACTGGTGTGAGTTGTTCTTTCTGGCTTCCTCTGCATCCCACAATGTTAACCCAGCATGGAAAACATCTCACTGCCTTTTGGACCAGCATTACTGCTTTTTGATATGTGAAATTACATATATTCTTTGAAATGGAAAAGAAAGTATACTTACCCAATGAGACTGAATAAGTTTTTAGGTGTTTCCATGAGCCAGGCCTAACAATTCTTTGTCTGTTATGTTGGCTGAAACTCTTTTTTTGAAAAGAAATACTTTATGCCCTGTGAAGTTTTTTCCCATATTACAATACTTTGTGTAGCATTCTCTCTTTCTCTTTCTCTCTTTATGAAAATCTGTATTGTGTAGTTGATCATATTTACTGCATTTTATCTTTATTTTCTTGTATTTTATCAAAAGATAGAAGAATGTGCCACAGTACAAGTATGTGCTTAAATTTTATATGCTGTTAACTGCTGTGTTTCATCTGTGTCTCTGCTGCTTGTTACTAGTTCTTGATAGATCACATGTAATTTAGGCTATAGATTCACTGAGCAAGGGAGATGTCTTGCTTTTTCTCCTGTAAAGTCCTTAGTATACATGATTTATATATTTATAAATTATATGACAGTAACAGATTCAGCATTTGAATGGCTATGCACTGCCCTTACTGTGTGAATACTCCATAATACGTAATTAAGCTTTATGAAAAAAGCATAAAGAGTGAGAAAATACTGATTTATCAAAATACAGTATTACCATGGTTAAACATCTTTCTTCTTTCCTTTTTGTCTTTTTGCAGAAATATGAGCAGTAATCATAAAGCCTGGAAAGGATGTGCTGACTGAAGTCTTTATGAGATTTTTAATGAGGATTAGGAAATCTGAGATAGCAAAATCTACTGTATACAAAGAGGTTGTTGTGCATGAATCTTCAGACAAGTTTTAGATCAGAATCCTTTGTCAGCAACAGTAGGATCCAGTAAGGATAATATGCTAATTTTAACCAGCAATGGGCTTCATATAGAGATCTAAAGAGACAGAGATAGATACAATCTTATTAAGCTTTTGTGTTGACACTGCACAGCTTGTTACTGTATTCAATTGAAATTTAAGAGCAGGGCTGTAAAACCTATATAACACTTTAGGAAGGTATACAGTAACATTGAAACCTGAATAACAATTGAAAGGATAAGTAGGAAATTCCCTTAGCCCTTGGGCTACCACCATTTTTCTATTCTAGCAGACAAGTAAATGCTCTAGGTATCTATGCCATAAAAAATTTTCCCAGAGGCAATTCTGGCAAAGCACCTACTTTCTTCAAACCAGACCTGCTGCTTTAACCTTCTGAATGTCAGATTTCTAAAACTAAGTGCTCCTGGTGCACTGCTGGCTGTTTCTAGTCTAGGTTTTCCTTGCAGCCTGCTAGGAGTGCAGAGAGGTATCACAGGCAGGTACACTCAAGGAACAGGGACAATTTATTCCTTCTTTATAACAGGAGAGCTGTAAGGTACATTTAAACAATGTCACACTGTAATTTCATGATGAAAAGAAAGTTCTAACAATTAGAAGGACAATTAGTGTTTTATCAGACTTATGATATTGATTGGTAGTAATTGTTAATCAACTCAAATATCATTTATTTTGCCATTAATTTTTCTTTAGAAATTTATCAGTGATTTAATATTTTAATGTATAATGCCTGTATGAACTATCTGGCAGCAAGGAGCAGAGGATGGGTAGTTTGGAGAAAGATGTGTATAATGTCCACCCTGCATTTTTAGCACAAAAACCAGGGGAATAGATACAGCTGCAGTGCAGTACTTCAGTGTTTGCACATCTGAGTCGTATTGATCTCAATAGAGATATGTCATTTAGCCACACAAAAATACATTGTCATCCTCTCAAGCATCACATAACTATTTTAAACTCTCTACAATACACTCATATGACCAGAGATATTTTTATAGGTCAGCTGTGTTCCATGGCTAGAAAACGGAGTGTGGCTCATCCACCGCTGCCACATTTCACAATGGCATGATCAGTCAAATCAGAACTCAGCAGAGCTGAAGAGTTACAGATGCTAAACAGTAAGATGATTCCACCAAGGGCTTAGAAACATGGAAGGCATTGAAAAGTACTGTGAAGTTCCTATTGCTGTTCAAATTGGATCAATGTTAGCATTGTTATCAGCAGCATTGAGTGCAGAAGCTGGAGGTGGTTCTTTGCAACTGATGTCTTAGACTTCTGATATGATTGATCAGATGGGCAAAAGTATCCACAGATGCACAGATGCAGGAAAGCTGATTTCAGCCATGTAAATATGCCAACAGTAAAACTATATGCTTATTTAGTATCTTTCTCCATTGCTAGGGATATCACATGTATGGAAAGTAAAATTGGTGGATCAAAAGACAACATAAGAAAAGGTATCTATAAAAAGTTAAGGTTATACTGCTTGCTGTGTCTTAAAAAAAAAAAAAAAAGAGAAGAGGGAATATACAAAGCACTTTGAAAAGCTTATTTTGTGATGGAACAGTTCAGAATATTTATTAGAATTCAACATCCTATTTTTTTGCCTTCTTTTAAAACAAAATTCCTGAATTTTAGTGAAGGAAAGTCTGGAAAGTCTAAACATATGCAAGCTTTAAAAAGTCATGGGAAATCTACCACAACTTGGGCAGTTAATGACCTTATGACCTCTGGGTTAACCTAATGAGTCCTCTTCAGCAAGCAAGGGCACAGAAAAGGAAGCTATCTTCTCAAACAGATAAGGTCAATTTGCCAGCAGAAATTATCCTCCTCTCAGAGTTGAGAATAAATGGTTTCCGGTTGTCCATCTGAGCTTGTCATTCAAGAATTTTTCCACACCATAGAACAAACTAGGGAAATGGATTGAGAAAGAGGGCTCATCTTGCTAGGGCAGGTGTGTAAAGCTGGCAAGAAGTCTCTAGTTTTGATCTTTGTGCTTTTTGTTTTGAGCAGATAATGTGTAAGTAAAGAAACTGACACTTCCCTAAATACATAAGCTTGTAGCAGCCAATTTCGGGAAAGACTTAATGAGCTTCAGATGCTAACTAGAAGCTTGTATCTACCTTCTTTTCCCTGCTATGCCAACAGTTAGAACATACTCTGTGTGTGTGTGCTTGTAAATTCTGTATGTGTAGACACACACTCAATAAATACTTCTGATCTCCTTAATTTGTGAAAGTCCCTTAAGTGTAGATATACTACAAACACAAAATAGCACAGCCAAATGTCTGACCCAAGTATTCTCTACTTAGTAATGAACTCACTACAGCAATAGAAACAACTGGACTAAGTCACTTCTGAAGTTTGTATGGGTACTGTGTTGGCATTCAAATGACCAGAATATAAAATCTGTGGTGTGTCTGGGGGTTTGCCATTCTTGGCTAATAATTATACTGGAATTTTCTACCTTAGTGGGCTGGATGCTCTATTTCCATCTTACAGCTGGTTAGAAACAAGCAAGCTGTTAGTTACAAGTAAATTGCATCAGTTAATTTAGCTATCTCCTTCTATTTTGCAACCTTTTAACTTTCGAAATTGTAATATTTTCCTGCAAAAATCTGGTTGGTTTTCCTAATTGATAAAGTAGGTTCATGATCTAGGTAATGTTTATAAAGAGAGAGTTAATGGGAGGCAGTATCAAGCAACACAGTGTCATATTAGTACACAGAGGAATCATAATGGGCAGAACATCTACATGTAAGTTCTCCATTCAGCATGGCCAGGAAGAAATACAGGAAAGTGGGAGTAAATGCTAGCTGATGTCAAACAAGAAAAACTAGACATAATTTTAAAATAATTCCTTTTCCACATCCATACATCATGATTGCTATGGAGAGGCCTTTTATAGCATAATGGGAGATGATGGTTCCTAGCAATAAAATTAGCAGCTCTGAGAAACTTAAAGTGCACAGGTATGTTCACAAACACAACAGCGTCACACGCTGTTAAACCTGCAGGGTCTCTCATTTTATCAGCTGTGGGTTGATTCCTGGTATGTTAATGAAGACCTAGGTACAGTTTTCTTGATCAACATAAGGCTTATAACTTGTTACTTAAGCACTAAACAAGGTTTAGTTTTTTGAGCTGTTGCATCTGATACCTCAATTATTCAGCCTGGGAATTAATGTACAATTAGCATGAATTCATGCTTTCATGGAAATCGATGGTTATATTAATTTGAATGCAATTGTTGAAAGAATTCTGAATAATGAAAAGGCTGATAATAGTGTCTTTGTATTGGACACAGCTCAAACTGTGTAAGGAACAATTTTTTTAATGTAGAAATATCTTCACAGTTTATTTGTTCCATTGTCCCTTCAGATTCAGGCTACTAGGCACATGCCAATGACTTCTCCTAATTATGACCATTCTATAGTTTTTGACTAAAAGTATATATAAAAGAATTGGCCTGCTTCTATACTGATTTTTACACTTTGAAGTGACTGGAATTAACCCATTATAAAGTAGCATAAGGAAGAACTTAGGTAGGTCAGTTCTTCCTGGAGGTTTTTCCTCCAGCAGATCATGAGATTTGTCAGTGAGTTACTGGTAATGCAATTAATTAGTTTATCCAAAAAGCAAGGTAACAATGTGCAGTTGCTTAGAACATTGGAATATGTTTTTCAGGGCAGAGTGATTTCTTTTTCTTAGTTTTAAATAGAGCAGTTTCACGAGAAGAGTGGTGTTTGGTTTGAATCTGTTGGTTTGTTTTTTTGGGTTTTTTTTAATCTGTTGATTTCTTTGTTCCTGTATCAAAGGCTTTCCTTACTGTTTGGAGGACATAGCTAGGGATCACCAGTCCAAGCATGAAGCTGCAATGACATCTGCAGCTCCTGCATGGGTTTGGGATGCACTGAAAACTGCTTATGTACAAGCTGCCCACTTGCCTCCACACAGGGGACATCAAATTACTTAGAACAACCAGCAAAATTAAACAGGATTGGGGGTTCTTGCTGCCTGCTGTTAGCTTCCAGTATCCATTAATGGAAGATATTTAGCACTGTTTATGAATTTTTTCCCTATTGCATTATTATAACCCTTTAGACTGAGTGTTGTCTTATACCTGGCTTCCTGATGATCACTTATTCTGGACACATAGTTCTGAAGGTGGCATTGTTATTGACTGAACCTACTAACTGCTTGAGAAAATGTTGATTACTTCACATACCTGAAAATTAATCCTGAAACCTTCCTGAACTATATTAATCAACTCCTTTAACTTCTCCAGTGGAGAAGGTGGAGGCCAGCAATGTCATCGAAGAGCAGGTGCTCCTCCCTGCCTCATTAGCACCTTGCCTTCTTCAGCTGCAAAATCCTCAAACCCAAGAAGGCTATTTATAGCTTTTACAAAGCTCCCTTGGCCTGTCCTGTGTCTGCAGCTAACCATTTGTCTGCCTCTTCCACTATGTTAAATCAGCCCCTTGTGACAGCACCCTCAAGACGTGCAGAAGCAACGACTCCAGAATGTCATGTCAGGTCTGAAGGAGATGGATGTCAGCTGGAATGGGGGACCAATGGGAGCATTTAAACACAGCAGCTACTGAGAGACCGAGTCAGAAATCAGGAGAATGAGGATGATCAAAGGGGAACATGAGGGCATTGGAGTGGGGAGGGGCAGGGACTCCTATGAATAAGAGCTGGATGTATCCCAGACAGAAGTGTAATGTCAAAATGCCTACAAAGCAGATGCTGGGAACAAATTACTTTTAATTTTTTAATTTGTATATCCAGAATGTATTATCATCAGACTGAGAGAGGGAACTTAGCTCTAATAATGGAAGCCATTCTAGAAAAAGAATTGGAATATTTTCTTCCCTGCATTTGCAATAATTATCTTCTGACAGTTATCCTTGCACAGTGTCTCAAAATCAAATACTACTGTTGGATTGTGATGAGCAAGAATCTTTGTAGTTCTCTGTCTGCAAGGTATATCTCAACAGATATCCTTGTGGTTTCAGGATATTTATGGATGCTTTTTCCTTCCATAAGCAAGGCAGCACAGCCTGACTAGCCAAAGATACTACTCTCAAGCACCAGGCCAACCTACACACTATACGCACTGGATACTGGGAATAAGATTCAGTATTTCAGCTTGGAATGAAAAATCCTATGTTTCTAATAATGGTAGTGATAACCACGATGACAAGTGGTTTTTTTATGACATTAAAAAGCAGGAACCTTTAAATGTTGATAGCAGAGGTGTGCAGAGCAAGTTAATTTTCAGCACGCAGGAAATGTCTCTATACATACTCCTGCTTACAGAAACAGCTACACACACACTTTTTTTTTTGTGGAAATCAAATGTTCTAGGTAATAATACCCAGGTTGGCTGCAGCCATCTGAGTGACCTTAAATATCTATCATTTATCTATGTATGCAGATGCTTCCCCATCACAAAGGAGGATTAATGATGTTACTTCACAGAGCTAATGAGAGAATGAACCACTTAATGTTTGATTCACAAGAGCTGTAAAGCATTATATAGACACTGTTTGTTTTTAATTCCTCCCTCTATCATTCTGGCTAATAGGTAGTATTTTTCATATTCATACCATTATTAAAATCACATTATATTTCCTAGATAATCCGAATAATCTTTCTGATACCCTATTCCTTGCTTCTTTTCCATTTAGCATTTCTTTTTCAGGCTGTGTGGGTTGCAAAATCTCAGTTCAACAGTATGTATTGGTTATAGGATACAGGCAGTATCTCCCCTTCCCCCAAGAGTCACAATCAAAGGACTTTATACTCCTCTTACAATACCTAATGATCTCTGATTTTTCTTCAGTTTCAGGACCTCATTCTTGAGATCCAGTTTACTCTTCTGGATAGAAAGTGTTTAAAGGATCTGCCTCAGAGTTTTCCCTCTCACTTCTATAAAGCTGAAAGAGGTCATTCTCAAACAGTCCACATTTGGATAGAGCATATGTGCTTTTCTGTCTGGTTCTTGCACCAGCTAACCAACATGAAAAAACATAATCTTCAAATTATATGAAGCATCATGTGTCATTTCTTTCTTATTTAATACTGGGGGACTTAGGATTTTTAAAATATTTTTACAGGGTCTTAGAACCACCTGTAAAAAAATTGCTTCGTATTCAAAAAAGACAGATCACCTGTGCATGCCTGTGCTTGTTAAAATAAAAGGTAGCAGAAATTACGCACTTATGATACAGATAAGAATTCTGACCTATGCTCTTCTGCTTCTTTTTTAAATTATTTTCTCCAGTAAAATTTCTGGTTGTCAAATTCATACATTCCTTGAAGAAATCAGGCTATGTCCTGTCCTTTTATAAGCGTAAGAGTTCTAGGAACATAGCTTAAGGATGAGGCAGGTCCTGTTTAGAACTCCCAAATAGCTCTTGTATTTCCTTTTTAAAAAAAAATCAACAATAAATCACTCTTTTATTTCCTTCTGTTACATGCTATTAGCCTTGCCAATATGAGATGCTTTCTTGAAGCAACTGAGACAGCAGTTCATTTGAAGCCTCCATTAAAAATATATTTCCCCACAACACTCTTTCCAGTCCACCCAGTTAGAGAGTTTCTTTCTATGTCCAACTTTCCATCTGGATTCAGAGCATTCTGAAAAATCAGTTCTCACTCTTCCAGGGGTTAAATTTCTGCTAACAAATATGGACTATTTGATATGAAAACCATTATCATTTGATATGTCAAATAAAACATTTGTCAATCAAAAGTCTTTAAGCACTGGGCTATGTGACATTTACTCTTTTATAAACCGACAAAGTCCCTGGTGGCATGCCTTTCTTCCTCTCATTTAAATAGTGGTAGGAGAACAAATCACACTTCAGGGCAAGTTGATAACTGCCAGTCACGATTTCTGCCTTGTTTACTATAATGAGCAGGGTAATAAATGCATCTGACCATTTCAGCTGGCATTTGCATAGATGAATGATTTGTCCAGTCAGTCGCTCTCCAGTGATTTGGGCCTTTTTGTCAGCACAAAGAGCATTCAGTCTCCCTGGAATTTACAGCAGCCAAGCTCTCATTAGCAAACATCCTTTACCATGAATGATTCAAATAATTACCACTGAAATAATAAACTGTTTCACAAAAACATTTTATTTGATGGCTCCAAACATCAACTTTTCTGAATTGTTGACATTCAAATAAGCCAGAGAGCTTTATTGTTGAGCAACAATGATCCCCTTGTAAAAGGGTGGGCATTGTTTTACCTCCAGCAGACCTTTAAACTTGGCCAGATATCAAATGTGTCCCTCAAACAGCCAGCCAACGTGCTGGATAATTGGAGGGCACGTACCAGATGGAGCTATAGTAAAACTGTATGTTCAGGCTCCCAACTAATTTTCACTAGATTTACTGAGGATATTGTGAGCGTAAAATTCCAGACTAATTAGCAGCAAGTTATCTCTTTGCTTCTACAGGAGTTTTGTAATTATTAAATGCTTCTGCTTCCACTGAGTGCTCAGTTCCGAGTTCTCTTCTGTAACGGTATTCTAGTGCATAATTAAGTGTTATTTGATATAGTTTTGGAGTTCAATCAAATGAGCAAGCAACAATTATATCCCATTATGATCTCCTCTAGTGCCTGGCAATAGGAGTGATGTCACTGTATTTCCAAACCCATAGCATGAGGGAAAAGGAATTTCCTGCTATCATTCTCCTTTACCCTTTTAGCATGCATAAATAGGAAAGTTTTATTAGTTAATTTAGAGTAAGGCGATTTACCAGAGGTTTTCATAGGCTGCAGGAATGTATTCAGTTTTCATTGCAGCATTGTTTGTATGGGTATGTGCATGAAATTATTATCTTAATATCAAGCAAACGGGATTCAATTGCACATTTTATGCTTCTCTTAACTGTAGGGAAACGAAATAGAACAACAGAAGGGGGAAATATTTTACTCATTGTAGCACATTCTTCATTGCATGATTTCACTTTCACATTATGGTTGGGTAGGTAACAGTAATCTCAAACAGCCTAATACCTGAGACCTTGATATTCAGAAATAGAATAACTGAGCCCTGATTTTCATTTACAGGTCCTTTATATTCCTCTGTCAAGATAAATTTCTTCTGCTGCCAAGGAGAGGTAGAGAGCTCTTAAAATATGTGAAAGTCAGGCCAGTAAAATTAAATACATTGGAACACATGACTTTTATTTGCAAGCCATAAAGCATACTCACTAAGATATAATGTCTAATAATTGTCCTGAGTCAGGAAGGCAAATATTTAGAACTCAGCTTCTCATACTTAAGTATTTGCAATAGGATGAACAAAATCTGCCTCATTTTCATGCATCCAAGGGTAATTGCCCATTACAACATCCAAATTTGGGACTCTATATTCTATTGAAGCATCAAGTTTGTGAACTGAATCCAAGTGAACAAAGTTACTTAGATAAATTGAACACTATCTTTGAGCTTTCCAAATTTGTCCATGGGCATTTCTTCCTCATCCAGCCAAGACCATTCAGTCTAATTCAGTTATTTTTTATTTCCCCCAGCTTTTTCTCTATAGTCAGTACCTAGTTTAAATAGACTATTTCGCATCCTCTTTTTTTTACTTTTAAGGTGCAATATCAGAAGGAAATTAAGAAGTCCCTTAATAATTCACTTTTGACAGATATATAGGGGGTTTTTGTCTAAATTTCTATTCCATTTTGGTGTTGATAGAGCTAAGGAACAAATAGAATTGGCCGGGGCTATTTACAGATGACTAGGTGTGAAGAATATTTTCTACACTTTCTGGTAGTCCCATGTTCTTTTAGACTGAGAGGAGATTGCTCTCTTGCAATGAAGAAGAATAAAAACTCAGTTAAAAGCAATGCTGCTTTCTAGAGCAGTCCACTGAGCACATCAGCAGGAGGAGAACCCGAATGCTCATATTTAACTCACAATTTGCTCTCTGTAGTCTTCTGTAGTAAATTGTTGACACTGTTACCATCCTGCCAGTGTAGCACAGGTGAATGCTCTGCTTCTGTCACCACCAAGCTAGACTTTAAAGTTGAGTTAATTAATGACCTATTCAATCTCAAACTTCAGACATCTATTATACATCACCACAGTTTAAACAGCAGTAAAAAAATGTCCCATTTCAATGAGAACAAAAAACCCCAGAATTTAGACCAGAATTTAGAGTGGGATTCAGCTCCAGATAATAGGTGTGTAGGATGCAGGTATGTAAGCTCTCATCTGAGTAAGTTGAGACCTTGTCAATACTGTCAGAGGACCACAGAGAACAAAGTCAAGTCTCTGTTGACTGTAAAAAGTAGAACTCCACAGGTTACAAAAGAAGATGAGATATCTTGTTCACCTGTAGAGAACTCCATGTGGACACCTAAGTGTCAGTTTAGTTACCTAAATATAGGCACTTTGTGCTGCTTGAAATATTCTGTGGAATCTAAGTAATCTGCACAGGGCTATGAGCAATTTCCACACCTCTGGAACAGCAGCTGGAGGCTTAGTACAAGCAGAATACCACTAAGACTCATGTCTGACACTCTAAAAAAAATCCTTCCTCAGGCCTACAAATCCATAAATGCTGAAAATTCTAGCTGTGACAAAACTGGAGCACCCTGAGTAGAGTTGATTTTAGACAGAGGCAGAATAGGTGCCTGCCTAATGCTGCACGCTGCTGCTGGCAGGAAAGCAGCATGCAAAGGATGCATATTTCTCATTTACATATTCCTCAGCTTCTTGGGAACACAGTGCCTTCCTCATATCTCCCCAGTCAACATTCACTGCTGCTCCCATTTCTACCTGGTATTAGCAGAATAAAAGGTATGGTCCCAGTACAAAAACTATTTATCAAAAGAAGTTGTATTTTATTTTTCCAGATCACCTTGTTGTGCTTAGACTAGCAACTTGATTTATCTCATCAAGGCATTACAATTTCTTGTAATTGTAAAATGCAGCTGCAGTTTATTAGTAAAATATTTTTTAAATTTCTTACATATGTTTTTCTTTCTAATTAGGAGACTTCCTACACTATATCTGACTGTTGTTTGCTTTTACAACAGACAAACATAGTAATATTAAGCAAGCCTAGTGAAATGAGTAAATCAGGCCAGCAGTAGTAGTGCAAGTGCCATCAGTAAGCACTGGGATGTGTATTATATGAAGTTTCTTCAGATCACCTTCTGTATAACCCTTCATTGTGACAGGAAAACCCCAATTACCATGCATGTAACAGAAAAATACCACTATTTTTTCTTTTTTTTCTTTTTTTTTTTTTTTAAATCCACTGCTATGGCCAGGTTTTAACTGGTAAATTTAAAACTCTAAACACGGAAGGATTTCTGTAAATATGTTTCATTTGCAATTATATTATCTGTAGCAAAATTGGCTACTAAAAAATGGACTTGCAAAGTACCCAAAAGCTGTCAATCTGGAACTGTTGTTTTTTGAGTTTAATTCAGACTAAGTCATATTTTAATGAAGTAGACCCTAAATTTATCATTTGTCATGGGCAAGTATCAAATATTTTTTGATTTTATGTCCCATGTAAAAGAGATTGTTCTGAATATGGAAATGTTACATTTCAAAATGCCTACCACAATTTTTATATGACTTCTCAAATGGAAATATCAATTTATTTTAAGCCATTTCCTATCCTTTTAATTTACTAGTGAGGTTCTTCTTGAGAGGAACCAGTTATATGGCAAAAGTAAACTTTTCATTAGAACTATCACATATTATAATATTCCCAGTTTCAGACAGGCAAACAAACTTAACTAACAAAATTAGTTTTCAGTGATATCCGGGGTAAGTTAGGAGTTTAATGTGACATACATAGTTCATATTGCAGTAAATTCTAGAATGACTTAAGGTATAAACTATTGCACAGAATGTGAAGAATTTCAAAGTAATGCAACTTTAGAGTTATGCTCCAGTTAGCCCATTGTATTACACCTCAGTCTGTGTCTGGCTGTACTGGATGTGCATACTTTTATCAGTGTGGTCTTTTCCTGAACACCTTGGCCCTTCTTTGGCAGTATATTTAGAAACTGTCTGAGTTAGGAATACACTAAAGAACATTAGGTGACTCAGTTTTGTGTGACCGCTCTCTTCTTGAACTCTTTGGCAAAGCTTCAATGAGACCTGAGGAAAAAAAGAGACAGTTATCACAAGAAGCAAACTTCTATCTCTCAGGATGGATGCTTTCAGAAATGATGTGTTTACAACCAGACGCAAATACTCAGCTTGCTATTGTCACATGAACAAGCACGAGGGTCTTATGATCTGGGCAACAATAAGATGCTAAAAACCTGCTTTCTCTTCCTTTGTGGGTAAGCCACAACAAGTGACCATTCATGGTCTGTCCTCAAACCTCATGACTCTGTGTTCTTTGTGTATGCAGATTTGCTGTTTAGGAGCTAAAAAAAGCTCAACAGGACCTGAACAATAAATAAATCCCAGCTACTGGATTTCCTTGTAAGTCATGTCCTCTGAAAAACTGTCTTGACTCTTCCAGAGGTGAGTCATTTGGCCTGAAATCTCTTTGTCAGTGAGACAGATCCTGCCTTCTTTTGTACCCCTCCTGTAATGATCTCTGGCAATTCCCCAGTGCAGAAAGAGTAAATCAGCCCCATGGCAGTGCCTTTGCCACAGGGCAAGTGTTCTCAAGAGACTCTGCTAGAGGGCATTATAGCTTCCTTGCTTCGGTGCAATCCAGGCCTTGGTGGGATGCTAAGCCAGTTTTCTAGTGCTTAAGAATCTACATTTCCTATATTTGTACTGCTCTTATGCCTGTGCCATATAGTGCCAGATTAACAAATATAGTGAAGAGAGGGAGATGGTGGCTCGTGAGTGAGAGAAAATGTATTTAATGTGCAAACTGTGCATAGTGGCACAGACCATAGCCAGTACACAAGGTTGTCAAATAGAACAGCTACAGATGGCAAGGAGTGGAGGAGACCCTGTGGCACCCAGATCAACCAAAATTAAGAAGGTAACAAAATCACGGTATTGTTTATTTTCAGTCCAGTTCCCATGCCCAATACTTTCACATCAGCTTCTACCGCCTTTAGCCTGACTCTGGAGTCAGAGAAGTACTGGAAAATAAGAGGAGCCATGCAAAAAGCATGCAAAAAATAGAGATACTATGCCTTATCCTTTAGATCTATAACAACTGAAAATGCAGCCTGTTAAGCCTGCAGAGCCCTCCAGCCTCAGAAAGCTGAGTGCTTCCACGGAATCCTCCCTATCCAGCACCAAAATTATAGCTGCTCTACAGCTGTTTTGCACTTAGGTAAGAGTGTTGCTCTCCTTTCTGGTACACTGTGAGCACAAATGGAGCTTCTTCCCTTTCCCTCTCATCTGCCCTCTTTCCTGGAGAGCAGCAGCTGCTGGGTTTTCCCTTCAAACCTTCCCCCTGCACTGAGCATCTACACTACAAGTTTCCTAAACTTGACTTAATTTTGCTGGAGACAGTAAGGAGTTAAACTCCCACTGTACAAAAAGAAACTGTATAAAAAGGATGTGACTCCCACATATCCCAAACTTTCAGATGCCAAGCATATTTTCTTGAATGAAAGCTCTTTTGGTATTTTTCATTGAAGGGAGAAAATGCATTTCAGAAGAATCAAAACTAACAAAGAGATTACAGATAGCAAATATAACACTGCACATATTATGATGGATAAGTACAGTAAACATGGATGGCTAATTAAGGGAATTCTTGAGAATGTCTTGAAACAGGATTGCTGTATACATTTCTGATGAGCCATTCTTTAAAGGCATCACATTCAGGAAGTATAATGGAAAGTCTTGTTCCTTCCTACTAGAACTACTTTATCAAAAAGCTAGCCTCATTTTTATTATTTACTGAGCTTACAGTAGCGCTTAGAGTTCCCAGGTGTTAATCTAGCAGTTTAACAAATCTTGTTAAAGACAGCTGCTGACTCAGATTTCACAGGGAGAAAAGCAGGAGATACTCTGCTCACCTCTTTCCAGATCATCCACCTGGGTGTCTTCAGGGCCAAGTAGCATCTCTGCAGATCTTAGATTAGATCTTAGATCATAGTCATTACTTTCTCCAGGTATTTCTTCAGTTTGAACTTCTGGATTAATATGAAACTTGTACTGCAGCTCACTAGGGCAGTGTTTTTACAAAACTGAGTACAAAATCTTTCATCCTGCCTTTCAGGAGCAGACTTGAGGGTGAATCCAACCAGGAAGTGCCTTGTCTGTGAATGACTTGCCTGCAGTGACCCCAAGCAAAGCCAACAGTGGGAGGGAAATTTAGAGGGTGTATAACTGGGGCCGTAGTGCCCTTCTTTCCTCTTCATTCCTTTAGTAGTACAGTTTAACTCCTATAGAAATGAGAGAAATTGCTGAGACAGAGTAGAAACTGAAGCTCCATGTCCTGAATCTCAGCCCTGTTAATGCCTCCACTGGAGAATCTCTTTCTCACTTCATCTAAAAAGCCACCAAGCATTATATATATTTTTTTAAAAAAAACAAAAAAACCAAAAAAAAAAACCACACAACAAAAAACCAAAACAGTTTTAGTTTCTTATTTAGTATTTAGTGCTCTCAGAGGAATAAAACTCTTTCCCCCTTGCTGCTGTCACCACTTTCAGCTCCCCACTTCTGTCTTCCAGAGTTGCCACAGAAAATCTGTGCACAGAATGGATTCACTAAAGGTAAATTATGCTTGACCAACCTGATCATTAGAAAAGAGCAAAATGTCATTATCAGAATCTAAAGCACTCTGTGAATCAGCAAACACTCCTACTTACAGAGCAAGTTTTAGAACTTTAGCTGGTCTGCTTCTAGCTTCTTTGAATCTAATGAATATAAGGGCCATCTAGTCCAAGATGCTTTTTTCAGCAGATTGGAGGGCAGATGGCTGCAGAAAAGCATGAGAATATAGAAAACGCATAGTGATATTTACCAAAAATACTCTCCTAGCAACCACAAATTGTCATCTCAGAGGCTTTCTGAACCAGAGAAAGTGTTTGGTTTTTAACAGCCATTGGTAGATTTGTCTTCCATGAATGGCTCTGAAATAGAAGCAAGGAACAAACCAGAGACACTACTACATTTACCTATCAAAATGCGGGGGTCAGTGGAATAAAAATGTCATGAAACAAAATTCAGCCTTTTGTCTTAATGCAAAAATTGCAAAATGCAAAAAAAAATGCACTGTTTTTCATGCAGATTGTACCACAGTACATAGTCAGCTGAAAATTTAAGTATGTTTTGTTAATCTCCATAATGTGGATACACCAGAGGAGTCATGCTCTCAGTAGTATAAATTACAAGAGTCTTCATGAGGTCAGTGAATTTCCCTGCACAAACCACAGGGAAATTTGGCTCACCATGGTTTCCCCTGCCTGAGATTCTCTTGATAAACAAGGCTGTAAAGAAATATTTTGTGTATTCTTGAGTTGCAGATAAAAATGATGGAGGTTTCTGAAGAGAAATTGCACAAAAAATGTCAAAGAAAAAGAACTGCATGCTCTATATTGTAATTAAAGGAGTTAAAGAGTATCTTGGATAGCCTTGTATGATGTTAGATAGTACAATTTTATTCTGTTTAGGAAAGTTTGCTATCCAACTTTATCGGGCTCCACAAAATTTCAGTATGATATTTTAAAATCTATCTAAAACAGCAAGAACACAGATATGTGCAACACCATGAATATAAATGCAAGCCATTTAAAATATATCTAAGCGAGCAATCCGGTAACAGTCTGATCATGCAGGAGAAAAACAGATAATCTGAATTTGTCTATATCCATGTCTCTCTCTGTAAATATCTATCTGTGCATACTCATAAATATTTCATTTGGATCTAGTTTGAATTTGGATTCAGCTTCTAACCTAGATGGGCAGAGTTCACAAATTGCCTGTTCAGTGGTCCTGCTTTGTTTTGTAAGTGTGTAAGGATGTAATTCTCACAACCGGTAGAGACTCAAAAATCCTCAAAGATTAAAAACTACAGAAGGACAATAGCTTTGGTTTTGATTAGTCAAACACCCTAGATTCTTGCTGCAAGGTGCATTATGGAAGGTAGTCAATTCACTGCTCAATTTCATATTATAGGGACTGAAGTGAGGGCCTGGTTTCTAAACAGCTTTTTCTACTGACCTTTGCAGCTGACCACCCAGGGTGCTCAGTTGTAACACTGTTGAGCACCTATGGCATGTTTGTTCTGTGCTTGGGAAGATTTTTTCTTAAGTCAGGAGCAGTATGAATATGATATTTTATCCCCAGAGAGGTTTGGGGGGCGGGGCGGAGTTTGTAATACCTAAAAATTAAGCACACCTGTGACATTTTTTATTTGCTTGTATAAAATTAGTTTTCACTGGTATGAAATACAGAGCAAAGAACCACATAGCATTAGTTCATCTTTTCTGGAAATTTTTTCTTTTAAAAAAACTGCTGCAACATGCATGTTTGCATATTTGGATCCAGGAAATACAATGGTTTTGGCCATGAAAAGAATTTTAGGGTGAAAATCACTGGTTTTCTATATTCTGTCCATCCTAAACTGGCTTCAGCTGAAAAGAAATGCTTGACTTTCTTTCTAAAAGCTAAATTTTCAGGTAGATGTTAGATGTTGAAAGCAAGAACTTGGCAATAACTGCTCAGACGTAGTCAGGGCATTGCTACTGTGATGTCAAAGAAAACCTTTCAGCCCTACGTGACCAGCCCGACTTGAACTGTCAGCACCTGCAGTGTTGCCCCCCAACACATTGCCTTGGCTGAGCTAACAATTTTTTCTGAAGACTTCCACCAGATCTATTTTTATACATCACCTAGATCTGTAGCACTAAGTGAAAGTATAAATATCTGGATAAATTAACTCAAATCTTAATTGTATCCTCATAAAACTTCACAGAGAAAAGCACTTGAAAAAAAAAAAATTGTCCAGTTATTTTTTTATAGACCAATTTTCAATGAACTTTTTTCTCTTCTTACACTTCAAATCAGTTGAAAACAGACTGTGTGAAATGTACCTCCTGTTACATAGTACTACCAAGCTCTGGAGTAGCTGAAATGACAGCATGTCACAGGCAAATGTGCACACAGCACAAATTTCACAAATTTGGGTCCCGATTCAGTGAAGTCCCTAAAACACGAGCATACTATTAAGGATACAAATAGTCCCAGTGAAGCCAGTGGAATTATGTTCCTTCTAGTTCAGCGCTGTATTCTGAGGCACATGTGCACAAACAAAGCCATATAAACCCCCATCTATCTTTCAAATAGCTGCTGCTGACAGCTGCTGAATGTGGACAAGTATGACCAGTGCCACTCTGGCTTCTGCTGGTGTTATTGCTTGTGTCACCCCGGCGTGAGGCCAAGGGAGCACTGGCAGCTGCTCTCGAGGGCCAAAGGAGACTGTAATGAACAGGAGGGAAGCAGGCAGAAGGGCCACATGGAGCTGTAAAGGAGCAAGGGAGAGAGATGTGTTGGCTGCAATAAATCCCCTCACTGGAGCCATAAAACTTGGATTTTTCTGTTAATAGGGCTCTGAGTTCCTCTGTAATGTCATCAGAAAAAAATTACAGTGTTTGAGTTGAAGAAAAAGAAGCATCTTGAAGGTCTAGGCAGACTCAAACTAATTTGACCAGACTGTTTCCTCATTAAGACAATATACTCTTAAATACATCAGACAATACTGATTTCAGTATTCTGTTCCCTTAAAAGCATACAGTCTCTTCCTAAACTCATCTACATACACTAAAAGAGGAGGACTGGAACAAAGCTCTATCACAGTAATCTCTGAAGAGATACCTGACTTAGGGTTGTAATTCACCACGGCATGGAGCAGTTACCCATGTGCCTCTAGCATCCCTGTCCCCTGAGGGAAGAATTAGATAAGGCTGCCAGGGCCTCTGCAGTCAGACTCAATCTAATCTGAAGATTGTAGATATATGTCTTGAATGTATAGTGTGAAGAAACTCTACCCATGCTGTATTACCCTTGTTTTCAAAGGAAATTAGGTCAATGTTGTCACATTTTGTAATTGCATGTGCATCCACACCCTGTCTCCACACCCCAGCACCATCTGAACCTAAACCTTTGGCTAGTTCTGACCAAATCTGACAGAGAGACAATAGGCCTGAAGATGCAAGCTCTGCTCCTGCTGTTCTATGAATGAAGGCAGCTGCCCAAGGAAGGGAGCTCCACCTGAAAGAAAGCCAGGAATGTGTGTTCAGCCCTTCTTCAACATGGAGACTCCGTGTGACAGAAGGAAGCACCGAGTGCTCAGCTGTGACAGAGACTTGCTCAGTGCAAGTCCCTCAGTAAACACCTGAGAATCCAACCAGAGACACCCATCAGTCCATAGGAGACCGAGCTCCTGCAGTCCTACTGACCAGGAAGCCACCCTGCTTCCAAAAAGGAGAGCAAGGCACTGCCTGGAAGATAAAGATACTTATCAACTGATTTAATTCATTTTTACTGGTAAAATCTTAGCACTTGTCACAGTTTTAACTTTCTAAGGTAGGTCCTGGGCTCCACCTGACAGTGCTGCTCAACCTGCCCACTGTACAGCTAGGGGAAGATAAAAGCAAGCATATTCTGCACATCAAGCTGGTTCAGTTCCAGTGCCGAGCGTGGACCTGCCTGAGTGCAAGTGGAGCTGTCAGCTCGTACAGGCTTCACTGTCAAGGGCTGTGTCATCTGTCAGTGTCGGTTCCAGCTCACTGTACCACATAGAGGCGATGCACTGGTGCCTCCCAATTGATAACACGCTGCCAGAAGCATGTTACTTTCTCATCTGTCTTCTTGTAGCTGTCAAAACTGGAATCCATTAATTAGTTTGTTGTTGTGAATTTTATTTGTTCTGAAGACATGTAAATTTCAAAGTAAGACACGGAAAAAAAGAAAAAAAAAGCAACCAACAAACCAGGAAGAAGGTGCCAATGGGGGGTTCACAAACCCTAAGTGGCAGCCAGTATGAACAGTAAGTGCTGGCTACAAAAGCCCCGTCTAAGTGAATATAATGATGTGGCTAGTTTCACCACTTTGCTTTTAATGAGACTGAGCTGCTTACAGGGAGAGATGTAGTGACAGCTAAGGAAAGGCAAGAAAACAAGGCACAGACTAGGAAAGTCGTCTGGGTTAAGAAGACTCTGCTTATTGTTTGTGTGAGAGGTTTTTCATAATTTACATGGTTACTTAGTGGAGGGAAGGTTTGACTGAGATTCATGTCCCCATATTTCACATCTCATGAAAGATATACTGTGATTTCAGAAAGAGATTTTGCCAGTTCTGTGTGTTAAAAATGAGATGCTAGCACTTGAGTGGACAATGCCATCGTTAAGCAGAACAGCAGTTCCACTGAAATTTCAAATATGAATAAGTTTATTAGTTTATGAATAATATTTATTATAAAATAAGTTTTATTTTATAAGTTTATTAAAATATGAATAAGTATCATTTTACACGGGTGCTTTTGTCCTCTCTCTCACTTATTCATGGTGTCAGCAAAGAGACTTAAGGTAAAAGTTTCAGAAGCTCCCTAAGTGAGTCTTCAAAAGTGAGTAGAGGATTGGAGAGTCTGCATGGCTGGAGAGTCAATGGGACCTTAGTGCAGCTAAGTGTTGAGTAGCAATCCCTGAAATGGCAGCATATGAGCACAGCCTTGGAACCAGCCTCGCCACGGGTACCAGGAGAGCTTTTTAGCTCCATCACAGGCACACACACACCACCAGCCAGTGGCAGACTCAGGAGGATGCTGCTGCAGCCTGAGCTGAAGCAACCATCAGGATTTTCCAAGCCATCGCTGCCACATGCTCTCTTGTTTCTAAGATCAGTCACTTTCAAATTTGTAATTAAGCTCATGCACTACTTGCTATTTCTGAAGTTCCCATCATAAGGAATATCACACAAAAGCTAACTTCAGCTTGGCTGCCTCTCTTTCTACAAAACCCTACAAAGTAAACTAGCTATAGGAAGCCATGTGCTAAAAGTTTTGATACTCTAATTCCCTCTACTGGAAGGACAATTTAATATTTAATGCCCTTAATTTAATGGAAAATCAAATGCTATGATTAGACATTATTTGTTTTAACATTTTCTTTAGAGAAATTATGAAATACTTTCCTAGATTCTGTCCTCAAAATAGCTGCTCCTCTCTGAAAAATCAAGATATCTCCTTCTTTTTGTCCCAAATTATGCCAACCAAGGGCATATAAATATATTGGCCCAATGTAAAAGGTGGGACTATATATTAACAGATAAGACAAACCTGCTTCCAGGAAATCAGATTCTTTCTTTGCTTTTGCACTGGTTACAGAAAAGGAAATGAAGTCCAAATTTGCAATTCAACAAGGTTACTTTGGTGTCAATAAAATACCTTTCATCAACGTTTTATGGCCATTGTACTTGGATATCTTCATTTGCATGCATTTGCCTCATGTGGCAATGCTCACTTTCCTAGGTATGTGTTCATCTTTTTTAATATCCATTGAAAATTTGGCTCAGAATCAGCTCTTTAGTGGTTTAAGTTCATCCACTCACACAGGTAATCCATGAAAGAACTGGTATTTTAAATGCTGAAAGAACAGGTATTTTAAATGCCCCTCAGAGAAATAAACAGCTGCTTTATGTGTGGTTTGGGTGTTTTAGGTACTCCCATAAAGAAAAATAAATACTGCTTATGATCACTGGTTATATACTTGTAGTAACCCATATCTGAAGTCCTGAAATCTCACAGCCTGGATGATGATCTCAATGTTATATGCAGGAATGGAAATCTATGTCGTTTAGCAGTGCTTGAACTTTTGTCAGAGTTGTTGCTGTTGCCTGTGCCTTCAAAGCCACCCAAATCAGACCAGAGCAGCAGATTGCACACAGTCGGACCCAGGGCTGGAAGAAAAAGGCTAAAAACCAAATATTTGCACTGTACCAGGAGGAAAGGCACAGCCAAATGCAGCCTCCTTGGTTCTGCTCTTTGCTTCTGCACTCAGGGGTATCAGTGCTCCCCTTCTCACCTGCACACTTGTAAGACAAGGAAAATGCCCACCTGCCCATCTCAGCTCCAGCAGGCTGCCAAGCAGGGTCCTTCCCAGGCTATTCATCTACTTGGAAAATGGACTTAGAAAAAGCAGCAAGCTGCATTCTACTGGCTGGGGGACAAGGGTTACCCCTCTATGTGGGGAGAAAGCACCAAGGATAGCTATGAGGAAGTGAGCACCAAAATGCCTCTCAACAGGGCTGCCTAGACTTGGCCTGTTATAAGCATCTACATTTTTATGCACTGCAGTGATGATGTGGGGCCCCTGTATTGCAGGTGCTCATAAAAATAAGCAACAGCTACTGTTGGATATTTATTGCCTTATTTTGGGAATCTTATCTCTCAAGTAGCAGCAAACTGAGTAATTTGAATACAGTTGCTGGCTGAGATGCACATGAAATCAGAAGAATTTGTTGGACAGAGTCTTTTTAATGTTCATAGCACTACAGGTCTTTCTGGAGAGGGCTGGGACAGAGGTGCACTTGAGGAATGGCTGGTGATCAGCAACCACCTGGCAGGGTGCTTTGATGGGAGCCCCCAGTGCTGGCAGACATGACCCAGAACTGTGAGGCTGCTTCTTCATCCCTCATGTCCCGTAGGCACAAGGGCAGCACATCTTACCTATGGGTCTTATAGGGATCCTGAAGTCTGTGACCGTCTTTGTCCAGAGTCAGTGTCAAGCTTTGCCTCTGTGTGCAGTGGAAGATTTTAAAGAGAATCCTCTTCAGTGGGACTTGTCCTGGGACATTCTGCGACATGGAAATGATAATGTTTATGGCTAGATTAATCTCTTCATGGCCAAATTGTATTGCATAGGTCAGCTAGCAATGATAGAACCAATTGTCTTATTGTAGAAGGTGGAAACTAGATTGCCCTAAAACAGCCTCACTTCACTTCCCCCAGGAACAGAGAGGTATATGCACCCAGCTGGTAGTTTATAATAAAGTCCTTCAGGAGTACGTTTGACTATGAATACTTAAAGAAACCTTTTGCTTTCTACAGTGGATAGAAATTCATACTTTTATTCACACTTTTTTCTTAATGACCTTCTGCCATAAGAGCAATTTGCTTAGTCCACTCCAGGTAATTTTGCATGATTTGCAAATCTAATTTTTATCTCCATGTCTCACATTTGAAAATTTTTTGCCACCATATTAATTTAACATTTTTATCTTTTACCTACCCAGACAGCTCATCGTGACCTTTAAATTCACTTACAAAGGATAACCCATTGGTTAATCTGGACCAATTGGCCTCAGTTACACACTTGGTGACAAACCATTATTTCTACTCCAGTTCTTTAATTGGCCAGAATGCTCTTTTTTATCAGATATATTAGCTGTCAGAAGTGTCTGCTAGCCTTTGCGTACTTCCTGGATGGTGTCCAGGTCATTAAAGCAACATCTTCTGTTCAAGTCTGGAATATTTATCCTGTGCCAAAATCCTAACTTTCTCCCTGCTTTTAATTAATTAAAGCCTGAAGAATGCTGGATGGGTCATTCTACGGGCAAGCCTTTCAAAATGGGAAAACTGATACAAAATGTTTCATGCTCCTTTTTCTTTTACCCGTTCAGCAGTTTTGCTTCACAAATCACAATTTTATACTATTTAAATTTCATCTGGTTGAACTATTTTACTTTATTTCTGCTGAATTATTTTGCATGACAATAAGGCAGGCACAGTTTCATGGGCAAAGAGGGAACTGCAGGAGCCGAAGGGGCTGTAACCCCCAGCATATGATGGGAGAGCGGCATCCCTGTCCATAGTCATTCCCCCCATGCATAAAGGGATGAAGTCTCATCAGGAATGAATCCTCTGAGAATCAGAACCAGCTTTTGAGGGAAGAGAGCACCCCACAGCTCTGGCCAGTTCTCACAAACCTCTACAGACCTGCCTGCAGGGAACAGCCAGACAGCTGAATCTCACCTCCCATGTGGTGCAGCACCTGATGCACCTCTACAAGGTGCTCAGGCACTGCTTGCACAACTAGAATACATGACCCGCTACCTTTCTGTATTTAATGTCTAACAGAGATGCTGGTAACATTAATAGTTCATCCCTTGCACTCCCAGAGCAGTAACATCAAGATTTTGATTGCCTTGGTACCATAAATACTGTATTCACCAGCCAAGGAGACCTGGTTAAAATAAACTTTTACAGTGAAAATTTATTTATTATTTTATATCATTGTGTTTATTGGCATTCATAATCTGTATTCTCTGTCAGTGACCCACAACAGAACAAAGGACTTCTTGAAAGGAGATGTGGTTAAGTGTAGCGATTTCTTCACTTCTATGTAGTAAAATACTGTTCATTAAAGACATGTCTTGTAATATCTCTTGATATTTCCTTTATGCCAGTCTTCAACATAAAATTCCAAAGTCATCCTATGATAAAAATGGATTGACAGTCTTCAAAATGTCAGAAGTTTATTCCAGTTTTGTCACTGTTATGTGAATTTGAAAACAGACCTACCTCAGTGAAAATCTGTTTTATTACAAATATTTCATGCAGCTTCATGTTCTTCCAGCTGTAATATTAACACTCTGTGAAGTGTAAGACTAGTGTCTAAAGGTATGCCAAATGGAGATGTTATTTGAATGGCAAATGATGAAAAATTGATGCAATGCTTCTATTTTTGCTTCACATTTTTGGCTTACGGAGCAAAATCAATGTATTTTAAAAGTAATTTTTTTTTCTGGTTCTCTTCTTTTTGTGTATGTTCCTTTTCATGTTTATTTCTTATTTGGATTTGGATAATCTTTGAATAGTTGAAGAACATTTCTGGGAGAGCAATGTTCCTGCTTTGCCATTTGATCTGGGATCAGATTTCACCATTGTTTGTATTTTTCCACAAAAAAAAAATATTTTTCAGACAAAACAACAACCCTTAAGTAAAGTCGTGGGGGCCACATGACCTGAATGAGGCAGCAGGGCTCTACTAGACGTGCTCCCTATTGAAACCTGCAGTGTCACCTATCAGCAAGCTCTTCAATCTCCAGCATACAGTATGTTTAAATGCTGTGTAAATACAGCTTCTGCGCTTCCATTTATCTTTGTCTCGCTTCTGCCGTGGCGCTGCCAGACAATGCTGGGAGCAAAGAGGGGGGGTGAGCACAAGGCTGCTATGGGAGCACATCTGCCAGCGGGCTGATGGAAATGTTCAGGAGGTGAGCACCGGCCTCGCTGATGAAAAGCAAGTCCTGCAGTTCACAGAGCCTGCCTCGCACCGGCCCGGATAGGCTGCTCGGATTTTCAAGCCTACTGTATTTTTTGTAAGATGAGGGCTCACGTTTGCAAAGGGTCAGAAGATGCAGTTGCATAGATCCCATTCAGAAGGAGGCCCTTGACGTGCATTTATTCGTAAGGAATGATTTTGCTGTAGCTTAAAAGGAACTGTGTCTTGGCCATGTTTTTGATTTTTCTCCCATACATTATAGCATTATAGTAAATTTAAGTCTGTCTCAGAATTGCCTTTCGTTTTGGCATCTAAACCTGATACAGACTTTTTTTTCTGAAACCTTGAATTCTATGTCAGTTCTGTTTTCTGATTTTTTAAATTTTTTTTTTAAAGGGATAAACAATTTACCTAATGAGACTATTTCAAAGGTGGCAAGATCAGACTTTAAAAATTAGTATTGCAAAAATTAAGCTTATGTTTGAAATATGAAGGTGCACCCCTGAGGAGCATCTTGCAAACTAGGAAAAATTCCAAAAATTTGCCTTTGGACCAAAATACCAATGTGAACAACATTTAGAAAATACAACAGTATATAGAAAATAAAATTAAAATGCACATAGTTGCTGAGTTACTTGGTTTGCTTCACACAGTTCCTCATGTACATTGGGTGGGCAAGAAGAAATTAAACTTGGACTATTGTTTAAGTTTTGAATTCATAGCTTAATAGTCCTTCCTATATTCTCTTTGGAGGTAAAATGGGTTTAACATGAATACTCTAGCTGAGTGGTACCCAAAATCCAAATACAGAATGAATAAAAAAGAAAATTAAGAAGTCTCAAGGAAATCCCCATGTCAACATACTTAACAATTCAGTTTCATAAACCAGACTTGTATATTAGGGGGTCTGTATTAATTCCACTTTTAAAAGGCTTTGCATGAGAATATTCTGAATAACTGCAAAAAGAAAATTTTGTGCAGAAAAGCCACTCATCCTGCCAAATATGAAGGCACCACTCCAGAGCATTTGCATTAGAGAGTTCCTCAAATAAATTATTTTTTTTAACATTGGAAGACAGTCATTCTACTAACCTGTCCTCAGAATCAGCTGAGTCAATTTTAATTGAATTCTTTCAGATCAGCCATCCTGAAATAAGCCACTGAATGAAAAAATTTCCACTCACATGGTTGGAGCTTGTCAGCTGAAAAACAGAACACCCATAGAGAGGATCAGTGTAGCCTAAGCATAGCAGGAGATTATCCTGTTGTGTTCCTGCAGGTGGTGAGCACGGGTGACACAACACCATTCAGGCATCATCTCCCAGAAGGCTTTCTTTCAGAAGCTGAGGAACAGTACTTCCAAAGGTAGCATCTTTGCTTTCCAAGGAGCTGAACACATCTCTGAAACAAGATAGGTGGAGGACTGTGACTCAAAATGTCCATTTTAGCACCAAATCTAGAACTCATGTTTTGGCTCAAGTCATTATTTTCACTACACAAGCTAATCAGAAATTGAATTGAGGAGACTCACAGGCAATTATGAACTATATTCTAACTTATCTGCTTGCAAAGAAGGGGAATAAACCTTCAGTGAAAGCAAGACTAAACTAGGTTTAATTTTATGCCGACTCCACAATAGTTTACTCTTCTGCTTGTCAGCTGGACTGCTAAGTTCTATGTAATGTATTAGAACTGCAATCTCTCAGGATATGTAGATGCATTGTGCTGGGTATTCCAGCACTGCATTTGGTATAAAACAATCTCTGGATAAAACCAGCACTAAAAGTAGGAATGGCAGCAGCGTTTGTCAGTGCCAAGCTCAGTGTCTACAGCCTCCTCAACATTGTTAGCTGTTGAGCTCTTGGCTTGTTTGGCTGCTTTTTAAACATGTTCAGCCTATGAACTCCTCTGGATGTCAAACTGCAGCTGATGATCTGCTGCTTGGAATTGGAAACATTTGGTGGGATTTTACAGGGACCTGATGTAAGTAAAGTACCATGGAAATCAGGTGCAAGCCACTGCCTTTGCCAAGAAAACTGCTTTAAAGCACATTGAAAGGCAGAAGTGGGGGATGTAATCCGGGGGCAATCTTTGTCCATTTCTCTGTTTGTCATTTCTGATCTGTATTAATATTCATCCTAACCCGACCCCAGTGGGAAATTACTATGCATTTGTTCTAAATCGGTCAAAACTCCTGAACCAGCCATATGGTGTGAATCCCTGTTTGTCTGGTAGCGCAGAGTCTATCTTTCACAGCCCTGATGCACATACAAAACTGTCTGCTTTCACTGCTTCATAGCAGTGTTGTAAATATAACTGAACTTGTGAAAGAAACAAGGTGTTAATTGATGGTGTACATATTCGTCCTCATAAACGTCTGCTCCTAAACTACTTTTCATGGTTTCTAAGGAAACCCTTATTCCTTAAAATGGCCAAGGTTCTTGCTCATAATACAGTTTAAAATCTTAATTATCTGAAGCACTTTTTGCTGTGAGGGGAAAGGTGTAGATACGGCCCATCTGTATATTCAACAGTTACTTTGAACTTGGAGGAAGGGAAGATTTTTGTCAGCACTGACTGTAGGAAACCATCAATTCGCACATTATGGGAAATGTGATACCGTATTTTCAACTCCAGCTCCTGACTTTCTCAATTAAGATTGTGTGAGACATGCCAGAAGAAGGGGACGGTGTGTCTGATCATGTGCAGGCAGTTGAAAACAGTTGTCTGTGATTGCTTCACTCGTTGTACCTGTTCATTTTATCTGGCTGTGCCAAGATGGGTTGGCATCCCATGAAGGAAAGGTCACTGCCAATAACCACAGTGCCTTCCCTTCCACCATGGTTCTTGCTGCTTTTCTTCCCCACCACATCCCACCAGCCAGGTTGGAGCACAGGTATCAAACCCAAGTGGCCAAAGCTGGAGACCAGATGTCTGTTGATGAATCCCTGGGCAATGGATCCTCCTGGATTTTTTCCCCAGCATACAGCACACTAACTTGTTAAATTCCCTGAGATCATATTCTCTTCCTGCAAGAGAAACTGCAGGTTGTTGGTCAAAACAAGATTAAGGTTTCTAAATCAGAGCACGTGTCTATTATGCTATGCTTGATTTACATTTAAAATATATATGGGTACCTCTGTAATTCACAGAATGTAACCACTGTTACAAAAGCCACATAAGAAAATCCCCAGATCTGAACAGACCTGGTAGGATATCTGAGCTCCAGGTGTGAGTCATGTGCCTGCTGACTTTCACTCTGCAGTGCAGCTATCTGCCCCACTCAAAACACTGCATATCCTCCAGCTGCTTGCACATGTGCTGATCCCTTAACACAGGCAAAGGAAGGGATGTTCAGGAGAGCTCAAAAGTGACCATTCCTGTCATATCAATCCTTCTCACAAAGCTGTATGGCATTACTGGAGAATCATCTCTTTATTTGCTTTTAAGCAAGCAAAGCTTCAGAAAAAATAATTGAAGATCTGTGGTTTTGTGTTTCCAAATCATTACTGAAAAAACCAGACTTCTAGGTCTGCCAGATTCTTGGCTCTGCAAATACCCTAAAGCTTCCCAGGGCTATACAAGGATGAGCAGTGTTCTCTGGCTCTCAAAATCCTCACAGTTTCAAGGCATAAAATGGGGTGTCCTTTATTTCTAAGGCACAGAATCCAACTGATATTGTTTTATTACCTCCATGTGCTGTTAGTCCTTCCCAATTCATTTTCATATGGGATTGTATTTTCCCCCAGAAAGAAAAGGGAATTGTCCAGACTGTATTGTAACATCTGAGTCACTGCCAAAGAAGATTACTAAACCATGTGGATAAAGCTGCCCAATTGCAGGTGGACAACTTGTTGTTGTTATCAAATAACTCTCCATCAGTCCTGTCTTTCAGCCACTCAACAACTGCCTTGGTAGAAATTACTGAACACATTTTCACTGCCATAAAAATTGGCCAGGGCTATATTTCTGGATTCCAAGAAAGCTTCTGACAGCCAACCATGATACTTTATGTAATAAGTTGTCAGCACACTGTGTATCACCTAACGCTGTCACTTGGCTTAGGTCAAAGCTGTCAAATTGCCAACAAAATATTGTTACTAGAAGCACTAAATCTTCTTTTCAGCCTAGTCGTGTTGGGGTCCATCAGACATAGTCCTTGGTCTGTTATTGTTTATGCTGTGTTTAAATGACCTACCACATGAATATGCATGAAAAGCAAAGCTTACATATATGTAGACAACACTGCTAGCAGATGCTGCAGTCACATTTCAAAAAGATCTGTGAACCACCAGGGAAGGACCACTTATGGTCTGCTTATGGTTTTAAAAGCACACATATAAAATGTTCCAGATCACCCTCATCATCAAATCTTAGACTTAGTGCTTCTCTGTTATATGTGCAGTATACGTTTATGTTGTACATTAAATTGACATCTGAGTTATAGGTGAGCCTTTGACTATAAAAAAAGATGCATTTTGGAAAAGTCATGCAGCCCTGGGGTGAGAGGCCAAGAGACAAGAGAGATGCCTGAGAGGGGGATCTGGGAGCTTTCGTGGCTGGGATGCAGATGTGAACTTCAGCTAATCTCTGAAGACTTCTTTTTTTCTTTCTTCTGGGTTGTGGTGTAACAACTTCTCAGCTGATCCTAGAGGTGGAGAAAGGATGGAATGAGAGGAGCCTATAGTCAGGACAAGATTTCTGTTGAGAGTGTGAGACCATAAATACTGAATTTTGGGTGTGATGCTTGCACTGCAAGGATGACTTTGGAGAGCAGAAACAATTTTGTCTCCATTATATAAAAAGAAGACTTGAAGGGACCAAAGCAGTGTATTGTCTTTTGTTTTCTCAAATATCTTCAGTCAGCCTTGTAAAAACACAGCCTTCCTAAAGCACTGCATACAAACAAATAATTTCAAAAGCATGGCAGTGTTTTAAGAATATGCACATGTCCATCACAGCCAATACATGCTGCAGAGTGCAAAACAATATTGGGCTGTCTTGTCTGTTTGGCAGCAAGTAGAGGGAGTGTCAGCACCAGTGTCAGTGTGATTTCTTCTTGACCCCTGAAACATCTGTGAAACTTTACCTTGATGAAACCCCTTCACCATTAGTGTGTGTAATTCTCCTTATATTGGAATGACCAAGAACTGTGTCAGCCCTTGGAGAATGTACAGCAGTGAGATATTCTTACATATCATAATGAGGTATCATACAGATAGAGAGGAGAAGACTGAGGAGACGTCAGTGAGGCATTACAGTACTTAAAGGGAGCTTCTAAAAAAGAGAGAGCAACTTTTTACATGAGCACTTAGTGATAGGACAACAGGGAACAGTTAAACCAAAAGAGCAGAGATTTAGATTAAATTATGTAAAAAGGCACTTGAAAAGGTTTTCCAGACAAGTTGTAAATGCCCCATCCCTGAAAGGGTTCAAGGCCAGGCTGAATGGGGTTTTACACAACCTGGTCTAGTGGGTGGAGGGGTTGGAATCTTTAAGGTCCCTTCAAACCCAAGCCATTCTGTGATTTGGTGAACCAGAGATTCAGACCAGGAATTTCAAAAGTAACCTATGAGTTGAGGCTCCTCTGTTCCTAGTTACCTGGTGTAAGTCTTATTTTCCATAATGCTGAGAATTAACAATGTCTAAAACTTAAGCTATCAACTTTACTTGCAGAAAGGCTGCTCTAGCCTCAAAAATCACCTATGCAAATGGAATGAGAGGGCTCAGTGCATCACCTTACACCAGCCCTTGCGGAAATAACTCCACCTGAGATGTTTGCACTCCTTGTCACAGCAGCTGTATCTGTACTGCTAAATTAAATTAAACCTTTCTCTGGTTCTCTGGCTCAGACAGGCACAGCCTTTCCAGCAGCACATGGGCACTAGGCTCTGGCTCTCCCATGGGCAGGATGCTCCCACAGGCCTGGGACATAAATGTGATGTTCTGGCTCTGTCATTGCTGTATTTGGTGCTGAATCACGAGGGTTGCAGACCATGACGGTGATGTTTTCCTAGCAGGAACTCCAGACACTGCTGCAACTGCATGAGATGAGGCATTGAAGAGAGCATCCTGGGTGCCTGCAGGGCAGAAGCAGCAGAACCTGGTGTGCCTCACTGACTGTGCAGCTGCATCCCGGTGTTCCCTGAGGGACGGAAGCCGGCGCATCTCAAGACCTTTCCGAGGTGTGAGCGCACAGCTAATCGCTAAGCAGCCCGGATGGCCAGCAGTCAGGCTTGCTTCCTAGCCCTGTGTAATTCAGCAGCACAGACACAGCCTGTGACAACTTGATTTTTGCTTTGAGAGCAAGTGCCAGGCTCATCCGTGGGGTGTAATGTGTGACTGTGGCTCCTGGATCACTCTGCCAGTGCAATCCAGGCACGACACAGCCACAGTCCCCTCCACTACTGCCCTCTGCTTTCTGGGGGCCCAGCCTGACACTTGTGGTAATTTGTGCCTAGGCCTGTGCTGCTCAAGAGATGAACAAAAGGATGAAATCATTTTATTTGGCAGCTTTATGTAGGACTGGGAGGAAAAAAAACCCAAACCAGAGTCCCTTTTCCCCCTTTAATATAAAGCAGCTGTTAGGAATGTTTACAGATCTATACATTTAGGTTCTTATTGCTTTGGTTAATGATTTGATTTAAATGGCAGCAAAGGTTTTACCAACTCTGAACTATTGATTATGTGGGCAATAACTGGATACAATTATTATGCCAAAATGCATTCTTATATTAATGCTGATGTGAAGACATTTCAAAATATAAAGCAGCAGTGGATATGTTGTGACTCAGAGCAGAGAATCAAAGTCACAGCATGGGATGGCAATAAAGAAAAGAACACAGTAATGAGGAGAAGAGTCTTAGAGAGAAAAAAAGGCAGCACTTGACAGACTCTTTGCAAGTTGGAAAACAAGCAGTTCTGAGAGCCGAATCATTAATGAAGCCTAGTTTACTATGAAACTGTGTCCTATATTCCTGTTCCACTCCTCCTCCCAACCAACCATCCCAAATCCTCACCACATTCCCTATGGCTTGGATGGCCTCTCACAGCATCCTCCCCACATCCCCTTGTCCTATGCCAGCACTGTCACCTCTCTGCCATGCCCCACATTGCCTGAGTGATAGCATGTGCTGTCCTGGCCTGTCGCAAGGGATGAGGGTGCCTGTTGTCTGGCCCATGATCACCTCCTGCTTGGCCAGCTGGCAAAAATACCCCACAGATAACTGCTGGGCTTGGGCTCTGCCACTGAGCTCCTCCAGGAGGAAATCTCCAGCACAGCACTGCCTTGGATCCTTCTTCCTTTTGCAGATGCTGCTTTTCACAGTTTCTGATAAAACTGCATATCTGAGAGCTACAGTCTGTAAAACTTGTTTACATCAATCATCAGTGGATTAAAAAAGTTATGAGGAATGGGATGGGATAAAATGAGGGATTGAGTCTTAGGAAGTAAAGGTTTAAGTCTTTTTTTTTTTCTTGCAAAATAGGGAAACTTTGTCAGAGTTCCTCTCCTGTATCTCCTGTACTTTTCCAAATGAGAGCTACAACAAACAGCTCTGATCAAAAGTCTCAGTTACAGCCTCTTTCAAAAGCTCATTTTCCCTTTAAAGAGACAGTCAGGTTAGCTATATTTTGGCATAACATGAAGTCCACGTAAATAAGATCAACAACTAAAACAGCCTCAGTTTTCCTTAGCCATTGGTATGCCATGGAAAAAGTAGTGCTGACCTCTAAAAAAACTGCAGCTGCACGTTCAGCTCAGCCTGAGCTTTGGCTCGTAGCCATATTCCTCATTTTAACTGTGACTTGTGGAGTCATGAGGCTCCCACTCTTTCATCCCAGGGTGTCTGGGGATAGCTGAGGCAGATATTACACAAATAGCAATCAAGAGGTTTCAGCGTTCACAGCGACCCAGGATTCTGCACAGGACTGTTTGATGACATAATTAAAAGTCTAATTCAGAGACCAGAATTAAAGTTCATCTGCTGCTTTTAAGCTTTTTCCCTTCTTTTGGACCTTTATTTTTTCTTCATTAGTAATATTCTAAGAGCATGCCTATGGGTATTTTTTTATTTCTTTAAAATAACTGGAATAGGTCTGGTCTGCCACATACATAGATCCATTAGGGCCAGGAGGTACAACCTGGGATCGAACTTTCTGTCTCATTTAATGTAAAATTTCCTGAGTTATATGGATAAATTTCCTGAGTTGTATGGATAAAACTTGGACACTAGCAGTGAAAAGCATCTCTCAGGCAGTTTATTGGGAAGATTTCCATACAACTCCAATAGCCATTGAGAAAAGCAAAGTGTGATTTATATACTCCTACACCAGGCATTCCCACAGAACCACTAGGCTGTGATCACAGCACATTATTAAATGCAGAGAACATGACAAAACCAGGACATTTTATAAAAACCCTTACCATTTTTTCAAATCACAGCTAATTTCCACCAGCTGACAGGAAACCCATTTTGCTCTTCTACACATCCTCTTTCTCAAAAATGTCCAGTTTGTGTTTGTTTTGACAAGTTTGGTCTCATTTTAATAAAGCGTTAGGTTTTTTAAAGTTTAAAATATGCCTAAGCCAACCAGCTTTCCAAATAAATGGATAAATAAATAATTACAGAACTGAGAAAATGCTGACAGATGCAAAGGAAGAGGTAAATAGTAACAAATCAGGAGAAGGTGAGGAGGTGAAATGGTTATATGGTCCTAACTGCAGGCATTGAACAGAGCTGTGTTTATGAACAAGTTCAACAAACACACGAGTCACACATTTAGGGTAATGACAGCCATATGGCAGAACGTGGAACTGCCAGGAGTGACAGTCTGATTAAATCATGCCTGTGGATTTGACCGCCTCATTGACTCCCTGACCATCCATCCATCTCTGCTGAAGCTCTTGAGATGTTCCAAATCTCTAAACAGATAAAAGCTTTTCTTCTAAACTAATTTGCTAGATCATTTCTTTTGTATTTCCTGCTCAAGCATCAGGACAGATGCTTTATATCACTGGGAAGGAAACCTCTCCTTCCCAAAGATGTAGAGGTTACCAGAGTCACAGAGGAGGTTGAGGCTCCCTTTAAGCCTGAGAAGAATGTGTGAGAGAATGGACTTTCAATGCAGTACAATTCTATGGGTTAAAATCTATTGTAGGCTATTTCAAGAAACTTTTATGGCTTCTTCTGGATTGTGGATCTATATTACTCCCTTCCTGGAAAAAAATGTGGTTCAAGGTTATGGATCCACATTGAAGTTTAATAGTTACTTCAGCATCAGAAATATTTGTTTCACTTGTATCTCCCAATGTCATAGAAGTTCAAATACTGCTGCAGTAATATTTTAAGGGAGAAAACGGAGTTAAAAATTTGAGGCCAACAGGTCAAATATTCTATCATTTAAAAAAAAAAAAAAAAGGAAGGCAGCTGAGCATCTATTTCTTAAAAGATATTCAGAAGACCACTAGATCTTATGCAGAAATTTGCTTTTTAGAAGTTGTGTGTTTTAAAAATGCAAAAGAAGAATCTTAATCAAAGAAAGTTCACTTCATTCCCTTCTCCCCCATTGAAAGAAAATAAAATATGAAAATTCAAATTGAAGAGTGTATCTGTGAGACACTGGAAGATGCTACCCAAGGGTGTTCACTGAAGAGAGGAGGATAGCTGTATTAAAATGAATAATTTTGTGGGGAAAGGATAGAGAGTTGTTGCTGTAAGAAAAAAATCTTTTTGATTGACATGAGAAATTGCTGCCACATGAAACAGTTCACCTTCTTTGAAGGGCTCTTTTGTCAGTGAGGTCAGGTCAAAGAGGTTTGAAAGGTCCTCATCAAAGGAAGTTGCCCTTCTAGGCCCAGTGCATTCCCTTGCTGGAGTAGTCTTGGCTTCAGGAACTGTATGGAGATGTGGGAAGCCGGGGGATGGCAGCTGCATAGCTAAGCAGCCGGGGCTGGCTGAGCCATGAATCAACACTGTCACCTGCTGTGGGCAGGATAATCTTCTCGTCGCCCAGGCTGGTGGATAGCTGCTGCACACGGGCAAGTGCTCTGTAGCCGTGATCTGACCACAGCACTGTCCTGCACAGCTTGTGTTTGTAAATACAGAGCAGGAGCAGGTCCCTGTGCTCACCACCCTGCGCCCCAGAGACAGAGTTTGGGTTTGCAGCTGAAATAGCAATGTGAGTCCCTTCCCATCTTTCCTGTCTCAGTGCTATTCCTCGAATACCCTCCCTTACCTGGGAGTGGGAGAGTCCACGTTTTTCCACTCAGTGAAGGAACACTGTCCCTGGGGAGGGCACAGCACCTCTTTGCAATAAGAAGGAGCAACAACCATTAAATTCTAGCCCTAACCATGTCCAACATGCCTGTGTCACCTCTCTGCCCTGATGTCACTTAGACACTAGTCTCTAGTTTTGCAGGTGTCCCCCACCACCCCACTCAATGGCAGAGATGCTGAATAACCAAAGCCAGGACCAGGGGGTGTAGGGTCTCAGACCCAACCTAGCCAGTCACTGTGCTGTACTGGGCTCAGCCAAACCAAGACTGCTGCCTGAGGGTCCCATTCCTCACTTTCACCCTGCTCCCACAGCCTCCCACTCCGCTGGGACCTGCTCTCTCCCTGCAGAAAGAGTATAGGAATTAACACCATTGAGATGAGAGATGCAGCTCCCACCTCTGCCAGCAATGTGCAGAGCCCACCCCTGCTAAAGGTCAGTTCATTTTCTAAATTTTGAAATTTTTTTCAGAGTATTTTTTAGGAAGGCTCAAAAATTTGGGGGTTTCTGTTTGTTCTCTGTAAGGAAGTTGCCCTTCTGATACAATTGTGTGACTCCAGGCTCTGCTTCCTTGAGGAGGAATTTCAGATGCTCAGTGCCTTAAAGCCTCACTCAGCTGATTGCAGGCAGTTTTCCCCGCTGCTCTCTCAGCTCACATCTCAAGCTATGTGAAAAATCACCTCTGTTGATTAGGACAGGGCTTTCCTTCCTGATTGCATTGCCCTGTTTACTGTCATTGAATTCTTGAATCAGGAGGATGTTTTGTTTGTTTCTCAAATTTTAATTGCTGTATGACTTTCCTCTTCTTCGCTAACCTGCTCTTATGTTTTAGCAAACAGTTCCAGAGGTAATTGCCGAATTGATATATTCATGGAAATCCAGCAGATATGTACGATAATAGCACAATTTGATATTTATGAAGTGCCACTTTTCTATAAAGGTAGAATTTCAGTTAATTATCACCGGCCTGTTTATTAACACTTGGAAATGGAAAAATAATGAATGGGCACATCGTTTATTCATTAAAATGCTGCTGATGAGTTGCCCCATTCATAAATTAGCCTTGCATTTCACTCCAGCGTAGCACTGCCTGTGCTGGTGGGTTTTGAAGGTCAATTGTACTTTAACCCATGGCTCCCTGCAAAGGGGGAATCTGTCACCTTGGACTGTGATCACAGTGACTCTTGTCAACCAAACAAAGTCATTCTGTGAGCAGTTTGTCTGGCAGGGTGTGGAGGCAAAGGGGGAGGGCTGCAGCAAGCAGCACTGCTCGGGACATAATTCTTTTTCACTCGGAAGCTGTGTGTCTGTCTATCAGACAGCGAGGATTGATACACTGGGCTGGGAAGGCACTCCTGTGGACATTCAGATATGTCTTCTGGAATCAATGTCCTTCCCTCCCACAGACAAAATCCAAGCTGTTCTTGGGGAAACTGCCACTTTGCTGTTGTCCCTCTGATGAGAAATCCCACCCCTCTGACTGGCAGAACTACGTGGGCAGTGAATTTTAATACAGGTACAGGTGAAATTCAGAGCAAGTATCTGAATATTCTGGGCCAGCTATTACCCTTTTTATTTGGGAGACCCCTCTTCCATCCCTGGGAGGAATGTGTGAGGGCATGCAGAGCCCTGTGGGACAAAAGAGACAGCAGGAGCAGTGCTGAGACAGAGAAGCTGGGCAGAGGACACCTCCTCAGTGCTGTTTGCTATTCAGGGCAGCATTGAGAAGATGTTACACTAGAATAAGATCTAGTGGAGAGACTTTTTCCTGAATTGCTACAGTCATTAAAATTACCAAAGACTTCTTTCCAGTATAATGTTTGCCCTGGGGTCAATATAAAATTTTGTAATTCATTCTGCCCATCCTCAGGCTGGATGTTGCCTGGTGCAGTTGAGGTACCACAGATAACTGCTGCCCTGGGGGCAGCTGGACACTTTCTGCAAAGTTTGCTGGATGCCTTTGTGCAGGAGTGCCACTGAATTGTCAGCTGTTATGAATACAACCACTCTGCCAGATGTGCAAAACATGACAAAGATGAGAAAGTAGGTGCTGTAATATTCTATGATGGTTAAATGGAGAAAATGTCTTTGAAGCCATCATGAGCTGATGGCCATTTCCGATAGGTTTGGGGTAATCCACAACACAGCTGGAGCTTGAGAGAGACCTGAGGTGTGAAATGACACAATGAATAGCTAATAGTGGCTGCTTCCTGGACAAAATACCTGCCAATATCAAAAGCAAAGCAAGCACTTCTAGCTGCGGACTCTGCTACTGGCAGTAAGCAGCTCTCTTCTGAGAAAAAAAACTGCACTGCTAAGAGAAGGAAAGATAATGCAGTTTAGCTCCAGGTCAGGGGATGAGCCTCCCTCCCACGTGTCTGGGTCAAGCTCTGCTAGCAGGCCCGAGGTGCCCAGCTCCTCTGAGTGTGGTCAGCAGTGATGTTAGCTGGGTGCTCCTGTGCCACTAAGGCATTTTCACAGGATTCTATTCCTTTCTGATAGCATGATCACAACTTGCTCAGGTAAGGAGGAGTAAAAGACTTGTTTTAGGAATTTCAGCAAAGCAAAAGAGTGATCCCAAAGGGCCACAGAGGGACAGATGTGGTTGTCTAAACATGAAGCCACCTATAAGCAAGGTGGGTTTTCTGTAAAACAGGCTACAGTGACCTTGAACAGGACTAACATCTCTCCAGTGTTCATGCTGCACAGAGCTGTTCAGAGAAAAGTCCAGGCTGCTAATACTGGTAGCTAAGACTATATATTGGCTTATATTTCCAGTGCCATGCTTGAAAACAAGAATGCAAGAATCAAGTTGAGGGTGTTGTTTTTTTTAGCTGTCTTTAAAAATGCATAAAGTTTTGCTTCAAGTGTCACTGTTGGAGTTTTACTATTATGCTAACAATCCAGGCTACCTGCTGAATGCAACGGGCTACAGGCTTCATATGGGGATTTTGCCTACTGTGAGCATTTTTTCGTTTCTTTTAAAATAAAATACCATTCTCAAGTGCCCACCTTTCAGGGTTCCTTTCATATTTTTTTTAAATAAAAGAAAGTTTAGAGAAATTATCTCTGCATTCATGCATGTTGCTTATGATGTCAAAGAAAAGTATTTCTCCATTGTTTTTTCTCTCATCAGCTACAACTAAAATGCAAAAACCAGCCAAACTTTTACCCAGTTCAAGGCACACTGCATTCTTTTAAGCAGTGTGTTTCTTCACGAAATAACCAACATAATTTTAAAATACATGTCAAATAAAATGACTAGCAAGGACAAACTAAAGTTAACATTTGACTTTTTCTTTTGAAGTACAACTAATTTTCTTGCAAAAGTACAGCATCAGTTCCTGCAAAGCAGTTCTTTTGTTATTGATTGGAGAGATATAATATATAAAGCTGCTGCCTGTACCACTCTACAATAATTAAAAGTACTTAATCATGCAGCTTGGAGATTTATTTTAAAAGCACAAAATATGTTCCTTATTGTGATTCACAGGAATTTACTGGTCTAATTTCTTTAGAGACCAGCAGGAATATATATTGACTTTGGTTTATTTATAAACCAGCTATTTAAATTACCAAGTTATTTACATTGTTATTGTCTCCATCATTTAGTCACCATTTGCAAAGATTTCACATTGCTCTTAATTTGGCACTCCCTGGTGCTGGTAGTACTTATGGGAGAGGGTAATTTAGGAGATAGTCAAGCAAGCCATCTTGGTATGGGTGATCTCCTTCTTGCCCCAGACAGATTTGTTGCCTCAATGACTCCTTTGAAAGGAGACATGCAGAACTGCGCCCTGGAGACGTTGCAGCTACTTATCATCACAGTACCAGAAGGAAATAAGGCAAATTGTGAGGACACGTAGCTCCAGGAGGTTCAGTTGCCCTCAAGGTCTGGATTAAAAAACCTCTGGCCAGATGTTCATAGCATTACCCAGCTGTAAATTGTTCTGTTGGGGAGGACAGGGAGCACCAGGGGAGGACTATGGTGACTGAAGTCCTCTGAGATCCTGATTTGATTCTGGGATTATGTGAAGGAAAGCACATACTTAATCCACCAAAAATATGTGTAAAACATCAAGACCACAAGGCTCTGAAGTTGCCCTAAGACTACCTAGGAAAACAGTTATTAAAGGAATATTTAATTCCTAATGGTGAGGACATTACCTGCTATTTATTTTCATTTCTAGCAACATTTTTTTGTCAGTCTAAAGCACACAGAACACTACTTATTTTCACAGCACTCACTCTCCCTTTCTTCTTTTCTCCCTTAAAGTCTGTGTGTAGGGGATTGAGAGTAACAGCTATTATTTAATGTGTGGCTTTTATCCCACGGCTGGGTCCGCTGAAGGACCTCCCTGAATGTCTCCAGTGGAGAGACAACTGTTGAGCAGAACATGCTGAAGAGCAACCCCGGTGGCCCCTGTGGGGAGGAGGGCAGCAGTGCCTCCCACTTTCAGAGGCTGTAGGGGGAGAGGGTGAAGTGCCCTGGTGAGGCAGCCAGCCCCTGCATGACGGCAGAGCTGCCAGGCACTGGCGGGGCCGGGAGGTGCCATCTGACATCTCGCCAAAAGCCTTTCAGAGCAGATGAAAGGGACTGCAGCTCAAGTGTTTGCACTGGGCTTTGTTTTCCATCGGTTTTAGGATGATTGTGTCCAGGGTGAGCTTGGAGAGGCAGCTCATGTTTTAGCTTGGGTTGACCTCAGCACTGCAAGGACTGGGAGCTGTGTACAATTATACAGCTCAGTTTTCATTTTCAACAGCAAAAAAAAAAATAAATGGATTCAAAACACCAGGTAGGAAAAAAAAGTTTGCAAGCACTGAAGTTTATTTCCTTCTAGATGCTTCAAGAAAGAGTCTCAGAGGGAAAAGAGGGAAAAGCACCATGAACACCACACCATCCACATGCAAAGGCAGCTTTAGGACAAAACTGTCCAAATATGACATTAAAAACATGGCTTGGTGCGGTGCGCAGCCAAGGTGCTCACCAGTCCTGGTACCTGCCATTCCGTGCTTTGTTGTGGCAGCTGCTGTGATAAAAAAGCAGCAACAACAACAAATGAACTCTCTGAGATAATGGGTCTCTTCCACAAGGAGATGATTTCTGCCTTCTTAAGGAGGAAATTGCTGAAGTGCAGGCTGCTTTGTTGCCTTGTATTTCTAAACAGCCCATTCCACATAAAGGATGAATCCCTTCCCTTACACAATGCAGGCAGATTCAGAGCACATTTTGGAATAAGGATAATTTTAAGATTTTTTTTTCTGTGGTCTTTGGATCATGGCATTGGAGCTTTTATAGTCAGAACAGTTTTAAGGGAGCTGAAAGTGTTTCAGAGGTATGGGTCTGTTCTCAAGCCAAGAGATGCTGATCCAGAAATTTTACAACGCTGTACTTTCTCTCAAGATATCCAAAATGCCATGAATTATGTATCCAACCTTGAAATGTTGTTAAAAATATAACAGAAAGTCACACATTTTGCGTATTTAAGTTTTTTTCAATACTTACACTTCATAGTTTTGAGCCAGATTTCTTCCCCTCTGTGACATTTGTCCATACTGAGAACTGAGTCCAAAATATGCTTAAGGGCAATTGAAAGTTGTTTGGAATTTTTCTGATTCAAAGCCTTTACTTACTGTGCAAGCTGCCAAAAATCCAAACAGTTTAAAAACACTGGGCACCTCATTTTCATTTTTTCTCAGCAGTCATCCCATATATTTCTTTGGAGCTTTAATATTCTTACAGGTTTTATTTAATTTTCACATCGTGCATTTCAAGTTCATTTCTGTGGAGTGCCTTTAATAGATATTGTTTTAATTCCCAGCATACAGATCTTCATCGTTATTTATTGTTAATGTTTCCTCTTGGACTATACCCAAGAAACTGAAGAACTTGGCTCCAGAATATGGCAGACACAGAGAGAGAGTGCTCTGACAAGTGAATTTGGGATTTAATTGGCTTGTACCACTAGATGCTGGATTTGAAATGTATTGACAGAAAAGGACTGAAAGAGAAGCCTTGAACAGTACAAGCATTATTACCCTGATAAAATGGAGAGCAAAACGAGTAGTGACATTCTTTTTTCTGGTTGTTATCGGCCATCCAACCTCCCCCAAACCAGCAGAGAAGCTACTCTTCAGTAAATCTTCAGCTGGTGTAAAGCTATTTCCTTTTCAAGTCAGGGCAGGTATGTCCTTTTATACCACCCATGCATGTTCACTGCCATCTTTGCAAGGAAAAACAGATGGGAAGATGAATATTAGAACTGAATCTGGCAACAAAAGACACTCAGAATGTGACTGATCTGAAAAAGAATTATTTCGACCCACGTGGAAGGTAGATACAGTCATTCACTTACAGATAGGACAGAGGATAATATCTCCCCATTCTCTGAACTCCATAAACTGAACCCTATGGAGAGATTAAAAGAAAGGTTAAACCTTCCCCCCCACCCCCCCCAAAACCCTAACAAAAAAAAAAGATCCTCGACACGTTAGGGGAAATTCCAGAAGAATCTCTGCTCAGAGCACCAGTTTTGGTCAAGGATTCTGGTATTCATCCCTTCCATCTTCCCTCTTAAAACCCTTCATTATCAATAATAAAGATAATTCAAATATGGCTAGATCCTATTTTACACTGAGAAGGGCTAACTATAGTCAAGGGCAAGTCATGAAAAAAATCTATTCTGAATTTTCAAATCGTGAGAAAAGGAGACCTTGTGTCACACTAAAAAGAAACCTTCATTCGCATAGGTATTGAAATCCTGACCTTTCCTGCTCTGAACCACATTATTCAGATGGGAGGATGGAGGGAGTGAGAGAGGGGCAGAAAATGAGAGGTACAGATTGCCTTATGTCATCAATTTGTGCATTGTAAATGAAATTAGAATACATACTTTTATGACACTAAGTGCTAATTCTTCAGATCTTAATTGATGCAGGAGGTGGATTTACTTGATTAAAGACAGTAAAACCCAAACCAGCTTTCTGCTTAAAAGGAGCATGCATATTATGGTCTGTAAAGGAACCTGAGAACTGGAAAATTAAATACACTACTATATTTCTTAGAAGAGATAAGTTTATTCCTCCAAATCTATTTTCTCTGAAACTCGTATTTTCAGTAACCTTCCACAGCAAAACAATACCTACATTAAGGAGTCCTAATGCAATGTATGTTCTGGTTCAGCAAAAGGAAGTGCTACAAACATCTCTCAGATTTAGCAAATTACTTATTTGTTCTCCTCCTTCTAAGTCAAATTATGTGCAAAATTTCAGAGAAAGATATTTCTTGACACTCAGATTAGTATAGGTGTACATAGCAGATTGCCTTTGTCAAGTATGAGGTAGCTTAAAAAGCAGCTTTTACTTCTACAGGGAGTATTTGTCAGTCTGCTTTGCAAGAACATTCTGATTCACTTACACGTGTTGCTAGAAGCATCCAGATCCCCTGCTACTGCTGTTTATTATTGGAGAGGGTTTTTTAGCCTTTCTTCTGGCTTTCCATATAGGTCATACAGTATGTATGCAATTCAGTTGTGATTACACAACAGAATGGGCTAAAACTTTACAAATTTGGAGACTTTTTTTATGGTGGCTAGCAAGGCAAGAGAAGAGGGTACCGACTTGTAGTGCTTCTTCGTCCTGCAGGCATCAGCCAGTGCAGCAGCTGGGTCAGTCCTTACACAAAGACCCTTGATAAATCCTAGTGCTTGTCTAGGTGTCCGTGGGGACATAACACTGTCCTGTCGTGCTTAGAGTTCTATTAGAGAGGAACATAATAAAATTTTTCATCTGTTTGAAATTGCGTATCCATAACTCTGTATGTGAGCGCAATAAATGCAAATCTGTTCCTGCAAAACCCTTCCCATAGGCTTTAACATATGTGCAATTTTTGCACAAATCTGGCTCCATAAAATCACGTTCACTAATCACCGTTTCACTACTTACGTGCACACGGTATCACAAATAAGATCCTGACAGGATCCTGATCCCGCAGGACAAAGTGAAGGGGCAAGTGCACAGGGTTAGGGCAAGTCTGCCTCTGCTTCCCACACCAACCAACCTCACTTTCACCACCCTGGGAAGGGCTGTGCATGCCAGTTGCTGCTCTGTTGAGTCATCAAGCAGAAGTGCTGGTCCAGCCTTCAGCCTTTGTAATGAAGACAGTTTCTCCTGAAACAGGAGAAAATTTATTTCAAGGAGAATTCTAAATAGTCTTTAACTTATAAAGTCATGTCATGCCAGGGGCAGATTTGAACCAGTAACCTACATAGAAAAAGGCTTTACATCATGTGTTTTTTCCCTTAGCAAATAAGTCACCTACAACCCAAACATTGGTCCTTGGATTTAAAAATACTTTGCTGCATATTTATAATCTGCTTTTTGTATATTTATGCCTCTAATATTTGTAAATTCTTATTATGCATCCCTCTCCCACTCTTAATCATCACCTAGCAAAGATAACTAGCTATCTTTCCCCTTGTAAATGAATTCACTCCATGCCCCTAATTATTTTTGTAGTTCTTGTTTCTCCTGTAAGACAGAGTCTTATGATTAAGGAAGTGTCTCAAATGAATTCATTTTTCCTGAATTATGTCTACAACAAAACCCTTCTGAAAGGGTGTGAGACTTTACTTCAGGTGCTGGTCTACTGTGTATTCAATTTCAGCTTCTAGAGACATTTTTATTCTCATTTTCATAGGTAAGTTGCCTTTTGCCATTCCTGATAGTTCTGTTGCATTTTCACCTCTTCCTACTTTATCTGCTTTTCAGAATATATATATTAGGGATAATTTTTCATTTGCAGGTTTTGTTTTTAATCCAAGTTAAATATATATCACAATTAGGGAAATATTTGTTTGGGCTGCTTACAGATTTTTAGATTGGGAGGGCTTTGAGCAGCCTGGTCTGGTAAAAGGTGCCCCTGTCCATGGCAGGGAGTTGGAACCAAATGATCTTCAGGGTCCTTCCAACCCAAACTATTCTGTGAATCTGTGATTTTTTTGTGTATTTGTGTCAGTCAGAGAAGACCCTCTAGAAGAAAGAATTTGTTCACCTTCTCAGCTGTCTTTTGCATCTTGGTGGGTTAAAACTCACACAGATGACAAGAGTCACTCATGTACCTGACTCAACTTTGGCCCCTCTTACAGCTGAAGTTTTGCAAAGGGTTTACTGTCCCAGGCAGGTTAAATATTCTTTTCCCTAAAACAGAGGCTTCACTTTGCCACTCACCACTATTCATCCCAGCCTTCTTCCACAAATCAACATGACATGTTTTCCAATTCATTTATAGATCCAGTAGTTCCAGTCCCATTTCCATCTGTTGCACTCCATTTGTTGCTTAAATGAAAGGCCCGACAGAGACTGCAGGCCTGAGGAACAACTGGCATTCAAAACCAAACATGTTTAGATAAAGATTGAAGGAAAAGTGATGAAGGAAACACAGACAAGGGTGGGAAAGAACAAAAGATAAAAGATTATGAGTGAGAAACATAGACATCGCACCTGATTTTGTGATTTAAATTTATTTTAAAGCCATTCAGTTGTCATTTACATAGATAATTACTGGCAACTGCGAGAGAAATATTTACAGGAATTTTGATGCTCATCTGTTACAGTAATATGAAAAAGCATTGATCCAAACCTGCAATCTTGCCTCAACAGATTCGATCCAAACCTTTTATATCACATCAGCCAGGAAATTTAAATTGCAATAGGGTCAATTATACTCATCAGCTCTTGCTTTGGCTTCTCAGAGGGACTTGGGGTTTATGAGATATTGTGAAGCCACATGAAAGGCAACAGCAGTCCTATGGTACCCTCTCCTTTATATATTTGTTCAGAGTAATCTTTATTTCATGGTGCATTGTACTCTCCCATTCAAGTCTGTATTACTTTTTTCTTGTAAAACCATAAGAAAAGGTTATGACTTCGTCAAAACATTTACCTCATCAAGCATTGATTCCCTCCTTGGTGGAGCATTTTCTGGAAAAGATGAACAGAGTCCCCTCAACATTTTTAGATAACTAAAAATGAAAACATACTAAGCTTTTAGAAGGCTTATGGTAACTCTGCTTGTTCTTTGGTGCCACAGTAACAGCAAAAATTACTGACATCGGAACTGCAAATGGTGTGCTTCCTAATGCTTACCAAGGAGCCTGTTCTTTAATACCTTAAAAATATACTATTCAATGAATTTGAGCCATTTGAATACATGCCAGATTGATTCTTCCAAAAGCAATGTGTTACCCTGGTGTATATATGTCTGAAACTAGTTGAAAAGTTCACTGAAAGACAACTGTTTTATTTAAATTTCTTCATAGACCAGGAAGAAAAGTAAGAGAACCATTATCACCTGTGTTATCTTCAAATAAAAGAAGGCATTTATTAACGGAAAACTGTTACAAAATAACATGGTTTTTTCCATTTTTTTACTCAGCCTGTGAGCAGGGTGCATGCTCAGCTACAGGATGTGTACAGTGTAAACAGGTAAAAGAACAATCAACAAGAAGTCTGTAGCAAGGAATATTACATACAGAAGAGGTTTCAATTAGTCAGAGTTTTAATGGGATGGAGAAGAGAATCAAAAATTGGTAATGAGGGAGGAATTAACAGATATTAGAGACAATCTCTTGATCCCCAGGGTGAGAAAACACAAGAAGAAGAGAGACATTAGGCTGAGCAGTAACAGAAAGAAAATACGAGGAAAACAAGGCAATTATGATTATTGAATTTACTCAAAATACTTGCAAACAGACGATTGAGACCAATCCTGTATATCCTATGGTTAGATGAGCAGAGATGCACATTTCATCTTGGATAGCTACCTGCCACACGCCAGAACTAAAGTAAGCATGTTTCAGAGAGCCTGATAATCCCCATACTCAATTTATGTGGATTAGATGAAATTTCCTCTTTCTTTTCAGCAATTTTGGCAGACCACTGTACATTACCAAGGGCTGCCATTATCTTCTCTGAACACCAGCAAAATGGTTTGTAATTTTATCTCAGTATTACCAAAGAAACCTGTAATCTCTAGCTACACTATTTTAAATAATGCAGCCCAGCAATCAAATCAACAAGCAGAATCCTCACAAATTAGGAAGATTTTATCTGAAAGAAAACAACATTATTTATTTTCTATCACTTGCCTTCAAAATAAAATCACCCAGGCATCTTAAGAATGTAAACAAGTGTAAATTCTGGGGTTTTTTTCCCTGCAGAGGAAACACATTGGATAGATACAAAAAGCCCTGTACTAAAAGTAATGCATTTCAGTAGAACTGGTGTAACTGGCAGTGTGCTCAGCGCAGTCAATATGTTGTAATCTGTCATTACACACTGGACTGCTATCAAAATGCCCTCTGATAAGTGGGCATCTGGATAGAAATTTACTAGATTTCTTCTCTAGCAGAGGTTTGGAATGCAACAAATTCGGTCTACATTTCTAAACAAGGCTATTGACTGGTATTACATTCACTAGAAAACCCTGCAACTTAGGTATTTTTCTGTTTTTCTGTAAGTATAAACCTTTTACCAAAAAAAGATTTCCAGTTTCCATTACAGAAAAATATGGTAATTCAAATTAACCTGTTCTGGTCATCTCCTATGAGATTTTTCCAGGGTCCTAAATGGGAAAAGGATCACAATGCCAAGCAGAGTGGAAATTTATGGGAAGATCAGTATATTACATAGCAGTCCATCAGTATTAGCTACTCAGATCAATACTTTTTAAAAAAACAGTAAGTTAAAAAGTTATTAGAAATGGGCTTTTTCAGATGTGAATATTTTAGCATCAACAGCAAAAATAATGCTTTATTTGGATTATAGTAGAAAACCAAAAATAGGGCTGAACTGTTATTATCTCATGATGTTGCATAATGAGCTCTGTGAACTAATGAATCCTAAATCAATGCAGGGCCAGTCTTATTTTCACTGATATAGAGAATTCCTGCCTCTGTGTGTGTGTGTGTGTGTGTGTGTGTGTGTGTGTATGTATGTGTGCCCATGTCATTATAAATTGTGCTTATTATTTCTGCTTACCACCTTAATGACGGATCCACTTCAGCATTTCAATACAGTCAGCAAGAACACTCACTCAGGAAACTGAAGGGAGGTTTTTTTATGGGCATTCATATTCCTCTTTCTAGAGTTATACCTGCACAAATATATGTTTCACTGACCTTTCCCTTACTTAACATTAGTGTGATGTTTCCATTTCCACAGGTGACCTGCAGGGTCTGGGGATAATTTTTCCTTTCCTGGCCATGTGGTTTGGCTTTTGGCAAGCTTTTTTCTGCTTTACTCTGAATCAGTTTAGACTGACTATGGCTGGACAAAACTCTGTGCTGGATGCACCTGAGTGCTCTGGTGTTCCACCTCACATTGACAGGGACTCAAGAAAAGCAGGGAGCCAACATGTCCGTGGCATTTAAGAGTGATCCACATCTTAGGGCTGCTGAGTTGCTTCCATGTAATTCCCTCGCTGTTGTGGGACTTCAGATAAAGCTTCTGCCTTTCAGTGTTGCAGATCTCTTCTGGTCCTTTGCAGCTTTCTTGAATCTTGCATTAAATTGCTTGAAAGGGTTGCATGACTGGCAGCTCTCGGGGCACATGAATTAGGTGTTCTGCTCACCCATCCTCCTGGGCACAAATGTGTCACCTTGCTGCTTATTACTGTGCTTGAGACATGTTAACCTGTGCAGCCTTTCTTTGCGAGCAGTAAGTGGGAGCACAAGAGAATTGTTTGCAAATTCAAGACAATTACACTGAAAGTATCTCAACTCTAGGTGTTTGTAGACTCTGAAGCATTTTCTTCATAAGCCGCTTTGGACTGCAAAATCACAAAAAATTATGAGGTCTTGTTAGTAAACTTTCCTTAGCATTCTTCTCTGGGTAGGAGCATAGATAACATGGTTTGGCTAATGATTTCCGAGGAAAGCAGCTGTACTAACAACGAGATGTGTACACTCAGGCTGGGATCCTTCTCGGTCACTGTGATTGCTCCCCCCTACCCAAGGCATTTTGTAAAATATGGTAATTAACGCAGCGTCTTCAGACAGTCTAAATTTATTGCGATTTGTATGTTCAGGAGTGTTGGTAAAAGGCCAGTGCTGGCATTTCTTTAACTAATAATTATTGTGTTTTATTGTTGTTGTTCTCTAACACATTAACGAGCAAGGACCCAGCTTTATTAGAATTCACTTGGCCCTACTGTTTCATGCATATTTATTATGCAAGAGAATAGGATTCTCTTCCTCTAGCCTTCACTAATTTAAAAGAAGATATCCTCAATGAAATGTATTCAAATATTTTGACATTTTGCTTCACCTCACTTACAGAGCAGAAATTGTTTCTGACAGTTATTATACAGTACGGGAATCCTGCTGTTTCACTCTGCTGAAGCGCAGGTTGAAAAGACACAGCAATTGCATTTTGTTCAAAGAGTGATTCTCTGGCCTAGAAATAGCAACACTGTCAGCTGTGATTCACTGGAAGTTTAGATAATATCCACTCTGTACCTCTACCACCAAGAACATGGAATATTTTTTTTCCTTTTCTTCTACTTCTTAAAACAGAAGAAAAATGAATCAAAGTGTTGGGTTGGAAGGGAAATTTAGCACCTCCAACTCTGGGATCTGAAGTAGAGGGATGTGTAGATTTTGAAATGTAAGTGGAAACTGGGAGAAATGGGAGGAGGAGTTTTTTTCCTTCTTTCAGATGCTTTTGGTTCTGTGTTGTAAACAGACCTATTTTCAAGACAAATTAGAAGAGGTAACAAATACAAATACATGAATATTTTCAAAGATTTAAAATTACCAAAATAATTATAGGCAGTACTTGTCTAATTATTCTTTTATATCGTGCCTCCAGTCATGCTACATGTGTGGTAACATCTTTCTTAAGCACAATAACTTCGTATGTAAAGCACAATGGCAGATTCCTTAGCTAATGCTCCCAAAATTGCCTTGTAACATGAAAACCTCAGCCTTTTTTCTTCCCGTTTTAGAATGTTTTTTGGTGTTCTCTTGAATACGTATAGGTTGAAAAAAGAATTTTACCTTTAGATCTATACAATCAACTCTGAACAAAGTTAAGAAGGATTGTAGTAGCATATTTAACACTTTAATTGAGCCCAAAGCTTCACAAGGGTTGTTTATTTGATGGCAAGTAGAAGAACACTTGGAGAATCTAAAGCAGGAGGAGGAGGAAGATAGAAAAATACAAGAAAAAACTGTGAAAGGCTCTCCCGCATGCTTTGCTGCTCCCCTTATTGTTCATGTTATGCAGATCCTATATCAGAACTGAGGGTTCTCTTTTCAGAATAAGAAAGAGGAAGCCAAATGCTCTGTGAAAAGGAATCACAATAGTGGTATTTAATATAGTTCTTCAAGATTTCAGAAACCGGGTTTCTCTCAAAACCACAGAATATTGCAAAAGGGGGTAGGAGACAGTGATAAAGGGCCTGTTCTTGTAAAAGGGGATTGTTCAGCTGTAATGTCTGTTCATGCTCCTGTCGTATCATGGGAGAATCTGACTATTACATTGATGAGAAAATAATGAATGTAATATCTGAGAAAATCACAGGACTTGAGTTGCTTCCTAACTTTTCCAAAAAAAAAAAAAAAAGCCTCCCATACAGAGACAGACATTATTAACTGGAGTGAAATAATGAGAGCGGCTGCAGGATGAGAACACTCCTAGTCCTGGAGGTACAAGTCTGGACTGTCAGATGCGATGAGCAGCAGGGCGTGCGAGCTCGGATCACACCCCGGTCTATTAAGGCAAGAGAACGGAAGCTGTAAATCAGATTTCGGTTTCTGCCACTTTGTCTGGGGGCTGGAGGAAATAGGACGCGTGTGAAGGGTTCCCCAGAAGGCTTGGAAGGCAGTGACATGCTGCCACTCTCTTCTGCCAGTCGCTCAGGCATGAGGCACACTCACCCTTACAGAGCTGTGCAGACACGAGGTGGTCACAGACAGAGCTCTGCCAGGGCAACCGCCCGCTAAGGAACGACCCCAGTTTAAGCATGGGCATCACTGGCTGTCCAGAGTGTCTGTTTTCCCCTCATCAGAGCCACATCCAGCCCTTCTCCAGGCACAGAAGATTTCTCAGCCTCCCCACCTCATGTTAAAACTCTTCACAAAACATGAGCCTGTCCATATTCTTGACCAGGTCCAGCTCCTGGCCCCCACCATCCCTCAAGAAGTGATCTTCTTGAGCCCCTCGTCCTGCAGAAATAGTCATCACACACACAGACATAACAGGGTGTCAAAGCCTGGGATAAATGTGTTGATCTTAATTGCACAGCCTGCTCTTGGGACCTCTGCTTCCACATCATATATCTAGAGAATCACACTTTGTAGATGGCAAAATCTCTCAGGGAACAGTTGTTGAAAGAACAAGGTGTCTTCTGGAGTCATGATTTCATAATTTCATAGTCAAAAAAAAAACCTTGTATTGCCTTTGATCGCCCTATTTATGTGAAATGTCAGCTGATATTTATGTAACTATGTGTGCCAGCTTGTGCAGTGGATGACACCGTTGGAATGGATGATTTAAGGGACATTGGCCGTGAGGGCTTAGAGAGATAGAGTACATCTGTACAGTGCCTAGCATCATACAGATATGCAATTAATCAACTATATGTACTGCCTGGACTCAGCCCTCTTAGTGGGACATGCCACTATCTTGCTTTTCGCAGTGCCTGGAAATGTCCCTATCTACTTCTCTGTGCTCTCTCAGCTGTTCTCCTACGCTCTCACTAAGCCTAGGACTGACAGAAACAGCAAGGTAAACTGCTTGCAGACAGGGTTTAATGAGCATTGTTCACACACTGTAGTTCTCCTTAGGTCAAGAAAATAAGCAGTGGCAGAATTAAGAATCATTCAATACCAGCACAATGCCAGTATTATAGCAAAAACAGATTATGTAAAACCAGAATTCAATTCTAATAAATGCAAACTCATAGAATTCATAATAAAAGCATATGGAAGCATAAAAAAAAAACCCAAACCAAACCCAAACAGGATTGCATTAATAAATACACTTTTTGAAGCCCAAACAAAGTGTACACAGAGTCCCAGCAGCTGATGCTCCATGGCATTACCTGCCACAGCGGGGACAGCAGCGTGTAGAGATGGCCAGGGCTGCTCTACTCACCTGGGACATTGATACCAAGAGAAAGCCTGGGCAATGACTAAGCTCAGGTCCTAGGGACTCAAGCTGCCCCTGCCCCGTGCAAGAAGACATGCCACAAGATTTTGGGGTGTCTCAACACAGAAAGTCTGGTCAGACTCATGGTAGCATGTAAAAGAACTTAGGAGAGTGGAAATGGAGCAATGCGGACTGTGATCACAAGTCATAATATTTTTGCCTTCTGTTCTGAGGATTTAAAAATTATGTTCACTGCTAGTATCCACTGCAATAAGATTTATAGCCAGTTTCTTTTGACCATCTGTTTCCACAGCTGACCTTTAGAGACAGAAACATTAGTGGGCTATGCACTCAAATCTCGAGCAAGTTCTGCTGCTCCTATTTCAGCACTGATTTCTCCATAAATGACCATGCTAACAGTTCCAGGCTTGTGATTGTTTGGGTGCAACCTTTTCCATTCATATTAATTGGTACTGGGCTTATTTAAACACATTACAAGAGGTCTCAGAGATTACTCCTATTTTGTAAACCATTGGATAATAAAAGCAACTGAATGTATCAGAGAATTCTACTATCTAATTACAAAATCAGTTTTTCTCATTTAAGCAGAGTAAAATCCAATAGTTCAGTTTTACTCCTACTTAGTAAGTTAGAACTATGGCCTTTTCTTATTTTAATTGTTCAGAGGGCAATTAAATCCTTCCCAATACCTTTACCAGCTGTTTCCCTAAGAGATCTATCTGAGTATTTCTGTGATCCCAATCATCACAGTCTTTCTGCTAATCCCAAGGACTATATTCATAGATTTCTGTTTGCAAAATCCCTGTGGGATGTGGTAGTGTCGTTATCTCCACTGTACAAATAAGAAACAGACACACAGAGAGAAGAAGAGTTCCCAGCTGGGAGAGAAGGGCCAGATTCCCTTGGGATTAGTGCAGTGAAAGGCTTAGTACCCCAGTGGTCCCTTCCACCACAAAAGTCTGCAATGCAGATGCTCTGCCCATGTGCAGAGGAAAACCAGAGAAACCCAGCAGCAGAAAAACAGGGGGCTCTCTCAGGGTCCCTGAGGGCTGAGGAAGGTGTTCTTGGCCCAGTGGGTCAGGCTCCCTCAGTACAGAACAAAAATGATCAGCAATAGCAAAAAGTGTCCTATTTTTCTTTGCCTGGAAAACCAGGTGGGACGGCTCTTTCTTTCTGTGAGACAGAGATGTCTTGCATAGAACAGAAGCTGTTGCTTAGATGAGCCATGGCAAAGTGAGGCCAATTTCGACTGGGGTTAATGTACCCTTTTACAAATTTGGTCCCATGATTATTCCGGGTCATATATGAAATCTGTAAGGCTGGCAAGGCACCAAATTCAGATCTAATTGATGTGCAGTTTCCTAATTGCTGAGCAGTCTATGTTTTTAAGCTTTCAGACTCCATATTAACATAAAGTCCTAGCATCGGTTGCAGCTCTTCTTAATGGAATAGCACTTAGAGCAAAATTGATGCCTCTTTAAGAGCAAGTCAGTCCTGAAATGACGTTTCTGCCAGATACTGGGCATGTTCTTGGAAAGCAGCGTGCTCATTTGGCGTCATAGCCAGAGAGCTGTGGAAGTCATTGCAACAAATGCTGGTTTGGTCACTATTTCTTCTCAGAAGTACTCCAGAATGGGGTTTTGCCTGTGTAAGGGGTTCAGGACTTAGCCCAAAAATAATAAAGAAGAAAACCAAATCCCCTATATACCTCATTTTGAAATGCTAAAAAGCCTTTTTTCCCAGATTATTGAAGCAGGCCTCACAAGCTTACCAAAAATTTAATGTTCTCCTTCTAGCTAATGGGGAATTAGTAGCACAGGAGTTGAGCTTTCTGCCTGAGTCATGAAGGAAAAGTCAGCAGTAGGCTTTGGGCGGGACTCCAGACCTCTGCAGAATGGTAACTACCTGAATAAAAGCACGTTGTTAATAAGACAACACTTCAGCGAGACAGTCAATGAGTACATTAAAATCTAGGATATGCAAAGCAGCTCACTGGGCTTTTTCACTGAAAGTTTCAAGTACATTTTGATTGTGCCTACGTTAGTCACCAGTGCAGACCAGCATGAAAACCATACCATAGAGAGAAGAGTGGTTCAGAGAACCTGATCTCAATCCCTTGCAAGTTCTTGAATGTCCATTTGCAGCTGAGGTGCTTTCCTACTGCCCATACATTCTTAATGCCCATTTTGAGATTGGCTGTAAACTGTTGCTATTTGTTCTCAGTTTGTTTAAAGAAAGAAACTGCTTCCAGGCTGGAGGTGGCACTTGGTTCCTAATTCTGCCATGATTGCTTTGTCTTAAAAGTTTGGGACTGCTCTGTCCCACTGATTAGTGAGAGCAGAAGCCTTTCAGCACTGCATAACTCAGACATTTAAAATACCTTCTTTTCAGTCTTGTAGAGCGTTAATTCTGTATGGCACATAGCCCTGCATCAGCCTCAACTTTGATCTTTGAGAAACCACTCAAAGCAGAGACTAGTATTTAAATCTAATGCCCTTATTAGTTGACTCTTGTTCATCTTCCAAATAGAGTATCTTGCAGACTTTCATGCCAAATGTTGGGATGCCAGTGGTGTGGATACAGAGTGATGTGATGTGTACTATCATCCACAGCTAACAGAAAACACAATGACCTCAATTTGAACACAGGCACCTTAGGTGACAGACCTATGCTAAAGGGCAGTCAGATCTCACGTTGTCATTTCAAAGTGTGTATTCAGTGTAACTTTTTAGAAAACAAGATGAAATATAATTCTTTAGCTTCAAAGGAGTCTTTTTGAAAGTTGTGATATTTCAACAAAAGATGACAATGTGCCACCACAGAATAACTCGTGAATGCAAATACGGCTCACCTCATTGTTCCTGGCTTTCTTCAGAAGCTGCACATCTTACTTTTCTAAAAAATGTAGGCTGGAGAACTAACAGAATTTAAAAGAACTTCCTTTCAATGTGAAGAGTTGTAAGAGTGTTAGTTCTACAAGTCTTTAAGGAAATCCAATTATAAGTTCCTTTATATTCATACACCTTGCCAAAAGAGGAACTTTTTTCTCCATTGATGTCATATTCTCAGTGGGGACTCCACCTTGACATCGGTGCTGGGTTTCAGTGCCTTTCTCATTAGGAGATGACTGCCATCGATTCCCAAGAGACTGGGGTGAGACCCTGCCATGCTGTCCTAGCCAGCTGCATGTTGTAAAAGGGGCTTAATGTTCACAAGCTGTGCATAAAAGTTCTCTAAGGCCACTGACTTCAAATTTTTAAATGTGTCCTCTGTTGAGAAAGGCACAGTCTAAAAGTAATTGTTCCCATATTGTACTGTGAACCTCTGAGCAAAATGTTTTCACTTCCCCTCCATTTACAGCAGTACATAATCACAGGTGGTTACCAACATCATCATTATTACTACTATTATCATCATCATCATCATCATCGTTATTATTTTATCCCAAGCAGTTTAAAACAGGTTTCTGTTTGCTAGACTTTTAATGAAATAGCATCACACTGATGATATCTGATGTAATGCCTAAACTTTTACAAGCAACAGTGAATTTGGGGAAATCTGGAGTTAAGAAAGATCAAGAGAGTAATAGAAGGAGTATTAATTCTGTCCACTGTATGTCAGTCTTATGAAAGAATCTTTTAATACCTACAAGTATTCAAAACACTTTCAAATGAAGAACCTCCTATCTCCTTTGCCAATCCCATTTGCTGCAATAGTTCTGGTAACAACCCCTTCCTGGTGGGGCCTGGTGCTGTGATGACAAATTCCACTTCTCTTTATTAGTGAGGGTTTAGACATTTATATTTCCAGCAGACATGACAGAGACACACCCAGCCCTAGACAGCCTTTGTGCCACTGCACTAGCGTTCCAGGACAAAGGCTCCTCCAGACCTAAGAGAATACTGAGCCAGGGGATGTAAAACATCACAGGTGGGAGGATGTCTGCACCAACGATTTAGCAGAAGAAGGATGAGTCCACATCAGCCTCTCCATTCAGATCCAGAGGGTGGTTTCACCGTAAGCCTTTACTGCACTCCACTTAGAGAGCTCTGGTTCTCACCACAGCTCATGCCCAGAGCAGATTTGCTCTATGGGAGAGGCATTTCATGTTCTCCAATGCTGTGGGCATTCAGTCCATGGCACAGACCTGATCATTCCCTCTAAACCTGTATTGGGTGAATGGCACCATTGACCAATGTTACCTACCTGCTCTGCCAAACCATGCTGGCCTACTGGCACAGACACAGTCAAGTAGGGTGAACCAGGGTGAAATCTCTGATTGCTGCCACCAATCATCAGCTCCACAAGCATTATATTCTCTTTAAACCTCAAAGATGTGCAAAATGTTTCCTCTATGGCTGTTTTATACAAAGTGTCCAGACTAACCAGAGCTGTTCCATCAGATGACTTTCATGGTCCTCATGAATCCACCAAGCCAATGCTCTCCTTCAATGCATTTTAAATAATCTGTCATGCTGCCACTGCTTGCTTAATCACAGATAGCATGCTATTATTATTACAGTTTTCCTTTTAAATAATTAAGGACATTTCCTGAGGCTTCTCTAAGATCTACAGTTGATATCAGCAAAGTTTAAGACTTTTGTATCAGTATATCAGAGACACACTACATGTGGCTGAGGCAGAAGGGAGAACATCACACTTAAACGGCAGGAAGGAAGTGGGAGACTCTAAAGCACTCTTCTGGATCAGCTGGAGCTGATGGCTTTGTTCCTCTCCCATCACAGCTACTTGAAGCAGCTGGCACCAGCAGTGCTGGTTGGAAGCAGGCAAAACATCCTGCCTGGAGGCTCTGCCACCTCCAGGGTGGTCCCACTAGAAAATGAACACTTTAGAACCATGTTTTGCCTCTTGCATTTCCAAAGCACCAGACAAACAATACCTAATTAAAATCCATAAGAAAGGATTATATGTTTGGTAGCTTGTGGTAATACCTTTTAGGTAATTGCTCAGGAGTTTTAGAAATCTAATACTTTGTTGCTGAATCACCTAACCAGTATTTCTGTGCTCAGACATTGAAGATTCATAGGAAGGATCGAGCCTTTTATCACTTTCCTGTGGGTACAATTTTATTACAATTGCCAAAATATTCGGTCAAGTGTCAGTGACCACTCTATTGCAAACAGCAATCTTGGCCTCTGTTGCTCATGGAAACAGGACCTCTCTTCAGGGAAGCTCAATGTGAATGCCTAGCTTCTAATTCTTCATTGCAGGCACCTCGTAAAAGCATGGGGCTGGGGTCTCACTGCTGGGAGCTGATCAAGGCCACTGATGGCAGCTTTAAATCTGGCATGGGCTGGTGTAGAAAAGCACTGTTTTTAAAAATAAAGTAAATGCTACGAAGTTCAGGGAAAGAAACACGTAGGCACCCACTAAAAACCTGCTATTATCTTTTAAATTTCATATATAGTAATTAGAACAGGAAGAGAGAGTACAGAGAAAATATCATTGAATGGAGTATTTTCAAATTATCCAAGTTTTTTGCTTAGAAGGAATACTGTACTTTTTCTGATAATCCTCCTCCAATGCACAAAAGTATCACTTAAACTGTGATGGCAATGAGTGCCATCTTCAGCAGCAATCAATTTGGCCTCTACAACAAGTAAGGAGCACTTACAGCTACAGTTCTATAGCGTTCCTGGGAAACCCCACAGAACTGACGCAAACATACTGGAGGATGTGAGGTGGGACCAGAGCCAGGAAAGCAGATGTGGCACAGTGCACCCTGGCAGCAGCCATTTCTGTATGTCCCTAAGGTTTTTACAGCCAAACTGTTCCCTAACTGGATGAAGTTAGGTGACCCCCCACCACCAGCAAACCCAACTGCATGGGAACCACCAGTGCCTGCCCAGCAGTGACCTAACAGGCATGCAAAAACAGACAAACATTGCTAGAGAAAGTAGGGTGAACATCTGCTTCACTTTGGCAACTAGCTGAAGCATAGCCAACAAGTTTAATGGACAGTTTCACTTCTGAAGTTGAGATGCTTTGTTAAAGCAGTTTTGTGGTCAGATAGATTCCTGCAGTCAATGTTCAGCAGTAGCAGAAACTGTACTGATGAGGCTGAAATGCTCACTGTGCTCACTTTGCTCAAAGGAGTAAGTAAGACTTATACTTTGTTTCAAAGCATTTTGTCTGCCTGGTTGCAGCTGTTCAGGATTACTGTTTTGGTGGAAACCTTTGGTCTTACGCTGCAGGAATATAAAACAGACTGAAGAGTGTGAGCAGTGCTAGCAAAGCCCCTATGGGGCAAGGTGTGTGCTGCCCTTAGGAAGGAGGGCAGGTTGCTCTGGGTCAAAGAGTGGGGACTCCACATGCCAAGGAAAAGTGTTAAGAACTTCATCAGGCAGGTGTGCACCAACTGAGCATGGAAGCCTGTGGAAATTACAGCCTCTAAATGTCACGGTAGCTAAGACAGATTCATTTCACACAGAGCAATGGAGCTGCTCTTCAGGTGCAAACCAAAGGACCCTTGGGCTCTCTGTTCCTTGGCAGTGACCAGGATTAGGGCCTAGCAAGAGGAGTAAGAAGAGAACTGATCAATGCCCTACCCCAGTAATTTTCCATTCCTGGTACCCTATTTTTCTCATGTCCTATACTTGTCTCCATTCAGGAGAAAGTCACTGCACCACACTTTCTGACAATTATTTGACAGCTATTCCAGCTGTTGAAATCTCCCTGTGTAGCAGAGGGATTTTGCTGACAGCTGTTTCAGAGAACAATAGCTAAGCACAGTTCCTACTACATAGCAATGAAATCTATTTCTCTCCCTCAGTCACACTGGTGACCAGCATTGTGTTTGACAAGTGATGAGGGTATTACATTAAATTCAGAAGCATGTTTTTAAAAGCACTGGCCTAGTAAAATATTGGCTTATTCTTCCCTCCCTCCCTCTGGCATATACCCTAGAACATAATCAACAAATCTTAAGAAGATTGATTTAGATTCTTTTAACTATTATGTGTGGCTTTTGCTTGCCATGAAGATATTTTGAGGCAGAGAGGTTCTAGGGATATGTATCCTCCCTCAGCTTGGAATGACTTCAGTGACTTATTTCCCATTGATTTACAACAGCATAATGAGTAAAAAAATCTTCACACCTGAATATTCAGCATTGCAGATGCACAGTACCAATGTTTCTTCTTTGTTTAATGTTTCTGTTTGTTTGGTACAGTTTCAAAAGATGTGCCCTATGAATGCTGTGGCCAAATTTGGCCAAGTGGTGTAAGCCTTGAGTATTCCCAGTACCTGGAAGCAGAGCCTTGTCTGCAGTATTTTTAACAAGTTGCAGTCTTGCTGTACTATTTTATAGGATTGGTTTTGTGGGGTAATCCTCACAGATCAGTGCTAGGCTTAACATGTTGAAAGAAATCTAGCCATGGACTTGCTGCCTTCTTGGGAATATGGTGAAATGGCAAAGGAAACACAAAACCCAAATGGTCTTGGTTCTTCTACTTGAAGAAAAACTAAGAATAGCCTGTGCACTCATGTCTTTCCCTTTGGAAGCCAGAAATTAAGGCATGATTGCACCAGCTTTTATATATCATAAAATTGTAAGGGTCATATTTTTACTTCTTATATCAGAGTTATTGTCCTAAAATGGCATTTTGTACTTTTGACTTTCTCATTTTCTTGCTCTCCTGTGCTCCTCCCTAGCACTCATTCATGTTTTTAGCTACTTCTCTCTGCCTGTTAGCTTTGCATTAGTGCCGTGGGAACCAGGTCTGCTCAGGGGACGATGAAGCCCTCAGCGCAGTGCACGGTGCTTTCATCCATCTGTAACATCCACAACAAGAGGAAGGCTTTGGAAAAGGCTGGGAAACGATGTTACTTATGGAAGAATACGTCTCATCTCTGCAAATTACTTTGTAAAACAGCTGTGGAAAAACTGTGGCAAAGTCAACAAAAGGGGAAATAGAATAAGTGATACAAAGTGTTTAAGAAGAAATTGCCTGAATACTGTTTCTTCTTTGTTACCGTGCAAGAAAAGAACATGAGGAACAATTACCACCTGAGAAACAGAAAACAGCACAAACACAAGTGACAAAATGCCCCTCTTTCTAATAATTAAGCTTAACTTTCCCCTATAATCAAGACAGCATCACCAAGTCTGTTGTCAATTCTATTTCAGCAAAAATAGAGGATTTCCACAAAAAAAATCCCTTAAAAGTCCTCATATGGAAACAGGAAATCAAAAGAGCTTTCTGAAATGCTTTCTGCACCGAGCCATCGCCTTAATTCTTAAATCACAGCTCTTCATTGAGACCCTTTCCTCAGAGAAAAAGAAGCTGTGACCAAAAAGTATCACAAAAGACAAACCTCCGATGAATGGCTGAGCTTTTAATGACTGATGAGAACAAGGAACAGAGACTGAATTAAATCATAAGCAAAATTTTGATGTCTATAGCACGAAACCAAGAATGGATTTAAAAGACAGCAGTCATGAGGCCTTCACAGAAAATACAAAAGATTTTAAAATATGGACTTGAATCAAGTCTAAATTTATCAGACAGGCTTAGTATCTGCTAAAAACTGATAATAAAGGAGGAAAGATCAAGCACACTATTATTGCTAGGACAAACTCATAAATTCTTAAGGAAAGAAAGAGAGGTGATCTATTGGGTTTCCATGGCCAGGTTTTGGTAGTGAGGTTTGGTTTCTGTGAGAAGCTGCCTGAAGCTTTCCCCATGTCCTACAGAGCCAATGCCAGCTGGCTGCAGGATGGACCCACCGTTGGCCAAGTCCATCCCTGCCAGCAATGATGGTGGCACCTCTGGGAATGACAGATTTAAGAAGGGGGCGGAGAGTTACCATGCAACAGTGACTGCAGCCAGAGAGGAGTGGCAGTGTGTGCAAGAAACGTCTCTGCAGTCACCAAGGTCAGTGGACAAAGAGGAGGAGGAGATGCTCCAAGCACCAAAGCAGAGGTTCCCCTGCAGCCCCATGGTGAGGCAGCTGAGGCCCTGCAGCCCATGGAGATTCTCAATGGAGCAGATTTCCACCACAGCCCACAGAGGATCCCTTGCCAGAGCAGCTGGATGCCTGAAGGAGACTGTGACCCTGTGGGAAGCCTGTGCAGGCTCCTGGCAGGACCTGTGTGCCCATGGAGAGAGGAGTCCAGGCTGGAACAGGCTCCTGGAAGGACATGTGACACCATAGGGAACCCATGTTGGAGCAGTCTGTTCCTGAAGGACCTACACTAGAGCAGTTTGTGAAGAACTACAGCCAGTGGGAAGGACTGACAGTGAAGAAGTCTGTGGAGGACTGTTTCTTGTGGGACAATCCCCACTCTGGAGCAGGGAAAGAGTGCGAGGAATAAGGAGGAAGGAATGGCAGAGACAACCTGTGATGAACTGACCACAGCCTCCATTACCACTGAGGGGAAGAAAGTAGTGAATTTGGGAGTAAAGCTGAGCCCGGAAAGAAGTCAGGGGGTACGTGTAGGGAAGATGTATTAAGATGCAGTTTTATTTTCTCATTATTCTACTTTGATTTGTTTGTTAAGAAATTAAACTAATTTCCATAAGTTGAGGCTGTTTTGTTCATGATGGTGATCTCTCCTTGTCCTTATCCCAACCCACTAGCCATCCTTATGTTTTGTCTCTTTGTCCTGCAAAGAGGGGAGATTGAGCAGCTTGGGTGGGCACCTGGTGGCACCTGGTGGCCACCATGGTTACAAAATGATTTGAAAAAAAATTTCCTCCTTTACACATGCTCATTTACCTTTCCTTTGTGTATTCACAGTCACTGTATTAGAGCAATAGGATCTCTAAATCCTGGCTCAGCATCCTCACCAGAAGCCTGTGCCTGCTTTCTGCCCCATGGACCCCAGCCAGAAAAGTGGTAGGAGGTCTGTGAGTATCAGGCAATGAAGTGCAGACCAGGGAGAATCCCTCAAAGATGCTTATGCTGCCTTATTAAAAATGCAGAGAAGAGTGGACAGTAAGTAAATGGACAGGCAGCCTCAAAGAAAAAGGCTGGAACCTGTCTTTCCTGTTCTTTCTTTTTCTTTTGTGGCTTCTTTTTTTTCTTGTTTTTGGCTGGTTGGTTAGTTGGTTTTGTTTGGTTTTTTTTAGTGGGTGAGAACTATGGCTCTTTAAGCTTTGATGTTGTAAACCAAAAATGGAAAAGCTGGGACAGAAGAGAAAAGTAAGTGCTGTTCCCTGCCAGGGAGGGAGGGAACACAAACAGAGACTACCTTTGACATTGCCTGTGATTAAACAGGGGACATCTCCATTTTAAATGTGTTGCTCTGACTCAATTGTTTTAACTTGCATAGCTCCTCAAGAATTTTTCTTTTTTATTTTTTCATTCCTTTTGGAGCAACTTGCAATCTGGTAATACAGACAAAAGGTAAATGTAACAAATCTTCAGTGCCACTGGTCCTTGAGAGCTGCAATTCTCCCTCTCCAGGAGTGATGCAACACAATCACACCACTCTCGCTCAGCAGGGCCCCGGTGCACTGACGAGAAGTGAACGGTATTGGCAAAGGGTTAAAAATGAGCTATCAGATCTTAAGTTGTTTACCATCTTCTCTTGAATCTCAAGGATCTTTGTGGTGGCTGAGGCACAGATGAAACAGAAATCCTTGCTTTCTCACGCCTCAAGAGTTGAGACAAAACATTGTTAGCCCACCCAGGCACCCAGCCCATCCCTCCTGCATCCTGTACCACCTCCCTTGCCACGTGAGGAAGGAGCTACCTGCTGTTTCCTTGACCCTCACCTGGTCTGCCCAAGGGAGGGAACAGTGCTTGTGTTGCCCTTTCCCAACTACTTGGGCAGAAGAGGGCTGGGAGCACTGACGTGATTTACATCACCCCCAGAAAGGTCTCAGCAGAACCCATCCAGTGGCAAGGCATTGAATTCTGAGAGTGAAGGAGAGGGAAATGCTTGCACCGAGCTCTCCACTTCCCTTTACAGAGGACTGTCAGCAGCACCATCTTGTGCTGTTCCCTGCCAGCGTCCCTTCCTGACTGACAGCAGAGTGCTCACTGCTGAACAGGACACAAAATGAAGACCCAAGTTTATAGCCCATGATAAAAAAGGAGGTCACACTGGAGAGCATGCCTTGGAGGAAAGCTACTGCCATCCTCATATTTATTAAAGTGATGCTGAAAAACAAATCTGGGTGCAGTCGCTTTATCTGCTGAGAGCCTTCTGCACAGCACTGAAAGGATTAGAGGGGTGATGGAGGCATCTATGGTGCTCACCCCACCTAAGTCTGTACCTTTGGGACAATGCAGGATGAAATTGCTGTGTCAGGAATGGACTTCCACACAACTATTCATCTGGAGACCCAGTTAAAAATGGTAATGGACACCCAGGTGTTGGACTGTCCCTAAGCCTGGAGTGGGTTCCATCCAAAATGCTGCCAAAATAAGACAACTGCAAGCACAGGCTCTCTAATTTTGCTTTCTCCTCTGTGGCTTCATGAGCACATTTGTGTTATTCCTTTCTGGCTGCTGCATGCCTGCATGAAGGTGGTCCTGACCCAGAAGGCTCCAATCCTGCCCCGTGCTCCCAAAGGGGCAGTGACTGGCCCAGGCAGACCCAGATGGGGTCCATGAGTGTGGGGAATGCTGCTGCACCACCACACAAACGGGCTGCCTCACAGGGGGACCCGTGCTGGACCCCACTCCTGCCAAGCAGCTCCTACACTGCTGATGGAGGCACCCTGGCTCCTCTGAGGATGGTTTCCTGCAGCAGCAATCTCTCCTTCCAGAGACAAGCTGCACCCATGAGTAATGGTATGTGGAGGCAGCAAGAAAAGCCTGCTCTGCCAGGCAGGGCAGCAACTCTATTGCACTGCTCAGCAGCAATGACAGTGACAAAATCTGGCACTGAATTATTTGTATTGAACACAGAATCCATAAAGGTAGCAGTCAGGGCCAGGCAGAAATAACTGCATCATCTCTACCTCTTGGCTTTGCTTTTATCATTGAGACATGAATCTTGGAAAAAATGTTTACCCCAGAACTGAGTGGGTTTGTCTTTGGTATGAGCCTCAGTACACAGGATGATGTTTACACACCATTGTTCCTTCCCAGCTGGTGATCCCATTGGCCAGAGCAGAGAGATTTTGCAGAGAGATGGTATTCTAACAAGCTTTGAGAAAATCTGTAAAAAGGAGAGACACAAATTGTTTCCACACACAGTGTGAGTTCTCTAGCCAGCAACTGGCCACAAATCCCAGCAGCCTGTGGCTGAGCTGGCACTGAGGGGACTGTGGGACACAAGGAGGAGCAGTGGTAACATGACTTGCTGACACTATGAGACAGATATATGGGAGTTGTAGCAGATGGAAGAAAGACACCATAGCAAATCCATCTTTGCTAGGGATAGCTGCCTTTCCAAGGCCTGTGATCACAGAAAAATGCTGGAAACACGATCTTAGAAAATTGTAAAGTATTTGAAACTAAGTCCTTTATATGTGTTATTTTTTAAATCCCAATATTCTTAAACTAACTTCATTGTTTTGGGAGCAGATGTTGTAATTTCTGGGTACTTTACACCAAGCCAGGCTTTAACATGAATATCAGTGTGTGTGACAATTTTTAGGTACCTCTCTCTTAAGCATTGCACGCTAAATTTCCCCTTCCTCTTCATCAGCTCATGCTGGAGTGGCTGGCTTGCTCACAGACATCTGAGGGTATCTAAATCCAGGTAATATCCCTCCTCTTAATGATTTTCAAAGCCCCTCAGGTATTTGGACACAGGCTGTTTGGACACAGCCAAATTTCCAAGCTACTGGCCACGTTGCAGCAGTGGCTTCTTATTTTCTCCGAGTTCCTCTGCTGGAAGGAGTTCCCAAGGGGTGATGCCCTGAAAGCTCAGGAGATCAGATGACAACTTGCAAACTATAACTTCTATAACTATAACTCAAATATGTGGTCTGGCTCCATTGGAAGGGTAGGAACCCAGGGGTGAAATCTGTGGGGTGCCACAGCCATTCAGAACTCCAACACTGCATGTCAAGAGACCTGCCATTGCTGTCTGAAAACTTCAGGAAAACAAGAATGCAAAGCTGGAGTTATTGACGGTTCCTATCAATTTATTAGCATTACTTGTTTGTTTCCTCTTCCCCAAAAATTTTAAATGTGAGGCAAGTGGCAGAAAAGTCTAGAAGAGATCATGTGAAATTTACAATTTGTTTCTTCATGAGAACTCTTTAGAACAGTCACAGTTAAAAGAAAATGCAAGTATAAACAAAAGAGTATGGGTATTACAGGAAAGAAAATAATACCCTGTTCTATCTTTTTTCCCTCAAAAAAGAACATTTTACATCTGTCCTTTGCCTGGCTTTATTAGTTGAGTCTTCAAGCATTCCAGTGAGTGCACACCAAAGAGGGAAGTGCCAGTATGGGACCCTGGTTTACACCAAAACCTCTGCCTTACTCTTTGTACAGCTCATAAGGCAAGAAACCCTTGCCTCTGATCAAACTGGAACACATTTCATACATTGTGTGCGTCTATCCACGGTTCCCAGCAGGCACAATTTTCATAGCACTGCCATAAGCTATTGAGGGTCTTTTTACCTTCCTGTAATCATTCCTGACACTTTTTTTTCAACAGCATAAAGACTATGAAGATAGCTAGGAGTGGGTGGTATTCCTGTTTTTAAGCAGAACAGAGGAAGGAAAGAGTTTGTTTATTCTAGGTTTCCAGTCTCAAGTGGCACCAGTTGTTTTATTGTATTGTGTTTTTTTCTGACAAGTTATTTTGAATAAACAGAGCTGCTGTTACTGCTGTTTAAGGTGGCACTTGCTACATCCTCAGCTTACAGCCTCCTTAGGCTCCTTTGATGTCCCCTGTGGTTGTTTCTCCCTTCCCTCTTCCTTTTGAGATACCTCTGGGTCCTTGTTTCATTATGTTGAGTCACGCATAAGAGAGACTGATGTGCTTGTGGTGCAATGATGAGGCTGGTACTGAGCCTGCACTGTCTGTAGTAGTTTATTATTGCTGCCAGTGAAAAAGAAATCTAAACCTGGCAGCTCAGCCTGCTGTGAATCAATATTTTACAGGTAGTGTACTTTGAAGAGATGACACAAAGACAGACTTGAAGGAGGAGAGACGGGGGGAAGGGAGGAAGGAGAGGAAGAGAAGAATTTACCTTGACATCCATTGACATACTTTTCCACCAAAAGTGAAGGAAAACAAGCACCAGGCACTGGTGCTGAGGCTCTCTCACATAACAGGACTCTGCAGCTCTTACAGGAGCCTTTATTCCCTGGTTGTCTTCCCTGCTATTTTTCTGCTACAAACAGGATAAAACGCAGAAGCAATCAACTTAGCAGAGACAGAATCTGCATTTTGGGATGAGTACAGAGACAGAGAACAGAAAAGTACCCCCTTCCTCAGAGCCAGAGCTTCTGTGCAGCAAAGGACAAGGGACGGAAGGGACCTCCTGTGATGCACCAGCCTGTGCCTTTTTCTGCTCCTGACTTCAAGCTCTTGGCAAAGTTTGTTTATTTTTTTACTTTTTTTCTCCTTTTTAGATTGATCTGATTAAGCAATTTTTAGTTCTTTGTCACTGTACAATGAAGGAGCTTTCTAAGGTACTGTATGGTAATAAAGCCTTTCATTACTTTGTGCTGGCCACCCATTTTCTTCCCGGTGAAAATCAAGATATCAGTTACAATCTGCTAAGGCCTAAATGGCCTGACTCCAGATTATCAGAGAAATGATCTCTCCCTACCCGCCTCATTTTTACATCAGCTTTTAAATAGGACACTTTGGCTGTTTAACTCAAAGGTAAAGCTGGCAGGAGCCAGACTCAGGCAGCCCCTCACACTGTGCAATTCCCTGCCCCTGGAAAAAAAACTTGAATCCTTTTTTTTCTTTGGTATATCATACTGGCTTCTCTTATTTGCCCTCATTGTTATGACATGCATAAGGCTTAAATATCCTGTTGGCTGGCACCTAGAATTCAGCAGTCTGACCAGCTGCAGGCTTCAGCCCCCAGGGTCTGCTCATCCACTCTGCAAAATCCCAGGGGGAACCCCAGAGTAGAAACCTTATCAAAAATATGCGCGGTATAATGCCACAGTGACAGATGCATCTCATAAACACATATGGGGATGTCAGTCTTGCGTTGATATGAATATAGTGGTTAAAATTACAAAATGGTTTGTATTTTACAGGATTTGGATCAACATGTGAATGGAAGGGGGAATGAAAAGTCTACACCTCAGTATTCATTAGCACAGGAACAATAAATTACAAAATTTTGACTAGTACACCAACAGTTACTATGTTTTATGTTGAAATCTGAATAAAGTGAAGCTTTTTAAAAGAAACTAGAATCATATTTCTCCACCTGTGCAGAATGATGCCCCAAATGAGAAACATAGCTGGGAGATTTAAAGCAGTGAAAAATCCCTATGGACAGAGACATAACTTTACAAAGATTAAGAAGTTTGCCCACAGTTTCACAAAAAAAAATAAAAAAAGGACTAAAGCTTAAGTTCACACTTTCCCACAGTAATTTAGAGATTCTGCATTCTTACTTCAATAAAAGGTGTATCAGAATTAAAAAGATAATGGTCAGTTAAATACCAGATTACCTGATTTTTAAAGTTGGTTATTATTCTTATCAAGAGAAGTCAGTAAGACTAAGTCAAACCAAGTGATACCTGCAGCAGAAGAAGGAGGCTGAAGTCACGAAGGTACCATGACTTCTTTCTGAACTTGAAGGCTGACTGGTAGTTAGCAAGAGATTCCAATAGTGGACACACTTGTGTCCAATTTAGGAAAAGTACTTGTGTTTCATGGAATCCATCAAAAAGAAACATTAGGTCTCTATTCTAACATCCTCATCATAAAAATGTGTATAACATAATGCCTAATAGTTCAAAGACACACTGTGATGATAATTATTAGCAATAGCACATGAACCCTACAAAGCAATTTTGGTCAGGTATAAAAGGATTATTTGATCTGATCATAGAGAGTTACAAACCAAATTACTTCTGATGCAAGAGATGTTATTAGTGATCTCCATGGCCTCCCCGACTCATCTAAAAATTATTTTACAGATTTGAATAATGGAAAGTGAAACAATATAGATTTCCGCTCCGCTTTCCCAAACTGTATGGATGAAAAGACCCTTAATCCACATGTGTGTACCTAGAATAATGACTGATCCAGGCTTACTTTTAAGTCTGCACTCCCTGATGAGGTTGATAATGAGCTGACATGAATTAAAGTAAATAAAACTCATGAGACCTATAACCTGGAACCTCTGTGCCTAGGAATTGAGGTCTCGATAATTGCTTAACTAACACCACCATATCATTTTAAATGCTGAATTACAAACAATTTGAGAGAATGCTATGCTGCGCCCATGACATAACAGCTGCGAAGTCTTACATGCAAAAATGAATACATCCCTGCAGCAGGTTAGTTTGACTCAATTCTTCAAACAATATGAGCACACTTGCCATATGAAAGGCACTGTAAAGCCTTCAGGATGTCTTGCAGCAGCCCTGGCACCACAGACAATACGCTGTCCCACGTGCAAAGGCAGCTGCTGACGGAGGCTCCCCCTCACACCCTCCAGCCCCCCTGCCCTGCCAGTGGCCAGGGAGAGGACAAGGCTTCGGGCACAGACACCTGATGCTGGAAAACAAACTGAGTTCACCGGTGTGTCAGTGACCCACAAGGGAAGCAGAGGCAGCTTCCTTTCAGTCCTTCGGGGTCATCATTAATAACAGATGGAATGAATCCAGGGCTGCTGCAGTGCTGCTCACCAGCCTGCCCCAGGGGGCTGAGCAGGAGTGCTGGCCCCAGGCTGCAGGCAGGGAGGCTGATGTGCCCGGGCTTGCTCACTGAGCTGGTGGCAGGGCTGAAAAGAGCATCTGCATTCCTGAACATGGCCAGGTTTTTGGTGCAGCACCCTCTCCTTATGCCCTCAGTCAACGGGATAAAAGTTTGAATGGAAAGAGGTATTTAAAGTGCTGGAGGAAAACGGAGGAGGGAAAACCAGACATTGAAATAAAATGTATATTCCTGTACCCACTTCTGATGTTAGACAAAGACTTTAGACAGGCTGACTTTATACCAAGTGGACAAACACAGTATATTGCACATTGTTACCCTTGTCCATGGTGCAGACATAACCAAAGCATTTTCCTTCGTGCTCAAACTTTTCAGAGACAGGGCTGTCAGGTCAACTTTGCCATCATTTTTAACACACACACACCATCATCCACACAAATTTTTAATCTTTGAGCAGTGTGAGAATATCTCACATATCAGCATCCTCTAGCTTTTCCTCTGCCCTTCTATGGCCTTCCTATTTATAGGCTTCTAGTTTCCATCTCAGCAAACCTTGCAACCTTCTGCCTACTCATAAGACACTGCAGCTATTTTCTACCCCAAAAACTCTCTTGTGTTTTGGAACTGAAGCCCACTGCTTGCAGTTGCTCTTAGCTGACCATTAATCAGCTGGGTTTCCATCATAGTTATTTGTTTACCTGGTGTGAAAACCTAGTATCTCCGTGCAATTACCTGGCATACACTGGATACTTAATATGTGCTCTTCATAAATTATTGAGGAGAAAGTCTTTCCCTTCAGCCTGTCCTACTGAAACAATGGCTGTTTTTAAAAGCTACCTTTGAAACTTTGGCAGTATTATAATTAAATCTCAATTGTGGAAGTCAGAAATTATATACCAAACTATGAAAAACACATTAAAGGGTTAATTTACAAGATAAGAAGAAGGATCTATTCCTCAGATGAAGTTTAAACTTTTTATTAATATTCTACTATTTTCTCCTTATGTTTTCATCAAATTCCAGTTTGTGGGTATTTGGGGTGCAAACTTTGGGCTTGAAGAGTTGAAACTGCTGTATTTCCTCATGTCAGCATAAAAAAAAATCCAGAGGGCTTTTTGTTTCTCTGTTTCTCTGTATTTCTGCAAACTCACTGCTTCAATTACCTTGACTGCTGCTTCCCTGTGTGAGCTGAGGTGGTCATCAGAGCCCACACAAAGCCTTCCAGCTCTCAACAGCCCATCCAGTGCAAGCAGAACAGGCAAGGGGCAGAGCCCACACTGTGCCTTTCTGGGAGCTGGTACCCATGAGAAGCCCTTCAACACACTTTAACTTCCAACAGGACAGGACAGTAGTCACATTTTTTCAAATACCTCACTGGAATACCTTGAGTTAAGAATAAGAGCCAGGATAAGGCCTTAAGCCTATAACCACAATCTGCTTTTAATGTTATTACACAGGATTTCCTCACTCAAACCAATGACAATTTGGTGCAAGGAGAAAATTATATGTATCAGAAAGCTCTAAAACCATGATACCCCTCACCTTGTGTTTATGTGAAACAAGGAATAGGTGTTCATTTTAGACTTGATTGAATGGGCTGGCTTGTTGAAAGGCATTTTTATCTATTGTTTTATGTAGTCCTTGTAGATTTTAAGAGAAGCTTTGTTTACATCTGATTTCTCCTTTAAAATCAAAGCGAATTTGCTGGGAACAAAAAAACTCATATCTTTATGAATAACATCGCTACGTTACGCGATTTAGCTTTCACACTGAGAAAAACAACTATTTAAAAACAAGAGCTGAAATAATTGCATTTCACAAGGGTAACGTTATATTACACTGAGCTCTGAAGCTCACATCATTGTTACACTTAACTCTACCCTTCACGGTAGTTGTAAACACATCAACATATCTGTTCAGCTGTAAGATGCTGAATGGAAAGAGCGCTTTGGAATTTGAAAGGAACCAACTTGTAAAAAGCTGGGACAATTTTGTGACTCTTTCCCTGCCTCCGAGAGGAGGTGCATAAGCCATTCCCATTCCTATGCCTGTACTCTCCAAATGTGAACAGGGAGTTTCTTTTCAATAGGCTGATGACCACTGGCTAGTTTGGAATCTTCTGGGGCAAAAACAAGAAACTGAACTGCAGTGCTGCTGTCAAAGACAGGAAAAGCAGCTGTCGGAAGGATATTTTTCCTGCTTTAAAGCCAACAACCAGTTGCAAGGCTTACTAATATTGCAAAAGAGCAATTTACCCAATTCCTGCTTACAAACCCAACAAACTCAACAAAAAAAAAAAAAAAAAAAAAGTCCAGGCACTCTGCCAATCTGTCTGAATGAGAGTCCCAGCTTCAGTGAAGCGCTGTGATATAACAGTAGCACAGTCATTATGGACCAAGCACCAGCTATTTTTCAACCCCTCTGAAATCATCAGGCTTCCATCAGACAAAAATTGAAAATCTGATACATACAGATGTGGAAGAAAATCCTTCCCTTCCCCCACATGAAAGGTTTGCCCTGGATTTTGCTTCAGGAGCAAGACTGGGTGCATGGATGGGTGTTACTTTATATATTCCTTATGCTGTATTTATTGTGTTTATAGCAGCCAGGATAGTAGACAGCCAATGAATTAACATAACAGCTTGCAAAGCTGGTGTGAAATATGATTTTATATACAAAAATCTATCTGAGATCAAAGATACAGCATCAAGCCCTATGAGGCTGCCGGTTGGAAACTCAGTTGATAAAGGGCATAAGAAACAGCTACCAATAGTGCATTTAAAGAGAAACTCAGCCTCCAAGTGAGCCAAGCAGGTATAAACTCCCTTGCTGAGAATAGCAGATCTAATCTAATCTGCCCACCCATTTATAGGATGCTACACTTGCAGCATTTAAGCACCTTACAAAGATAATCACAGTCATAAAATAGGCACATGCATGTGGTCTCCTAATCCACACAGTCCCCATTTCCTTTCACTCCAGCACCAAAATACCTGCAGTAATATACGTACGCCATCAGGACACAAGGCTATATGCAGGCATTTTGGAAAAGAGGCTGTTTTTCTGCTATGATGAAAGTGAGAAATATCTACATTAATTTTGTATTTATGCCTGCTTCTGCCCTGCTGTTTGCTATCTGGTTTCAAAGTGTTGGCTGCTATCGGAGTTTGCTACACACTGCAGGAAAGCATTCGATGACTTTAGAGAGCTCAGCAGCTGATATTCACCCAAAAACTCACGTATTAAGTTTGGTCCTGTTCAAACTGGGCACAACCACCCTTATCTTAAGGCAGGGTTGTGTCCCTTCTGCTGGACAACCTCAGAAAAATGACTGAGCAGGGAGAGACATGGCGTTAGTAAAAGTAATGCCAGCTCCCAGAAATGGATCCATCAGTGACAAATCAGGCTAGCTTGCATCCCAAGGGAAATGGCAGACTGCGAGCCAGGCATGGGCAGTACAGGTAGTTTCTTTTTACAGTGGCTGCTGCATATAAATTAAATAATTCTGTGGTGTGATAATGCTGATTTGAGTCACTACAGCTCACTCTGGGCACTCTGCTGTGGGGGAGCAAACACAGCAGACCTCCCAAAGCAGCATGTTTGCAAACAGGGGTGGGAGCCAGCCAGCAAGAGGGAGCTGTGTCAGGTCTCCCGGTTTTGTCAGGGAGGATGTAGGCTGCTGCTCAGGGCAGAAGCAAAGCACTCACAAGAGGTGGATAGGGGTACAGCTCACTCTCCAGTGGTGAGCCCCTCCTCATCACCCATCCACTTTTTACTTCTCATCACCTTAGCATCGGCATGAAACAGTTAATTTTCTTCCCTGACATCTTTTAAATGCAGATCAACTCTTCTGTCCCAGGAAGATACACAGCTTCATCTTTGCAGGATGCAAACGCAAAGAAAACGTGCAGTATCTCCAATACAGGGTATTCCTATCTGGAAGCCACAAATCCCTAGTGAAGAAGAAACCAATCCCTGTAAAGGAATATTGGAGGAAAGCAATCAGCCAGTACTTGGCTGGCTATCCTGCTTCACTTGCCAACAGATGATATGTAGGTTGTTAGGAGTCAAATAATTCTTCTATTAAATTTAATAATAAAAGCTACACAGATTGCAGGGCATTCACCTTGACCACACAAACCTCCCACAAGGAGCCAAAAACTAGGTTCCATCACAATTTAGAACCCAGAAGTTAATGTTTAGGAGAATCCTAGCCAAACTGCCCCCTGACATCACTGAGGGATCCCAATCCTTACTCCCTACTCTGTGCTCAGGCCCCTCAGGTTTATTTTCCTGTTGTCCCCCGCAGTGCTGCCTGCTCCCCAGCACATCATTTTATCCCTTGGGTGCCTTGTAGCTCACAGGGGATCTCAGTGAAACCGAGCAACGCCAGCCAGTAGAACACTTGAATCGCTTGTACAGAAGCGAGAACACAAGATACAGGTAAGATACACGGCTATGGTACCCCAGATATCAGTTTTCCATAGCACTGTTTGTTCCTCATTAGTAAACATTTTCTTTAAATTATCTTGGATACTCATTAAATATTATCAGCTACTTAGAACCAAAGGATAATTATGAGTTTAATGAAGCGTGTACCAGCTTGCTGAAGTCTAACATTTGTTTCTCTGCTGGGACTCCATTTTACTTTGCACTTATCCTTCAGCAAAGCTCCTCTACAAAGTCACTTTGGCAATAAGAAGTATTTAATTAGATTAATGAATTTTTATCACCTCTCCTAGGGATTAGGCTTGTTAAATCCTGGCGACTAAAGAACAACAGATTTTTTATTACTAAATGTTTAGGGATGCACTGGTTGTGTTGCTGTGGCAGTCCTCATAAGTCAGGCTGCTTTGGGCAGTTCTACCTTGTATATCCCTCGGTAGGCGAGGGATATTTGGCAGTGACAACCTGTGCCTTCAGTTAAATCACAGAAATCAAAATGCAAATTAGGGTGTGCAGACTCCAGACAGGGTTTCCAGCAGCTGACTTTATTTCAAAGTTTTCTAACTGTCTCTGTGGGAGGGTTAATGAAACCACTCATCATGGGGTCTTCTCAATAAAAATAAAAAAAATAAGGAAAAATAAAAAGGACGGCTGACAATCTGTATTTGGCTTTGCTCACTAGGTAGGGAGCACTGCTACTGTCTGAGCTAACTCTTAGGGTATTTGCTCTTTTGGTTGCTTCTTGTCATAATCTTAGTTACAGCTTGGGAAACTGGTTTTAGGTGCAGCACTGAGACAAGAAGGAGCATGGCCCCTCCATCCCAAGGAGTTTCCCAATAAAGGATTCATCGTGTCATGTCACACAGTATGACATGAAGCTCATTTCTTATGCACCACCACTCAGTGATGAGCAAATGGGCTCGCAAGACACAGCCTGGAAAAAAATTTGGGCCCCCCTCACCAGTGCAATGGATGCATTCCATACCCTGATCCTATGCACTTTCATCATCCTCATCATTTGCACTACCAAAGCGGAGCTGCGCTTTTATAGAGATGCACTGAAGCAATCTCACAGCACAAGTAACCAAGCTCTTAGATCTGGATAGCTGAGTCCCCCTCAAGACTGATGAATGCTTTAAGTTAGTTATGAGACTTTGCAAGGGCTGACTCTAGTTACCAACAGAGCATGGGGAGAATTTGTGTGATTCGTGTGACTCAAGCCTTGTTTCAGCTGCACACAAGTGACGCTTACCACTGCTGCCCAAGTAAGACACCACCTGAGAAGGTCATTCACAAAATGCAACAAATTTTAAATAGTGGTAAATGGGCCAAGAAACATAAACCATACAGCTAATGGGAATTTCTTTTCCTAAATCATCTGGACACTTCAAAATCTCCACCTTAATGACCTGCCAGGCTTAAAGGACAGCTTCATGTTAATGTTGGGACCAGAATAGCAGAAGTACTGGTCACATCAGGAATCAGAATATAGTTATCATCCTTCTGGATTTGTCCTTAAACACGAAACATTAGTTTCACATTTCTTCACTCAGCACAGCCCAAAATCCACCTGCAGAAACTGAGCATCAAGCATCTATGTTCCTTTCCTCAGCTGAGCTCTGATGGCAGCCCTGCTGGCTTCCCTGTTCACGAGAAGGCAATGCCACTTCCCAGACAAACGACTTCAGAGAGTTTGTGGAAGGACAGGAACTAGTGGCAGCAAAAGAGACAGCAGTAACATCAATTTTGAAAGGCTGTCACAAAGCAACAGGGAAGGGAGGACATGAAGCTGGTGCAAAGAAATTACTTTTTTAAAAATCTTTGTGTGATAGCACCTCTGCACAGGTCTGATGGCTGTGGCCAAGCCTGCGGAGCCGTGCAGGATTTCATGTGCAGGCACATGTGCCACCGTGGGCCCCCAGCTGAAGGCATCACAGCAACACAGGGTCACCAGAGGCTCTCCCTAGGCTCAGGCAATTTCCCGGGTGTCTGGATGCGACCATGCAGCTGTCGGCCCTCCCATCCATGGAGCGGCTGCATCCAGACTCACCCGCTAATGTATGCACACTTCTCTGCCCATCTGTCTTTAATAATCTGTCCCCCAGGGCCGGGAGAAAGAAGGAATAATTAAGCTGTTCCATTAAGGAAAGAGGATGTTTTTGACCAGGGAAAGTAACTTATCCATTTAACTCATCTCACAGACCGAGCAGAACGTGCACTCATTGACCACTGACGATGCTGCAAGTCCGTGCTGATTTGAACTTGTTAATGAAGATAACTCTCTGTGCTGGGAGCACTAGGAGAGGACGGAGGGTTAGAGGGGAGCACTGAAGTTTATCTGTATTCTGCAGAGTGCATCTGAGTAATAAAAGTCACCTTCCTTAGAAACCTTTGCCCAAGAGTGAACTCAATTCCTCACAGCGTGTTTAAAAGAGTCCTGTAAGACACCTGCATGAATAATACTGAGTAGGGCATGCTCACTGAACTTCCTGAGATTCTGGATTCAAAGGGGAAAGAAAGGATGGTGAGAAGCAGAAAGAATTGGAGGAAAGCAAAAAGGAGGGGGAGAAAACCAGGATATGGGTAAAAAATTGAAGCAGGATATGAATAAAAAACTGAAGCTGTAAACAAAGCTTACTGATGATTTACCGAGGGGACAAGGCAAAGGACAAAACTGGGGTACAAGAAATTAATGGCATTATCTCACATATTGAAAATAAAATGAGTCTCTTTCTTTGAAAAATCTGTCTTGAAATATATTGAGAGAAGCATCTTTCAATTACCAGCACATTAAACTCCAAACTCCATGGTGTCACAGCAAACAGAGAGGGGGAATGACTCTGAGGGGAAATGAATGATTAGGACTCCATCCACATCCTAGCTGCGACAGGATGTGTTTTCACAACACATCAACTGTTTAAATCATTTGATCTTCTTATTGTCTGACAGAGCAAATTAAATATGCGATCTGCTTTCATGAGGCTTCCTGGTTCAAATCCTGCAACTTTCCTTTCTTTTTTTTTTTTTTTATACACTTCTTAAGTTAATTAGAGCTCAGCTAGCAAATCCCACAGCAGTGATCCTGGGTGAGCACCTATCAACTCGTGGAGTAAAAGGCTTTTTATAGCCATCTCTGCTCGGGAGGTGGAGGGCACAGAGCAGGCTGTGGCTGCTGAGAGGCTCTGGGGCTTTGCTGTGACCCAGGGTTGTGCTCGTAGGCAAGGGAAAAGACGCGCCTGCTGCCTGCAGGGCTGCCTTCCCTGCGCTGCCTGTCTTGGGAGGGATTGAGCTCTGCGGAGGTGGTTCAAGAGGGCAGGGATATGGGGAGTGGAGTGAAAATTGCACAAGTGGTGAAGAGTAAAAAGTGGGGGGAAAAGGAGTAAAGTCTATGGCAAGTTGGGATCCTGGCCAGCAGCCACTGTGGAGGCCCTGGCAGACACCAAGAAGTACTCAAACACCCAAAAATGACCAGGAGGGGCAAAGGCACGAGGGGTAATAGGTGTGCTAGCACAGACTTTGAACACAAGGTACAGTTTGAAAAATTCAAATGTGTCAGAAATCAGCACATTTTTCTAAAGAAGTGGCAGTGAGGGATGCAACTTTCCTTGAAGGGAATGGACAGAGAGATGTAGGGCACTGAGCACATTCTACAGGCCCAAGCTGCTGTTTACAGATGGAGAAGTAATTCTGACCTGCAGGCAGACTTAATTTCTTGATGCAGCACTGGAGAGAGAAGGTTTGTTTCTGTTCGAATTGGTTTGTGTTGGAAGTGAGTCAGAGAGTCCAGGAATTCACACCTGGGGCAAGAACCTGGCTTCTATCCCGAGGCCTTTTGACCCACCAGAGTGTTCTTCTGTGGCTAATGGGAGATGAACACAACCAAGGTAAAATCACTGAGACCTGCACACTGTGATGCTGCACACGTGTATACTATATAAACACACATATCTATATGCATGTGAATGAAAGAGATCATTTGACACAGAGGGGAGTACCATAATTCTATTCAGTGTTTGTGAAGTGAGTAGCATAAAGGTGTCTGCAGGTATGTGCTGCAGATCCATACCACATCTTGCAGTTTAAACAATAATAATTAATGCATGACAATATGAACACTCCTATCAGTGAAGGTTCCTCAATCAGGTGGCTTTTGTTTACATTTAATTCAAGACCAGTTTGGCACAGGGTATTCAAAGCTTCCAGCAATATTTTCTGTTCCTATCAGCATGGCAATTTTCAGGCCAAAGACAGGGTCCTAGCCATTGTTTCAGGGGACCAAAAAATGCTTGCTGCCACAGTTATGCAAGGATGTCTAGTTCTTCGTAGCAGACTGCAGTTTGCAGAATAATTACTTTGCAATGATTAAATGGAATTTACTAAGAGATCCTCAAGAATACTACATGGTAGCACTGCTGAACATCTGTGCTGGCTAAAACAATGTAACTGGAGTGTGAGGCAGCTGAGTAGATCACGCAATGATTTTGCTTTGTACCTTAAAGCGGGATCCACTGTGTTATGATGTGTAATGTGTTTCACTCCAGAGCGTGGCAGCAGGTACAAAACACTGCGCTGTGCAGACCATACTACTTTCAAAAAGCTTTTGAAAAATATGTGCAGCTTAATTCAATATTGCCAGCCTCTGGTACTCTCTGGCAGGAACTTATAAGTCTCTTACAAATCTCTCTGTTTATCTGCAAGTGCAGAGATACGGAGGCATGATGGATACATCTTAATACTATCTTTGTTGTTGCATATAGGTTTTAATTTAATTTTACATTATGTGGCATTTACTTTATCTGCTCCGATTAAACTAATTCTTCAAGGGACACGAGGAAGGTGACTGAAGGTGATAGAGGCAGTCTCCTGTGGTCTGGATCTGCATAGGCAGCCCCTTCCAGCCAGCTATGACTGGAGCCACCAGAGAATGTGATTAAAGGGGGAGCAGGATCTTCAGTGCTGGCCACTGGGAGAGATTTAAAAACTAAGAGAAAGTGAAGGTAAAACTATAATCTAATTTTAAAAAATGAGGATTAAAGGTTCCATTACTCATGCTGTTTCCACTGTACATATGGAGGTAACAATATGTGATTTTGCTGGATAAAAATATTGGCCCCATGCAGCTAGTGTGGTGCAAGTAAATCCCTACTGTGTTTGTAATGAGGGAAGGTTAGGATCATGCAGATGTGTGACTGTAAGCCGGTTTAGTATTCGAGCTGGCATAATATGAAGAGATTGTTCCTTGACTTACTGGCAAGTCTGGATATTCCATGTTGCGACAACAACAACAAAACCACCAGGAGACCGGCATGGCTCCGCACCGCATCTCCCCGCTTATCACCCTCTAATGCACAAATTGGGTGGCAGCAGGGAGCCTCCCTGCCTGGGGTGCTCCGGGCTTTCTTTCCCATGAGGCTGCTTTAATTTCATATATTTGGTAAGCACCTGTTTTTACAAGGGTAGCACAATGTCTAGAAGTGTGGAGGAAAATAATGTTGCTGATGTTTCTAAGCAGTCAGTGACCTCTGCCTCAGGAGCCCAGGGATGCCCCGGGGGCAAGGCTGCCTGCCCAGATGGGCTTACAATTTAACCTGGAGAATAACACAGTCATGGATACTTGTCTGGGAAGGTGAGGGAAGAGGAGGGCTTCCCAGCTGAACAAGGAGGTCACTTCACATGTTTATCCACTGTCCCTGCAGGACAGTGCAAAAAGAGTAGATGAAGTAGCAGAAGTGAGCTATCACAACTAGGAATGCTTTGGACAAGTGGGAGAAAAAGCTACTTGAGGTTACCTGATGTACAGGGATGTCACTTCTTCTGCATCACTGAGGAGGAATGGCAATTTTGACTAATGTAAGCAGAGACACAGGGAGGTAGGTGTGAGAGAAATTAGAGGTGGATCAGCGGCTGTGAGAGGGCCAGAAGAGAAGGAAGCTGGTAGGAAAAGAGAGCCTAATAGGTGATCAAGCAGGGGAAGCAGGAAGCAAGAATTACAGCTGGAGTGGTGGGGAAAATGAGTGTCTTTGAGACTGTGTGTACCGAGGAGAGACAGCAGAGCCTGACTCTGAGCTCTGTGGAAGGTGAGGAGCTACGTGCTGGTGCGTGGGGCTGGGGGCATTGGCAAAGGCAAAGGAAATTATATATCACTCTAATCTGCAGCACATTCCTTGTTGTCTGGGAATACATATGTCAGCTGGGGAGATACCTGTGGAGGTTACTGAAATTAATTGTGTTTTTGCATTCCCCTCTCTCTCCCCCTCACCTCCCACAGATACACACAAATTTCTATAGGTATAAATGTAACACTTGAAGTTTCATTATGGTTACCAGCACCAATTGTCTCAAACCATCACACTGCCATATGAACATTTTTTTATTCCATACCCCCCTCAATTCCCTGGGCATATAGAGAAGTTGTAATTTCCAAGAAAAACAAAAATAAGAAGGAAAACAAACAAACAAGAAATAAAAAACCAAAAAACCCAACCCTTTGGGTCTCCAGGAAGTTTTCCAAATTTGTCTATCTATTGGATCACCAAGAATTTTCTGGAGACTGAATTTTCTGGCCTATGTGGCTTAATAAATCTGGATGCCTGAGATTAAAATTGCCTTAGTACTGGTAAGATTTTTCCTGCCTCTAAGTTGCAGTAGATTAATCATGCCTGGGACATAATACATAATTAAGCAGGCACATATTCACTGATGCTGACCAGATAGGCAGAAAAGGACTGATGGGCAGGGACCAAACAAAAAAAAAAGAAATCAGAAGATCCACTGTCCAGTACACATGTGGGTCCCACATGCTGGAGTGAAGTGGGTCCTCAGTAGTGTTTTCATTGCTTTATAGCAAGCAACTCATGGTGGAAAAAAAAATAAAAATTTGTATTGCTAATGTATCCTTAACCTGACAAAGCATATATGAAACAAAGAGACATTTATTTCTGTGAGTGTGCCTGTTCTTTATTGAACACATTAGCATATTGAATGCTGCTTTTAAAAGACACAATACTTGTTCCCCATAGTTCATAATTTAAATTATAAATATACTACAGTATCGGAAGGATTATCAAAATAAATTCATGCCATGATTCACTGTGTCAGCACATTGACTTGCAATGCTGCTGCCACACAGGCTTTTCCTGCATGTGAAGGGAAAACATTGAGGGAAATCCCAGTGCTCCCACAGAGAGTTTTTCACCCACTTCAGAGTGGTGGGATTTCATCTGGGAGCTGTTGCAATGTTCCTACCTGGTGCACTGATGTTCTGTGCATTTACTTCATCTTCCACTCTAGAAAGGCATTTTCCTTATTTTTTGTAACAGTAGCCAGCACAGATACGGTTTTATTTAAAATTAAAAAGCTACTGTGTTGAAATAAATGACCCCTCTTGAGTCTTTAAAATTCTTACTTCCCATTTTTCCTGAAAGATGCAATATCTGAAAACCCTTTCTCTCAGCCTTTTATTCTTCTTTTTTAATTAATAAAAGCTGAGACATCTGTATTAGTATAGCACAAACATTTGAATCTGAAGAAGAAATCTACATTTTTTAAAACTTGATGGACAATATTAAGTGATCAACATCGATTTAAAATTGCATGTTATAATAAATAATATGATAAATATATATTTTGCATTTAAAGAATTCATTGGAGAAGTCCCAAGTGACAACTACTTTCCATTTACTAACCAGGTAAATGCCACCCTCAAAACAGTCATATTCTTTCTCATCATCATCAGTGTAAGCTATTTTCAGATAGTTTTTGTGAGTGGCTAAAATAGTGTTTGTCCTGCTGCCAAATGAACTAGCATGGTTTATGTTGCACTGTTTAAATGGTACTTAGGGCATGTGCACAAAGTCTGTCATCCAGGTTGCTTTTTGCCAGCCCTGATCACTGTATTTCCCCTTTTGTGGACAGAGATTTTACTGAGTGGAAACTCCTCCTAGAGAAAGATTGTGGAGAGATGTCAAAGCTTATTATTCAATGGAGGTGTCACACAGAGGCTCTTCTATGAATGACCCTGGCGGTGTTAAATTCAGGAAAACACTGCTAAGTGGCATGTGGCCACGTGAAAGATTTCCATGGGTTTTTTTCCATATTGCAGCATTTGAGTTTTGGTTTTTTGACCTACAAGATAATTTTTATGCAGCCACCTGAAGTGATAAGCAATTATTACATCTGGATCACAGATCCAATGGTAGCCTAGGTGTCCTTTCAATAATCATTGTAAAAATAGACAGCAATTTTAGTACTCTCTTCATTTCCATGACATCTATAAAAATATCTAACTTAATGGTTCAAATACTTTCCAGGTGAGACACATGAAGGAGGGAACAAGACAGTCCAGTGCTGTGAGAAGACCAGGCAGGTAGCAACTGACCCTTGTGACAAAGAAAAGCATGGAATGTATTTCGGTGACCATGAGAGGAGATGGGTACTGCCACTGCCAGATCCATCCCACAGCCATTGTTCTTTCTGGCTCCACCACCTTGGCACAGGCTGGTCACTGCCAGCCCTTGAAGTGTGGCCTTTCATCCTGGTCTGGTTCCACTCTTGTGGAGCAGTGTGCAGGCTGTATTGCTCTGGACAAAGTCAAAATTCCATTGATGGCTTAGTGCCTGTTCTGACAAGGTACAAAAGGTATCCATCTCCCAGGCTATAAGAGTAGCAAGCAGAATGAACTCTAAATTCAGAAAATGTCACATTTTTAACAACCAGTTTTGGTGTTTTCAGCCAGTTCCCAAATGAAAAGACCTAATGTTTTCTAAAGTCTGATTTTTTAACAAACAATAATTTCATTTACCAGGACAGTGCAGCTTTAGAGCCATACATGTTTACTGCATATAGTCTGAAACATTAGATTTATACAGGGATCAACTGCTTCTGCATCCTGAATCATCCCAAAGATGGATTTTCTGTAAATAGGAGACCTTGAGGGAGCAGAAAATAAAAGTAAGAAAGCACAGTTGCTCTAACAAGCCAAAATCTTTAAAATAGGGAGTGGTCTACAGTACTCAAAAGCATTTAAAAGAAAATGCTGTCAGTTTTCTGGACAAAGACACAGTGACAGTGCCAGACAAGTGAGAGAAAATGGAGCTGCCAAATGGAACATGCCACTACAAACCTCTGCAGCATGGCAGAGCCCAGGCCACAGGAAGGGACCCTACACTCATGCTCCTTCCTAGCAGCACATGGGGCAGCAGAGCCCCTAAGAGGGCAGGGAGCAAGTCTGCCTTTAGTGCCTCTCACAGGGGTTTATCTCCCCCTTCCAAGGGGGCCCAGGTCCTTGGGGGACCACTGGAGGCTGTGACAGAAGTCCCACATGCATTCAAGGAACACCAGAGGGAGGGTGGTAGGCAAGGACACAAACAAATCAACAACTTCACGTTTTTAAGAGCAGCAGCAGTGCCCTGTACACTCAGAAGGAAAAAGTTTGAGGACAGCACCTTGGTTTATCAGTGGCAGAACTGGGGAGGAGCACATGAACAGGGAATGAACAGGCTCATTTATATGGGCTGCTGTTAGTGCGTTAGCACCAAGATGCTGCAGCCCTGGTGCTTCAAAGATACCTGTTTCTGGGTAGGTTTTAGTAACCTGGAGGAGCTGGCTCCAAGTATGTGGAGGAGAGTCTAAAATATTACTTCATCACACAGGTTTTCATGAAGGAAAAGAAAAACATTCAAGAATCATCTTCAGGCAAACTCACAGGTGAATCAAAGCAAGGGAAAATATTCTTTGCAGATAGCACAAACCACCAGTCCCTGCCCACAACAGGTAGCTGCAACATCTTCCTCTGTGAGAGTTTGGACCTGTGCATCTTCATTTACTCTTGGAAAACGAGTGCAGAACATTTCTGAATGGTAGGATGCACACTCCCACCCTCTACACAGGGCTGAGCATTTGGAGACATCTCAGACCTGCCTGTTTTGGAGTTTTGGAGAAGAACTTCTGCAACAGGGGTCTTAAAGTCAGCATAGTGTCCTTGTAACCATGCCTCATTCAGGCATCAATGGTATGTAGCAGGACAGTTAAGATTTGGACATTTAAACCCACATGGACTTTATGCACTCCATAATTTGGCCATCTGAAACTGCAGGAGTCTCTAAGTCAAGCACTAAAGAGAGAGGGAAGTATAATCTACTAAAATCACAGAATCCCCATAATAAGGAATTATTGGCTCAAGTAGATCACTTTCCGCTTTAACTTGTGCCTTTCCTCGGCAGCATGTACATCTCCTACCTTTTCTGTACAGTAAATGTAAGTAGTGAACCAGTTTGTACCAGCTTCCTTGGCCACAAAAGTTGACCCACTGTCTTTGCTTTCAAAGGCAGAATTTATAAAGCTTGCCTTGCAGTTCAGCCTTGAGTTTGGGCTGACATTTGTTTCCTTCCCCAAATGAGTTGCCTGGTAACATTTCAAGCAGACTTCTGAAAGTATACAATTGTACTTCTAAAACTGATAATCATCTTTGGGGGGGGGAAGGCTTATATCCTGTTTTTGCTTATGAGAAAGGCCCCAGGCACCCTGATTTAAAAAATGATCTGACAAGAAGCAAAGACTCAAATGCTCCTTGACACATATACATCTGACACCTCAGATAATCAGCATAGTTTCATGGAATTAGCTGAAACTCCATCCTCATCCCCCACCCCCCGCTTGTCATCTCACAGCAGAAAACATGCTGAATAACAGTGCATCACACCAGGTCCAGGCTTTTATTATATTTTCAATCCAGAAGAAGAAAAAAAAACAACTTTTTTTTTTCTCACTGTTTCTCTTCCATCAGCAGAGTTATTCTTTCCTTGATGCCATATCAAATGTTTAAAAATTTCCACAGTTTAGTTTAAAAAGCAGTACATGAAGCCAAAGAAGGAAAAGAAGAAAAAAAGAGAAGAACAAATGGAGCTATTTGAGCTCAGCTTTCAAACAAAGAAGCCTGATCAGGACCTCAGTACTTTGGAGCTGAAAGCCCCAGTCTCCCTTCGGACAAATGCCTTCACTTCTCACTGAGTTCAGTGACATCTGCACAGTATAGTCATGGACCCATCTTGTTTCAAAAACTGTCTGTGCAAGATCTTGCTCATAAAAGAGAACCTAAAGGATGTGTGAGTCATATGAAAGCACATGGGTTTGGAAAAGGAGCACTTCACAGTGTAGAGAAGTGCAATAAAGCCCTGCTCGCCCCCTTACCTGAAGTATTTTTGCAACACATATATTTACAAGATTCCTTCTTTATTCTCATCCTCTTTGATCTGTGCAGTTCCTTTGATGCATGCAAATCTCTGTGTCTTTCCTCCCAAGACTTTCATACAGTATGTGCCCTACTCTCATGACTACAGTCAGTACATCCTGAGTTTGGTTGCTCCTCTTCCTCTTCTTCCTCCTCCTCCTGCATCCTCTTACTGCTCCTCCCACTTGCTAAATTTACCAGTCTTTGCCCATATCTATCTCCTTGTTCCTGGGCAGCACTATCCTTAGGTGTCCTTACAAGTGACACTGATAGAAAAACAACCTGTAATCCTCAATCCTGCCCAGATCCACTTGGTTTCTAAGGATGCTGGTGCAGGAGGTGAAAAGGAGCTCTGTATGTTTAGGCATCCAGGGGCTTGTTTTCATCCTTCCATCTCCATTTCAAATGCAGCACCACAAAACCTGATTTTCTTCACCTTTCCTGCACCTTTGTTTTTCTAGATGACCAGTATTGCTGCTCCTGTGTCTATCTGTACCAATTTCCCTCCTGGTCTATTTTCTGTATGTTGTAGTTCAGGACAGAAACTCTCTTCTTCCTCAGTGCTTTTGTGGTCTCTGGAGCCACAACGTCCCAGCCCACGCCTGGACCTTCCAGCAACTTGAGTCAGGCCATATTGCTGATGCAATACTGTAGGCTAGGGGTTTGAATTTCTAGAAATATTTTGCTTTTCATATGTTTTTTCCCTCAGTCATCTGTTAGTAACCTCTGAAGAATGAAATATTTACCCAGGTTTTGATTATCTCGCATCTTACTGGAGGTATCTTTTCTATCAACCTTCCAAATTCTCACCTAAACTGAATAGAACAACTTCTTTTCCAGGCTTTGCTTTAGCTCAGAGAGATTTGAACTGGGGGGAAAAGTTAGCACCCTCATAATAAGACTAGAAAAATTACAGATCACATGATGTTTTGGCTGCTTATCTGAGGTCTCTGAGCTACCATGGTTTCCATCATCTTCAAATATGGAAGCTCAGCAGCTTTGGAGAAAAGCAAGTCATTTAATTCAGTACATTTCATTTGAAAAACTGATATAAAACTGTTCTTTTTTTAAAATTCCCAGTAGCTTTTGCTTCTAAAAGTCTAGGCATTCTTAAAAGGATGGTGTCTGCCTCCATACTTTAGAGCTGCAGATGCCAACAAACGCTGGAAAACACAGGTAGACGGGAGAAGGAAGGCAGTGGGGGATTGATGTTCTTGCAAGTTTGGCAAGCAAAGTAAAAAATCCACCACAGCAAAAGGACAGAAAATATACAGTGAGTAGATAAGATACGTCACCAGCCTTACAGCCTTCATAGATAAAGGGTTGGCAATCCGGCCCCACTGCATTCATGTTGGGGGGGGTATTTTGTAAAAGCACTGGCATCCAGCAATACACATTACTGCACAAGTGTTACTATTAATAGGATTAAGGCTTGCATTTATTATGCTGTGCAACGATAGCAACTGTGATAAATGAGACTGCAAATACTGCCCACTTTAACCCTTTTTATAATCACTCTTATTTTTAGACATCATTTTCCATACTCACTTCAATACTTGGTTCCATTCCCGTGCTGGACAAAAAAAAAAAAAAAAGTATTTCAGGCAGCTCATTACAGAAAACATTAAGTATAAAAGCATTAATTTCAACAATCAGAGATAAAACAGTTCTCTAAATGAAGCAGCTGTCTTCATTACATACTCAAACACACAATTCTACATGTAATTTTGTGTGTTTGCATGTCACAAAGTGTCTCTAGATTGTGTCATTTGGAATCACCTGACATTTTACAGTAAAGGCAACGACACAGATGCCTTACAAATAACAAATCCAGAAATCAGTTGCAGCTGTGTCCTCCTTGCACTGAGGTTCAGTGTGCCCTCCTGCAGGTAAGAGATACCATCCGTGGACACAACTTTTCTGTCCACGGCATTCTGTGCCAGCCAGAGGGCACAGCCTCGGTCCAAGCAGTGTGAGTCACACAGGGCTGGAGCGTGCTCAGCCTTGTGAGATTTACACCGAGATCAATGGCTTCGGCATCCTGAATTACTCTGGAGATGGTTTATTAGGGAGGGGCCTTAGGGAGCAAGGAATAGAAGGAGAGAGTAGATTCACATTTAAAGGAAGAATTGGTATAAGGCAATTTATACATGAAAATTCAGATCCCCTTCTGAATTTCCTAAATGCTTGAGGTGTCTGAGTCCAGGGCTTTGCTCTGGGCCCTTCTCTAGAACTGATGCGCAAGTAAATCAGGCTCCTGTATGAAATCGCTCTTAAATGTGTAAGGCACCATCAATCAAAAGCTTTCCTCTGCTCAGTCCCTGCAGAGCTATTCTTGGCATGCTGTTGGAAAAAAGCAAAGGCAGAGAGATGCTCTTTTTTCCCTCTGAACATGGTCCCAGAGAGACAGCTACCCCGCATAACGAATGCAGCCCATAATCCCTGTCTGTAGGTCGAGTTTCGCAGTGTGTCATCGCCTCCTCTGCCAAGGTGATCAATTCCCAGTGTCTAGGACCATCAGATCAGTGTCTGGTCCACACTTGTCCACAGATATTTCTACCTCATCTGACTGCCAAAAATTTCCTTCTCATTTCTGGAACAGTGTTAGCCAGACATGCCCTAAAATTTCATGAGGAAACTACAGACCAGCTACACCTCCACTTTCACGCACGTTCAGCTCCTCAGTGCCCCAGATCAACATGAAAGCAGAGCAAAAAGAGTCGTGTCCCCTCACGTATGGCTGGGAACCCATAGTGTAGGAGTAAAAAGAAGAATAGAAGTAAAAACTACTCTGCAGGACTTTTGGATGCCCTCCCAATTAGGAATAGCAGAAAACCTCTGTGCATTATTGCCAGCCCCAGGGCTGGGCCACAGCCATGGACTTTTGCTGTACTTCTTTGAAATAAGAGCCTTACACTGGGCATCAGGGATTCTTGCTTATATGAACACATACACACAGACATTTTGGTTATAGGACTGGTTTTTGAAATAATTTCAAGGATATCTGCACAACCAAGAGGAGATATAAAGGCAGTAGGGCCTCACAGTAAAGACAGGGGGAAGAAGAAGTGCTGGGAATTACCATACCCGGGGCTGCAGCGCCAGATCCTCCTCAGCACATTGCAGGATTTTATGTCAAGGTTTCCCACACTGACATTAACCCTCAATCCACACATCAATGGCTGTGTGCCCGCTGGGGTGTTTGAGAAGACACGCTGCCAAACAAAGCCTTTCAGCAAAGAGCACAGTGGTGAAATCAGATTGACCTCTGAAATTTTCTTCTGTATTTTTTTTTCTTGTTACCAAAAAGTCTGCCATAAGGGTAGCCACATATTTTGCAATGCCAAGATGCATATCATTCACATATAGAGGTTACACGAGTATCACTGGGAGAATGTATCCCTTCAAGAATTGTTCTAATTAGTGACTTGAGCTTTCATTTAATTACACTCTTTAATGCACATCTTGGAATTACAGAGGTGGGTGTAATTTAATTAGCCAAAAAAAAAAAAAAAATCCAAGACACATTTCTATTCCCTTAAAATATAGGTTACACTTTAGACATGATGAAGATGACACAGATTTTTCCCAGGAACAAGGTCCGTACACCTTCACCTTGAGATATGTTGGGATGCAGCCCTGGGCGTGCGAGTGTGAGCGTGGCTGGAGCCTGACAGCTGCTCATTACAGGCAGCCAGGGGTCTCAGCCTGGCTCCTGGAGGACAGGTGGCCACATGACAAACGAAACCCCTCACAATTAGCACTAATTGACACTCGTGTGGCCGGCCTCCAACGAGAGGTCAGGGAGCAGGTGAGCTCAGCAGCTGAGCATCCCATCCTGGCAGTGAGTGTCTGTGGTGCCACCGCCACCACTGCCACCACCACCACATTGCTGTGTGCAAGTGCAAGACTCAGCACCAATATTTTGACAGCCCTGGTGCTCACCAGGGCCCCCTGTGGCCCCTGACTAAAACTATCCTGGTTTTAGATCTGCTGTGAATGCCTCAGCCTGGCCTCTTACCCACACCACCTCCATGAAGTTGCCCTGTCATCCATGCCCTTCATCCCCTCCCCATGGAAGTGCTGGCTATCTGGAGAGCAGATGCAAGAGTCTGAGTTTGCTACCACCTCCCACCTTTAATTTTTTTCATTTAGAAATATTTCCACATTAAAAATGTGCAATAAACTGACCAGCTGCCACCCCTTGATGCTTAATCCTCTCTAATCTGGTCTGGGAACACTGAAATGTACAATTTTGCTTATTATGCAGCTTCCAAAAATAATTGAATGTAGCAAGTAGAGAGGGTATCAAGTGAGGAAAAAAGGAAACCAACCCATCAGCTATTTATTTATCATTTTCTAAGTGCACACTCACACTGCTGTGAATGATCTCCTCCTCCTTAGAGAGCACATACAGCTACTCAAGCTGTGGACTGAAAAATGCCCCTTGTCCAAGATAGGCCCTCTCCATCCAGGAATGAGATAGCCCATGCCCCCACAGACCTTGCAATTCGACAGCAAACAACATGGTCCTCAGGGATGGAATTAATTGGAGTTTGGATTTTATACTGGTTGGCTTGATTGACTTCATCTGAGGCCTCACAAAAGCAGTAAGTCTTTCAGAGGGGCTCCCTATAAATTTATGGCTCACAAGGCAGGAAAAAAAATCTCATGTAAATTATACCCTTTGAAAATGATCATGAGGTATGGAGATGGCCCAGGGGACTGTCGAGGAAGTTTCATCTCTTGCTCATTTAGCATAGGTAAGTAGCAATAACTCGTTATTCTCTTGAAGTAATGCAAAAGCTCAGGAAAAACAAGGTGCTTTATCAGTTTGCTTATACCATGCCCTGTACCCAAATATACTGCTGTCTACAATCAGATATCTACAAGGTTTTCTCCATGAAAACCAGCATGTCTAAGGACTGACTGATGAATAGACTCACAGACAGATTGCTGCTGTCCTTTCTTGGTGTACGGCTTTTCTTCCTTTTGCTGAGAAGCCACAGCCATACCCAGATGATTTTGTGAAATGACGATGCCACATGGAGAGCAGCTGAAAGTGGATCTGACAGAGCCACTGGCATATTGTTCCATGTTGCTACACTGATCCTAACTCATGTGGAGCCCCACAGTCTTGCCTTCTTCAAATTTCATAGCTCCAGTCATGACTTCTTATCCATATGTCTAACACAACCTTCTTCTGTGATGTCACCAACTTTTTCCCAGCATTCAGCACTTCCTGACAGAAATATAAAGGTTTATCATAGAGTCATAGAATATCTCATGCTGGAAGGGCACAGGGCTACCTAAAACTAAATCATAAAACTAAGAATGTCATCTAGATGTTCCTTGAACTCTGACAGGCTTGATGCCATGACCACTTTCCTGGGGAGGCTGTTCCAGTGACTGATGACCCTCTTGATGAACAACATTATCCTAATATCTAATCTGAACTTCCCCGATCAAATTAATTTCATTTCCTTAATTCTTTGGAGAAAGAATTTCTCTGAGGATCTGCCTGTTTAACTTGTGTAAAAGAGAGTTCATGGCTAAGGCATCTATAGAAAGTGAAGTATTCAGTAAAATTCAGCTTTAAAATATTATTTTCCAGTGTAGTTATGTATCCCTCATCCCAGCTCTGAGAAACATTGAGTCTTTTTTTTTTCCTTGTCCTGGGCAAAAGCTATAAAAAAGCAGTATAGAAAGCTCTGGAGGTCAGGGTCCTCTCTCAGGCATCTGCAAACCATTTAACAAAGTCATCAGTTCTTCACAAAGTGCAATATTAAGAGCATATTGTTCTACACATGCTTCTTATCATTTTCCACTTTGAAACAAGCAGCTACAAGCTCTTCTAGAGGAGCATTTTAGTGGTAGCAAAGACAACCAACTTGGAAAAAGTGACTGATTGCTATAGCACTAGTTTGCATTTCATGTCACCTTGCTTTCAAGTTCTCATTAATTACATTACTTTAATTAATTAAGCCTGATAGCACACCTGTTGTTAAGAATTATCCATACTTCATAGTTAGAGACACCAAAAGAGAGCTATTAGAAGGCTTGCTTAGAATCTATATTAAAATTGAAAACTAGCCTAGATTTATACTAGATCCAGATTGTATCTGTGTAAATACATGGTCTCCCTCTATTGTCTCCCATTGCACCCAAGAATTCCTAGGTTATGAAAAGAGAAGCAGTATCAAAGAAGTCGTGCTCTTCCTTCCCAGTATGCAGGAGAAAGCTTGGCTTATCTGTGTGTGCAAGAAAATTATTGCAAATAGGTAACAATTGCAAAAACTCCTCTGTTTTCAAGATTTTTTGGTTCACCCCAGCTGAGGCAGGCCATTGGAGCTGGCCCTTGACTTCTCTCTGGGGTAAAGGCAGAGCCAGTGCAGGTGGCTGAGCCCCCATGGAAGGATTTACTGGGACATGGTAACAGCTGGACCAGCCCCAGGCACTGGTGGATAGGGCAACAGATGGAGGCTGCAAGTGGCCAAACCCGCACCTGGCCTTTCCTTCCTGCAGTGCTGCAGAGAAGAGGGAGTCAGGCTGGGCTCCATTTTCCCTGGCCCCCATGCTTGTGGTGGACAAGGGTGTGAAGACCAGCCTCCCCTCTCCCACCCACCCACCCAGTGCAGCTCAGCCTTGCCCACACCCTGGAAGCCCAGCTGTGGGCTACAGCACTTTGTGCCATACAGGAATGCCCTTTCCAGACGGGGCAGGATGTCACAGCCAAGCACCAAGATGATAAGGACACAGGCCATCATATCCCTGCCCCTGTGTGATCTGTTACAGATTTCCTAGTAATTCCCTCTAGGGAGAAATGGGTTGCCAGCTACATCCAGAGGAGTCCAGAATCACTCTGGGCTATGGCCTACCTCAGTCTTGGTCTGTGTCCCAAACAAGGGCCATTTAGCCCTTTTCATGGCTTCCTCACAAACCAGAAAAGCAACCTAGGAAAACAAAGACTCTTTGCTGCTGGGTTGGGTGTTGAAGGGTGTCCTCCCAACACCTGAAACTTCAACAGCCCAGCTGCACCCTTTTTATTATTCGCCCCTCCATCTCATTTGTTGCACATGATGAAGGCATTCCTGTTGCCTCAAAGGCAGAACAGAGGTAAGACACCATGCTCCCACATCCTCCTTCCTCTCCAGCAGTGTCCTTGCATCTCTCTGATACCAGCAACTGAGTACTTCCCAGAGAGTTAATTTGTGAAAAGAAACGGTATCGATTCCAGGGGTGTGCAGCAGTAATTCTGTCATTTGGCTTTGACTCTGCACAATCACACTTCATTTTCAGTCTCAAAACAATAAATAAATATAAAATGAGCATTGGCTTAAATAGCATTTAGCACGCATGACTTCCCAAAGAACAGCATAAAAGCGTGATCCATTGCTGCTTTTCCCTTATGTGAATCAATGGGAAATGCTGAATGAGTTAAGAAAAGCAGAGAATAAAAAAAAAATAGAGATTATTGTTAGAACAGGGGGCTTTCTGCACTGCTTGTGCTGTATATCCATGATCCTTTTGTGTCCCTCTTTATCCTACCCTGGAATGGAATTAGCTTTCAGTCTTCCCTTTTTTTTTTTTTTTTTGTTCTTAAATTTGATCTTATTTAAATCAGCCCCTTAGCAGGTTGGCTGAATTCTTGAAAGCCTAACACAGCCTGCAGATGTCTGTCTGTGCAGCCACATGGCAGAACCAGGCTTTGGGGGTCCCCAGAGCCTCACGCGGGACCGGGAACTTCTTGGTGCCGGTTCCAAAAATCCATATCCCTTTCCAGTTCATTACAAACACCTATTGTTTGCCATATTTATCTGCCATCACTGCTGTTTGTTAGCAAATGGAAAAAGAAATGCCAGGACTAAATTTCAGCCTGCCCTTAGAATAGTGGAAAGGGGCTACAGGAATTGAATGACAGATGGTCTTTGAATGATATACAGAACCTCTGCCCCTGGGCCTGCTTTGGAGGAGCTGTTTTGGATTGTTGCTCAGAAGAGTGGGAGGTTGTTGTGTGATATGTGATTATTCCATAATAATTTTAATTATTTTGCCTGTTTTCAAACAATAGTCTCAGCCTTTTTTAATTTTTACACTCACTGAGTTGTGACACGAGCATTCTTTCCTCTGTGTTAGCAGGGATTAAAATCAAACCCTGTATCCCTTCCCATTTTTTTTTTTTTTCAAATAATCCATGTTTAAATAAATTACCTCAGCCTGGAAAAGTGAGTTACAGGGCATTCTCCTGACGTGTGTGGCAGAGAGAAAAGCGAAGGGCTGGGGAACAGGGCTGGGGGGATGGGGAAGGCTTTATTATGTTTTGCAGGATGAGATTGTCACCGTAACAAGTTTCAAGAAGAGCTGCTCTTTAACTCCTCTTCCTCGGCACAGAGAGCGCAGCTCTGGGAACCTCATTTACATGCATATGGGTATCTGATTGGATCTGTTCAAAGGTACAGTAGGAGTCAGTCAGATTGAATATGATGTGCATATAAATGAAGTTCCCAAAGTGGGGTGTGATGCTTCAGGAGAGACAGGGAAAATATGCTGTCTCTGCTTCATCCAAAGTCCAATAGAAACTTGGGGATTTTATTTTTTTTAACCAGCTTGAGATAAGCAAGAGTGGAAGCTGAAAAAAAATACATATATATGTACATATATATATATGTATGTATGCATGCATGCACGTATGTATGTATTTGCCCCCTCCCCATTTATTGAATTTACATCTTGGGCCAAATGCTCATCACTGGAGCCCCATAAATCGCATTAGCTCTGCGTTATCAGAGCACACATTTGGTTAGCAGGACAACTGCACACGCACCCCTGCACAGGGCAGAGCTGCAGGGTTCACCTCCTGTGCAGCACATTTGCATCCACCCCTCTGCTGACAAGCAGGGATACGAGGAAATCTGCTGGGCTCTGCCAGGCCTTTCTTTCAGCAGATCCTGCTCAGCCAAAGCCACCACTCACAGTTTTTTGGCTAATACGGGGGCAAGCAGCATGTGGCTTTGGTTGAGCTTTGTGCTTGGGTGCAGGCAGCGAGCACGAGGCGTGCATGGGGCAGCTAGAAGTGTCAGGAAAATCTGTGGCTTAGGAGGAGATTTGGTTCACCCTCAGGAGCTGGTGCGTTCCTAAAGGAATGTGAGTTACCAGAAAAATGCAGCACCATAAAAGGTAAAGGACTAAAGGGAACTCTTCCCCTAGCAAAATCATCATTAGCAAAAGCTACATTTCTGGAAAGTACTGAATTTGAATAGCAGCGCAGTGCTAACCTGGGACAGAAAACAACTGTGTGCCTTACAAGCCTGGACTCCTTTGGTTTGTAGGGCCTTCTGACCTTGAGAGTGGGCCAGGATTTGGGACACACCCCCATGGCACATGGGGGCACACCAGGCCCTTGGGAGAGCTGCACAGTCCCAAGGAGTCCCAGCCTGCTCTTCAGAGCTGGAATAATAGCCAGCTCTGCCTCCTCCCCCAGTCTGGCTTCGAGGAGGAGCACTTGGAGACTGGGAGGTGCCCAGAGGCCACAAGGATGTGTGTTTTCCCTCAGCCTAGCTCCTATCCTGAGATGTTGCACCCATGGCTGTGGGGAGGGGGCTGTGTGGAGGCAGTGAGAGCTGTAGGCAACGGGATCCTGCACCTCATCGAGGACACCCTCTGTAATATCTGCAACTTTACTTTTGTCAAATCTCTGTCTCTCTGCAGCAGTGTCTCACTTGTACTGCAATTAATGCCCAGCTGAAATTCAAATTGTTCCAGTCCCACCAGCAAGGAGAGCCTGGGGAGTGTACTCTGCCTCCACAGGGAGACATGCTGGTGCATGAAATCTTACAGGGCACACTTGTGCCACAAACAGCAAACCCAGCAAGCAGAGACCCACCTGTGGAAATAAAAATACTGTGTATTCCTCTCTCCTTGGTGTTACAGGAAGACGAGAAGAAATAGCTTACATAGTGATGAGGATGCTCTGGCAAACATCAAGAGTACCTTGAAGCTAGATGCCATTGTTTTAAAACCTTAAAGCCACAATGCATATCTCTAAGAGAAATTATTCCAATGCAAACTGGAAAACTAAATTTAAAAACACTGTCTCATTTTCTTTTTCTTTAAATCTTTCAAGATTTGTATTCTGTTCTGTGTGTTTCTCATAAAACATTAGATAATATCAAACATTTCAAGCCATCATTAAAAGGAATTTACTGTAAAGCTTAGGGATACTACCACACATAAAAAGACACAAGCAGAACACTGAGCATAGGTCAATGCAACAGAGAGACATTTCAATTTCTGCTGCTTAAAAAATACTTGTTTCTGTAACTTTGGGCTACTTGCTACTTGTGGTTCAAAATCTAAAGAGCTTTGTCTTGCCTTTAAACCTGCTCTTTGAACTCCTTTAGAAAGAACCTATGACAATCAGAACAGGTATCGGGCCTTAATAACGGGGGCTAAACTCCAGTGTCTGTGGAGGATTATGAAGGATGGCCACTGCCAGAAGAGAGGGTTTACAGGCAGGAGCACATTTCAATTTTTATCTGCAGTGCAGATGATAAAATAAAATCTCGTACAACTCACCAATGACACTAAGATTGGTAGAGTGGTAAACAAGGAGAGCAGCTTGTTGTTACAGGCAGAAGGGAATTGCCTGGATGGATGGTTGTAAGTCAGCAATGTGCATTTGAGGATAGTTGAACGAAGTGTAGTTCAGGTAATACATAGGGGAGCAGAGAGCAGGCTTTGCCTGGGCCTCAAGAAAGACCCTGAACCACTGAAGACAAGAGCCCCCTACAGAAGCTCTCACAGCAATGATACTGCAGAAGGGACAGTGTGGTCTTTGATGTATAAAGAAATACCTGGCAGAAATCACAATCTATCCTGCCTCCACAGTCCTAGATACTAATGTCCATCTCCGGAGAAGACCCCAAAGGGTCCATATACAAATAAATTAAATACAAAGCAGGGCTAAGAAGGGCTTTTCAGCTTCTCCAGTGTGGGCACAACACAGATGATGAGCAAGAAGCAAGGCAAAGCACAAGGACTCCATGTTTGTGTGTTAGGTGCCTGGAGACTTTTCAAAGAAAAGGAAGCATAAGGGTGTAAAGTACAGTGAATTTGTGAGGTTTAAAGGAGTCTTTTATCAACCGTAAAATGTCCCTCAGCCTGAATTGTGGCACCAGCAACTGAAAAGTTATAGTGGATCCTCAGCACCCGCTTAATATTTATAATGAGTCTGGAGATCTCAGTGGCAATTCAGCCACTTGCCAAAACCCTCTGTCAGGTTGCTGATAATAATCTGAGGTCATGGGCAATGAAGTATGGGGCAGAGATCCATGCTCTTATGTTTCCTTGGAGATAGGCTGCTGTCTTATTTCTGTCCATGCTTCAGTCAGGGTGCTGGACTAAATGACCTCCTGAGGTCCCTTTCAACCTGATTTATTCCATGATTCTACCATGATACCTTATAAAATGTGAATATCAAGTCACAGACCTCAGCCCCAGACCCTGCAGGGTTTTTCTGTCCTATGTAAGTTCACATCTGGACCACTCTTAACACTGAAACACTGCAAGCACCTCTGTGATGAATGGAATTGCATGTAAGGAAAGCATGATTTTGGCCATCTGGGATTACATTATAAACACTTCTAGAAGAAAAAAAAGAAATTACTCCTGGGAAATAATTGTCATTCATCATTATTTCAACCTTCAGAAAGAGTTTTGCAAATAGTTATGCACTGCCTTTATATAAAAAAGTTAAACCATACCATACATATATGATATGCATAATATTGCTCCCTTGGATTGGCCAAACATAAGAGAGATTCTAAGGTGTGAATTTAAGTGGTTGCTTAAGTATAAATTCATACTGAAGTTAGGGATAGTTACCCTAGATCTAGCTACCAGCATTAATAATATAAACAACAACAATTAGGAGATTTTTCCCAGTTCATCATATCTAAGGCTTAGATTTTAGTGATGTGTAATGTTAATCCACATTGTTTAAATGCCTGCTGCCCTTCAAAGTATAATCCACCTGGAACAATGAGAAAAACAAGAATCATTAATAACCAGTGGTGCTATTAATTATCCTTCATGGATTAAATGCTTCAATTTCACTGAGTTATCACCCTGTAACACTACTGCTCAGGAATTCTGCACTATCTTTCCTTGCCCAAACAAGCTGAATCACATCATTTCTTACATAGTGCTGCTAACATAGTTCAAGGCATCGTCTACATAATGTTGTTCCTGGGAGCTGGTGACAGAGAGCGCAAAATGTCTGTCCTGAGGGTTTCCAGTGAAGGGCTTAAATGGAATAGAAAGTCAGAGGTCCTGAGAGGCCTTCTGGTAAAGATTGTTTGCTATGCCCTTGAGCAGAGCCCTAAACTGCAAGAGAAGCAGAATATTGGTGGGGTTTTTCTCTGTTTAAGGAGCCCAATCCTCATGAAGTTATTCAGACAATTCTGATTTTGAAACAATTTTTTCTGGGTACCATAACTGCAGATTTAATTTCTTACTTGTAATAACTTGATTAAAATTCATTGACATTTCACCTGGAGGCCAGGTGAAAAAAATCTTTTTTCCAAGAAGAAAAAAAAAGTGTTACTCAGACCTTACCTTGGACTTGATCCTGCAGATCAAGTCACTAGGGAGGTGGCTTGTATGAGGACTCCTGGAAAAGATCCTTAGTGGAATTAATCAGTATTACATGTGCTAGCATTTCTTGCAAGTAATTGACATATTTTCTTGTAAATCAGTTCAGAAACCAGCTGAAATGAAGTGGTGCAACGGATTTGGCTTCACTTTCTCATTCAGGTCAGTGATGTGGGGATGCACAGAATCTGCTAGCAGAAAAGACAGGCATTTTCCTAACGTTTTCCCAGACACCCTGGGAATCCTTCTCTCCATCAGACCCCATCGTCATCTTACCTCTTCATTTCCTCAAGAAACCCAAGCAGCAAGAGCTGGTACTGCAAGCAAATATACTCTTACTGAATGCTAAACATCTGTATTTTATTTGTGAAGCCCTTTCCACCACAGACAAGGTACTGGCACACTATTCATTGAGTAAGATTTAACTGCAGGGTTTGTGTCTGCTCCCTGCAGAACCTTTTTTCCTCAGTTTTTGCTATTTCAACTGCTAAAAAGGGCTATCTGACTATTTGCAAACCCATATATACAAACATATATATATACACAGAGGAGGAAGAAATTAGCAAACAGTCTAATTGATTAGAACATATGCTCTCTTCTTTTATGAAACTATGCCCAGTCTGTATTTTTTAAGTCAGCTTGTTAATCAGTATGAACACTGAAATAAAAAGCCAGTATATAAAAATGGGCTTTTCAGCAGTTCTGGGAAACTGCAAAATAAATGGAAACAGTCATTTGATGCTTACCAAGTACAGTATATATAGATTTATTAAATGTAAGAATACAAAGGATATGATTAAAATGTAATATTTGTTATTAAAATGCACCAAAGACTACCTGTTCATATATATGACACATCTCTACTAGAAGCAGAAATGACCACAAAATGTATTGCTTACAAAAGGTTGCTTTGACTGTAAATAACTGCAGGTGAAATCATAGCCAGTTCAGTGAAATTTCCTTTTTTAAAAAAAATCAGCATTGTGGTGTAAAAATGTAATTTGGAATCTAAAAACTTTGTGTTTATTTGAATTTCACTTAACTGCAAATATTCTCTAACTGGATTACATATTTGCATGGTCAGACTATGAATGTGTATTTTAATTATTATGTTATCTTAATGGCAAATTGACATTTTAAAATGTCACATAAAAGCACAAATTAAAGAGGCTAGTTTAGTACAATAAACATGATGTGTGACTGAGAACAGGTACTTTCAATTTTCTTCTGTTAGCCTAGTAATACTTAATTAAGCTATTTTGGGGATTAATAAAACTGTTTCAGACCAGTTTATTAAAATGCACAAACAGAAGAGAGTTTGATCCAGCAGAAGAAGGTTCAATCCCAGATAAGCAGCAAAAACTAAAAATTTATATTAAAACTTCACAACTTCAATCCTTATTTTGTATGATTCTCCTTTAAATAAAAAGCATAAAATTTATTTTAAAAATAAATAAAATTAAAGAATTTACTTTTCAGAGTGGAAATACCCAAAATTTGCAGAAGGCTCTTGAAGTAATTCTTATTTAATGGAGAAATTGAAGATGTTTGACATGAAAAGGCAAGGCAGGGATGGCTTATTACCCTTAGCATATTGATGTATTATATGGTGAATGGAAGAAAACCACTCTGAATGTCTCAGACCCCAACCTCCTGATTCCTTCTCATGGACTATGTCCAGTGCTCAGGTGCTCTTGCTGGCAGAAAACTCCTCTTCCCCATACCTGATACACACCTCCAGGACTTCTCTGACCGCCAAAGCACACCCAGGTAACTCTAACACCTCCCATTTTTGCTTATGGTGCATTAAAACTGGCCCATGTCCTTACTCTTATTTCTTCTTCAGAGGAAACAAAGATAGCCCTGAGATTTTTTTCTTCCAAAGGTCATGTTTGCTGTGCCTGTTCCTGCTGCCTGTCCCTGGCCCCTCCTCTCTCTGGAATATGCAGTACCTAACACTGGTCTCCAGTGCTGAGCGCCATGCTATCTGAATATCTGCATACTAGCACTGAATATGTGGCTTTAATTATTCTTATGTAATCCTCTGGACGTACATTCATCATTACAACCTCCAGCTCCTCTGCTGCCAAACTGCTCCCTTGACAGTTATTCCCTTCCTTGCATTTCTGCAGTCAATCACACTTGTGAAGTGTAGGAGCTTGCATTTATCAAAGACTACTCCATTTTTTGCAGATAAATTCCTAAAAATATTCAATGTAATTCTGAATTCTAGCCCTGCCCACCACTGCTCTTGAAGTGTTTCTCAGTTTGGTATTTTTCTAAGTCTCTCAGCTCCCTGGAATCAGTGCAGAGTTGCAGTGTAGCAGTGAAGGGTTGCCTGCTTTCTTTGGCCAGCTTTCCAGTTAGCCATTCACCCACCTGCCCACAAATCACTGTGTTTTCTAAATTTGCTCATGAACCTGTCATGTGATGCATGACATCCAAGAATCAAGATCTATCCTGAATATCATTTTTCTTTCTCCATGAAGTCTGTTGCCCATAAATTGGTTTCTTTGGCTGGATATATTTGGCTTGATGAGGCAATTACTGGCCGTTGGACACTTTTTTGTTCTTATCTAGATGGCTGATCCATTAGTTAATGGATCACATAATGCAAAATATAATATACAATTATAAACATAATCAAATAATTAAGTCAAAATTAGTCTAATTCCCAGAATCTCTTTTAAAGAGAGACAATAGATCCCCAAGCTGCTACTACCCACACTTCTGAAGATGCACACTCCCTTCCCAAAGGCCCGCAAATTCTCCAGCTCTTTCAGGCAGCTTTCAAGATATTCAGCCCCGACTTGTCCAGCTGTTTTGAAATGTCTCAACTTTCATGTTAATTTCTTTCTGATTTTAGCCACAGTCCTTAGCCATTAGTAACTCTTATTAACTGCTTTAGCCATCTCGTTTAATCCTTCATGAAATACAAAGAAACACCAAAACCTTTGCCTTCTTGGTTCTCTTCTTGTTAGATTTTCCTCACTTTTGAAGACAAGGACTGGCATTTTTGTCTTGTCTTCCTCTTACTAGTCACATATTTTCAGAATCATGTATCTTTTAAAATGAACTTTGTTTGCTGCACTTCCATTTAACTCAGGAAACACCGTCTAAAAACTATTTTTATTTTGAGGTGAACACAAAAGGAAGATGCAATTGCTTCCCATAACATAACCAAATAGAGGTTTTTCGAAGTTCCCGTGTAATTTAAATATGCTGTATCAGTAGTGGCATGGTGAATGCCAATGAAACACCACTGTTGTATTATAACAGCATCATTCTGCTTTCCCCACGTAGACAAGTCCTTAGCAGTATTCCCCAGTCTTCCTCCCATTGTGAGTGACATTTCATGGACCTAAGAATAACATTGAAATGACCCCAAATCATGACGGAGCGTGGCAAAATTTTGAAAATGCTGAGGCTTTGAACATGAATTATTTTAGGTATATCTTTCTTTTACTAATCTAGTGGAATTAGGAAGCTATTAAATACAGCAGATCAAACAAAAAGAAGCCAGGAACTGTCACACAAAAAAATCATTCCAGTCAAAATGGGACCACCAGGCTAACAAATCTCACTGCAAAACACCTACAATGTTACACCGCTATTTGTACACCTAGACCCTGGTCATAAAATTCCATATGGTGATAAATTCAAGCTGTGCAAATTTTTTTTCTGGGAAATGTTTTTTTTAATAATTATCATAATTACTTCTATCTCTAAATACCACGTAGTTTCTCTTCTCTCGCCAGCCTGTAGCCCTTTTAGCTGGCTTTTGTGTTTCCCTTGACAAGCAGTGGCTTCCCAAGTTGGGAAGGACTCAGAACATCTCCAACTTTTCCTTCTGCTCCAGAAACGATTGCAGAAAGCCACTAAACTTGGCTGAGGAGGCAGCAAGTCAGGGTGTCTTTTTTCTTGGCTGTCCTGTTAGCAATGTCATCTCAGCTGCATAGATGCATTAGCTCCCATGTGTCAGTCTCTGCAGAAAATATTCAGAATTTCAACAAAACATACAACTCTTCCTTCCATTTGTAACTTTCAGGTACAAAATGGCCAGACCATCACACCCTATTCAGTAAATCCTCAGCAAATGATGCATGTAGAGAGAGGATAATCCCAATCATAAATTAATTGTGCATCAAAGGAGGTCACATCTTGGATATCTGCTCTCAGGAAAAATCTTCTACTGCAAATTTCCTCCCCCAAAAACTGGAGACTTATCAGGGTAGCTAACAAATATATCAGGATAAACAAGTAGCAATAAACAGGATTCCATCCAGTTGGGATTTGAATGCCTGCAAAGATGGAGACTCCACATGCTCTCTGGCAGCCTGTATCCATGTTACCCGCATCATAAAAAAAGCGTTTCTCGATGTTCAACATGTTCAAGAGGGACCCTCCTGTGTTTCAGTTTTGTGCCACTGGGTACCACTGAAAAATGCCTCAGTTCTTTGCACCCTCCCTTCTTTATACCTTCTCTCTTATTCAGGTTGAACATTCCCAACTCTAATTCCTTTGTACAGAAACTCATCAACTTTAAATTGCGGTCTTAAAAATATTTAACTTAGATGCTCATCTGTCACCGGCCCTCTCCAAGAAGCCTTTGAGCTACATCAGCAGACCACTACAGAGAAGACTTGGCTGTCATGGGCTCTGCAGTATCTATTTGGTGTTTAAATGGGAGGCTTGCAGTTGCAACCCTGTCCATCCAGCCTAGGAGTAGTAAAATTCCATTTTTTTAAAAGATTTGTCTCCGTACTTAATCATGTTCCTTGCTTGCTCTTTGATAATGCTCGTTTTGGTCTCACATCTTTTTTTGCATGATTTTAAAGTGGGTGGGGGGAGATATTTCACAGGAAAAAAAAAATATATATATATTAGCAGAAAAGAGTTTCATGCAACTATAATTCCATTTAGATCACTGTCAGTGACAGGCAGAATTTACTTTAAGATATTTTCTGTGCTTTACGGTTACTCATTCATGCAAATAAAGATAGCCCTTGAAGCCAAGTCACCTTGCCCTCTCAATCATCCACCTTGCCCTCCAGAGCTCTGGGGGGAATGCTAAATTAAAATCTGTCTGCTCCAGCAGAGGTGGTTTTTTTGATATAAAGCCAGAATAATTATTCAGACATATGTTTACAGCTGCAAGGTTATATTTTGCTGAAGATTTTTTAAAGTGAAAATGTAACTTGGTTGCTAAAGGGTTTTCTGTTTAATCACTGCAGAGGTATGGAAGACAGGAAAATTTGTGTATTTGCCCTCTTTCATCTCAGTCCTTGTGATTTGTTTGTTTAGCTCCCTTTTTTTTTTAATAACATAAAATTTTGAAGGGTCAAAAACATTTCCATATCATATTATTTAAAGGGTTTAATTCTATTTTTGTGCACAGAAACAGAGTTTCCCCTTTTTTTTTGCTTTCTGTGATGATAATAAACAGTGGTCAGAGTGAAATGAAGCACTACAGGAAAGTTGTGTTAGTCGTGTTAAGAAGAGTTCAATGGAGGGCTTCAAACAATATTTTGAGTTGTTTTGTGGCAGTGAAGATTAGCTTGAAGGATGACAAATGCAAATTGAGAAAAGCCTAGTTGGAATTTACAAACTGTCCTGTAATAAGAAGAGATCCAGACTTTAATTTTTTAACTGCAACAATCCTCAAAGCAACAAGTACAGAAGAAACAGAAGGGTGCAATTCTCAAAAGGAAAACAACTTTGATGATTTAACAGCACTCATGTTTCATAAACTTTGCAGGAAAAGGTAATATAATACAAAACAAAGCTTCCTCAAATGTGGAAATTCCACTTCAGGTATTAAACTCTCTAAAAGCTCTCTGTCATCATGCTAACTTAGTGAAAGACAGAAAATACCTCTGCATGTTACTTCTCACCTTTTATTTAGCCCTCTCCTCAGTTAAGCTGGAGCTTTCAAATGATATTTGCTGCAAAGCAGGTCTGGGTAGTTTAGCAGATTGTCCCTTTTCACCTCAACAGCTGGAGCACATATGTGGTGCATGAGGTACATAGTGCATCCTGATTTTTGACTTGCTCTTTCACTAGTGTGTTGTCTAGCTGCTCCTGAAAATTCTAGTTAGATCAGTGGTTTTCAGACATTCACCTGCCTTGGGGTTTTCCATTGCCCTGGAAGCACTGCCTTGTGAAGATGCAAAGTTGGTGATCAGGAATGCCAAGGCTCTGAGCCAAGTGGAAGATGGAAACACTGGAAAAAGCTCTAGTTGTAATAAACATTCATAAAATTTGCCCCATAGTAAAAGATTCCAGAATTTTAGTTTTTATAGATTTATTTATTATGTAAATAACATAATTTATAGAATACATATTATATAAATATATATTATTATTTATATAATATATATTTATATAATATGTATTCTATAAATTATATTATATTCATATTATTCAAACAAAAATATTTAAGAAGTGATTGACTGCTGCAAGCAGGCACTTTTAAGAGGTACCATGATCTTTTATGCTGCATGGCTTTTTGGTTCAGCAGGAAAAGATGTCCAGGTGTTCGAAGTCAAAGCTAGAGAAAAAAGTATAAACATATTTTTTTAAAAGGAGCTTCATTAAGATCTGAAAGAATCACAGGGTGAAGTTTTATGAATGTCTCAGAGCTTTCATTTCAGGAGTGGATAAGTTTCTAAAAATGTAGGAAATATGTAAATATGTAGGAGCTGCCTGGGCACAGAGACTGGACACACTGGCTTGTGTCCTGAGAGAGGTCACACGAGCTGGTCACTGCAGGTTCCTCTGTCCTCGCAGTCCCATGGAATCAGGGACTCTGGGAAAAGAGTCTCAAGAAGCTTGCAGACAGAGAGAAATTACCTGGAGTCTATGAAGTCTTACTTAAAGCCAAGAACCAGTTCTCAAAAAATCTTTGAAACCAGGCCACATTTTGTGGGTCCAAAAAGGCAAAAGGAGGAAAAAAAATTTTGCAATTAATTCAGAGAAAGTCTGCTTGTTTATTTTCTTCATCTGCCTGTCTCATAATACATTACACATTGTGAAGTTGAAGTCTTGAGTGTAATAAGAGAGTTTGAGAAAAGAGTCATGTGCACAAAGAAACTTTTTCTCAGTTATAATCTCTAAGCCTGGATAATGACATTACATTTTTGAGACACCAAGATCAGCGTTGCAACAGCCCATTCCAAGACCTATCAGCTTTCATTAACACAGTGATTCATCCCTGCCTTAATCTTTCTTCTTAAACTATTCAAACTGTGAACCAAATAAAATGTCTGTATCCACAAGGCTTAAGTTTTACTAAAGTCTGATATTTAGCTCAAGGTCTGATTCACTAAAACATCTGCCTGCCAGTCTAGATTTGTACATTGATTTTCAGGTAAGACATCTCTTTAAAAGACCAGACTTCATATTGGAATTTAACACTGAGTACAGAAAAAGGCATACTAACATTCAGTTCAGGGGCTTAATGAATCAAACCAGAATGATTCAGGCCTTATTAGCCCCAATTATGTGTTGTTCCATCTTCTCCCCTGCCCATTTAATTTAAGAATAATCTTTTGTCTGTTATTTTTTTTTAAAGTTAGGAATCAGATGGACTGCAGTCAGGGCCACTTTCTGACACAATTTTTTCTTCTTTAATGAAAAGTCAAGGTACTTTCTAGTCTTTCTGAAGGAAGCTCGTTTAAGGCACCTTTTATTTTTTTTTAAGGAGCAGATTTCTGCTCTTTGCAGATATTGCAGAGTTGTCCTCTTGTTTAATTGAAAAGCAACTGTGTTTGATGGAGAAACTCCAGCCTCAACCTGTGAGCTGATGCTTTCAAGGTCCTTAAAATACCCAGTGTTCTGTTTCAACTGTGTCACATTATGAACTGGCAAGAATCTGGGTTGTCTGTAGCAGTGCAAAGAGACAGACACCACAGAATCATCATAGAGTCACAGAATGGTTTGAGTTGGGAGGGACCTTAGAAGTCATCTAATTCCAGCTTCTCTGTTGTGGGCAGAGACACGTTTCACTAGACCATGCTGCTCAGAGCTCCATCCAACACAGCCTTGAACACTTCCAGGGATGGGGACATCTACAACTTCTCTAGGCTATCTGTTCCAGTGTCTCACCTCCCTCACAGTAAAAAAATTCTTCCTAATATATAATTATCTCCAGACCTCCTGCATTTTGGGTTGCTACTGCAGTCCTGTAAACAGGCACTGCTGTTGTCAAAGAAAGAAAAATCTCTTTTGAGAAGAGTTATTTAAATCCAAAGCAAATCCTTCAAATTTATTTCCATGGCATTTATCAATAACACATTTACATGTGTTGATATGATAAATAAATCATTTACAGAGAGTCCTGTTAGCATGTGTTGCTAAAAATAAGGGTCAAGACAGAGGAGTTGGGGAGTACAATTGCACCAAGTCATAGAGAGAACACCAAATACTTGCCTCCCTTCATGACCCACCCTGGGAATCAACCTTGGAAGTAGCACTCCAATCCAATCCCTTCCTTCACTGAGAGTAACTCCTCATTCCCCAGGTGGCCTTGCTGATGGAGAGGTAAGGAAGTGTGGGAAGCCTTTGCCTGCATAGCAACCTAAGGAGCTTGTGAGCCTCCATGGATCAAATAACTATGTAATGTGGCAAGTCCATTGGAACCATTGTCTGCACATAGGAGCTCATAGACATGCCTATCTATCTGCATATACATATATATACACATATGTGGCACTTGCACTCTTATCAAATCCTGCTGATTGGATGGAAAGATGAATTTCAAGCAAGAATTTTTGCAAGTAGCCATCCAAATATCTTGTAATAGCATAAAAGAAAGAGGCAGAGCAAGCCATGATCTGCTACGAAACATTTCTCTTCCTCAGTCTGCAGCCCTCTCAAAAAGCACCACAACTCTGTGCAGAGCTACAGCTGTTTCTACTTCAAGCAAACCAACAACGTGTTCTCCACAGGTCACTAGCTACAACTTGAAACTCTCCACTGCATTCTGACAGCCATCCAGCTCCATCTCAAGCCTGAGTTCCTCTCCTGCAAAAGGATTTACCTCCTTCCCAAAGGCCCAAAGGATCCCAAAGGATCTCTGTGCTCTCCCTGCTACAGCCTCTTGCCACTGATGCCCAGAGGAGACGAGTGATGCCGGAGAGCTACGTAAAGGCACACAGACAGCTTGAGGTATGACCATGAGGAGACACAGGCTGGTGCAGATGTCATTAATTTCACAGCAGTGAAATGAAGAGGCAAATTTTGGAGCTGCCTGGTGTGTGAAGAGACTTTTCTGTCTCCCAGAACATTGCTCTATGTTAGCAGCAGAGTTTTCACAGATATCCAGAGACAAAGACTCGTGACTTCTTGCCGTCACCCTTAATACCACTGGAGTCCTTTGAGCAGGTAATACTTCCACCTCTCTCCACTGTAACTGGCACCACAGTGCCTGACAGACTTGTAAATCCATAGGCAACTCAAGTTAATATCATCCCTAGGGATATATGGAACTTGCTTGTAACAGGTGTTATTTAGCTTTTGAAGTTCCTGAAATTGCCCAGAAGTTAAGGAAGAGAGAAGAAATTTGCACAAAATATGTTAAAATATTTTTGGGGGTGTAGAGAAGGCAATGATACTGAAACCAGTGCCATGCAGATAATGCTAAAGCATTTAAATTTCAACATTTGAAGCTTCAGATTAGCTGGCTATGGTCAAATTTTCAGTCTTAGAAGCTATGTAAAAAGATCGAAATGCGGACAGTGCAATTAAACCCTTGTATTTAGAAGCCAAAAAAGTATAGCTGTTTGACCTCTCCTGAAATGAGGTGAATGGGTGTTAAGTACTTACAGACTCTAGTAAGCTCCTGTAGTTTTAAGAGAGACACAGTACCTCATTCTTAATCATTCATGTCTTAAACCAGTTTGCAAAGATGCCTCAGGTGAACTTTGAAGAAAATAAGCAGGACACAGATCTGAATTTTAAAGGTACGTACACAGTCTCGTGCTGCAAACAAAGTTAAAACCAGAAAACAGGTATTAAAAACAGGATTCTGTCTTATCAAGTGATACAGTGGTGGTTCTCTAAATCAGAGCTGTAGCAGCCCTTGTAGAGGAAATTTTCTATAGCAGATGGAAGAGAGAATTTATGTTCTACACTGATGAAGTCTGGGTGAAGAAAAGCACTACCAGTAGACCACAGATGTATGGATGAATGAGACAAGAGCTATTTTAAAGAGAAAATCTTTGTAGCTAATTAAGGAGACACAGGTAGCCAGTAGAGTTGCCCCCAGTACCTGGGACCAAATGGAAATTGCAAAATGTGTCTTCACTGTTCAATGAAGAGCCTTCTTCACAGAAGCCAGGTATGTCCTCTCCATACCAAAGGATTGCCCAACTCACGTTTCCTAAGTCCCATCCACGAGGATGAACCCTCAGTCAGCTGCATTAATCAATGTCCCAGTATACCCCAGGCCCTCGGAGCACACCTTGTCTGGGGGTGACAAAAAGGGCCTTGAAACTGCATGATAGCATTAAACATCTCACCATGCCCCTGTGAAATGGAGCAGAATTTTGTGATAATTCCAAGGTGACAGGCACCATTTGGACAAGGTACAAATTTCTTCAAATGCAAATTCACACTGGATTCCTGTCCTTCACTTAGACTCAAACCAGCTAGCAAAACTCATTAAATTCTTCTGAGCTGTGTTTATCTGCAGTCAGATGAAAGAATGACAAGAATAAAGGGAGCCTAGGAAAACAATCCCTGCCATTTAAAAACTTTCAGTTGAAACCTATGTTAATTTTTTTGATAACCTTTTTTTTTGTTGTTTGGTTTTTTTTTTCCCAAGTGAATCTTTTCATTCTTATATTCAGGATTGTGCAGAAACTTCAGTGCCTGCAGTATACTCACATGCCCATATTCTCTCATAACTTCTCCTCCACCTCCATCTTTTTTAAATAGCAACTCTTAGATAAGAAAAGTTTCTTCAACTTTTTCAGCATTTCTGTTACAGCACCTGACCAAGCCAGCCTGATCATGGAGAAAGAAAGAAAGAAACAGTGTTCATTGCCTCATCTAGTTTCCTCTCTCTGCATGGTATAACCAGCCTGGATAACACTGGAAGCCACAAGCCTGGTGTGCATCAGTCTGATATGAACCTTTACTGATCATGTTTATCCAGCACCTACTCGGTTTGATCTGCATACCGAGCCACATGAAGGCTATGAGGCAGAAAGTGCATTTCAAAAATGTGATTTTCCTTTCAGATAAATGCGTTTTACTCAGAGCAAGCTGAATTCTAACTTCTCGCCCAGATTTTGCATTTAAGAATTACTCTTGAAAGTTGAGCAGCTAAGCATCCAAATCTATGGGGAAAGTTCCAGCATCAGTCTGTTAGGCAGGAGCTTTACCCATGCACTGTGCTTTCTGCTTCAACTTTTGGTTTGTCTGGAATTTATTTACTTTTCATTGTTTTAATCACAACAATTTTGGATGCTTTTAAATGCACAGAGGACTGCTGATCAATTGATAGAATTGCAGGTACCGCCCACACAAGTCCATGGGGCTGGATGAGATCCACTCAGGGCTGCTTAGGGAGATGGTGTAAGTGCTCGCCAAGCGACTTTCCATCATTTACCAGCAGTCCTGACTAGCCAGGGAAGTCCCTGTTGACTGGAGGCTGGCAAATGTGAAGCTCATCTACAAGAAGGGTGAGAAAAATAATCCAGGGAAGTGATGGAATCACCATCCCTGGAGTAATTTTAAAAACTGTGGATGTGGCACCTGGGGACAGTTTAGTGGTAGACTTGGCAGTGTTGTGTTAATTGTTGGATTCAATTATCTTAAAGGTCCTATCCAACCTCAGAGATTCTATGATTCTAAAATTACCAGAAGCAGGAAAGGTCTTCTTTTTCACTGAAGTTACTTCTTGGTAGTCAGCTTTAATTGGCCATTCTTCACATGAAAAGAGAAAGTAGTGATTGGGAAATGTCCAACCAGCTGTAACTGCCCACGCTGCTGCTATGGCTTACTCACCTGAAATGACTACTGCTTTTGGGGAAATTTCACATATGTAGGATATGATGCTGCACAGGACCACATGGAGGCTTTCTTCAGTGTTACAACCAGGGTCTATAGCAAGATCAGACTGATTTTTTCTATGCTTTCTGTGATGTTGCTGTGTAATACCCCAAGATCAGAAAATATCAAAGTCATTCAAAGATGTGTCGAGAGTGACTGTGCTTCATAGATATATGCTTAAATAGAAATACAAATATTTGGGGACAATAAAGCCCAGGTCCCACACATCTCAAACTAATCACCTGGAAGAAGTCTACCTGCAGTTCCTCCTTGCCTCCAGTTTTCATCTGTAAGACAAAAATAGCACTGTCACCATCACCACTCTCTTTGGAGAGCCATGAGAACAAAACAAGGTTTCTGAAGCACCTCAAAACCACAGTGTCAAACAATACAGAAAAACTTCACAAAAACTAAAAACTTCTGCCTGCCGAGCTAAGTTTGAATAGTAGGCAGAGACCACACATAGAATAATTCAAAAACAAGGGGCTGAATAGTTGCCTCTTAAATAGTTGCCCCTTCCACGTACAGAGTAAGGCCACAGCACTGTGGGAAAAATATTGTGCAGTGCTGTGACTAAAACTTCTTATTCAGGGGGTGAATTAAAGGCTGCACAGAAAACCTGGACAGTCTTGATGTATCTCTTCTGAGTGCTTATCCACATAGCAGTTTCTTTTGAAACCATCTTTTGTTGTAATAAATATAATTGAGGGAGAGAAAATTATTTAGAGCCATGTGAAGATCCAGAGATAAAAGAAATATTTGGTTTGTGCTCGAGTCAACTCTGAGATCAGTGTTCCTTACATGGATTTCTCTGATTTCAGACCCTTTATGTGAAGTTTTCAAAAGGAAAAAAAAACCCATAAATTTCTAGAACCTAAAGCAAACACTTGTTTGCTAAATTAAAGTTTCTTCTGTTTTCTTTCCCATACATCCCCACAGCCAGTGGTAAATAAATAGTGGTCTTTTTCTGATAGTGTTTGCACAAAAGGCAAATACAGCTGTTTGAGGACTGATTTTCTGATGATCCAGATTGATTTGTGAAGAGGTTGTCACAGAATTTCTACACAAGTTCACTTTTATAATTATATGCCCTCACATCCTGAGGCATCCCAGCAAAACCTCCCAGAAGAGAAACCCTGAAGTGTTCAGGATCCGTATCTCCGTATCCAGTAATCTCTCTATGTATCTGTATATAAAAACACAAATGTACGTACTAAATATACAATTACATTTATGGTTCTATTTAGATGTATTCCTATATCCATATTTTTTTCTCTGGATATGATAAGTGGTATATCAAAGAGCTGGAGAACCGACTATTGACTCCCCAGTGTGCTGCAGCCTCAGCCTGAGTGTCTGGGAAATGCACCAGGGAAAGGGAAAGCACTCATGTACTGATGTGGCTGTGGCCTCATCCCGTCCCAGTGCCAGCAGAGGCTGCCTCGGCTCCTGCTGGTGCTCCCAGGGCAGCCAGTGGGACTGGCACTGGTGGAAGCAGCAGGACAGGAGCAGGACAGGGGCTGGGATGGGGTCAGGGAGGAACCCATCCATGCCATGCCAGTGAGGTGACAGCACAGATACCCCCTGCTGCAACTCAGCCTTCCCAGGGAAGACAGGGCTGGGGAGAGGAGGGGAGGCTTGGTTCCCCAATTAAATTTTATACATCCCTCCACTGTTTCTCAGGTTGCTTTCAGAATCAGAAAATCCAAGAAATATATTCACAGATGTTCCCTTGTTTATTTGTTGACTCTGTGTAATTTGTTTGCCCTAATTTGTTTTTGTCTATCATGGGACTTCCCTTTTTAATTTCCCTTTCTCTGTTTACCACTCTTTGTGGAGCAGCGGTCTGTTAAGCTGTGAGAGGCACATGCCAAATTAAAAAAAAAAAAGGGGGGAGGGGGGAAAGGCACCGCAGATTGTTTTAAGCACTGGCTGCCCCTTTGGGCCTGAAGGCCTTGCTTGCAGCCTGCACCTGCTCCTCCTCTTGAGACACGGGGCTCCTGATCTTTATCCCCTGCCTTTAAGCTGCCTGATTCCTATTATCCAAACTCAAACAGCGTTCTCTACATTCACGCCTCCAGCACTTGGCATGAAATTAATAAGCCTGGCTGATATATTTCCCTGGAAGCCTGCCACTCTTTAACAGTGGTGTTAGATTAAAAATTTTGGCATGGTTAATGAACAGGGAAAAGCTGAAGCCAAAAGTTTCATGCAGCAATGCAAAGATTTGGGGGTTATGAAAAGAATACCAACTTTGTTCGCATTTTCTGAATGCTGTCCTAATTACAGGGTTAGATAACAGACACAACAAAATAGTCATGGCTAGAAGAAAGGACGTGTTCTCATCCTTCCCTCGCATTTGATTTTATCTAGCCTTTTCAATCTCATCCCATTCTGCTGTATTGTGTAACCTGAAACACAGTGGTGCTCAGTTGGGTTCAAAACTCTGCATTCACACAATTAGCACTGAAAGGGGCCGCAAACCCAGATGCTGCCCTGTCCCTGGGGTCTGGGAGCAGTGCAGTCCTCCTTCAGACTCTACTGGAGACTGGGAACTACCCCTTCCCCAAATAGCAAAATCCAAGGTGGATTGCAAGTGGCAATCATGTCCCCAGGTCATTCGGGCCTTTGGGCATTCCTGATCTTCATCCATCTTTGGCTTTAACAGATCTCATTTGTAGGATGCTGACAGCATTGTTAGGTTTTTTCACTAGAAAAAATAATCCTAAAAAAAAATTGCATGTGCACCCATGTGTGAGTCATAAATACATATGTATATACATATATGTGTAAGAAGTGCTGTTGATTCTTTCAGGTGCAAGCCTTGTATCCAAATTTGTGTGACACACAGCATGCATTCACTGACTTTTGTTGTCTCACTTTGGAAAGGAACAATCTTAAAATTTCCCCAACAAGTGTCACTTTCTGCCCCCTGGTTACTAAGTCATGGCTATGCTGTTACTACCAAAAGTATAAAAATGCTCTGAAACATACAATCTGCCAGACTGAAAGAGACATGAAATTAGTGCTAAAGCATTCTTAGCATGTCACCTGTGGGCCTGAGGTAGCATTAGGGAGAACACAAGACGTGTTTTTTTTCCTGACTGCCACAGGTCCCCTAGCTATAATGCCACAGTGTCCTACTAGTGGCAGAAATGCTTCCCTCTTCCATTTCCTATGGGCTCTGGGCTGTACTCCCAAAAATCCCTTGAAGTACCTGACCACCCATCTGTACTCCACACCAAGGGCCATTCTCTGCTGCAGAGGCACATGCTGGGAGGAGCTCCAGCAGTCTTCTTGCTCCTGAAAACTGCAACAGTGCTGCTGACAACAGAAAAGGACAACTTCTCCAGCTCAGTGCTCAGGGGAGACATGAAGTGAAAGGGCATTGTATCACCTTACTATTGTCCTAGCTGCTTTCCCTCCCCTGGCCCTTTTCTCCTCTTTTACAAACAGATTTGTCACCAGGTCTTGACCAAAGCCATTTAACATCTCCTATCTCTTCTGCAGCTCACCCCTTCCCTCTCTCCTTTCCTCCTGCCTTCTGGGATGCATTTGTATTCTGTTTGTTAAGGTACCCACTGGAACTCCATTTTCCTGGTCTTTCCATGTAGCTTTCATCCTTCAAAGTTTCCTCTTCCCTACTCTATAGTGATTTCCAGCTGAGCTAAAGGAACATCTCTTCCACGTTAAAAAGTCTTGGCCATCCTGCAACCACTGAGGCAGCCAAACTCCTCTCCCTTTAGAGCAATGGCCTGCCCTCAGTACCAGCTCTGCAGAAGTGAAATGTGTCCCTCCCTTGAGTGCTGAACATGAGGTGCCCTGGTTGGGCTGGCTGTTAGCTCTTTACGCACCACGCCGTCAGGTGTGGCTCAGGACCGGTGTCACACAGCAGCTCATGCATTAATGGCTCGCTTGCGCTACCACGCCAGCTGCGGGCTCGGTTTATATCACAGAAAAGTGTGAAACTATAAGGAAATTGCTAATCTGAGTGATAGGGCATGGCTCTGTGCAACTCCTACCTTTCACAGCTGCTCTTTACACATGCATGCCCTTGGACAGCTTCCCAGGCTGCCTCACTCCAAGGGTCTCCCGGAACGCCCCTCCTCTCCACCTAGGGTCAAGTCATCTTCTCCTACGCTAGCACCAACAGCTGGAGGCCAATGACATATGAAGTGCATGCTGAACATAATAAGAGTTTACAATGCTAATAACTTAAGCAGGCAGCATTTGACCCAGGCATAAGTGTGACATGGCAAAAAAAAGTGATACGGAAGCACAACTTGTCAGGCTTCGCATTTTACATCTAGATGAAAGAAGGCATCTGCAAAACATGACCTTTCAAAGTGTCCTGCTTGACCTACTGTAGAGCTATTTCAGGAGGCAGGAGGGACAGGCCCATGGGGAGCTGACTAGACAGTGGGAGCCTTTGTTTCAGAAGTTTGAAATTTTGCTGAGAGTCTAGAAACCTTTTTTTCTTCAATTGTCTGCCAAAGAGCAGCAGTTTATAGTTTTTGTTTTGCAAGCAACAGTTTCAAGGAAAATTACTTTTCTTCTGTCAAATTACCAATTTCCCATTTGAAGAAAATAGACTGGAAGGAAAGTTTTCAGCCAGTACCAGCCACCAACCACCAGTTTCTTCATTCTGCAATCCTCCTTTATGAGTCCTTTGTGCGCCATTGATCTGCACTCTTCCAGCCTACCTGACAGCCCCAGGCACAGTGAAACTGTGATTTTCTCTGTAGAGCCAGAAGAGACTATGCAAAAATGCTATGCATTTCCATTAGATCGTAAGGCAAGGTAGCCCCAGCCATACGCTCCAAATATTTGCAAATTTATGATGTTTTGAATGTCCAGCACACCTTTAATTTTTATTGACGAGTTGCACATTAGTTCATCATTAGTAAAGCATAATCAAAATTAATTGATTATGAGCTCACTGTGTATTAATCAGAATTGTCTGCTATTGCTGGAAATGGCAATTAGTCTATATTACCACTGTGTGAAAAGCAAACAACTGGTCTAAACACATGGTAAGTCATCATTTAGCTCCCACCATTCTGATCTCTATTCCATGTAAAAATGGCAAAATCAAAAAAGATGTAGAGCATAATCGTTTTGCCTTAACTACTGCTGGTATAAACAATAATGGAGAAATTATCTGTTCATGTGACATTTTGGGAAGAATGTGACAAAAATGTTAAATAGCTCTCTACATAATCTCACTACATAAGCTGTTCCTAGTGTCTGAGTCAGCCATACTACACGATACCACAAACTCCTCAGATTACATGGAGTTTGAGAAGTGTGGATAAACACAAATGTTGTAATTGCCAAAATAAAAGAGTGTTAAGACAGGCAGAATCCAGTTTAAAACCTAGCTTAAGAGACTGGATCCATCCTCCTTCTGAAGCAGCTTCAGCTGAGCACATTCAGAAATCTCCCTATAAATCTTCATCTGTAGCAGCGTTTATTTCCTCCATTCCCAGCAGGCAGCCTGTTGCCTCATGCCTTGGAACCCTTCTTTAAATTAATTTCCCTTCCCCTTGTATTTTATCTGACTAGAAAATTTTTTCCCCCTTAATCTTTTATATTTTAGTTTATGTTGACGTATGGAAACTAATGAACATAAGGGAAAAATCTGTATTTAGCCTGGCTTGCAGGAGTAGTTGGCATAACAGACAGTGGCTGGGACCTGGTTTTTGAGCATTTTCCTAGTAGACGCTCTGAAGAGCTTAGCAATCTGCATAAAACCATGATGTTAGTCCCTGTTTCAGACCTGTTCTGACACATTTGTTTGTCTGCTTTCACTGTCCAGCCTGTCCTCACAACTCTTTCCCAAAGCCTGTGAAAGCAAGTCCCAGGCTAATGCTGGTACACGGTGAGGCACTAGCAGAACCAGTGGTGCACATCAGCATTTAAGGCTGAATGAGTTGGAGGTGAAAACTCCGGTATTATTTGAGGGCTGTGCTGAGAATTAGGGCTGTGGGGGTTATTGAGTGAATCAGGGAAGGGGTGTATGAGAAATGGATACTCTGTGTGAATTGTGCACGTGTTTTGGAGACCCAGACTAAAGGTGAGTCACAGGGACAATATGATAGAAGAGATACACCAGAACAGGACCTAAGGACAACAGTCTGCTGTCACTTATTCCCCTGGCCTCTCCCAAATGGTGTCAGATAATCAGAGGTCAGCTGTCAAGCAGCAAAGATCACAAACCTGTGGCAATGCAGCATCTTGAGAAGATCACCTGTTCTTCAGAAGCCTTACTAATTCTTTATCTTCTGAATTCACAAGAGAGTGGTTTGACTACTAGTTTCTCCAGAAATAACCCAGCTCTTCCTTTTTCCCTCCCATCTGTCTTCCTAGATTAAACTTTGATTGTATTAATTTCAAGATTTTCTCACATGATTTTTTCTAGCAAAGGAAATGTCAGGTGTTTCCCATGAGACCAACTCAGCTGGTGTCCCCTTACTCCTGCTTTGCCACAAGGCACAGAGGCTGGACCACCACCTCTCCCAGTCCCCCGTCTGAGTGATGCCCCTCACTCCCAGTCACACATGGGTGCTGGGGAGGTGTGGCATGAGCACAGGGCACCAGGAATGCATCTCCTACGGGCTCCTGCTCACCTGTGATCTGACATATTTTGGGACACAGCTCTTTTGTGAACAGTGCACATGACTGCATCCATCATATGACTCAGTATGGCAGATTTCCATCCCAACATGTGACCTAAGAATTATCATAGTACCTTTCACACTCACCTAATTCCAAGCTGTATCTCAGCAGCTTGTATTTCCTGTCTCTATGTAGATTTCCTTCTCCTCTGTTTTGTTTTTTTTAAGGCAGTGGATGGTTGTCAAACACGGTATGTGCACAGATCTGTCCCAGTCAAAGCTGGAGCACATCACTGGAGTTTTTCCCTGGGGGTGTCTGGGAACTTCATGCAGCACTCTGTGGCAAGCTCTGCATTGCCCTGCAACCAGCAAAAATATCTTTAACTACCCCAGGTGCCAGCTGCATCCTGCCAGATGGTCAGGGATTTTTCTCCTTTGGTTTCAGACTGACCCAGCAAAGATGGCACGCTCCCATCTACGTGACCCACCACAGAGCTGTGTCCTTACGCTCAGTCAGCTTTGAATGGCTGCTCTCCCATAAATGCGATACCGTCACTTTTTTAAGAGATCTGGGAGGGAAGGATGAATCTTCATTAATTTGTGAAACAGGGGCCTTGCTGTTACTGAGTGATTTGTTCCATGGTGCCTGGGAGCACACTGCTGCCTCCAGCCCTGGAAAACCCCAGTGCCAAGCACCAGCGTCACCTGGTGCAAAACTCCGTGCCATGGACTCGCATCTCACCACACATTTGCTGGAACGCCAAAGGCCAGATATGCTGAAGATGCCATGCGTTATCCTGGGGCCTTGCTGACACCCTGCCAGAGTCAGGCTGGCAGGAGCTGCTGAGGCAGATGCTTGCCCACATCTCCCAGCAGAAGCCCTGCCGAGCAGTGACTATCCATTGGAGGGGAAGAGGTACGAATGAAATCCTCAATACGAATGAAATCCTCAAAGTAAGAGCGTGGTGCGCTCGTGAAGTCTGAGTCTTTCCTAATTATTTCACTTAGCATTCTTAATGTTGCCAATTATACAGGAGGGTGCAATTATTCATGCTATAGGAATTGCGACATGAGAGCAGGTCAGTGGACTTTTTATTATTAGATAAAGTTCATCTCTCCAGAAATATTCTCATGGGCCAGTCTGTGGCAGCTGAATGAACTCTCCCAGGAGTGGTGAACCATTGCTAATTCCACCTGATCCATATGCAGAACACATTTCACCATCCTTGTCATCTTTAACACTATCAGCAAGGTACCTTTTAAAAAAATCTGAAAGACCCTACAACAAATGCCCCTGAGGCTCTTTGCCATGGGAAAACCACAACATTTAAAAACAAATAATTAAATAAACATTATTCAGTGTAAGTTAGAAGGAGTTTAGTATAGACATGCTGAAGTTACTGTTATTGTGATGGAATAGAGAATAGGATAGAGCAGAACAGAAGTTGCTTCTTTGTACAAATCAATTAGCTTATATTTTACAATTAGGAGTAGTTTAAGTTGATACTGTCTGCTATCTCTTTGAGTCATTTTTATTTACAGGCTTGTGTACAAGGTCTTTTTTCCACTGTCCCAGTTCTACATCTCTTCCAGCCCACACTGCACCCAAAAAATTAGTTCTCTTCCCTTGTTTTTTCCAGCATCATGTCTTCTTTCCTTTTTCTCTAATATCTTAGATTTTCTTGGCTATATAGTTCACCAAACTCTTCCTCTCCCTCCCCTAACTAAGTTCATTTCCAACCTGGTTTACAAGAAATCTAAATTTTCTGCAACTGTTGTATCTATTTTGGTCCTGAATGCAGTGTAGTCGCCACTTTCACAAGTTTTGATCAGGTTTTCCCTAATCTCCACCACAAAAATAGAGTAGTCAACCAAAGTTTGATAGTGTCCAGTGACAGATGGCTTGAAGAAAGATGCAAAAATCTTCATACAGATAATTAAGGAGAAACCTGTTCTTGGAATGTAGGACTCTACATGGAGGAAGTGTCTGCTTAAACCCTGTCTCTTGACTGCTTTATGTATTCACTGAGGCAAAAAGGTTTATATTCCTTTTGCATTTTTCATTGCATCTAATATAGCTGTAGACTTCTTTGTTGTCTGCTCTAATAGTAAATTGTCCTAATAGTAAATGTCTAATTTGCTTTTAATCCTGCTAACCACTTGGAGCTCTATCATATCAAACCACCATGACTTCACATGTTTATTTTGCATTATGTTAAAAAAGCTTTTTGGTTTTTGTTTTTAAGTAGTAGTAGTGCTTTCAAGTTTAGACATTCATTTCATCTTTTCATCTGGCATTACCAGCAAGAATATGAAATCTATTTACTTTTCCATTTTCAGCGCTATATATTCTGTCAATATGTTCCCACTTCCTTGTTTTCTTTCCAAGCTAAGCAGTCTTAGTCATTTCAACCATAACTCAGATGGAAGCACCTTCTATTTTAACAACCACCTCTGCTACTGAGATTGCAGCTTCTGCTTCACGCTTCTTTTTTGAGACAAAGAAAGCAGAACTCAGACCAGAATTCTGGGTGATGTTATATTTTATGATTTTCATCTTCTCGTATTTTATGATTTGTCTCTTCATGACATGTCAGGTATGACTGGAATGTGTTCCATCTTCAGCTCCATTCTGTGCACAGACCACCTTTCAGTCCTCCCACCACAGCTCTGTATTGGTCAGCCACTTCCACTGGCTATCCCAATTATTTTCTCAGGTATGCTAAACTGAGATCCCAACAATATTTATGAGTAGTTTAATCTACTCCTTCCAATGAATTATATTAACAGAATAATTTAAGCTCCCTTGTATTCACTATGATCAGAAATCAGCACTTTCTACATCACAGTCTATCAAGTAATTTATTTTCTTTTATAAATCATCTTTTCAAAACCTGATAGTCAACACCAAGAGTTTTTGGCATAATCTCTCAGGTCATTGAACTTTTTCCTATTGGTCTTAATTTTAACCCCAGTACCTCCTAACTGAGTTCTGTTCTAGGTCTGAGTTGATGTGTCCACCCTCCTTCATTGATTTCTTCACATCAAACAGAGGAGTTGATTTCTCTCCCTGTGTGTCATGAAAGTTTACATCCAAACAAGGAAAAGTTTGCACCCCGGCTCAGGAACACACAATTGTGCTGATACTTCCTTAGTCTTGACCTAGTAGTTCAGTAAACACAAGATCCAAAATACATTTTAAGTCTGCTTTAAGGATGAAGTTATGCAGAAAAAATTCCAACATTGTCACCAAAGGAGAAAGGGGGAGAGAGAGAAAGAGAGGCATGGCCTGCTGATATAAGTAGGACTGAATATGGCAAATCCTCTGCAGTAGGTGGAAGAATTTTTCTTTCAAGTTTTATAACCACAGACACCACAGTCAATGCATTAAGTTATCCATGATGACATGTCTTCAGTCTGGCTCTTCCAAAGTGTAAATTGATCAGAAATACAGACAAACAAGAGAAAAATGTGCAATTATGCCTGGCCCCAAAGTTCTTAACAATAAACTAGTATCACTGACCCACTTGCATGACAGAAAAACTGCTGCCTGGACAGTGTCAGGAGACATTATATAATTATGTAATGAGGAAAGACCAAGATTTTCAAAGAGGGAATGAAACATGGAAACCTATTACATGACAAAAGGAGCCATCTTACCAAATTTGCCGGGCTGAAAAGCTGGCAAAGCATGACCTTGTTGATTTGTAGGTTTTTAATTATGAACAAGAAGAATAAGAAGCCTGCAGAAGTGATGCATTGTCATCTGTTGTATATGTCTGTCTGAGGATGTTACAAAATGCTCTCTAGAGATAGATACTTGTTCTGTACATTGGATAATGAAGGGTGACTCCATTATATCATTCCAATGTAGAGATCCAAGAGAGTAAGGGAACTGGATTTGATTTAAACCTCTAACTTGAAGACAGATGAATTAGTTTGGATGTACTTAATGCAGTCTTCCTTTTGTTTAATTGCATCTTCCTTTCCAAAGGAAAGATTGTGACTTCAGTGCACAGTGACCTCAGGTGTTCACTGTGCAATGGACCCAAGGGGATGCTGAGCACAGCAGCAGCCTGCAGCAGCTGACATTGCAGCAGCTTCTCCAGAAATGAGTTTAGCCACCTGCCTTTTTAGCTAGGAAGACTCCAATATATATGTTCTGCTTTCTGCTGCAAAGCACAGGAAGACTCAGGCTAAAACCTCATGCACCTGCATTCACTGCAAAGAATCAGAATTGCTTGCAGGCGCCTGAAGAAAACAAAACACGAAACTGCAAATTTTTCCCAAATACCCCATTAAACCCACAATGAAGAGAAGAAAGGGAAACATGAGCAGCCATGAGAGAGGCACACTTACATGACTAGGTGCAGACGGATGTAATCTCACTCCAGTGTGGAAAACAGAGAGCTGCGTTACTGCAAGGATGTGCATGAGCTAAAAATTCACTCTTGTCTCTCCTCAGACCTGAGTTTCATTGCAGAAAGGTTGGTGGGGTTGGTAGTTGTGAACACCTGCTTGGCAGAAATGAGCGTGAAATGCAATACTGCTTGTTCAGCTCTTTGGCAATGTTAAGTGGCTCTAAAACACTGCAAGTGCTACACATATTATCCAACTTTTAAAGGTGTAACGGGAACTGGCAATCATTATTGGCCTGGCCAGAGTCTGTGTCACATTTGTTCTTGCTGGAATTAAAAAGCATGGCTATTAAAATTTGAGTAGGAAAACTCAATCATTAGCTCATATAATTGCCTCATAATATATAAGGACTGGTTTATCCCTCTGTGATCAGAGCAAGGAAATAAGCTCATAATTCTCAGGGCCCGTATCACCAGCTTTACTACTGGCCATGCACAGGCCAAGAGCCCAGTTCAAATTCTGCTCTGGTGGAAACGCTCTACAGACCAAGCACAGGCAAAAGAGCTGAGTGCAATATGAACTTTTGAGATAATTACAGGGAATGATAAAAAGCAGAAAACAAGATAGAGTCCTACCCTAAAGATACAACAACACAATCCCATTAGTTTGTTGCCACTTCTCTCCTCTTGAACTCCTCTTGCCATCGGACCTCATCAGACAGACCAAGGTTGTGCTCCAGCAGCTGCCTTGCCACACAACATAGTCTAGGCAATAGTCTATTCACCAGCCAGAACTGGAGCATCTCCTACACATCATCCTGGCTCTGCTCTGCACTCCCAGAAGTTCACCCAGCCCTGATAACCCCATGGTTTAAGGAAGAGTTAATTGAACATATAAATATGCAGACTTCCTAGAGAATTTTGTTCCCCCGCACAAGAAAAAAAAAGGAAAAAATTCACTGAATTCCATTAGAGCAAAAATAAAGGCAAACGGGCTCATAAGGATTACAAAAATGGAAAGTTCTTTTAAACTACACTTACTAGAGTCTTTGTCACAGACTTTCCTAGAATTTGCACGTGTCATATGCCCATCTTCCTGGGAAGGGTATAGTTTGATAAGCGTATTTTGTTTGCTTAGGAGAACCTTCTGTCAGAAGCCACCAAAAGCTTCCCTTATGTCCACTGAAGCCAGTGCCAGCCAACTCCAACACAGACTCTCTGCTGGCCACGGCTGAACCCATCAGCAAATGGTGAATGGAACCTCTGGGATTTAAGCCAGGGTGGGCAGGAGGAGGGAACAGTGCAACAGCAACTGTGGCTGGAGGAGAGGAGCAAGAACATGTGAGAGAAATAGCTCTGCAGACACCAAGGTCAGTGAAGAAGAAAGGGGAGGAGGTGCTCCAGGTGCTCTGTTGAAGCAGAGATTCCCCTGCAGCCCCTGGTGCAGACCATGGAGGCAGCTGTGTCCCTGCAGCCCGTGGGGGTTCAGGGAGAGCAGAGTTCCACCTGCAGCCCACGGAGGACCCTGAGTCAGAGCAGCTGGATGCCCAAAGGAGACTGTGATCCTGTGGGAAGCCTGTGCTGGAGCAGGCTCCTGGCAGCACCTGTGTGTGGGAAATAGAAAAGGTAGAAAACTTTCAGAAGCTGCGTGACTTTAAAGTTTGTTAATATAACCTTATGTAGAAAACTTGTAACATTAATTTTGCTAGATGAGAAAAAACGTGCTGTAGTGGAACTATGTAACACAAGGTAATTAATAATTAACAAAACAATGAAGAGGATTTCTTTATAGTTGTACCAAGAGGGGGAATTGTGGGAAATAGAAAAGGTAGAAAACTCTCAGAAGCTGTGTGAGAGCAGATCTCAGAATAGAAGAATGCAAGAATAGAGAGATGCAAGGACAGGAAACAATAAGGCTGTGACTTTGAGCTGTGTAGAGATAGACCTTAGACAATATGGTAAGCAAGATAATAAAAAAATGTAATCTTAATAATGAAGCTTTATCCGTTGTTTTTAAGCTATGATAAGCAGGCGTTGTAAGAGGCAAAGTGTACATGTAGTTTTAATGATTGGCTTAAGCAAACACTTGTAAGCTCTTAATATTACCCTATTGGCTAGAAAGTTTTTAAAAAGGCCTTGTAACCAAGAGAATTTTGGCTGCTTTTGTAATGGCACCAGCTTTCAACATCTTTTGTGTCTCACCTTGTATTGATGAGGCTGATGCTGAACAAAAAGCTCAAGGAGCACCGGCAGCCCTGTGCTGTTATTGATAAATAAAGATCCAATGCCTGTGTACCCATGGAGAGAGGAGCCCACACTGGAGCAGGTTGGCTGGCAGGACTTGTAGCCCTGTGGGGGGACCAGCTTGCTCCTGGAGGGCTGCACTCTGTGGAAGGGATCTGCACTCTAGTAGTTCATGAAGAACTGCAGGCTGTGGGAGGAATTCGCCTTGGGGAAGTCATGGAGGACTGCCTCCTGTAGGAGGAACTCCCCTCTGGAGCAGGGGAAGAGTGTGAGGAGTCTTCCACCATGAGGAGGAAGGAGCAGAGACAAGGTGTGATGAACTGACCAAGCCCCTGTTCCCCACCCCACACGCTGCTCAGATGGGAGGAGGTAGAGAATTCAGGAGTAAAGGAGTAAAGCCCAGGGAGAAGGGAGGGGTGGGGACATTTTTTTAAGATTTCGAGTTGTTGCCCGTTATCTCAACTCAATCTGATTTAAAGGGCAATAAATTAAATTAATTTCCTCAAATCAAGACTGTTTTGCCTGTAATGTTAAGCACTCAGGGATCTCTCCTTACCTCATCCCACAACACTTTTGTTCTCTTTTCTCTCCTTTTTCCAGCTGAGAAGAAGAGCAATAGAGCAGCTTTGATGTGCATCAGCGAAGAAAATAATATAAAGGTGGGGCAACATTTCAGGTTGGGCAGTATAGGCATGGATCTCACCAAGGTTTGGTTCTTTTGAACCAAAATGAAAGATGCAATGAATGCCTAGGACTGACTGCACAGTTAGAGATGAATCTGAAGGAGCAGGATAAGATCTAGAGGATGAGGATGTTTTTTATTTAGAATGAAAGGGAATGCTATGAAGGTGAGGAAAAAACAGGCAATGACTTTGAGAACACCTCAAAAAATCTTTTGAAGGTCCACTGGAAAACAGCTACACCGTCTTCATTGGGAGTTTAACTGAGACTGATGTAGCAGGTAAAAATACCGAATAAATTTGGTCAAATATATCAGAATTCCACTGGCATGCAGCAGAGATGGACTTGATCTACTGTTCTGACACTATAATTATCTGGTAGCTGATTTATCTTCTACCCTTTATAAGATATGACAGCGTTCACTGATCAAACATAGCTTTCTTCAATCAGAAAAGGTGGTCAAACCCTTTCGTTTTGTGAGCTGGTGCCTGGCTATCCAGACCTCTTTGTATTAGTATTCTGAGGGTGGCCCAGCAGCAGAGTAGCATGGAGGGTAGTGGTTGTTTTGTTTTGAGCCCATTTTGTGTTTTTCAGCCCCAAGCATTGCCTCTAGCCACTTGCACTTCCTTAAGAGGATTATTTGCCAGTGATATTTTCTTGAAAAAGCATCAACACAATGTAATGCTGTTGCTTTTTCTTAGGAAAATAAGAGAAGTTAATGACCAGGCATATGTCCACAGGGGATTCCTGATGTCATTAACATTTCTTGTTTATTAGGTGGCTTAAAAATAGCAACAGCAACAAAAACAGACTTGTCTCAAAACTCTTAGTGAAGACTAGTTGATCTTGGTAACCTCGTGTTCTTCTCTCCCCTTCCACCACCCACTTCACTGCATAGCCTGGGAAAAGAAGCATTTGGCTTTCAGCTCTACAGGCAACAGAAATAGCTCTCAGAACCAAAATTTTCCTCCAGGTTGACTCAGATTAACATTTTTTTCAGTATTTCAAGTTAATTTAGACTTCATTTGGAGTCATTTTTGGTAAAGACTAAATCACCTGGGTGAAGTTAGAGTCAATATCTTTCATGAGGGGGTCAGTTGTGGTGAGGAGGACTTTGTGTTCTGGTGCTGAAGGCACTGGTGGAGGTTGGGCTGCATTGGTGTGGGGCTGGCTTTGGTGTCCTCTTCACTTGACAGACCTACCAGCCATAGGCAATAATTCCCTTTCCACCCAGAAAAACATGTTTCTTACAGGAGAAACATCAGTACTCCTTCAGTGGGAACTTTGTTGTTATGCTCCAGGTGGGACCAGTACGTATCAAGGCAGGTTTCCAGCCTTCTACACAGCGTCATTTGTCATATGTCTATGTCTTTACACATTGCTCCCAAGGTAACAACACTCAATACAAAAAAAAAGTAAAAAATATCTCCTGTTGGAATTCATACATCTCTATCTTGGGACACCAAAAACTCAGTTTCTAGTGTATTCTTTTTCCAAAGAGGGAAAAATGAGGGAATATTGTTCTTACTTTGTAAATAGAGAACTTGGAGGCCAAGTGGGCTGCCAAGTCCTCAAAGGAGATGGGTTTTTAGAACTGGTTGTTGAGATGCTGGGAGAAGATCCAGATATCAAAAGTAAAAAGAAGTAATACTTTTTATAAAAAAAAGTAAAGCTTTAAAAAACTTCTGCTTATTGGTAGATAGGTCACAAGGAACTAGCTGTCAGTAGGCAACGTTCAATATCTGAAACACATGAAGTGGTCACAGGCCCCATGCTGCATTTGCTGCTGAAAGGTAACACAAGGGTCTCTTGTGTTATGTGATATGGATTCTGTATTACTCCCTGGTTTTTTACAAAGGTCATTTACAATCTATTTTATTAGAAGATGCTTTTGTCAACACATCTTTACTCCCCTGACTTTATTGAGGTAACCAATTAGAAAAGGGAACAAGGATCTAACAGCAGAAATGCTCTCCCTCTATTCCCCAAAAATCAGTTACTGGTGGGCTGTGTAGGGATTTGTGGTCATACACCAGTGTTGGGTACATTTCAGTTTGATACAGGTCTATTTGTGAAAGCAATGTAACAGAAGATCCCACTTCTTGAAGTTCAATTTTACATTCAGTTTTGGATGTCAAATCCAAATGGATTGGATTTTGGATCCAAACCTTAATTTGGAAGAAACATGTTGCAACCCAAGGCAGATCTGGGAGGCTGTAATTCCATGCAAAATAAGCCAGATTTGTAAATCTGTGTGAAACCACTGACAGATAAATTACACATGTACCTACACAGTGAGTCCAATCCATTCACAGTGGGCATGTGGAGTCTGACCCAGCAAGCATCAGGCTGGCCAAATCGAGATTTTCATCAGCCACCCCATGGTTTCTCATCTGCCCTTCACGGTTAAGGGTCAGGCTCCTTTTGCTTCTCCAGTGCAGCCTGAGCATCCCCTCCTGCCAGCGTGGGCATGCTGAACCTTGCACCAGGAACTGGTGGCCAGCCAACCTGGCAGCTAAAAGGATGGGTCAATAACCTACTGTTGTACATCTGGCCAGTGTATCTGTATGCTGTCTGCTACATGGGGTCAAAACTACCTGGGCGCCAGTCACAGAGCTCCCACCTTGTCAGCTGCTAAGGGTGGCTTTTCCATCAGAAGCTGGTGGAGATTGTACCTGGGAAAATGTGAGTTTTGCCTCTGCTGGGACCTTCTTTTTCTGCCATGCCTCAGTGCAAAGACTGGCTACTCTACTGTAAATGTCAAAAAGCTCCAAAATGCTGGACAGCTGATACTACTCAAAAGACATCCTCTCCCTACAATCCTAAAGTTGCAAAATAGGTTCCTTGACAGGCGCTCAGAGGTACTCTTGTCCCCAGTTTGCAACAGGGAAACTGAGGCATGGCAAGCGTGGGTGACTAGCACAAGGTCATACATGCCAGTGGGAGTTCTGGGAATAAAGCCCAGAAGCTTCTGGCATATTGAGACACAGGCATATATTTCATACTGCCTTGGCAGGCTGTGGATGCTCTCCTCTCCTCCCCTCACTGTGTGTGCCACAGAAACAGCCTTTGTTCTCCGTAACTTGCTTCCAAATGTTTCAAACATCGCTTCTGCTGTAAAACTGTAAAACTCGTGCTCAGTCTCTAAGGAGCACTTGTCCAGCCAGTATGTGGCTGCTTCTGTTTGCTGCTAGGCTGGACTTCCTCTGATCCTGACTATTTGCCAACTTCTATACCTTTGATCAGCATTTAGGGTCACTCTGGAGAGCTTGTCCTGACATTTCTAGTTGTTAGAGACCTTCTGGCCACTAACACTGATCATGAGGACATTTGTTTTCCTTTGGCTTTACCAAAAATTTCTACTTGTGCTTTTAACTACAACTTTTACCCTCTGCTAACTTAGCAAAAAGCTAAGGCAAAAGGAGACCAGCCTATTAGCAACCCACAGGATGGTCTAGATCTGATTTTATTAAACTGTTTGTTGGCTGAAACCTATGTGGAATGTGGGTCGAGTCTTTCAGTGAATAAGGGATATTTTGGAGTGTATCTAGGACAACTTGTGAGCACCACGGATAACCATTAAACTGTTTGTGGGCTCTCTGCTGTTTTTTTTTCTTGGAAGGAAGTCCTGACCTTGAAAGTTGTGCAAACACAGGAGTTGTGCAAACACGTTTCCCCTGCTCCCTTCTTGCCCTGCATGCAGCACCAGGGATGGTATCACACACTCTCCACACACCGATGATAAGCTGAACTAACAAGAATACGAGGAAAATGTGCCAAACCTGCAGAGGGAAATGAAAATCAAATCCCCTTTCTCGCATCAGCGTCAAATTTTTATTTCTTGACAAGATAGGAGCTCTGTGGAAGGGAAACGAAACGATTAAAAAACAGATAAAAACTAGAAAGAAGCTGCATATCCAAGTCATTCACTGCCCTCCCGTGGCTGTGTGTGAAGCACATCCAAAGCACTAGGCAGCAAAGGAAGGCCTCCTCTTCAAGTCCATGCAAATACATTTGCCAAATTAGTAGATTTTCTTTATCTTGTCTTTCCCCATCACTTAATGTTTGGCTTTTGGCTGAAAAATAGTTTATACCTTAAATATGGGTAGAATATTACTAGAAAATAACAGAGGGTATATTACATGTACAACTGAATTGAAAAACCATCAGAAGGTACAATGTATTAATATGAATAGTTCTTTACAATTTTTATAAAATTATAGTAGTGCATTCTTGTGACAAAGGGAATTTATAAAATCTTGCTATAAAACTATTATTCTTTGAAATTTACTCCATATTTTTCCTTAATACAACACAAGAGTCCCTGAAAAATTCCTGATCAGGTGCAGATGGGATTACACAGTCTTACTCATTTTCCTGTGCTGTTGCCAAAGAGGAAGGATCGGGATTGTCAAGTGTGCTGGAATTGTTATTTTGCAACCTTTAATCCAGCTGCATTTTTGTCATGTGCTGCATTTGTTGTCAAGAGATATACACCCGAGGTCTAAGAGATGTTTGATGTCTAAATCAAAAATTTGAGTACATTTTTCAGAGTTTATGCTGTTTGCCTAAACTGTTTCCCACTTTTGCTCATCAGTAATCTACAGATTGCTGAATTACTGCCACACTGCTGACACCACACAGGGGAAAATAATGGGAAGATGTGCTGTCACCACAGAGGCAGAAGCTGAATGACAGGTTTCATTGCAGATGTGATAATTAAGGGACAGCATCTCTTCTCTGGATGTCCCCACGCCATGCAGTGGCAGGGGAATCCAGCAGAAGGATGTCCCTTGGGGCCCAAATCCACTGCAGCCACCCTGTGGGCTGTTGTGAGGAAAATCCTGAGCAAGGGCTGGAGAGGGAATTTTCAAGGATGTGCAAGTCTTTCTATTAAAATACAGCTTCTCAGTAAGTATCCAGCTCAGAGGGAGAAGGCTGAGCCCTGGTTTCCTCTCCATGAGAACACAGAAGAGATGTCTGATTTGGTGAGATGCAGCAAAGCCTGGAGGCATTTGTTTCAGCACAACATCGTGCATCCAGAGAGCACGTACACTTGGACAGCTACGCCCAGACACCACAAAATGAAGAGTAGGTGGTCAGGAACTGAAACAAGAGAAACTAAGGAGGCAGATTTGTCAGCACAGGGGGATCCAGGAGTCAGCCAAGCATGCTGTGCTACCACCACCTGTGTATCCATCAAAGCAAGTACAGAAGAGGTATTTGCAAAGGAATGATTCAGGACAGAGCTGGGAACTTCCCTGCAGCTGACAGCAACTGATCATTAACAAGGATTCTGCAATAGAAGAAAGGGGCACAAACAACAGAATTATGTACTCTTCCCTGATGTATAAACACAGCAAGATTGGATGGGACATCTCATGTCTCTCTTCTAGGAATAAGACATAACTAAAATCAACAACAGTGTCACATGGGCAACCCCTTGAAGGAAGATGTCAGGGTCTTTTTTGCAGCTTCTTCCAGCAGATCTCTTCAGAGTCTCTTTCAATTTTCCCCAGGAAAGAAAATAGGAATATTTATGATCAAAAGTTTCACTACTCCATCCTCTCCTAGTGAGATGGCAGACTGCACGAACAGGAGGATGCACATCATCGTGTACAGGAGCAGCCAGCTCTGCTGGAGACTTGTCAGAACAACCAGGAGGAGGCTGAACAGCACAAGCAAGCTGAAGGCAAATAAGGTAGAAGCCCAACTTCAGTCATCCACAATGATGTTTTGCTGAATGCGAAGTGGATGATTTATTTCTGCTTCCTCATATATGGCTGCTAAGAGATGAAGCACCAAGTAGGGAGCACAACACATTTCAAAAGCATGGTATGTCTGCATTAGATGATGTAATTTTGCTGCTGAAGGCTTGTGGCCTGATTCACTTGGCTTGAATGTTAAACTGTCTGACTATACCCTGCTTAGGATGGGGAGGTTACAGGAGGGAAAGATCAGCACTTTAAATTACAAACATCATTCAGTCATTTAGAGTTCTGGATAAACAAAAACTAATGACATTTTTGAATACATAAACAAAATGCTGACTAAACTAGGCCAGAAGGGGGGCATCCAAGGGGTCTGACATCTCCGGTGCCAGTCAATCACTCATATCTATTTCATTTCATTCACATGTCAAAGAGAAAAATATTTACTTGCCTAACAAAGCTTTGTGTGCTTCTGTTAGCCGTGGTCTGATGACATGAGCTCCCCTCAGCTGCGGTACAGGGGCAAACAGGCTTAGATTACAGCTAAAAACAGCACTTCTGTTTGAGGGAGATTACACACAGAGTGAGAATGAAAAACCAGCTAAACAGGGACTTTGTTGGGCCTTTCCTTATTCGGGGCATTGTTATACCAGATCAAAATCAGGGTGATTGACGCCTAAGTTGTCATTTTAACCCCAGCACGGAAGTTTAGGGATGTGCAATTAATAACTGGTCCTGGTGCCTCCCAGCAGCATGGAATCAGGTAAGGGGCATGGTGTGAGCTGCTTCTTGGGCCAGGGCTGCATCAAACTCATTTCTCTAATTTTTTTTTTACTTTGAAGCATCATTCAGTCTTGAATCTGAATAGAAACAGGAAAGTTTCATAAGATTTGCAAGCTGAAATGCTGCAGGATGACTTGTTCTTCTTCAACATTTTTTGCCTCATTGAGTGACAAAGAGTGTCATGTGAAGAGGCTGCCCCAGGGGGCTGCACCATCCCAGGCTGCAAGGAAGTATTCACCCCAAAATAAATGACTTGTGGCTCCTTCAAGTAATTTCTGCCATGTTTCAGTATCTGTGAAACTTAATCATCAATATTTGTAATAAAGGCTGTACAAATTAGGATTGTATAAACATGTTTACCTGAATATTAAGTATTGTATTAATAATTTCCTTCCTCATCCCGGTTTCTTTTCCCTCTTCCCATCTCCTCAGCCATCAAAAGCCAGTAGAACACAAGATTGTCTGTAGAGCCAAGAGACTGTTTAATTTAGATGATGAATGAATTTCTTCCTGACTTACAATTCAATGAGACAAGTATGCACTTAGATTTGTGCAAGTAAAAGATGTTACAGAATCTACTAATGGTTAGTTCCCATCCTGAAAAGAAGCCTCAAACCTCAGCAGCAAACACAGAAGTTTCTCACCTTATTAGCATGGGAAATGCTCAATGTTAAGGTAATCTGATAAAAGTCATTCTGAAACTTTCAAGATGCCACCAAGCTTCAGAGCCTGGTTTTATCCTGGTAAAAGTTTATCCCAAAATCTACCTAGCCAGCAGCAGCTACTTCAAGACAGCCTAAGCCATAACTGCAATAAAGCATGCTGCTTCCTACAGACTTTGTGAACAGGAACTTGCCTGCTGCAGCCACTTGATCTCTATTGTCAGGTATCACAGTGTTAAATAAGATGGCAAGAGACACCCTCCTGTGGATCTCATCCTCTTTCTTCCCCATGAAGCTTTACAATCATACTAGCTAGAATTTTAAAGCTTCACGTAATAACCATAGGTTTGCATGTGTAAAATGATTGCCTGTCTTCTATTACACTCCTCCTATTCAAAGCTTCTGGTTTACCCCATTTGTTTAAACGCTCGCACCTCACCAGTCGTGGCTATTTGCCAGAGTATATCACAGTACATGGTCCTTTCTGATACCACCAGGCCCATGGAAAGCATAGCTCCAAAGCTCTCCAAAACCTATGTACAGATTAAAAAAATGTATTTAATAATAGGCAAGGCATATCATTGTGAAGCATTCGATATTTATGCAACCAAAACCACAGACAGATTACTTTTACAGTCACACCATTCATTCTTGTTTGTCATGTTTTTTCACTTATTGTAAAAGTACTAATATTTTCATGGCTTTCAATTTAAAAAATGAAGATTTCTTTAACAACTTTTCTGAGGGATTTGATTTTGTGAACTACTTCAGTAAGCAGGCTTTAAAATGGCTGCTATTCACTCTGGCGCTCCAAGTGGGTTCCAAATGTATCCATAGATATATAAATGGTGTATCAGATGGAGTTGCTTTTTTTCTCCTCTTCAGTTCTTCTCTTTTGGCCTCAGCAGAAATCAAATCCCTAACAATAGTTACAGCAGCTAGAAATTCTTCATATCATCCTCACACTTCTACAATTCTTTGTTATTCTGCAGGATTTTGGTAGCTGGTTATGTGCTACAATGAAATTCTAACTTGTGTTTGTTAAGACACGTAGAATAAAGTGAGTGTACTATTTGAATTATTTTATGGGAATAGCGGGGCTGGCATTGGCTTTCAGAAAATAGCTGGGAGAATATTTACTATTCAGGTAGCACTAAGCTGGGCAGGCAGAATAGCTACAGTCCCACCTTTAAAATGTGTAACCATACTTTACAGTTGAAATATTACAGGAAAATTCTCCAGAGCTGTAAAAAGCATGAGCTGTTCACAACTCGCTCAACTACTCAGAAGAGAGAAGGCACAAACTTCACCCCCTGCTTTATCAAAACATGCACACATTTGGGAGCCACCTGCTTTCACAGTGATGCTTTCTTCACCAGCAAACCTTCGCATTTTCCCCTTCTGAATCATTGTGTGACAGTGAATCACTGATGATCTTCAGCGGCAGGACCAAAAATAGGGTTGGGCACAGAGAAAGGCTAGGGTAGGGGCAACCTTTCCTATGTTCAGCCCTGGGTCTCCCAAGCAACAGTGAGCAGGCTGTTCTACCTCCAAATACTTCAGATCCTCCTGGGAGCAATCACCTTTCCCTGCTCCACAGGCTATTTCTGCAGTGCTGCACTCACAGTGCCGAGAAGCCGCGGCAACAAGAGCTGCATTAGCATGCGGTGAAGTTTGCACCCCGGGTAATTATGGTTTTCTTTGTCACAGTGAATCACTGCATGTGAAATTACGGCAATTTCCCTATGCATAGATGTAGTTGATAAATCAAAGCTGCTTACTAGATAATAACCGTGCTTCAGGTGGCTCCCAAAGAAATGCTGGCTTCAAAACCACAGCGTAACCTCCAAGTCTTCACGCCTAAGCAGAGGAAACTCAGCTCCCTTCACTGCTGTCCGTAAGGTTAGCACACCCTCAGCCACCACAGAGTCTACTGTGAAGGACAGAAAAACTTCTGCCTGGTGACAGCCCATGCGACCTCTCTCCAAATGTTAGTACTTCTGTATCGCACTTCTCCTTTAAGTAATTTCCTCCCTGATTTGATAAACAAGTCTTTATTTTAGACCCTCAATTTCCATCCTAATCAGCACTTCCCTAAGACCCTCTAACCCACTTAAACTGCATCTGCTAAGAAACTATTTGATGCCTATTACTTGTTTATGTCTTTCCTTCTTTCTTTGAGTCCACCCACTGGCGCTTCCTGTATCAAATTCCAATTTCTTGCGCTTAGTTTCAAGGCTCTTGACAACTCTGTCTTTCTAGTCTTGTCTATTACTGCATTTATCAACTTGTTAGTATTTTTGAAGCACCCAGAAACCATGGTAATGACTGCCACAGAGAAGCTCACGAGGAAATTAATCATTCTGCTTCCACTGTAGAACTTGAATCCTGTGCAGTAAGTAAAGCTTAGGGTTCAAACTCCAAAAGAAATCCCCACCAGGTCATCATTAATTCATCACTCTCTACCCCCTGCACCAGATGAGGCAGAGGTCTTAAGGAAAAAAAACAGTAAGAGAAAGAAAGAATTGAAATCTGCACTCCATACCTACGCAAAAGAGGTGGCATTAAAACTACGTGTGCAATGGAACTCTGGTATTTCCTAACCATGGAGTGCTCAGTGTTAGAGTCTGAAGTTCCCTTGAACAACTTCCTCTGCCTCAAACGGTACATCATGGCCCAGAAAAAGTATCAAAGCAGAGGTGATCACTGGGCTTTCAGGTAAAGACACAATCGTTTTTGGGTGGGATTCAGCCTGAGGTTGTGGTGTTAATTTGATGTCTGACCATAGGGTACACTTCTGAACCATGTTCATCTCCCACAGTCCCCCCTGGAGCTCTGGATCATGCAGTCAGTTCAGCAGGAGCAGTTCAGCTCACCTGACAGCAGACACTTCTGCTCTGCTGAGGAGCCCTGAGGCTGCATGGCCACTCAGAGCAGCTCCTCGTGGATTACAAAAATGCAGGCACCTAGAGAAGCCTAGAAAAGTCTTAAAATAAAATCAAATGTTCATGGCTAAATGCACAGCCAACACTGCAGTAAGACTATCTCTTCTCTCTCTTGCTGCACCTTTTTTGCTCAGACTACAAATTCACAGCTGGCAATCTGAGCCACTGAAGAACACTACATGCAAGGACTCATGCTGGCCAGATTATTAGGGCCCTACCACAATATAAACATTGAATAATATTAGTTGCAACACCACCATCACTTTCCTTTTCCCCTTCATTGTTCCCTTTAGGTAGGATTTGTTTGCAGCTCTTTAGCCATCATTTCAGATACTGTAGATAGCCTGTCTGGCCTCCAACTGCTGCTCCTGGTCTCAGGTCTCACCTGGATCCTGCCAGCCTCAGGTCTCCCAGGACATGCCTCACGCCCTTGAGCCCATCTCACAACAGACATCAGCATGCAGGAAAAGCTGGCAGAGTTCTCACCAGATGCTATGAACAACTTAACTGGAAAATGAGCAATATTAGAATGTTTTGGGGTTGAATGGACCTTTACAGGTCCACATTACACATCATGCAAATCCCACTGAAATGAGTAGGGTCACTGCCACACAGGATCTGGCCAGTAGATAAATGGCTTTTCAGGGAACTTATTTGTGCAGTGCCCCAAGGGTTGCTGTCCTGGGGCACTTTTGGACCATATGCCTGCCTCCATCTCCTCACAGAGAACACAGGCACACACACCCCCACCTTTTTGGCAGCACTCTGAAAGATCAGGTTTACCACCAGTTACTATAATTGACCAAATTCCCACTGGCAAAGCTGCAGTTAGCAGCTGTGTGTGCCCATATGGCCCACAACTACTGTGTAGCATCCAGAGTATTTCTCATATGCCCCAATTTAGAGTTTTTAGGAGTAGAGAATAAACAAGAGTTTGAATACTTCACCAAGATAGAAGTTCACTAGTACAGAGAGACCTGAACTTGACAGGACTCTGCTTTGGCTGCCAGCTCTTCCAAGCTTGCAATATTTAGTGTTCCAAGTTCTGTATTTAAACCTAGGTGCACATTTCTGACCTCTGTGTTTATTAAAACATGGAAATTTCTACCCTTCATGGAATGAAAAAGTCTATAAACAACCTCACCAGTCATAATAGTTTAAGGCAATGAAAGGAGCTAAAAATCTGCTAGAATGATACGATAGGCTTGGGCTTGACTTGTCTTTGTTTTTTTGCGGGGGGGGGTGGGGTGGGGGGGCAGGTGTGGTGTTATTTTCGGTTGGTTGGGTTGGGTGTTTCGGGGGTTTTTTTTGTTGTTGTTTTTTTAATGCAACACTGACACCGTCACTCTGTGAGGTCTGAAAGCCCTGTGTTGTTTTGCAGCTTCACTGTCTGCCCGCTGTTGCCCTGTGTTTGTTCCAGCCAGGTCTTGTCTCCTCCTCCAGGTCAGCCCCTCTGCTGCATTTGGAGCAGCACACTAAGCCTGGCCAAGGACTTGCACTTGCTGAAAATTTTCCAAAATATAGTGAAACCAGCTATCACTGTGCTCTGAGCAAAGACCTTAATGCTTCTGCACTCCTGAGAGAGTTGCCTTCTCAGGATTATTTTCACACTGGCAGCAGTAGCCATAAAAACAGAGTGAGGAGAGCAGGGACCCCTCCTCAAATCCAAGTTTATGTCAGTTCTTCCTCTTGTGCTACACCCTGAAATCCTTCCTGAGAGTCAAGGGGAGAGGGGATCAGTGACAGAATGGCTCCATTCAAACAATGCTTGTGGCTAAAGTATTTGCCTGGGGAGATGAGGGCTTAACTGGTCATTAAAGTTTCATGCAATCCCCACTCTCAAGAGAGCAACTCTCAGCTGTTCACAGCTCTACAGAAAACACAGACACAGAATAAGGACATGAACCAGAAAGGTATCTTAGATCGATTAGTTATAATTTACACACCAATGACATACAGCATAAAGACAAAATATACAGATCTTCATATATATGTACATTGATCAACACAGTGCACAATTTAAAGTTATGTTACAATTAAGTGTACAATTTCAAATATGGCTTTATAAACTAGTAATAACAGTGCTAAAATGACATATGTCTCGTGTAGTTCATAGACAAACAATATAATGCAGCTACAGCATCAGAGTCCCCATTTAGAAATGTGTTGCTTCATTTTGTTAAACCTTGTACACTGCATCTAGCTGGATATATCCCTCGCCCATGCACATCTACATACACTTTATTCTTGCTGGATTGCACACCCCTGTCTTTGGGACTTTCATTCTTCAAGTATCCTAAAAAATAAAAACCTGTACATTCAAAGAAAGGTAAGTCAGAAGAACAAATTAAGAAGTGAGGGAAGAACACACACAATCATAGTGCCCAGTGAAAATATCAACGTGACCAGTGCAGCCGAAAAAAGCACTTTTTTTAGGGAGCTTAAAAAAGAACAGTCACATCTTGTTTGCTTTACTGTCCACAATAAAGAAAAATTTTACTTAAGTATAATTAATTAGACAGAAATGAGAGAAGTGGTAAATTCAGGGTCACTTGGAAGCTCTGTTGGAAACTCCGGCACCGCTGAAGCAAATGGCACTTTTGTCAACGACTTCAAAGTGGAGCAGGATTTTATTTATTCTGCAAAACTTGAATGCCTTTTGGAAGCATATGTTTCAGCTTTAGCTTGTTGAGCTGAATGTGTAAATCATTACATGAAATCCCACAAACCCTTTTACGCTGAAGTCTGACCAAAAGCCCATAACTATCTCCTTGGCCTTGAAAAACCTGGGAGTGGTGCAACCAGGACACAGAACTAAGAGTTTAACATTGTAGTGACACGCAGTGTTTTCAGTGACTGGCATTCCTGTGCTGTACACAGACTAATACCATTTAACTTTCCAAATTTTAGAGAGCTGCAGAAACCTCTAAGAAGTATTTCACAATGGGGCACCTCCATTGGGAATGACCACAGAAGAAGCGCTCCTCAAAGGCCATCAAAGAGAGGACTGCCCCAAACCACTGAGACAGAGCTGATTCATATTGCAACCCTTCTCTCCACTGAGGCAAAGCTGTGAAGACTGGGGCCACTGGCCTGAAAATTAAATGCACACACGTGGTGCAGGGGAACACCTTCACTCTATGGGACACCAGCTCAATACAACAGCCCACGTTCACCAGCAGAGTCAAAGCTCTGCTCACTGCCAATGCTCACTCCCAAACAGACCCTTGTCTCTGCAGCTCAGCTACGGGATGACAGCAGGCTGATGCCCCACAGGAGCCAGAGCTACCAAGATGAGCCCCTGCAGAGTCTACCCAGCACTAAGGAGCACCTAAAGCACAGCATACATGGCTACCCCATAGCACTGATCAACTGCTGAAAGGCACTGCAGTCATTCAGAGAACCTCCAGTCCTCTGGTTCCGTGACATTAAACAGTACAATGTGCGCGCTCCTCCAGATCACAGCTGCTGAGATGTATGGGCACGACTCACACCTATGGGTACCCATTTCCATATCCCAGCAACAGGACCATCCAACTTAATTCTGCATTCAGAGAGAATAATTTGCTTTATTAGTATCACATGCCTAAACCATAATTTTGCAGTATTTGGGGAGGGAAGGAGGGTAAGGCCAAACAGCTACTTGTCAAAAAACAGATTCAAATTCTTATTCAAACACGTAAGGACAAGACCCACTTGAATTCATCCCCTGCCACAGAAATTTCACTTGGTGAGCTGCCCTGCATAAATCTGCACATAACACGCTTTTCCAGCAGGCAATATTTTGTAAGGCTTAGCATCTGACAGATACAGGCCTTTCAAGGAAAACAGTATGAAACTGTCATGATTACTTGAGCAGACATCACTGACAAAAGCAAATTTGTGCCTGAACTGTTGCTGCAGAAATATTTCAGGCAGTATTTTTTCAAAGAGAATATAGATCTGGAGGGACATTGCCAAGGTTTTAAAGATCAAAATGTGTTACTTGCAGTGCTATAATTGGATGGAAACAGTCCTCCAGATCTGAAACATCAGGTTCAGTTTGGTTTTTAAATCAAACACCACATTTTCAGGATTTCTGTAGGACCTATACATCCCAGCGCCTGTTTCCCCCATAGGTAACAGTGAGCTCTGCTGACAGAGCCAATGAGACTGACAGGGGTAAACAAATCCCTTCTGACACGACAGTGTCACACAGTCAAAAACTGCAATTCACATGAGAAAAATCCAACCAACAGACTGCTTCAAATCTAACTCCACTGGAAATGCAGGGCTTGTTTTGAACTCCCATTTGCCAAATGAGGGGCAGACCAATTACTCACTCTTTTAAAGCAACACTATGGAAACACAAAGGCAGCACTCAGCCTTTGGCAGTATTTAAGATAAAGTAACCAGGAGGAACGGTGCTGTCTCCTCTCCAAGATATGAGCTCAGGCTCCAACTCAAGCAGAGAAGGTGCCCCACCCATCCACTGAACAGTGGCATGAGCCAGGCCACAGGTACAGCCCAAGTCCTCCTGCAGAGACCCACCACCTGGCAACTCCCTGTATCCCACCGTTCCCTTCTCCACTGTATACTCCAATGGCCATCCAAGGGCTCCCCTGCCCTATTTTGAGAGGGGCTGCTCCTATTTTGAGGAGGCGCAGAGGAGCCCCAAGACAGCTTTCCTCCTGCCAGTACCTTGCACTGCCACTACCCCAAACTGGGCCAGGCCTGTGGCTGGGACCAGGTTTGGTGCTGGCACCCATGATGCTTTCAGAGACATCAATGACATCTGACTCTTGCATCAAGGGCCCCCGAACCCTTCCTAACATCACCCCACAGTGAGTTTCTGGCTGTGGCAGAGGGACCCCCAGCCAGGGAAAAACCTTATGTGGTCTGTGTCAACTCAGAGATGATGTCCTGGCATCCATCGGCCTCCAGCTCCTGGCAGAAGCCGCTATCCCAGCTCACCTGCTGGGCAGCTGGCAATCCACAGCTGTCCCAAGTTTCATGGCTAAAGAGACACCTGCTGACCCTCAACCCACCAGCAGCACAGTCAGGACCTCCAGCATCCCTACAATGGACTCGCTCACAATTTTAATCAGTGAGGGAGGAAAAAAAGGAAAAGGAAAAAAAAAGAAAAACAAAAGGAAATAAAGATGCTCTCTGACTATTTTTAGTTCTGTACAGCCCCTCAGCACTAACATTAAAAATAGAAATAATGGAAAAAAAAAGACTGCAAAACTAAGAAAACATTGTTCTTTTAGCAAAATTTTGGAAAGTCAAAAACAATTGGTTCCTCTTTAAGAAAACACTTTTTTTTTTCCCCAAACCAAGATGAATGAACACATTTTAATTGATTTTTTAAAACTTGTTTGTTTCCCCACAATAATTTACCAAGACAGCTTTCCAAAGAAAATGCATGGATTTAATCCTTTAAAAGAGGTCTGACTGTCCTTTAACGGTCTTTTAATGACTGGGACTCATCTGCTGCAAGCACACCTTGCAATGCTGAACAAATGGAGAAAGCACAGCCTTCAAGCATGCATCAGTAAATGAGTGAGAACATCTCCATCAGAATTTCCAACACACTAATGATTTTAAATAGGAGCTTTTTGATGCAGATTCCTTTCATTCAGAATATCAATACCTACATTTTTGCAGATAAAATCTCTCCTGACTTGGCCATGGAGTTATTTAGACATTTCAGGCCATCACCTCTGCACTTTCAAGCCCAAGACTTATCTTCTTGTGCCCTATTCTTGTGCTTAATTTCCTGAGAAGGGTCCCAAGTAACTAGATGATATCTTCCTCCTCAGTTTTGGTCCACTTTGCAAATGATACTTACCCACAATATTGACTGGAACATGGCTCCAAGGACGTGCCTATGGAATTGTGGAAACAGGTGTAAATCCACACCAAACTTGTTAGCTCTTAGTGTCAGCAGTGGCTCCCATGCATGAACAGACCTGAGGCTTCATTGCAAACAAAGGTGTCCCTGCTTTCAAAGCCATGGCTAACTCCGTGTTTCCCCAGAGCAGGCACTTTCCTCTGCAGAAGGCACTCAAGGATCCCAGGGAGAAAGCTAGTCTTTGAATGCTGGAGTTATTTCAAGCTCCAGACTCACTACAACTACCAACAATTAACATCCTAAAGTAGTCATCTGCCCTGTCTGCTCCTAGAACATTTGGTACAACCAGCACATTATAAAAATTTTGCTGAGGGATACTGATTCATTTAACTGTAAATCGGTGAGAAAGTCATAATTAAAACGGGCCACCAACAAAGTGTGCAGTCAAATACCCAATTTTATATGCATATTCAAAAACACAACAGCTCAGTACATTTGATATGCTTTCTCTCTACTAAAATAACTAATCATGGCCAAGCAACACTGAAGTACATGCTTAACTTCAAAGCTGTGAGTAAATCTAATGGATTTATTCTCATCTCTAACCTGCATTTAGGGAGACATGAACACGAAGCATGTCAGAACCTGTGCAATCATTATGAGACCCAGATCCACATCCCAGATGTGCCAGCAAAGGCAACTTAAATTCAATTCTGGTCATGTTTTCAGTATCTGAATTTCCCCACACACATGGCAGTGCTGAGGGAACTGTCCCATCTCACCTCCTCCCATGCATCAGCTTTAGGGACTGTGCACTGCAAGCCAGCACAGTGCCCAGCACCCCCTGAAGCACGTTCCTAGATAGCTATAAAGCATTCAACTGCCTGGGCCAACATCTTGCAACTACACGGCATCCCACGCCTACTAATACCTCAAACTGCTTTGCAACCTTCATGGGTTTGCTATGTCTGTTGGTAAAGAACACAAAGCACTCACTGCTGAGACACACCAGACTTTTAGCAACAAATCCCAGCTCTTTAGCCTTGCCCAGAAATAGCAGACAGCAGCCATGGGCAGGGAGGTAAAAACGTAATAGTAATTCAAAAGCACAGAAGAAATTTGACCAACACGCATTCCAGATGAGTTAACATTGACATCTCCCTCCTGCACAGAAGTATTCCAGAGTAATGATTTCAGCCTTCTGCAAAGAACAAGAAACACTGACCAGCTCCTTTCTGCAGGAATATGCTTTCCTCCATCCTTCCTTGACTGTCTCCAAAAGGACTGGGAGCAATTCTTCCCTGCAGATCCTGTAATATATGCACCCAAAGTACGGTAGCAATCAAATAAAATTCCCCTGAAACTTAGCCAAATGACGGAATCTTTTAGATTGGAAAAGACCTTTGAAGTCGAAGTGTTAACCCAGCACTACCAAGTCCACCAGCAAACACTGTCCCCCAAGTGCCACATCTACATGGCTTTTAAGTACCTTCAGGGGTGGTGACTGGGCAGCCTGCTCCAATGCTTGACAACTCTTTCAGTGAAGGTCTTCCCAAAACCCAATCCAAACCTCCCCTGCCACACCTTGAGTCATTTCTCTTATCCTAGAGCTTGTTGCCTGGGAGAAGAGACCAACCCCCAGCTTGCTACAATCTCCTTTCAGACAGTTGTAGAAAGTGATAAGGTCCCTCCTGAGACTCCTTTTCTCCAGGCTAAACACCCCCAGCTCCCTCAGCTGTCCCTCACAAGACTTGTGTTCCAGTTCCTTTCATCAGCTTCACTATCTTTCTCTGGACATGCTCCAGCACCTCAATGACTTTCTTGTAGTGAAGGGCCCAGAACAGAATACAGGATTTGGTGTGCAGCCTCACCAGTGCTGAGACAGGGGCACAATCACTGCCCTGGTCCTGCTGGCCACACTATTGCTAATACAGGCCAGTGTGCTGCATGAATCTGATACACCTCAGCACACCACTGGCTTATCTTGAGATGGCAGTCAACCAACACCACCAGGGGCTTTTCATTACAGCATCTCATCTGCTTCCATGGAAGAAAGCTGTACCAGTCATGCCTCTTCCATTTTTGTCCTCAACCCGTTGCTGTAAAGATAAGATAACAGCACAAACCAGTTGTGACAAATGCTCCACTTCCCACAAGTTCGTCCCACTTGGATGGGGGATCTGGTTCTGAACATGAACAAAAATAATAGATTTAAAGGTCCTGCTGCCCTCTAGACCTCCAGTTTGCCCACATGTGTTTTAAATGTGTTTACCTTGGTCCACCTGAACAATTACACAAAACAAAATATGGCTGAAATAGTCCAAGCAGTATGTGACAGCTGAATCAAGAACAGTAGTCTCTTCCAAAGTGGTATAAACCTCTTCATGACCTGAAGGAGAAAACAAATCAGGTGATCCCAATAAACAGCTTATCTGCACAATGGGAGACACTTGTACATTTCACTTGCATTGTTCATGATCTCTGTACTCATCCATGTCCACATCCGAGTCAAAGAGGGAGTGTCCAGTGTAATCTGTGTCAGGGGTTTGGGAAATACTGTTCCCTTCCTCATCAAATGTTTCTGTCCTTGAATAAAAACTGAAGTCCTGCAAAGGGGAGTAAGTCTTGCTTGCTTCGCTGCTTTCCTCAGATTCATACAGAGTGTTGTCATCATCATGGTGCCATTCTGGCCAAAATTTCCTCCTTATTCTTTCACAATACATAGCAAGGTTAATCAGTTCACCTGCAACATAACACAGCACAATAGACTTCAGCAGACATATCCAGACAATAATGCTCTAACTCTAACCTAATGATGCAAAACCAAATTAGCTGTGTTTGGTAACAAACTGTGTAGTGCCTTTGCAAAGAGGTTTCAAAATTCCAAGATGCCATCAATCCTCTTAGCAGCTTTGTTTTTAACTTTAATGTAAATACATACAACAAGAAGGGTTACAAATGAATAAACACAAATGCATGTATACACAAATAGAAAAATAAGTATCCCAAATTCAACCTCTACAAAAAGAAATCAAGACAAGACACTAACAGGTCTTTGTAGCAGAACTTTTTGCTTAATTGCAAACACCTGGTTCCTAAAGACAGAATTTGATCTTCTAGATGGCACAGTATGCTTATTAAATACAGCGAATGTGGGGTTTTCACCACCAGATGGCAGCGTTGTCTGCAACATGAATTCACATTTAATATGGCCACTGGCTCACTCCTACTGCTCCCAGCCTTAGTATCTTATACCTTGTTTATAAATGCACGTATGCTTACAGAGTGAATCATTAAAAAACTCAAAGAGGAGAGAAAGCATATTAAAGAGGAGGTGTATGTAAAACCTGTATTCATGACAGCATAAGTAGGTTGATAGGTACAGATAATCAACCACTCTGCTTGAGTATTTCAATCTATTATTTTCTATTTATTTTCATTAGAGACAAACTAGTTCAACAAGCATAGTAATCCTTCTAGACAGCCATGAACCCTTCAGAATGTTACCTGTGATGCCTCAGACATCAAGGGAAAGAACTACATAGCCAATATTTATATCTTCATCTCAAGTGATCATTATCTGAGGAAAATAGTAAGTCTGTGCCACTTAACTGGCAGGTTTAGCAGAGCTCTCTTGCACACAGTATGTTTACAGGTCAGATTCATTCCTTTTACACTATTTTACATCCTTTTCCTCCTTAGCTCTTCCCATTTTTCATGCTGTGTAGTTTTACTATGAAAAGGGATGCAAAGATACTTTAACATCTATATCACCCCACTAAAAAAACCAAACCAAAAAACAACTCTCTGTGGAGAGGAGGGGTAGGTAGGTTGGTTTCCAATTCATGCAAAAGCAAAGTGACTCCAAATCCAAGCCAGATTTCTTCCTTATCTGGAATCTTAAAGAACAGCAAAGGCTGGAATTTCAGTGAGACAATGGCACTTGCAGTTCTACTATCAAGGAGAGTACTCAGTCCAGCAGAATTTGGCTAATGGCTATTCTTGTGTTCTCTCATACTTTACCAAGCATTCACTACTTAGAGGCTTTAAGGCTTTGCCACATTAACAAGGAAAAGATCAAGTACAGAAATAAAAACAATTACTGTGTAGAACATTAAAGAGAAAACAAAGAATTTTAAGAGAAAACAACATTGCAGGATACAAATGCTACATCAAAGGCAGGAACAGTCTGCAGAAGTACTGCGGTCTTCAAAATGTCCTTCCAAGATACTCCAAGTTTAAGCATGGAAAATACCACCAAGAGCTTTTAATCAGAGATCACTCAAGTTTTCTTACCTTTGATTAGTCTCTCTGGTCGAGTCCCTGGTAATGTCCACATTGCCTGTGCCAGATGTCCAAAGACAGTGGCATCAACAGTGGAAACAGTTGATCCCATAATGTACTTCTTGTCACCTGTAAATACAACAGCAAATATTTATTGACTGGATGTTACTTCTCCCAAATTAAAAAAAAAAAATTACAGTTCCACATTTAGCATATTTATTTTACTGTAATAATTTCAGTGAAAAGGTTCACTTGTCAAAAGACAGGTATTCCAAAGCTGTTTCTACAGTTCAGCAGGTGAAATCTATTAGTGCAGCTTCCCCTAAGCTCAAGACTTCTATAACCAGGCCCATTACAGAGCCACCACTGGCCAAGGAACCTCCTCACAGCTGGCAGCACTCACACACTGTACTCGTTCTGCTGCATTTAAAATCTGCTCTGCAGCTACAAAATGCCTGAAAACACCACTACTGCCTTGGTGCAAACCCCAAACTGCTGAACCACAATCTAAAATCATGAACCTGCTGAAAGAAGCTGGTCACCCTTTACCTCTCATCCATGCAGATCCAGGTTCAATTTACTCATCCCATCAGCTGGAAAAAGAAAAGTCACACCCAAAGCTTTCCTCTCACCCTATTTGTTCAGGCTGAAACAGATGCAGCAGTCAGACCAGCAGCAACTGCTCAGAAATAACCTGTATCTCCCAGAAGAGGACAAAGAGACAGGCAGGAGCAGACAGGTCCTCTCACACACCCGCACTGCAGTGCCCTCACCCCCACTGACCCCTGACAGGTAGAGATCAAACAGAGGCATGTTGGGCATGCAGGCACTAAGTGAAACAGCAGCCCTTTGGGACTGGCCTGGTGCAGTGGAGGGACATGTCTGCTCCTCACAGCAGCTCTGCTTACCTCTCTGGGCACCCCAATGTCGTGATGGTCCTAAATGGTCACCACAGCACAAACAGAGGGGTAACTAACTAAGACAGGGAAGAAAATAACATGTTTCAAAGCCACTGTTTGCAACAAAACATCCACTGTATACTTGATTTCCCATCACAGGCAGGAGACCTGGAACAAAGACTGCACACAGTGAAACATGAAGTATTGCAGAGGTCAGGTTAGCTGGTTGCACTGTTCCTGCTTCACCCCAAAGTGCTATAAGCTCTGTGAAATGTGGTACCTAATTGAATCCTCAAAATCCAGTTATACCATCTCCCCAGGACATTCTTCCGAGCTGCCTGTAATTCAGCAGGTTATTCAATGTTAGGTTTATTGCACAAGTCTAGAGGAACTGTCCAGTGTAAAATGCATCAAATTCCAGTGTACAGTACAAGGAATGCTGCCAATCCCCTGCACAAGAGCAGAGCAAAACAGTGCTCAGGAATAGCCAGTAACAATAACCTTCTCTGGCCTGTCAGATGTCATTTGAATATGCAGTTATCTCTCACCAGCTCTTCCACAGTTCCATCAATTTATTGTTTGAAAACTCTGTACAGGGTAAATGTTTAGTCTTTTTGGTATTTATCTGACACCCAAGCACTCATCAATCTCAAACACAGTTCAAAAATTCATCCCTAAACCACAGTTACATGCCAGCACCAGGAATTTAGTACCATACAACTGGGTCTTGAGATTCAATCCATAGGGATGCTGGGAAGAAACACTGTTTCCATCTTGCTACAATTAAAGCAAGCTCTGAGTTAGGGCTAAACCATCCCACCCTCTGGTTCCCCAGGCACAACACCCCACCCTTCAGGTGCATGGAAACAAAGGGCAAAAGGAGAAAATAAAACTGTAGGATCATAAAACTCCAAATTTGGTTTTAAGTCATGCTGCACCACAAAATACACCATCTGTGCACATTTTCTCCCACCATTTCCAATCTGTTCTCAAAATTTCCAGTGCAACTTTTGTCCAGAAGACTTTCTGATAGACCAGATATCTCTGTGTCTGTTTTTAGCCCAGATTACAGTGTCTGTCACATCCAGGCTGCCTCAGCAGTGATCATCTCAAACACCTCTCTGCATCCCCTGGCTAATCCAACAGAAATGACATCACCTGGTCACACTGGACTTGGACCAACTTTGTACTGCCCAGGAATTTGAGGGTACACAACTCCACTGTTTGCAAATGCATGCACCAGAGGATTCAAAAGCAGCTACTTCAAGAGTGAGTCAAGAAATCCCCGCAAGAAGCAGGTTTGTGGGACACAAGGCTGCACCCCTCCACAGAGGCAGGTACAGCACCTGCAGTCTGCTACAGGGCACTTAACTAACTTTAGAGGCTCAGATCCAGCTTAGTCCAACCTCTGAGTTTTCAGCTCTGAGCACCCCTGCCCCTCTCAAAGCATCAAATGCATTTCAAAATCCACTTCAGGAAGCTGCTGGCCTGCAACTCCCTGCTCAAAATCCCATCTACCAAAGAGCTGAGAGGCAGACAGCTGAGATGGCACCAACAGATTTACAGTCATTCACTTGCCTCTTCTAAACAATTACCAAAATGTGTATTTTTATACATTGCTAATTCATGTGCTCATTCCCCACACCTTCTTACACTATCACCAGACAGTAGGAAACTGCTACAATACAAGGAAATTACATTTGTGGTTTAAAGACTGCAGGACAGAGAAAGGTGATACCAATGGGATGGGTTGATCCCCTACAGTGGGATTAGTTCCAATTTCCATGTTTATAAGATCTGGAGGAGTCTGTCAAGGAAATGGGTATAAGGGAGAAAGAAAAATTATTCTCAAAAATAAAAATAAAATAAAAATAAAATAAAAATAAAAAAGCACCAAAGATATGATTGGGAATGTCAAAGTTAACATCATAAGAACTGGCAGCTGCAAAGTTATCATTCTCTGGAAGCAGCTCTTAGAATCAAAAGTTATTCTTGTTCCCATGTGAATGGTCCCTGTTAAAAAAAGGGGAGCATTAATCTGATTTTCTTGACAGCTACAGTTTGGTATGTGCAGCGATTCTGCACCACAGGCATCATTTTTAAGCTCTTAAGATAATAGCCAAAATCCCAACTACTTTCTCTTCTGGGAAAACACTTGGATACATATATATGGAGGGAAATCTCACAAAGACTGTGCAGGCAGTAAGCTGACTGACCGCATTCTCCTTCCCCCTTAGAAACAGGGGAGCCTCTAGCTAGGCTCGAAGTCCTCATCCCACCTTCTGTCCCCATTCCAGGATACTACCTGGAGGCCACACTTAGTAGATCCAATCATAAACAGATGGCTGGAGAAAACATGAGCATACTGATGTTAATGAAAATTAAGGCAATTGCAGAAAAGTAGACAAATTCACCAATAATGGGGAATTATAAAAGGGAAAATATAATGATTCATGTGACTGCACACTGACTAATCTGACATCCATTTCAAAGGGGAAGATGAAAAAAATGTACAATATTCAGCTGGTAACGTAATAAAATAACAGGAATACAGAAAATGCCCATCAAGGCTTTTTGAAGTACATGAGCACATTCTCAACAACAATTTGAATTAAGAAGAAAAACTCTGCTGGTAACATAAGAATAGTACAATTAAAATTTTGTTATAGTGAAGAAGTGCTTGAGGATTTCCAGTGCTTTTTCCACAAAAGCCAGAGACTGATTACAGCATTTACCTTCACAGGGAGATGACCCAAGCTACCCAGGAAGAGAGAAGTAGGAAGAGCATCTGTCTGCAAGCTAGAATCAAACTCTCATTTGAAACAAGTCCAATTTTGAACACATTCAGACAGTGACTAACATCTGTCAGCAAAACGTGGTGGCACCTCCACCTGCTGAAATCTCGTAATTAGAACTGGATGGCTTTTAGAAAGCCATCCCCCAAGCCAGCAAAATGGCACAGGCCTCAAGACAGCAGTCAAGCAGTCTGATCCACAGAGATCTGTCTAGAAGATTAAATGATTCCTTTGAACTTGAAATCTTACAAATCTGAGTGCCAGTACACACTCAGGAGAAATAAGCAAATCAAGATACTTTTACAGGTACTCAGGTACACATTTTAATTTTCTCTTGAAGGTTCTCTCTGCTCTTGGCGGACAGAGATGACTTTAGCAGACGTATCCACTGCCACTTCTTTCAGCCTGACAAAGTTGTCTAGCCAGAACCAGGGGACTTTGCTGAGCTACTAAGTCATAGACTGAACTTGCTCCAGCTCCTGTCCCAACCCCACTCCTTGTGATGAGCATGGAGCCACACAGTGCCAATCTCAAAATTACAGCATTGGTAGGCCCACAGAGGAGAACATTTAGAGCTGGCCACAGCTCTGAAGCAGGCATGACCAGATCTCCTCTTCTAAAATGAATTACTCCCTCCCTTCTTCCCTCTCAAAGAAAAGGGACCTCTTAATCTCCAAACAACAGATTTTCTCTGAAGAGGCACTAGAATAGATAATTGCTTCTATTAATACATAAAATGCAGCATAAAAAAGTGCTGTCAAAAGAGGAGCTGTCAACAAATCTTCCCCTTTCCCATTGTGTCCATGCATCTCATGGGTTTTTTCCCACCTTGGTCAACAACTCAACAGGTTTTAGAAAACGAAGTTACAGAAAACTCTATATCTGGGTCCACTGCAAATACCTTCCTTTCCAAAACACCTTGCAAGTCCAGAAGCATGTTTCTTCCTTCCCTTTCTCAGAAGCACTCAGCTTCTGCCTTCTGGCTCTCCCCAGCTTGTTCCTTTCACCCACTCCACACTTGTCTCTTCAGAGCATGTGCAGTGTGTCCCACCTCTGGAGCACAGGGCAGGGAGGCATCCTCCTGTCCTCCACTCAGCCACCTCTTTACAGCAATTGTTACAGGGAACATGCAGGTACCATCTCTCTTGGCTTCTCTCTTGGTTTCTCACACAGAGAGACATAAGCTTAAGGAAAAGTGACAACCTGCACCAAGGCAATTCCTCCAAAAGCAAGTTTTACACAGATGCACAATATGTTTAGCTCTCGGTGGAGCAGAAGGCAAGAAGCACAGTGCAAAACAGTTCCAGTGCATATTTCAGCCTGAGCCACGGAACAGAAATTCATGTAATTCTAGCTAAGTGAGGTCAACCTTAAGACTAATTGTATGGGATCCACCCAAGATAACCAATAATCTTGAATGCACCTATTTTGACAGCACAGAACCATCTCCTACTGGGAGCTTTGAATAGAGCTGCTGACACCAGCTCAACACGACAAAGTTCAGCTCATCAAAATAACATCTGCAAAGGGTTTTCAAATGGCAGCCTCATAACGATCTGTCAAACAGACACAAATAAAAAACAGGAAAGGAAATACACCAGGAAACAAAAAATGAGACGCACACACCCCAGCCCCCAAAAAAGGTTTAAATAAGAGGTTTCATTTGCAGAACTAAACACTACATTTTCCTAATTTCCTGTCGCTAAATGCTCTTCCAAAACACCAGGCCACGTTTTGCTCCTCTACATACACAAACTCTGTGCCCAGAGAAGGAATCCTCGTATGCCTCTACACACACAATTTGGCAGCAAACAGTGGGAAAAGAAACAGTGTCTTTGCCAGAGCAAGAAAGGCACTAAATGACAGCTTCTAGCTTTTGCCAAAATGAGTTTATTTGCGTGTGATCAAGCTGTCAGGAAGCACTGGAGGTCAATTCCACCCTGTGGAGCGAGAAGCTGTGAAGAGAGCACCGTAACTCGCTGTACCTTACCCAGGAGGCCTGCCAGAGTCCGCATGTCCTTCTCCATCAGCGTGTACATCTCCTCCTCCGAGAAGCGCCCAATGCCATGGCCGTACATTTCCCGCTTCACGATTCCTTTGGTCAGATGGCAAAAGATCCACTTCAGCAAGTCGCTGAAGGGGCCAAAAAGCGAAACCATCTTTTGAGTCTCATGAAGATTTTCCACCCATTGGCAATAAGCTAAAGTCCTAGAAGGATGCAGAAAGACGTTATAGCAGTGTAATCCCCAGTGAGCCCAACACCACCCTGCAGAGGCGTGCACAGAGGTCAGGCAGGTGAGTGCTCACTGCCCTGATGGAGAGGTAGCTTCCCTAAACAGCAGACTCCGAGGCAACTCAGAGTGCCAGCAGAGCAAACCCATTTTACAGTACTTAGGCAGACTGCCCGGTGCTTATTCTCTCATTAAATCATGACTCACTCCAGGAGAAAACAAGATTCCTGTTGAAATATAAAGTAAAAGCTGCAGAATTCTGCTAAACTTGTGTAACAAAACGCAGTGCCAAACAGCTTTATTAGCTAAAGATGACTCATTGCACAGACCTGGGAAAGACAACAACAAAACAGCCCCCCAAAAATCAATCTTTCCCACCAACCTTTCTCATTTCTATATTGCTCACACTTAGGCAAGCAGTAACTGTGCTCCAACATAAATACTGAAGCAGTAATTTTTCAGAAGATTTCACTTCTCCTCGGAAATTAAGAATAACACGATCTTTAAAAAGTAAAATATAAAAAAGAGGTAGTGGTCATTAGGTTGGCTTTCTCATGTACAGTTTCCTCTCTTCAAAACGTTGATTTCATGAGACATTTCTAAAGGACACTGTTGCCTTCCATGTTTTATTGAATGGCAAACATTATTTTATAAAGTCTTATTATAAAAATCTGTTTCACCAGCTTAAAGTTTTGTTTCCCACATGAGTTTTTGTTCTTTATCAATGTTATAGGCAAACATATCTTGATTTGTTGCTCCAGAAACTTAAGGAAAAGCAACATTAACTTTTTTAATATCCAGCATCTTCAGAAATTACAAATAAACCACAAAGACCATCTATATGAACTTTTGTCACCCAATTCAAGGGTTGATGGAAAAACAACTAAAGACATCAGAGTAGACAAGAAAAACGCAGGAAGCCTACAGGGACTCAGAAACACTGGGAATTGATACACATATTCAAATCCAAGCCATTCCAAGGCTTCATTGTTTAAGTTTGGAATATTACTTCAGTTTTATCATTGTACATATTTCCAGCTCCACATCATTTCCTTAGTGCTTAGTCCTTAACCTAATTCAAGAAAGGAAAGGAAAAAAAAAAGCCATTATCTCCTGGAGAACTCCTGTGAGTTTTGATAACATACATTTTATCAAACTCACGTTGACTACTGCAGTTCAATGCCTTCTGCTCTGTTTTCACTGAAGTCAGCAACAGTGAGGTGTGAACAGGTTTTTGCTGCAAACGTATAAACAGGGAAGAACAAAAACACACCTGCTCTGCTTCTGATGGCTTTGACCCTCCACAGATTACTCCACAACCTCCAGCAGTGTATAATTATAACAAAAGCATCCTGCTGACATTTCACATGTTTCAACACTACTTTTAGAATGGGGTGCTCTGCATGGTCCTGGTTTTTCAAACTTGATGGATAAACTCAAGTCATTGAGCAGATTACAGCAATGCAAAGCTTGAATCAGAGACAGATTTAGCAGCAGCACCAGCAATACAGGAGGAATGTGAAGCCAACAAATGCAGCAGCAAAGAGCTACTGAAATTCCTAAAGCACTGACTTTGTCTGGAAGATGTGGTGTGAGACAGTTCCAGGAACAAAGGTAAAACAGGATTTAAGACAAATGGAAACAAGGCTGCCCTGAAGGTGTAAGGGCACTCTATAGAGCAGAATGTTGCAGCAGTCATGTTTCAGTGGCCTGGCAAAGGACAAGGTCTCTTCAGCAGGTACAGCTCTGAATAGGAAAAACTCCTGACATGAACACTAGGAAATAATTAAAATACTATGACTTGGGTTGGAAGGGACCTTAAAAATCATCTATTTCCAACTAGATGTCCACTGCAGGGACACTTACTCCATGGGCAGGGATATTACCCGTTAATCTAAATATCAGGTTTTTTTAATCACCATTAATCAGGCTGCTCCGAGTCCCATCCTGGCCCAGTCCCAGGCTGGCCTTGAGCACTTCCAGGGATAGGGCATCCACAATTTTCTAGGCAACCTGTGCCTCACCACCCTTCGAGTAAAGAACTTCTTCCTAACATCTAATTTACATTTCTCCTCTTTTGGTTTAAAACTGATTCCCTTGTCCTATCACTATCTACCCATGTAAAAAGTCACTCTCCCTCTTTTTTTAAGCCCCATTTAAGTACTGGAAGGACACAACAAGGTCTCCCTGAAGCCCTCTGCTCTCGATGCTTAACAACCTCAGCTCTCAGCCTGTCTTCACAGGAGAGGTGCTCCAGTCCTCTGATCATCTTTGTGGCTTTGTCTGGACCTGCTTAACAGGTCCAGATCTTCCTTACGCCGGGAACTCAGTTGAGCTGGAAAACAGGTGGCATCTCACAAACACAGAATAGAAGGGAAAATCACCTCCTTTGACTTCTCTTGATGCAGCCCAGCATGCTACCTCACACTGTTGCCTCATGTCCGGTTTTTTCATCCACCAGAGCCCCCAAGTCCTTCTCCACAGTACTGCTCTGAATGAGTTCTTCTCCTGATCTGTAAATTATTATTATTATTTGAATAAGCTAAGAAGAACTTGACCTCTGAAAGCACTGCTCTGTCTTGCTGCAAAGACCCTCCTCCCCCAGGATGGACCTGACCTGTTTCATCTGGCAACTCTGCAATACAATTTAGTTCCTTTAGGACAGCAGGCCTGGCCTGGAGAAGAGCAACAAGAAGGCAAAACAAAACAGAAAAAGAACACAGGAACTCCACTGCAGCAACCCAGTTGCACAAAATCAAACCTGGCCCTATGGACTTGCCATCATTATTTCTCACTCCAACCACACCAGTGAGCTGGCATCACATCAAGAGTGATCAACCATGCCCAAAATTATTTTAATTTCATAAAACAGAATGAACAAGGTTTCCCACAAAGCTAATTGGCCCATACTTTAATGTAAAAATACATTTCCCCAGAGCTCACTTTCTTGTCCTGGGAGAGAAGGTCTGTGGGTCTGGAATAGGCAGAAATCAGATCAGGCTTAATGACCAGGACAGCAATGAAGAACTACACAGGATTTAAGTAATCCTGCTTAGGCTAAACTGTCAAGCACAAATCTTAAGACATCTGCTTGTCCCTCTGAATGAGCAGAACTGTTAACATGTCCCAAATGTCAAATTTACATGGGAACTGAAGGCAGCTAAACAGACAGTCACAGGTTACTTCCAAAATGTTACAGTTCTGAGTAGACAAAACAAGGAAAAAAGTATTCTGTGATTGAGGGAGAGATAAAAACACTTTTAAAACCGGCTTTACAAGCACATTGTTGAAGTTATTCTATTCAAGGGTTCATTAATTAGTGTTTTCTACTCTTCTCAAATTTTAATTCCACCTATCACTCCTCTATTCATACTACATTAATGGAGTATTATCAATATTACAAAAGGTTAGGAAATGCCAGAATTCAGTAGTCTACATAATCTACTTCACTACAGCACAACTATACATTTTACACCAGAGTAAATATTTATGGGATGACATAATTGTTTTAAATACTGGACTGAACGGAGCATTTTGGGAAACATTACCATTTGCATTTGTGTTAGCACATCTGTACAAATCTTAGAGTATAAATAAAACAATAATGCACTAAAGAGCAATGCTGTAGGGGTGAAGTAAATCCGAAGTCTAAATGTGACAGCAGCTTTGGCCTCAATACATAAATCAGGCGAGGAGATGAAGAAAGTGACTCATCAACAGCAGCTTGCCTGATTATCCCAAAACTGTCTGAACCTCAAGACAAGGGGAAGGCATTCACAAGAATGTGAACAGGATGTTATTCTCCTATCTGAACCTGTGCAGACTAGAATTTCTTGATATACAAAAGGATTGTAGAGACATATTCATTCCACAATCAGCTGTAGAAACCCCACCCGCTGTGCAACTTCTCAGAGCAACTGGCTTTTAAGCCACAAGTGGCATTCAAGCCTCATCACTGTCAGCAGTAGGAGAGACGCTACTCTTAAAATTGGCTTGATGTATTCAAAAATATTTACACTATAGAAATATTTTTATGTTTAACACGTGGCAAGTCTGAATACTGACCAAAGTCAGATTCATCCGTATTCTCATATCATGCTCTTCCTGTACTTCAACCATTCACCACATATGATGCATGCTTCTTGAAAGACAAAGCAAGAAACAAGTCAAATATATTTGCAAGTGTATATATACATACACACACATTTATAAATCACACATGTATTTATAAATCACTACAGTTGTGTTTGACAATACAGCTCAACCAATCTAACAGGTTAGTCTGCTTAAGCCGAATATTCAAGGCTTTATGTTCTCACTAAGTACATTAGTGTCACAGACCTAAGATCCATCTCCTGAGATCAAAGTGACAGAAAGCATCTCACAGTGACTGCTAGCCCTACAGGCACCAGGACCTGCCTGGCCTGAATCCCAGCAGAATTGTCGAGCCCAGCATGCCAGTTCCAGAAGGGAGTGAGAATCAGACCTCTCTTAACCAGAGGTCCGATCCCACAAATGTGCAGCAGTTACACCAAAAACCCAACGCACTCCCCAAGAGTGGCTGTGAGTGCCCCACTGGTTTCTGGGGGCCCACGGGTCACTGCAGGCAGTGGAGCTGACTCAGAGCAAGTGTACAGAAGATGACAGAGGTCTGCATTGCATCCAAGACCTGGGGTGAGAGTCACAAAATTATTCCACTTCCATCTCTTCACTACTGGCTCGCCTCAACACCCATTCAGCTTAGAGGACTATTTTTTCTTCTGCCAGCTAAACACAGCAAAAGCCTAATGGCTTACTGCATTCTCCAGGGAATGGAGCTCCAGCACCAGCTCCAAATCAGTCTTGTGCATCTCAGAGATACGGTGTAACCCCAGCATAGAAACAGGTATGCTTACTTGTCTTTCTGCCTGAGCCCCGCCAGGTGCCACAGCCTGGGGCAGAGAGAAGGTGTCCAGACGAGGAGGTTCTAACAGCCCCACACTGCTCTCAACTCCAGCCAGAGCAGCCACTTCCACATGTAAGAGGCACTAACTGCTGAAGATGAGCCACTGCCTTGGCAAAACAAAACATTTCTGGAGGAAATGCTGAGCTTCACCTAGGGACAGCACACCACAGGATGTACTTTTCTTCTTTGTCCAATAAATGTACTACAGCATTACTTATTTATGATGAAGCTAGTTCGCGTGCTGCTGGCAACAAAACAGTAGGAATCACATGACATATCACTGCTTTGGAGGCTTGGCTTTATATACCTTATTTTTCAGAAAGGCAACCACTGTTTCAAATTCCTCACCATGGGACACGAGGACACCAAAAAAACCCTAAGCTTCTCGTGGGAAGGTTCAGGGACAGATGTGAAGGGACCCTACAACCACAGATGCAATGCTGTCAAGGAGAAATATGGTCCTACACAGTGAAAGCCTGATTTTACTTTGGTGTAAGCACAGGATGGTCAAAGTTGTTCTCCAGAAAAAACAGCAGTGCAAGTGCAACACCTCATGGCTCAGGCTTTGCCTGCTACAAGGAATCTGCAAGGTATAACCATGCCAACATATCAAGCCTCTGGTACAGCCAGAGGGACATAGAGTAAGACTCTGAGTTGGACTTTTGACTGCACTGCAGCAAAGATACATGCCTTGGAGGAACTCAGCTGTGTGACTACACAGGAAAGGAAACAGGGATACACTGCCAGGCATGCACATCTCTGCTCTTGATGTAACTTTGCCCGCCTGTTTTAAAGCCCCCTCTCTGGGCCAGTGCCTAAATTTGCAATACCTGTCTCCCACACTTGCCTGTGTCACGTCCAGCAGTGCCCAGTCAGCTCCAGGGGAGCCTGGATGGACGGACAACAGCTTTACAGAGGATAGCACTTTGTAATTGAGACATAACAGCAGTATAAGCCTGCCATCAGCAATGATACATTTAACGCAGTTAAATCTATGAACCATGAAACAACAGACACTAAGGCAAGGAGATGAAGCATTAGGGGACTAAAAGGCTTCATCCTCCCTTTGGCAGCTGTAATAGCTGAGGCAGGAAAAATGAACCAAAAAAAAGTTAATTTACAGGCTGCCTGTATCATGTTTGGGAGGCTATGACACTGCAGATGGGTATAATTGGTGAAGGCCACACTTCTTGGAAGGCATAGATTTAATTTTTAAACCAAATCACTTCAATCTGCTAATTACTGAGTGCTAAAATTGTTCACAGGAGACACTAAAAATTATTTGAAGAACTATATGTGCATGTATTGCTGCTGATCTTCAATCAAAAGGTGAAAGAAAAAGCAGCTAAATGCATTCAATTTAAAATTCACACATTGTTTTGAAGAAAAAACGTGCAACATAAATGTAAAACTTAGTGTAGCAAGGACTTCAATGCATACTAGAAAGTAAACTATTGGGATAAAGCCTTGTGCCTGCTAAGGCAGCAAATGCAGCATCCAAGATGCATGTCTGACCTGCTGTCTCTATGCCCAAACTGGAAAGGGCACCTAAAAAGGACTAAAACGTAAAGCACCAAGGAAAATATAAGTACTATTTTCAAAGGTATCAGTAAAATGCATAAAGTACCAGAAAGGTTCTATTTCTATTTTCCATTCATACACACACTTCGGCTTCTCAGGATACTGTGGCTAATACTGTACACTACCAACTGGCAGTGTTGTCAACAATACATATCAACAGGAGTACCCTGTGTTACAGAAAAGGCAATGATCTCTACTACAATCACTCACACGTAATTAAAATCAGCAAAAGTAAGAAAATAATATTCTGGATTCACCACAAACACTGGGTTCACTCCTCTACACTCCCCAGACCACATATATTCAGCCACCTTGATCTTTTGGTCTTTATTAAGAAAGCTGCTCCTATTCAGAAGTCATGTTGAACAGAGGAGCATCCCACTGCTGCTCCCTTCTACAAAGCTGCAGTCAAAGGGCCTGACTTTAACTTGCTTACACAGGACAACTTTTCAAGGGAATTATCCCTGCCTCATGCCACTGTACACATAAAGGAGCAGCCATTTCCTAGAATGAAGAGAGCTGTGAAGCTAATAATTGGGTGCCCAAGATTTCTGCAAGAGATAAGAAGCATTCATGTCCCATGAGGCCCGAGCTCAGGGACACATCTGACAGCACAAGAACAGCCAGCTCTGCCATGCAAGCTTACCAGTACAGGTGCTCCTCCACCATTTTGGTCACAGCTCTGGAAACAGCTCTTTCATGGGGACCAAGGTGTTTATTTAAATTCACTCCAAGTTTCTCTTCCAAAAAGTCAATAATGAACTCGGTGCCAGATACTTTCTTGTGATTGTATTCAATCCAAGGCATTTTCCCTTGAGGGGAAAGTTTTCCATCAAAATAGTTCTAAGGAAAAAAAAAATCAAATAAACAAACAAATACACAGACAAAAAAAACCCTTTGGGTTCTGCTCCAATGAGAATACATATTTTTAAATAATTTTCTGTGTTTCTAAAGAAACAAATCCACAAATCCAACAAATGTTTGTTTTTTTTTTTTAATTAACCCTCTAGAGTAGCAGAGGCTATTCAATCAGAGCAGCAGCTTTACCCTACATGACAATTCAGGAAAAATTATTTCCAGGCCCTGCAAGGTGTTCCATGCTTTTATGCTGAATGCCATGTGATATTATATTATTTATTATTTAAATACCTGGGTTAGTTAAGGTTTGGAGATGCTCAGATCTCACAGAAGATTGGACCCATTATTCTAAACAAGTTTTAAATCACAGGACTCACAACTAAATTCAGTTCCTGCCCACATCTGCACTTTTCATGTTAAAAGTACCATAAAAAAAAAAATTACTATCCAACTCAGACGGCTGCATAAAGACAAAACACACACAATCACAAGTGTACATGAAAGGCGTATCATTCCCTCCTGAGCAGAAGGGAGATGCTTTCAGCAACTTCAAAACTTACAAATCTCAGACATTTACACACGTACTTGTTACAACTGGGTCTCCCAAGAGGCTAGCACAGTAGAGCACAGCTGAATACTGCTGTACCTGCTCAGCACAGCACTCACACAGAAGCAGCAATGTGTTTTTTCCATGACAAGGCACAACACGGAGATTAAAGAATTTCCATCTCATGTAACAAGCAACTGCTGGCTACCAAAACATGATCAGACATTTGTCTTCAATTCTCTTAGTCCTGAAGACAGAGACACAGGGCATAACCTTTTTCCTATCTTGTGATTCCCATCCCCACATCCTGTTATTTAGTGAATGAAAACTCCTAGCACAGAAAGCTGAGCAGTAAAGGCTCTGCATCCAATCTCTGGCAGTCACCTCAAGCATTTCAGGACCTAGCTCCTAATTGCTGGAGGTTTAAGGTTTGTAGATCTGGATTGATCTGTTTGGGTCCCAAGTATTTACCTTTCCTGAATCCACTTAAGATTGATTAAGGTGCTCTGGCAGCAAGAAGCATAAACCAGAACACAACTCCCGCTCAGTCTGAGAGTGCCAGCATCCTGCCACTGCAAATGTAGATGTGCAATGCACTAGGATCACGCAGCCATGAAAACAAATGGGTAACACTTCTGGGAAACAATGCCTTCTGGCTGTAGCCTCTTCCAGCGTTTGTGCCCAAACAAACAACATGGCAGGGACACTGGATGATATCATGTCTCACCCACCACACCCCTGCATGGGTGAATAAAGCACCTGAATCCCTCCCACCCGCTTGTGTGGGTGACACGGGGGCCATTCCATGGCACAAGCTCTAAAACCACTCAATGTTTGAAACTGAAAGGGGAGCACTGCCCTGTCCTTCCACCATCCAAGACCCTTCCTTCATCAAAAATGGTCGTTCAGCACTTAAACTGACTGATACATTTCCATAATTTTTCATTATAACTTTACTCCAGAAGCACAAGGTTTTCCTGGAACTACACACCATGTTTAGAAGATCCTTAGCATTACTGGTTTAATCTTTATTAAGCCCTTCCATTAAGATACTTCCCTTCTTGCGCACAAACACTGGTGGTTTGCAGAAGCTGGACTTGAAGATGTGTTTATTACATCTTGCAATTACTGCAGTCCATACCATAACCCAGAAAAAAAACAAGTTGTTATTACTCAGCTGCACATTTCTTCAAGCACAGGTATCTAATACATATAAATACATTGCCTAAAAAGATTTTCATTACATACTGTTTATCAAACAAAATAGGAAATATCTTTCAGTGACCTGAGAAAACCTTCGTCTCTTGAGAAATCTGTTATACTGTTCTTGTATCCACTGTTCTCAAAAAGACATTTTTATGCTTGAAAACTCTGTATCCTTATGGCTGATACTAATTGCTATCAAATATTTATGTATTTTCCACTTAAAAATTGTTCCAGCTGCTAAGCAGGGAAAAGCTATGGTAGCATTAAAAACCAAAAGCAAACCAAAAGAATATCCCTTTTCATTCACAGTACATTAAGTGCCAGTAGAGCAACAACAATAGCTCTACTGAACCTCATTTACAAGGAATTTATAAAAAGAAGGAAATAAGGTATTTCTAGGGTAATTTTATAGTACTATGCAGAAGAAATCAGATTTCACATTTTCAATTACTCCTGTTTATGATTTTACGTTCACTCACATCTTTTCCTAAGGAGGCTGCCATTTCCACAGACCTGGCATGAAAACAGCACATTCCCACTGTGCTAATTATTTATCAGGTTACATAAAGGCTCAGCTCCTCATATTCTTGATTTGAGGCAATCAAGGAATACCCAAAAGATCCTGGTGAGCACACAAATGGGGCTCTTTCAAAGCAAGCTTTACCAAGAAAAGCATCAAATGTTTTGAAAACCCAATAGGGATTATAACAGCCCAGCTGGGGTGGGGCTGCCCAAATAATTTTTCATGGAAACTCTCACATAGAGAGGCAGATTCAAGAAAACACAAGCACATGACAACAGCACATGTGTTGGGAGAAATTCAGGTGAGAGTAAGGTAGGAATACGTCACTCTACTCCAACCCTCATGTGCCATTAAAGCAGGTTGTGTAACACAAAGCACAATACTCAACAGTCTAATGCACTACAATAAACACAAGGAATCAAAAGTGTAAAAGCGGTCTGAGCATCGCACTGTCTTCTCTTCACTCCATTTCATAACCCTCCCCTTGAAGCAGTCCTTCCTCAGCAAGGTGATGACCACAGCAGGTCTCCTGGGATGAGCACCAGCGGCCACCTCCAGTGCTTCTCCATCATGGCCCCTGACAGTGTGCAGGGAAGCAAGATGTATCCTTCTGAATCCTCCCTACACACCCACCCTGCTGCCTGCCAGGCAGCCACCGGCTGCCTCTGATACATACAGCATGCTAAGGGTAACACAGTCATGAAGGAACAAAATGAAAGCCTACAAGCAGAGTACAAGAAACCATAGCCAGGAACAGTTCCCCCTTCAGTTCCCCTCTCACTCAATCCCACAGCAGCATCCATACTTTCCTCCACCTGCCAAAGTCCAATGCAGCACCATACTCATAACAAAAGGAGAGAAACAACATCTGCTTCTTCCAGAAAAAAAAGAGCTATGTACTCAGCTCATAAGCTCACCTCCACCAAACTTACCTCTAAAAGCCTTCAGAGGGTCAGTAACCCCACAAATACCTTAAACCTATGTAAGCCAGCATGGCTAAAAGCACCAACCTGGTGCTCCCAGCACCCATTCCTGCTCCTCCAAAATGGCATACAGAGCATGTGGGGAACCAAGCTGAGTTAAAACCAAATAAACTAAAATGTCATGCCTCTAGCTAGGTCAGCTCTGATCAGCCTGAACTTCCACAGAAAAGCATGTGCAGGAAGGGACAGGAGGAAGCAGCTGAAGGTAGGAATGTTGCTTTTGATGGTCTTGTCAGTTTAGTGTACTCACAGCTATTGAGTATTGAGGGATAGAGAGACATGCAACACCAAAAAGCAATGCTGACATTCAGTAAAAAAAATAGAGGGGAGGATAATCCTCTGGAAATTCCTCTCTTCAAAAAGTTGTGTCATTTCTGACCAACATGAGCACTCTAAACGACTCCATCCTGAACCACATAAATGCGGTGTTATCCTTCAGAAGTGGCCATGTCCCGTCACAACCATCTTTTATAACACAGCTTTCTACAGCTACTCTCCACCAGAGCAAACTTGAGAATCACAAACCTTTGAACTGCATCAGCTGCCACTGGAAAGAAAAAAGATCTCACCAAGAGAATCATCCCCTCAAACATGCAATTTCTACCCAAATTATTTTGAGAAAAGGAATGTGCACAAAGTCCTCCTGCTCAAAGGACGAGTTCATGCTTCAGAATTTTGCAAGTTCTGTAAATCTAAACGAGGAAAATACATCCCACAGGATGGAAGTCTTCCTCTTTAGTACTCCCATGTGTCTGATTCAAGTACTACTGAGTTGTAAGGAAACACTAACCTCAGGCTTTTAAACAATTAAGCAAAATGTACTGATTAGACTTTCTTTCTCCTCCAATGTAAAGGAGTTTAGCCATGTATGAAGCTAAATATCAATGGCAAATGTGTTAAAAAAAGAAGTTGTAATAGCATTGGTTTTCCACTGTACAACATTTGACTTATACAAAACATTCTTCCTCGGGTATGGAGTAAAATGCCAAACTTACATTACTTAGGAAAAAACAGAGGGAGAAGAAAAAAGGGAAAAAAAACCAAAAAACAGGCATTTCTTTTACCTAAGATCTTAGTTACATACATCATCATTATTTCATCATCTTAAAGGCACTCAGTGCTTAACACACACAAAAGAAGAAAACCATCCCATGTCTCAAAGAGCCTGTGTGCTGTACAGCTTGCCAACACCACAAGCTGTGTGCCACGCCTGCAGCGTCCCAACTCGACCCCAATGCTAACGGGCAAGACTGTGAGATTCAAGCGTCCACTCGCACAGCTTTCACTCGCTAGAGTAGTTCAGGCTTCATTCCCTGCAGGAAGATGGCATGGGATGCACCCAACCACAATTAAGGAGCAGCAGACATGGCCTCTGAAAGCAATCCTGTCTCACTTCACTAGGGAGGAAGCATCAGCCAAGGGAGGTGAAGCAAAAGGTAAGCACCTCTTCCCAGGAGAGCTGCAGAGATAAGGCCTCCAGAAAAACAAGAACCTGCAGCTGTCTAATCTTGATATCTTTAGCATGGTGAAATTCAAGGATCAAATAATCAAATAAAGCAGTGTTCTGCTTCAGTTTTGGGGTGTTATTTAATGTTATATAAACTCCAGACTATTCTCCCACTTCAGCATTTCCAGCCAAGTTAACTTTTAACAATGATTTAGGTTTGCCAGTTAAATCTACAGCTGTTCCAGATGATCTTATTCAAGTCATATCTTTAAAGGTTATACACCAAATTCAACTGGAGACATAAAAGTGTTGGCATATCCACCTAGCTGTAGGTGTATGTTTACATCTCCCTGGGTGAGAGAGACGGAGGGGGATGAGAGGCAGGATGCCCATGTACCATTTCATGCAACCACAGAGAGCTGCAAGGCAAAGGCAAACTGCTGATGTACCTGGTAGGGTAAATCAGCCATCCTCAAGTACGTTTCCATTTTCAGGCAGAACGGGGATAAACTCGGAACGCCATTCCTAGGCCTTGAAAACTGATGCAGTATGATAGCATCTTTCGAATCGAGCTCTTCCTCTTTACTGTAAAAAAATAAAAAATAAAATTAAAACGCACAGGTGCGTGATACATCAGTACATTAAATGGACAAAGGAGAAACCCCGGCCCTGGAAACACACTCGTCAGCCTTTAGGGGGCTGCTGCAGGTTTTGGTTGCCCGGGTCCGGAGGCAGCGAGAGGGCCCAGTCTGGGCCACCTGTGGGGGCGAGCGCAGGGCTCGCCGCGGAGCCGCCTCCTGCGCTGCCGCAAAGGGGAATGGGGGAAAACGGGGGGAAGGGGGGGAAAAGAAAGGTAAATGGCAAAAGCACGGTGAAGGAGAGTCCCCACCCCCACAACGCGCCGGACCTCTCCAACCTGACCAGGTAGGTGTAAGCGGCTCCGAGCGCGGCCTCGGCTCCGCGGGGAGCGCCCTGGGCTCGCCGCGCCGCAGCGCCCGCGCCGCTCCCGCCCGGCAGCCCCGCAGCCTCACCGAATGGCCAGCAGCTCGTGGAGCAGGTACGCGGCGGCGGCCAGCAGGGCTCCGCCCGTCAGGTACAGCGTCTTCTTCCACCAGGAGTCGGAGCCCAGCGCCGCCATGGTGCCGCCGCCGCCCGACAGCGGGAAGGCGACGATCTCGCCCCCATAGAAGGCGGGCGGCGGCTCCTCGGGCCCCGCGCACCAGCCCAGCGACAGGCTGCGGTTGCGGCTCAGGTCCGCCACGCAGGAGCGCGGCGCCGCCAGGCCCACCCCCCACAGCATCCTGCGCCCGGCACCCGCATCCCCCGCCGCCGAGCCGCCCTGCCTTGCCCTGCCCTGCCTTGCCCGGCCCGGCCCAGCCCGGTGCTGCCGGGCCCAGCCCGGCCCCGCGGCGGGGAAGGGCCGCGCCGCGCTGGGCGGCTCCGGCGGCTCCCTCGGCCGGCGCTGCGCGGCTGCGCGACCGGGCTGGGAAGGGAGGGGATGGGGAGGAGAAGGAGGGGATGGGGTGGACGGGGCCGGGTGTGTCCTGCCCTGCCCCTGCGGAGTCCGCCGGGCCCGGCAGGAGCTGTCCAGAAGTGAGGGCGAGGAGCCGCCGTGCCGCGCTCGGAGGGCTGTGTGTGTGCCTGCCCTGTTAAAATGCCCGCGGTCCGAGCATCGCCGCGCTGCTGCTCCTAGAGGAACAGAATTCTCGTATTCACCCTGAATTTGGGACAAAAAAACACACACGCACACATCCCACCCCACCCCCCCTTCGGGTGTCTGGCCGCGGCTGAGCATTGCCACACTGTGTCTGTCAACACCGCGGCGATTTTCTTATTATTATTCTGGTGCTCGATGAGGTGACTGAGGAAAACATCACTCTGAGCAGAAAGGGAAGCAAAATGGCTTCAAAGCAAATCCCTTGGCCCACAAGGTCATGAGATTTTACTGGCATTGAGGGTCCCAGCATGCCACTGCTGCCGTAGGATCTTTGGGTACTCCATGATGGCACGAGCAGGACTTCACCTACTTTCTGCCAAATATCCTTGGCTCTGCATGTCACACCAACCCCAAGACAGCGCCCTTTGTTTTTTGAGTAATGCCATTGCCTAAATAGTCCTTTGGCAAATGCTGTTTGCAAAGCTGCTTCAAAATGCTCCCACAAGTTGGATATTTTATTACGCCATTGGGCAAGAGAAATGACCTTATCTTTAACACAAATGGACCGACTTTCAGTGTCCAGGAGGGATGGACAAAGTGTGTAACCAGGACTTTGTAGATGCTTCACCTCAGGATATGGGACAGATGGGACAAAGGAGGTGAATGAGGAAGAGGAGGACCCCAAGCAAACTCATGAAGTTCAGAACCATATAGTAACTTCTAGTACCAGCAGTGGCTGGTTTTGCATTTAATTTTGCTGTGTAACATCAGTGAGAGCAACTTGGAGCTGTCAGGAGAGATTTAGGTTGGGTGTTAGGGAAAGGTTCTTTACCCAGAGGGTGTTTGGATGCTGGAATAGGCTCCCCAGGCAAGTGGTCACAGCACCAAACCTAGCAGAGTCTAACAAGTTCTCAGGTGTGGTTCTTGAAGTTGTCCTGTGCGGGGCCAGGAGCTGGACTTCTGTGACCCATGTGGTCCTTTCCATCTCAGGATATTCTATGATTCTGTGATTTTATGAACTGGCTCTGCCTCCTACCTGCGCTCACCAGGGAAGGTTGCTGTGCTCTGCAACTTTCCTGCAGTAGCTCCTTGCAGCATTTTGTTTTGTTCCTCACTTTTAGCTTGTTGTTTACATATATTCAGTAGCCACAGGCTGCCATGCAAGTATGTGTTTGATACTGTGCTGATATTCCACTCTCAGGAGTCAATGTGATCAGAGAGGTCACAGCAAATCTCATTTCACTTACAGGTTATGCCCTCCAAAAGGTGCTGCATTTCTTTGTACTCATCCTTAGCGAGGTTCTGGCTGAGCAGCTTCTGTACATCCCACATGACAGGTGATGCACAGGTAATGAAACAAGAGTGGAAAGTGAGAGCAGCAGCCTTTTCATGCCACAGCTGATCATTTGCAGGCAGGGCAATGAAGAGACAAAAAAGGAAAGTGCTTTTTCTCTGCTACAGCACCTGCAAATCTCAGGCTGGAGATTTGTTTCAAGTGGCAGACAGCCTAATAAATCTGGACTGTCACAGCCTGGTAGCTGGTCTCAGCTTTTGTTCCTGCATGGGAATTGCTTACTGTGTTACTGATAAGAGGGATCCAGTTACAGATGGGATCTAAGTTTCTGTGAGGGCAGGGAGAGGTCCTGGGCATCCACATCCCAGCTGCTGCCGCTGCTTGACTCTCTGAGACAAATGAGCTATCTTAAAATCTGTGTTTTTATCAATGGCTGGCACAAGTGGGGAAGACCTGTGAGGGAGAGGAGAGAGGGAAGGTCCTAGCACAGACCCAGAAAAGTTAGGCAAACCTGGATGCATTACTGCAGTTTATGCTCTGAAAAGTGATGCTGTTTTGGTAGTCCAGCTTATGCCTGGTTGCCCCAGGATTCTTAGAGCAGGACTTCAGTCGGGTGTTTAGCATTTGCTCAGTAAGGGCACTGCTATCCTTCTTTTGGTGGAGGGCTTTATGCTGTGTCAATCCCATTTTGGCTGCAGTGTTGCCTGGAAGCTACAAGGGTCCAGAGCATAACGATGCCTCCTAGAATAGTGTGGGAAGCCTCAGCAACAGAGCACATGCACCTCATGGTATGTCAGAAACACATCTGCATAGAAACCCCAGCAGCCTTGCTCTCCTGCTCATAAACAGGATTTTTGGAGATTGATTATGACCTGCATGGTGCTGACCAGACCTGGCCATTTAAAAGGTGCAGGTCCCAGTATCACATCTTATTTGCCAGAGTTTAACAGCAAATCAAGAACATGGGTAGAACACAAGAACCCTCATACCTGTCCCACATGAGGTTGTCTCGCTACTGGCGCTCTGCCAGTCTTTCTTCCTTCAGTTTTCAAAGATTTCTGCCAGCAGGTATTGAATCCATTTGGCCTGGCAGTCTGGTAGTCAAGCTTATCTGCAGGCGAAACAGCAAAAAGCACATTCTTAGCCTGCCTTTTCCCTGGCTGTGGAAGAATGCCATGTCCATTCCTTCAGACACTGTTGCCTGTGGCAAATGTCTTGTATTAGAGAGGATTATTAGCTGGTAGCAGGGCCCATGAACCCAAGTATTGTTTTTTGCTCCTGTGCATTACAAGTGCTGCAGTCTGGGTGGTCCCTGAGATATGGTCTTATTTTCACAAATTTGACTCAAAGAGGTTCACAAGTGATGCCCACTGTACTGGCAGCTGCCTCGCTGTCTTGCTCAGGGATAGGTAACTAGCATGTTTGCTAAATTACTACTGTTCACTTTTTTGAGTGGGGAAAAGAAGAGCTAAGAGTGATACACTCAAAGCCTGTCTGTCTGCAAACACACACTGAGTGCACCACAGACTGGAACAGTAATCCCTCAGATACATCACACAGAGCAAAACAAGATCTAATACATTAAAGTACACTTCTATCTGTAATCTGTTCTAGTGCAGCTGCTAAAAGGAAAAGAGAGTAACAGAATACAATAAGTAGATTTTTCTAGTTAACATAAATCTAAGTTTGTTCTATAGCAAGCCAGATTTTTCTTCTAAAGTCTGCAATTTGATTTGGGGGCAGGAAGGCACTTACAATGTTACTACATTCTGTACATTGGCATAAAGACTCTTGATCTTTTGATCTTGATCTTGATTACTTTTTTTTTTTTTTTCTGTAATGTCCTTGAGTTCATTGCATATCTTTTTAAAAGCCTGAGGTTACCATGGCAAGCTGCCCACAAAAGTGGCATCGGGTGTGGAAACCACAATCTGAACCCAGTGGTTGTGATGGGACTTTGCAGAGTGCCAGAGCACAAGCTGTCCCATCTGTGTCTTAGCTCAGAACTGAGAAAGCTTTTTAAAGATCAGAGCTCATGCTCTGAGCTCATGCTTACCACAGGTTTTACTTTCATGTACTGCTGCCAGATGGGTTTGAAAAGCAGAGTTTCACTGGCCAGATCTCCCCTGGGGCTTTAAGAAATAGGGCCACCCATTTTCCACTCACGTCTTGCACTGTGCTCATACGTGACTCCTACTCACTACCTCTCTCTTTTCCAAGTGCTCAAAGGCTGGGCAGCTTTGGACAGCTCCATGAATCAGCATGGGTTGGTTTTACAGGTTGTTCTGCCTGAAGTGAAAGCACCTTGTTGTGCCCTTGCATGGGGACTGGCTCTCCCCATCTCAGGCTGGGCTCTCACTTCGTGCAGGGGTCACCATCCGGTGGTATGGAAATGCTTTCTTTCTCTTCGAAGCAGCCCAGACTTCCTGAGCCCTTCACTGTAGATGACATAATTTAAGGGGTTTTGTGGTGAGGGCTGAGTTTATGAGAGGTTGAAAAAAGCTTTTTCATTGCCAGCAGGCTTCCAGGATCCTTCTGAAACAATCGCTGACTGCTGCCAGGATTGGTTTTGTTGTAATATTAATGATCTCTCAGGGCAGCTTGAGTTTCATAAACATGTCTTTTTAATTATTCAGATAAAAATAGCCAGGGTATAGATGCAAAACAGTAATGCTGTGTTTCAGTTTGGATTTAGAAAAGGAGTTAATGATATTTTAATGATATAATAAAGGTACAAATGCATAGAAAACGCAGAACATCAAGAATCTAAACTACTTCAGTGCTATACGGAAGTGTCTGTAAGCCCACATTAAGTGCAATTCCAGCAGTTCTCCAGAGTTTACTTTGCACTTGCTGGTAAACAAAGCCACTTTCTAAGGCAACACATATCCTGAGGATGCCCTGAATGATGTAACTCAAGTTCCTTGCTTTCACAGGAAAAAAAAAAAGAAAAAGCCTTTGCATAAAACCTACTGCCTTGTGCAGGTGGAAGTACTCAGGCTGGTAGCTGGGTATAGCTGACTGCTACTCAGCTGACAGACCTACAGTCTCAAAATTCTTTAGTTGTTTTTAATTTTATTACTGTTTTACAAGCTTTTTGGACAACTGACAACTCTCACAATGTCATGATTACGTGATTTATTCTCAGGTCTTTCATATAAAACTTTCTCGATAGAAGAATAGTGTTGGGAACCTGCTACAGATTGCTTGCCATAGCCTGGTTCCAAGTCTTTGCCCATTTACAAGTGCTCTGTGATTTACAGCATCCTCAGAAGATTTGCAGTACATACTGACACAACCTGATTGGCATCTCAGTTCATATTTAACTAATAATAGAGATGTATGAAGTTTTTTGCAGATTTTCTTACACAGATTTCCTTTCCTTACCATATTTACTTTTTTTCAAGAGATCTATATGATCTTCAGATTTTACCCTAAGTAAGAATTGTTGTTTTTTTGTGGGAAAATGAGTTGCTTCGATGCATCTGCCTTAGATTTCCTTGTAACTAGTCTAAGGTGGTAATAGAGGTAAAAGCACTGGCTGCTGCAGACAGTGCAAAATGGAGCAATGTACCATTAGGAAAAACAAACCCTGCCAATCCAGAGCAATATGGCCACAAAATGGGAAGAGGAGATCATTCCAGCATGACACATTTGTCTGCAAATAAACTCTCAGCTGAAAGCAGTGGGAGGGGAATGAGGAGGGATGGGAACAGGAAGGAGAGACTCTTCCTGAGGCCAAGGCAGTGCTTTCATCTCCCAAGAGCTCTGGAAATAGACAGATAGGAGAGACAGTAGCAGAGCCAATGGCCTGCAGTCTGCATCCTCCAAGAAGGTGAACTGTTAAGCACTGTAGAAGGTAGGAGGATTTTGGTGTAGTTCTGGAAAAAAATGCTTGTTAAATAATCCTGTAGACAGAAGCTTTTTGCTTATCCACAGGTAAGATTAAATAAGGGAGAGATGCTGCACAATTCAGATGGGAATGCTGTCCTGCCTAGACAGTCCAGGTAAAGTTTCTTTCATTACCTGCCATGAAGTTTTTCAGCCTGTGTAGCTTCCTCCCTTAGTTATCCTCTCAAGAGACATCATCTCATCTGACAACACTTTCAGAAACTTTGGTGTCTTCATCTCACGCTTCCCCTGGAGAAGGCATAACCAAGGTTTCTCCAGAGTATTTAGTCTTCAGCCATAGCAGTGTGACCTAAGTCCTATCCTATACACACATATTTCTTCTTGGCAGACACCTTTGGTTGGCAGCTTTGGCAGGACTTTTCTCACTATGGTGTACCGAGAAATGCTGTTTGGGTGATTCTAAATACAAGAGGTAATTTTTCCTGGCTGCAGAACAGAGGCCTCTGGACAAATCCATGATCAGAGAACCACCTCAGTATTCCAAAGCTTTGTGCTCTTGAGAGGTTAGATGGTCTTGCTGTTAGGATTGGGAGGGCTGAGAGGAGAGTAATGAACACATACCTCTCTTTGACATTGAAAGGCAATCTGGTAGTGCTTTGTGTAGAAAGAGCAACACAGGGGTTTAGTGGTTTTTAACATCCCTAAGCATGGGAGAGACACAGTGCTCAGTGTTCCTGCAGCAGTGGCAAGCACTGGGTGGCTGTGGATGTGCCCATCCAGGTCAGGACCTCCTCAGTTACAGCTAGGGGGCACCCTGAAGGGGTACCCCAGGGGCAGCCAAGTCCCATCAGTTTTGTAAAGCGTGACTTGGAAGTGGATCAAGGAAGGCAGGGTGCTGAGCTGCCAGTTCTGCAACAGCTGGAAGGCAAAGCTGGAAATGAAACCCCGTGTTTCAGTGCTGGGGCTATGCTGCATCACAGGACATTTGAGACAAATCTGCTTATTTAGATTTGAGTTGGATACATACTTCTGAGGTATCCTTTATTGTATGTTTTGCTTATTTATTTTATGTCTGCAGGTTGTATGTGCATATTATAACTCGGGAAAATAAACACCATATCATTTTCTCTATCTTCTACTGTTGTAAGTTTTTATACTACTACCATACAAGGCAATGTTAGCAATTCAATCTCCAAGTTATTTTGGGATTTTTTTAACATATCTCATGAGAATGCAACAGAGATTTCAGATTTATTAATGGAACACTAATGGTATCCTTTTAAGAGGAAAAAAATATTGTATCTTTTTAGAATAAGTGAATATTGATCATATTCACTGGGGTGACTCCATGGGGGAATACAAGCACAATAAAATGGAGATCAAACTATATACCCTGAATTCGTAATGCACTGAGAGGTGGCTGTGCAATTAATTGCGTGTAAGTCAAGACAGGTCAGGTGATTTTACAGTCTAGGTGAAATCCTAGCATTTCTAGCCAGAATATAACATGAAACTTTATATTGCTTCAGTGGAACACATCAATAAAAGTAAGGTGTACTGTCAGTGCAAACTTTAAGTGATTAGAATTTTGTCCTTTAACTTGGAGAATAGCGTGAATGAGAAATCTGCCCACAACTCATGATTAGTGAGTTGCCGCCTTTCCTTCTAGGAGTTCAGCAAGGGTGCAGGCATTTGGAATGAGGCACTGGAGGTAAATGCACAAAAGCAAGTGGGAGGCTGTGAACACCTCAATTTTTATGCTTCAGTTTGACACAGAGCCACTCTCTCAACCATCAGTAGTTCTTCTTCAAAGACACACTAGACTGCCCTCTATACCTCTACTTCACATTTCTTCTCTCCATCAGAATCATACTTATCTTCCAGGCATTGCTCATACTCCTTCTATTTCTGGCTTTTCAATGTTCTCCCCCATTCCAGGTACTCCTGGGCACCTCTCAAACCCCTGAAAATTCAGAATCAGCACCCACATAGTAGGTGTTCTTTCTCACTTTTTCTCTTCCAGTCTGCTTCATCAGGCTGTCTTATTACAGACACTGAGTCTTCTGAACTTCTAGACTGCATAGGATTATTCCTTTCAAGCATTTATTAAAAGTGTATGAAAAATAAGTTTGTTTGTTGCCTTTTTTTAAAATTAAATCTGGGATTTCAACATAGTTAAAAACTTCCAACAAGATATTCATTATTCTTGTCTCAACTCACAGCCACTACACAATTCCTTAACCACTCCTTTCTCTTTTTTCCATCCCCGAGGAACCTGACACAGGGTGTTAGTGGAAATTTAAGGAAATAAATTGTCAAGTCCTGCAAAAATGGCCATAAAATGTCACTGGACCACAAAGGAACAATAGGCAATAAGATAGCATGATGGGAACCATGGAAACTTCAAGTTGTATTTTTATTTAAAATGGAGATTAAATGCAGACCTCCTCTGAGGCTCTCATACTACTCCAGTTGGGCTTGAGCACAATTAATGTTTCAATTATTATCTGAATGTACTGTTCCACAAGACAGGCTGAGCCAACCTAAAACCCTACTACCCCTCAAGGAGCTGTTCTGTCCCATCTTCTCCCTGTCCGTTTATTCCCAGTGCTTACCTCCCAAATGGCACTAGTCCTCCACAGTGGGAGAATTCAGCTCCCTGAACAGTACAACCACCAGCAGCATCCCAGGGAAACATAATAAAATAAAGGAAAGAAAGCAAAAAAAAAAAATTTACTTCAGACAATAATCAATCTGATGTAAGAGCTGGGACCAGGACCATGTGGAACAATGTGGGAGAGATGAAACAACATAACAAGCCAAACCACAGCTGAATAGCCAAGACCACACAGAACACCATTGTTTGCTCTGCTGGATTTTTTTTTTAATTTTTTTTTTTTAATTTTTTTTTTTTTTTTCAGGAACAGCTTCTTACTCTGATTTGTTTTATTGCAGGAATAAATGACTAGTAACGGGAGAGCCAGGGGTATACAACTAGAAATAAACACAGAGCCTGAAAAAGACCAAGCCCCAAATACAGTTTTTTCCCTATATCAAGGTAAGAATCACCTCTTGCCTCACCCCTAGTCCTGGGTGCATGCTTACTGCAATAGCATTGCTTTTTCACCTTCCTACTACCACTGTTCCTGTAAGCATTGAAGCTATGGCTCCATAAATGTGAACAAGTTGCAAAATGAAAGCAAAAGATTTGTGTATTTATTTGATTTAAATTCTGTCCATTTCAATAGCATCTACAAAATTTCTGGGCTAAGAGAAGTGTGAAAATAACATTGATTTTCTATGCACAGATTTTAAGGAAAAAGTTTCTGGAGCACAAGTGCATAGCACATATTCAATTTGATTACACTGTGCCAGTTGCACATTTATGAAAGAGGTAGTGATGTTAAACACCAAAACCAGTTTACAAGTACAGGATATTTTTGTACTGTTTGTTATCTCATTAAAATTATTCCTACTACATTCAATCATTTCTGCATTAAAACAAAGTTGTTTTAAACAGAGGGATGAAATGCAGCTGGACTAGTTAGGATAATCCCCGGAAGAAGAAAACTGAGGGCTAAGGACTGGGGATGGAGCATATCAGGACATCTGGAGACATACTAAAAGCACAAGGAGTTGTTCAAGCAGTCCCATCTCATTTGTCCACACTGCTGTCAAAACTCTCCTGGATTGACAGGGCTTCAATGCACATATATGAGCATTAGATTAAGTGATAAGGTTTTTGTCAAAACCAGAGGTATCCATTGATAACCAGGTCCATGTGCATGTTGTTTAAATGCCAGCCTTTTGTTCATTAGGTACAAGATCCCTCTTGTGAGCTTAGACAGAGAACCCAGGCAGCATCAAAGGCTTTTTGTCCTATGTGCAATAGAAATAACAGTGAAAATAGCAAAACAAAATACCCTTTGCCTAGGTGGTTCACAGTTTAATTAAAAACTACAAGGAAGTAAGAAGTAATTCACTTTAGAGTTGGGACTTAATCCTTGTGTGTCCCTCTCAACTCAGAATATTCTGTGAACCTATGAAGTGAGGAAAAAGAGAAAGGATGAGAAAGCCGGGATAACAGCTACTCACACAAACATCTGGACTTAGGGCTCTTAAATAAAACAAAAATCAGCTCTTTCTCTGCCAGTTTTATGACATTATTTTTATTTCACTTGACAAGTCTCAAAACAATTCAGTGGAGGGGGGACTGCTTCTTGGGGGAAGTTTCTTGTCAGCTACCTTAGACTGTCCAGGTCTCAATGCTTTTCAGAGCTGCTGGCAGAATTTGAAACAAGAGTCACACAGTTGTAGTAAATTAGATTGATGTTGGTAATTTGATTAGGGGAACTCACTGGAGGCACGTGATCTAACATGCCTGAACAGAGTTAGGAGCAGAGTTGGTTATCTCTTTTAACTCCACATTTTCTTTCAGCATGACTCCTCTTCTAAATGCTGCGCACCACACTGGTGCACACATTGGTGCATGCATGACCAATGGAGCAGAGACTCCTTTGCAGAATAAAGACAGACAGGGAATGATGTATTCCTCCTGTGGACAGCATTAGTGAAACCCTTAATGAAATGTTGTAGCCAGTTCCACTGCCATGCTCCAGAAACCATGTTGACCACATGACTTTATGTGAACTTGGAAACTCACATGTAGCGGCAATAGCTGCCATCTCAGACCACTTATCTAAAAGAAAATTAAGGGGTGACAACTCAAAACTGCGGCTGATAGAGGTACTTAAGGGTAAAAATGAGGATGTTAAGACATCACTGGTGAGGTTCCAAGGTTAAACTGCTTCCACTGATGAGCCTTTGGAACAATTTATTTACTGGTGTGGTGGCTTCTCCATCACTAAACTCGTAACATGATGATGAATTTTCTTCAGAAAGCCAAGCTATAGTCTGTTGATATATTTTATATATTAGTAAAGGCCTGTATGCACAAACCAGCCTTTGAAATAAGTCGTGATATTAAGGGCTAAAATCCTTGAAACTTGCCTGCAGAAGAGAGAGTAAAGCAAAACAATATTCTTGTGTGTAGGAGAAAAAATGTAAACTGTGTGTGTTAGCCAATAGTAGCTTGCTCTGCCCGCAGACCCTGTAAAACCCTATAAAGATAAAATAAACGGCGTTCACGCTTACTTCTGTGAAGACTGGTGAATAAGCTGGCGGTCTTTCAAGAATAGTCCACAGAAGTATTATGAAGCAGAACTGATTGTCATGGAAGCAATCACACCAGATACTACTTTTTAATCTTTATTAGCTATGATTTACTATTATTTCCATTATAAATTAACTATATCCTTCTGGGCATCATCAAATCCATCAGGAAACTTGGATCTGAAGGCAACATGCAGATACAACAAAGGAGAAAGAATGTGAATGTGTAAAAAACTAATTTAGCCCACCATACCTGTACAAGTAGGAGAAATGCACAAGCAACTAAAACAGGGAGAAAAATAAGAAGGGGGAAAAAAAAGAAAAGTTTTGCTTTCATCCTTGGAAACAAAAACAAGACACCTTTCTAGCTGTGTACAAGCAGAAAGAAAAAGGAGAAAGAAGGAAAGAGATGCAATCATAGACACACACGACACTTTATTTAGAAAGTCACTATAAATTACTTTTCCTTATCTGGGCTCTAGAACATTAAGAATAAAAAGGTATGGCACCTCAGTTATAGGACAGACTGGTAATGTGTCATTCTTCTATGGAGCTCTGGTTGCTTGGTAAGATTTTACCTTCAGTTTCTCTTTATTTGGGCAGAGCGAGGAAGTTGAGTAATAGGCACAGATACAAATATCTTTATGGTGAAGGGGCTTTGACAGCTGAGGCAGTCTGGTCTCAGAGACTCTTCTTCCATTTCACAGTTACCTCATCTCAACTGCAGAAATGGCAGGACTCCACAGTAAAGGTTCACTATTTTGTTTCCTCTCCTCAGGGAGAAAGGTCTATTACAGATAAACGTGTAGATCTTAAGTGTTTCATATATTTTTACCAAGTTGCGTATCTTAAATACTTAGGTCATTTCACTTATTGTACAGCACTGTGGTTTGTAACCCACTCTGTATCTACACCATTATTCTGTGGAGATCTGAGTCCCAGCAGGACTGAGAACGCCACCACGTAATAAAGCTTCCTCCAAGCTACCAAAAGAATAATTTGCATTTCCCTGTCCAACAATTTGAAACAAAATTTCTCATGAAAATACTTATTTTTTAAAAGTGTTGTTCATTTCAATATTAAGATTCCTGAGACAGCGGGCACTTGATTTGAGACTGCCCTAAATATTTGGCCAAAAATAGCACAAGTATTATTGATGTAAACAGGAAGCTTGTTGTTAGCAAAGGTTTTATTGTGTCCATCTGAGTAAAAGCTCATTTTCTGTTCTGGTGACAGTCTATCACCACACATGTCAGACGGTGCTGTCTGGGACAGTGCCAGCTGTGCCAGCTGTGGCTGAGTGCTGGTGAATGTCTGTCTGTGGCGGGGTGTCTGCGGTGTGTGACTGCGCCCAAGCCCCAGACTTGACTGCGTGCACTGCGTAGTTCAGGCTTGTGCTCTCCACCCAGCTCCAGGAGCCCGAGAGCGGATTATACAACATCCCATTCACCGTCTTGACTGAAAAGCCATCTAGGAAAGAAAGAAGCCATATAAAGCAACGGATGTTCTTAAATACTGTTCATCACTGTAACATCAAGCTCTTTAGAACTGCAAGTCTGTTCTAAAACAGAAACATGCGTCTTCCTCTGGGCTGGGGAGGAAGCTGGCCTTTGTCAGACACTCCCACATGCAGTGCCACTGGCATTGCTGGTGACAGCAGGTCCTGCTCCTGGCAGAGGCTGCAACAGCTCTGTGCCAAGGCCATGCACCACCAGCAGCTACAGGGCTCTGTTAAAAACCCCAGCCTCACACCTCCTCATCTGGCTGGCTGGTAACACTTTCTGTAGGTGGTGACATGCTTCAGACTGATATCACACACTCCAAAATCAAAATCTGAGCACATCTTTGCAAGGATTCTTCAGATTCCCTTTCGGAATAGAAAAATGTAAGAAAAAGGCACACAAATGCCATCAAGGACTCGGTGCAAATAAAGAGTGATTTATCACTCCTGGCTGAGCAGCACTCAGTTCACTGCATGGATCTGCTGTATCCCAGCAGGATACAGGATGGAAGGCAGAAAACAAACAGCCAATCAAAATAAATCACACCACTGCACCTGCTTCTTTCAAAGGAAGAACTAAAAGAACCACCAGTATGTGAACCAGTATTAGTCATATTCCTTATGGCATCACTGCAAAGTGCCAGGAAAAGACCTTGCCAAGTAAATAGCTCTACTCATACTTCACCTTCTTTGCAGTGAACCAGAGCAAAGTGAAATATTTGGTGAGAGGGTTTTAAAATATCTGTTGTGAAGGAGGGCAATGGGTAGAAATTTTCCCAGCTCAGTGCTTTGTCTATTTTAAAAGCAATCAGACCACGATAATTTAATTAGAAATAATTAAAATCAGTGTCACAGTGTTTCTCAAGAACTGACTAATGAATTTGTGGTAAGTTTTATCTTCACATTTTGGAAGAAATCTTTTAGTAACATATGAATAGAGAACATGGAGCAGCAAACCAAAAATAAAAACACCTCCTCCCAAAGGAAAGGCGAGAAACAATGCAGTGGCAGCAGTGCAGCCCCAGAGTGTCAACACAGTTATTTCCCCAAACCTGACCTAGAGCTTATGAACCACTTCAGAGCATACATTCTGTCACCAGAACACAATGGAAAGCATTGGAATTTTTTATTTAGGCTATTCAACTGAGGGCAGCTGCAACAGTGATTTTGCACAAGTAATCACTGCATTCTTAGGATTCCATTTAATTTATTTTATGCAAAATCCAGTAAGCAGCAGTGTCTTTAAACCAGGGATGATACTCTTAATATACAACTGTTAACTCAAGCAGGAAAAGCTGTGTATTGTTGCTAGCACTCACCCCACCTAACTTATCCCTTTGCCATTTCTACTTTGGGACCATTTGGATATCTCTCTGCATTTCCACCATCTGGCCTGAAACTTACTTGATTCCAGGAGGCGCTCCAGTTCTTCAGGGGGAACAAATTTCTCCCATTCATGTGTTCCTTCTGGTACAATCCCCATTATTTTTTCTGCAACCACAATTCCCAGGACATAGGACAATTGTGTTTTATTGATTGTCGTAATGAATAAAGAACCTTCGGGCTAATTAAAATATTAAAATATTAAAATGTTCAATTAGAAGAGTATTTCAGTTTTTTAAATTGTAAATTTAATCACATTAAGACAAATAATTTGTCTACGTCAAAGTCTGCACAATGCAAGAGTAAGAAGTAATTTCATCCCAAGATAGATATTTATAACATTTTAATACAAGAAAGAATATAATGTTCTAACAGTATGTCTCAGGAATCTTCAAAGAATCAAAATAATCAGGTCTTGGGTGGCCTAAAAACTATCTCCTAGCCCAAAGAACACCTAGAAAAATCACTTATAATACTTCCTGCCCAGAACATGGATAAATAAAAGGTATTAAAGCATACACAATATCTATTGTTAAAAAAAAAACCAAAACACCCAATAACAACAACAAAAACCCACAAAAAACCCCAATAAAACAATGAAGCAAAAAATCAAAATAAAACCACAAACCACTTTTTTAATTGAAACCAATTGAAAGTAAAATGTGAAATGCTTCCTTAATTTTTGAGAGTGCTGATTGCCATGCCATGCTTGTTTTAATAATTACATGAGCAAAGAAACAAAGCCAGAAACAAATTCTAAGTCCTCAGAAATAAGGGATAATCTCTTTGTTCCTAGTAGGCTAAAAATTAGTGATGCATTCCATTGAAATAATTTATATTCTTCTGATGACCAGAAAAAGATTAAAGAAAAGCTTCCACTTCTGTGCTGAGCTAGCACCCTTCTTTGCAAATGAACTAGTATCAAGATGAATAACAACCTGATTATCTCCAAAGCTTAACTAGGAACCTTTAAAAGCAATCCAGGATCTTATCTGATGTGTTGCTAGTACTGGATCAAAGTCTTGTGTCAGAAACATCATTACAGAGTTCCCATGCAGTCTGAGCCACAGCTATCCATCAACAGCAGCACTGCCACGTTTTCTCTCACCTGTGTGAAATCAGATGCACCCAGATTTCTTAAGGTCATGATGCAATGCAAACCTGCAATGCTAGATAATGCCTTAACACTTTTCTGAGGCTGAATTGGGAAAATAAATTTACCCTAACTGTGGTTACTGAATTTGGGAAGATGTATTTGCATCATGGAGAAGAGTGGAAGGCACCTCTAGAACATGCTTCTGACTTAGTGGAGAAATGTGTCCATTATAATGTGAATGTGTTTTCACATTTCTTTTAAAAAGCTACAATATTAAAAGAGCATAAATATTCCCAATAATGAAAGCAAAAACTCTCTTACCTTTAACACCTGAGAGCAACACTTGATAAACATTTCAAGGTCAGCCACATGCTCCACTACTTCGGAAGCTACAATTACATCAAACGTTTCCATAGACTCTTCCACAATCTCCTCCAGTGAACTGGACTTGTACTGTATTCTCTTGGCCAGGACTGGATCAAATGACTTGTGCTGATCTGCTGTTCTAATGTTGTCCTCCACAGGATCAATTCCAGTAACTGAAGCTCCCAGTCTACCTAAAGGCTAATAAAAAAGAGTGTAATTTATTCTCTGCGTGAAAACAATTTACTAAAAGGTTTCTGAAACTTTGCAATGTACAGACAAGATGCAGAAAGCATCAACGCAAGACAAACAACAGTAAATTATGAGCTCTGATCCACCAGTTTTATTTTAAATGTTTATTAAAGCAAAAACACCCTTAGATTTGGGAAAGGTGGTGTTAATTTTCTTAGAAAACTATATACTGGACTATACACACATCTAAATCGTCTTCTAGAATAATTTGTTTTCAATCCATTTTGTTACACCAAATAAAGATTTCTTTACCCTACACTCTGATAGAGAAAAAACAAAAGAGGAAAATCAATACAGTAATTAAAGGGCAGAAAACAATGCGATATTTAATTACTGTCATTACTTTCTTCAACATCCACCTGTAATGGTAAATCCTCATATCTTTTTAATGGTTACTTAATACATGATTATCTCTGTGACTTTCTCACTGCTGAGAACTAAACACTGATGTCTAATAGGATAGCATCAGCCTTGGCTGTCACTCAGGTTTCTCCGGTGTCTTCTTACTCCAAGGTTAACACCTTAGTCATCACCTCTTCTGAAACTGAAACAGGCTGCAAAACATGACCACATGTATGATATTCCAACCTGAAATTCACCAGTTGTTCAGCCTGAGAAGGTGATGCAGCACACCAGTTTTGTTGGAGAGACCCCTCTCACAAGACTACAAGATTTCGCTCAGAAGAGGAGAAAAAAAGAAGAAAGAAAACACAGGAGAGATTCAGGTCTGTTTTTAACACCTCGCTTCAGATGCTGATGAAGTTCCCAGAGTAAGTCAGCCAGATCTGTAACCCTAAATTCACAAACCATCCCTAGTCTATTGATGGGACACGGCACTGTTCAGAGCCTGAGAGAACAGTGTTCCACCACAAACAGTAACTTATCAGTCGCAAGTTTGTGCAGACTTCTCTGGAGGCCATGTTACATCAGCCCTTGTACCACTGCAATCACTACTGACACAAGAGGTATGATTTATTTGCTTGATGTTATTCCACGCATTTCCCATAAGATCAAAGGTGAGAATCCCCACCCCCATGTAAAACACTGATGATAAGCAATTCAAATAAATGAATGTGTAAGAACAAATTTATAACAAAAATTACTTCTTTGGTAGTGAGAATATCGTGACTCTCCTGATTTAGAATCTCAGAATTTTAGGATTTCTCATTACCAATTCCCTCATTCTCTGTAAATCACCACCACTATGCTATCCGAATACTCTCTGGGTTTTTTTGTAAGAGTGCACTGCACTCTACTCAGAGCTAACATATCACAGAAGAGAAAATGTCCTCCTTAGAGGATTAGAAATTAAGCAGTGTAATTACTACAACTATTCAAATACCTTGCATGCCTTTTAACAAGAAAACGCACAGCATGCTGTTCCTTACCTCACTCAGCAGTCCTCCACCGCAGCCCACATCAAGAATCTTGATTCCAGAAAGTGGATTTCCCAGATGATAATTACTACTCATGCTCAACAGAGTATCTCTGAAAGAAAAGGGATGTGATTAAGGTCGAACCCACAAGGTGATTCACTAGATGCAATATGTAGTTACCTTAAGTACTGGTAATTGGCTTTTTTTACAATATTTTCTGAGGTCAAGCAGAAATAGCGCATATTAAATAAAAAAATCTGTCTTCAAAACCATACCTAATAAATGGCACTCTAATGTCATTCATAGAATGAAGGGCTGCATATTCTCCTTCTTCATCCCACCACTTATGTGCAAGGAGCTGGAATTTTTTCATTTCCTTTGAATCCACTGATGAGTGTGAAGTGCTGAAAGGTCTTTTCACAGTGAACCTAAATAATGAAAGCTGAATGTCATTAAACCAATACTTGAATTTCATGCAGGTTAAATATGGAAAAATAAATACTGCATCAGAAGATGCAAAAAGATAAAACTCATGTTTCTTCAGAGATTCCAGTTACACTTGTTTAGTAGCATACAGATATTATACACTGAATAGGTAACATATCTTCCCAAACTGATGGCTGCATACCAGCAATTTTTCAGTTGGCAATTAGTAAAACAACAACAGGCCACATCAAACATTGAAACATGTGAGATATATAAACGGCTCCACATGACACTGTCATGAAGTCAAATTAAATTGTTACAGAAAAGGGTAGCCCTTATCACACAGGGTTATTTTAGATACAATACTTACATGTTGCTTTTCATTTCAGTCAGAGAGACAGGCAAGGTACTACTGGATTTCAGTTGTCTTTTCCTGTTGTAATATTGAGGGATACATCTCAGACCCATCTGAAGAGACAGATCAACATGGTCATCTGCATAAATAAAAGACAACCAAATAGAAAACATCAGCATTACAAGAAGTCAGAGGCAAAACACGCAGTTGTAAGAGTGCTGCTCTAGCAGAATAGTAACCATTCAAATCTTTGCACATTTGCTCACTATCGTACTTAGGGAGTTGGGGATTAAATAAAAGAATGTATGCTAGTTCACCACCCCTGTACTGATCAAATGGATGTACTATGCCATGTTCAGAGACTGAACAATGCAACTGAAATGTTTCAGTTAGTGTGAATTTCCCCATAATATTTACTCTGACCGTGAGCTGCGCACACACACCCACTCAGCAGCGCTGGGTTTATTATGTGTTATAATGAGACATACACAGCTGCACACTCATTTTGCACTGTAAGGAAACCTAAGCAAAAAACCCTCACGAACGGTGCACAGGGACAATATCCCGCAACTGTTCTCCACTCCTACTTAGCCGAAGCAGGGCTCTCCCTAGCCCGGCGAACACTCGCTCACATCCAGCTGCTGCCTGGTCACCAACAGCCCCCGAATCACAGCAATGTCTCACTGCACCCAGAATAAACCACCCCGCGAAGATGATCTTAGGCCGCAGCGAGCGATGGAGCGATCCAGACACCTCTGGACTACAAAGGAGGCGGCAGGAGAACACCACCTTCCCGACGGGCCGCCGCTGGGCTGGCGCTAAGCAGGCCGGGGGTGCCGTGAGACGCGGCCGGCAGCTGCCGGACACACGCCCAGGGCCGCCGGCGGCGGAAGGTTTGCGGGGCCCGGCTGTGAGGGAGCCGGCGAGGCCAAGCCCCGTTACGGCGTTTCTGCCGCCTGCCGCGCCGGGGCCCTCCCGCCCGCTTTCCCGTGCCCACCCAGCGCCCTCTCACCGACCGCAGCCCCCGGCAGCGCGGCCGCCGCCCGCCGGCGCCGCAGGGCGCGGCTGGGGGCCCGGGCCGCCCCGCCGCCCCACATGCCGCGGCCGCCGCCGCCGCGCTCGCCCCGCCCCGGTCCGCGGCCGCCTGTGCCGGCTGCCTCGCCGGGCGGGCGCCGAGAAGGTTCCGCCCGGCGCAGGGGCCGGTGCCAATGCCAGGCCCACGGTAGCACTCGTCTCCAGGGCTTCTCCTGGAGCGACTCTGCTTAAATCGGTGCCCCGTCATTGCCATGTCTTGGAACACAAAAATACCCGAAAGCAGGGGCTCGTTTGGATTACGCAGCGACGAGCCCACAGCTCTCAGTCCCTTTCATTACCAAGAAACACACTGGGCTTGGAGGGCACGGCACAAAGTACAACAGCACTCGCTTCGGGGCAGGCTCAGGAGGGCAGCGATCCCAGCAGCCGGCACTGCGGCCTGGAGCAGAACCTGTGGGGTCCGCATGAGCCTGTGCGTGGGGCGGGCTCCTCATGGGAACCATCGGAGCTGGCATGCTGCCGCCTCTCGCACAGGCTGCCCTGCCAAGGCTTGCCGATGAAGTCCAGGCTGTGGCCCAGGAAGGAGAAGGCTGCCTTCCCTGCTCCCTCGCAAGCACTGCTGCCCAGGGCCCCGAGCTGAATGAGGTTCAGGCAAACGGCCCTGGCAGTTCAGGGCTGACACACACAAATGGAAAATAATTAAGCCAGTTTTTTTACGACACTTTATTGAGCTGCAGGCCCAGTGAAAATCAAAGCTGTCTGTAAGGCAGCAGGGCAGTGCAAGGCACAGGAAGCTGTGAAAAGCAGAGCTGGCAGCGCTCCCGTGCCCGCCAGGCAGATGATGATCACAGGCTGGGTTCCCTGCCTGGCTGTGCAGATGCTGGCATCTGCAGGCAGGAGGCACGGCCTGCACAAAGCCAAGGGCAGGAGCATCCTCCAGGCACGAAATTTGCAGTATAACCAGTCTTGGCTTGACTTCCCTCTGGTACCAGAGCGTGCTTTATGAACTGACCTTGCTTGATACTACAACCCTCACTGCTTGAAATCTGCCTGTTTACAGGTCTCCTGTAAATACAGTATAACTCGTGTAGTAGTTAAAGTTGGATTATTTTATTTTTAAAACTAAATAAGGACTGCTGAAAGGGCTCAAAAAAGCTTGACAGCAATTAAATATATGGCACACCTGCTTAGTGTGTACCTGCCTCACTTTTCCATTCACCTGCTTTCTATCCAACAAAGCTCACAGTGGAGTTACAAGTCATTAATAACACCTCAGAGCCAGTGAAAAAACCAGAGCTCCAACAAATCCTTTATGCTAGGATAGTCTCCTTAAGAGACAAAACTAAGCCCTCCTTCAAAGCATGCATCCCCATATTACCCAGCGTTATTACTTGTCATCCATTTAGCAAACGCAAAATCTGAGCGAGAGCCAAACCTTACGTTGCCATTGTTTTTATATTTGTGATTTTAAAATTGGTTACAAGCAAGTAAATACATGCACACTGGCAATGTGGTCTACTTAACAGTAGTTAAGTACATGCTTGTTTGCAACTAGCTATTCCATGAAACAGAGCCTCAAATACAGAACAGTTTTTGTTATTGTGCCATATTTCAAAACATAGCACTGTTCAACAGCTGCTGAATCTTTAATGTCAGAATATTTACTCAATTACTCTTTTTTGTCCTATCTATGGCCACAGCTATTTCTTGTTCTTACATGGTGTAGCAGGTACCTGGGGGCACATACGGACATTGGCTTGGTTGTATTCACCTTCAGAACAATTTGCATGGAAATCATTGTTCATTTGATTCCACACCATCCCTTATTTATTAAAAAAGTCTTCAAGGGAAATGCCTCCAACTGTTATGCTGCTGCATAACATTCAAAATCCTATGTATTTCTTTCTTGTAGTGCACTGAAATGTTTTTACGGTGGTCATTTTAAAATTATACATTCCCATTTTTGTATGTGTTTGCACATTTTAGGATCACTTCAGATGTATGGAATTAAAAGAGTGGTTGTTGTTTTAGCCTTTTCTGGTGAAAGGCATTTCTAAGGGGAGTTTCCAAAGCACAAAGAAGTTTAATATATGTGATGCTGATGAGTACCGACGTGTATTTAATTACTGAGTGATGAGTAGGCCGTTATAGTAAGATTTCTGAAACAGTTAAGTACAGAGATCGTATGCTCTTTTTATTGGCATACAGTCACTACCCATATAAGTGCATTTGTGTCAAAAAAATAATTTTCATATTTACAGGAAGTGACAGAATTCCAGTTGTTGGCAGAGTATATAAAGCTTTTCATACACAATCTTTTTATTATTAGACAGAGAATATAAAATCTGAACTGAAAATCAAATTCAATGCATCCTGGAAACTGTATTCCTCAACAGCTTTTCTTAAGCTTATTTCTAGTTTCTTTCTGGTTCTCACAGAACGTCCTTCTAGCTCATCTGAACTGTTATGCTACCTACTTTCCAAAAATTCCTCACTCTTAACCCAGAGCCAAGAGTGTAGTGAGATTGGATCGATACATTGTTATTTATATTCCTACCACTGCAAGTAAAAGTTGTGTGTTATAAATTATGCTTTATTTTTCTAATAAGTATGACTGCTTACTCTATGTGAAAGATATAATTGAGGGGGCTGTTATAATTTATAACTGATTATTTATCTGTAACAGTGTTTTGATAAACATGCATGTATTCACTGGCAATTCATTTGCTTATTAAAAACATAGTTAAAATGTATTTCTCTGCACTGAAGCAGTTTATTTCTGCATCTTATTTATGAAAATAATTACAGTGGAAAAAAGCTGCATAGCTGAATTCTGATTTAGTTAAATGGATTAATCTGTTCATGAAGGCATGCTTTGCAAGTTGCCTGTACTAGTATAATTTTTTTTTCTTAGAAGATACAGCAAATCAAAGAGAATTTACTTTGATGTTAAGCCTTGTACCTTTTTTACAACTGGTGTCATACCAGACCTTTTAGGCACAGATCTCTCCCTGAATTTATGTTCTTCTGTAACAGTCACTGGCCTAGAGTTGGGTATTGTTGGTTTGGTTTTTTACTTACATTATTTTACACTCTTATTTCTAACAGCAATAGTCAATTTCCCTTAAGTAGGTAATCAGTGACTTCATTCACTTTATGGTAATATCAAAATCATAAATTTAGCAGCACTGCTAATACATCAGTGTATCAGCTTTACATGAGTCACAATTCTTGTGACACTAAGAACCAGCTTTAATATTGACTATGAATATTTAATGCATGTGCCAAAATGTAAAGTTAACCTATTGTCAGTTTTCCAATGTGTACTGAGTGACATTTATAAACATACTCCATAAAAACATCTAAAATTCTGAGATGTGTGTAATATCCCTGTAATATCTCTCTGAAAACTGGGTGAGGAATAAAGTTCCAGAGTTTAACACTGCCACGTGAGATCTGTTAATCGCACATATTCCTAATGGGGTTCAGTCTGTTTAAGTATAGCTTGTAATACAGTGACCCATATTTTACACACACAGCATATAGTACCAGCTAGACCAAAAAAAAAAGGGTTATTAAAAAACCTATTACACATATCTAAAGAAAAATAAAATGTCTTTTCTCTGTTCTTCCACACCCCCAATGAAGTTATCTCATCATGTCCATGGATTACAAGTGTTTCAGGTTAAATCTTTTTCAAGTACTTTAAAAATTTGTTATACCAAAAAAGCTGCCTTTTTCTTTTTTTTTTAAGTACTTTCTACCATTTACCACAAAATTCAGGTGCAAGAATTTTAAACAAAAAATGAACTAAAGAGCTTTATTGACATCACAGTACATTCAATAGTAATTTTAAGAACATTACAGCTGAAAGAGAATGGCCTGTTTTATAGTCTTAATAAGCACTACCGTTCTTGAAAAAATGTAATACAAAGAAATCCTATTAGGTATTTAATTCTGAGCAGCATTTGGAAAAAATACACCTATTTACAGATAAAAAAAGGATTCTGGTTTCACCTACATAGCCACAATGTGCCTCTATAATGAGACAAGCCTTTTATAACTCATGGAATTTTTAAACGTCATAGCACTGATGCCATAAATTCCTCAGCGTTTACGATGAAGAGGACTTGTTGATCTGAAAAATAAAGGAAAAGGGGGAAAAAGTTAATTGGAAAAAATAAAAGACCCCCAAACCCACACACACTTTAGGCTTAGTAATTAATAGTTTTAAAAGATTCTCCAATGTTACTTTTGCCTAAGACAAAAAGTTTAATAAATACCATATTTTATTAAAAAAGTTCATATGCCGTACACATGAAGACGAATATAAAAAAACTTTTTAAAAGTCAGACAAAATACTTAAAAAGTATACTACCTTGATCGTGACTTAGACTTGTGTTTGCGGCTTGCCTTCTTACCAGACCTTTGAGATTTCTCCATGGAGCATGACCGAATATGCTTCGATTTCTTAGCCTTCTTTTCTTTACTACTTCCTGGTGATTCAGAACTACTCCTTGCACTAGATTCAGAGCCTGATCGTTTTTTGCTATCTTTGGTAGTAATTTTTTTGCTTTCTTGTCTGGAATCCTGTCTTATTATTTTCACACATATTGATTCACTGCGAGAGAAAGTTCTTTCACTGTCTCTTTTTCTCTTTAATCTACTGTCATCATGATTGCCAGCCTTACTTTCTTTTTCCTCTTTTTTGGGCTTATCTTTTCTTTTTTCCTGATCTCTCTCCCTTTCTCTGTTCTTTTTTTTGTCTTTATCTACACCTCCACCCTGCTCCTTCTTCCTTTCTTGATCTTTACCCTCACTTTTATGTTTGTGCCTATTTCCAGTAGGGCTTCTACGCTGGTCTTCGGCTTTACGTCTGTCCCTGCTTCTGCTGCGGCTCGCACGGTTGGCTCGCCGGTCTCTCGAGCGGCTGCCGCTTCTACGTCTATCCCAGCTTCTCTCTCTCGAAGGACTCCGATTTCTCCGCCTCTCCCCTCTTTCAGCACTGTGATTTCTACTAGATCTTCTCCTTTCCCTTATTTTCTCCCTGCTCCTACTCCTCTCTCTCCTGTTTCTGTGGGAGTAACTCCTGCTTCTGCTGCGCCTAACTTTATGTGACGGTGTCCTACTGCGACTGTGTCTCTTCTTCCTTTTGGGAGAGGAAGACCGTGAAGTGCTGCGACTACTACCTGAGCTAGTGCTAAACGATGAACTGGATACTGTGCTGCTACTGCTGCTGCTCCTGCTATTGCTGCTGCTGCTACCACTGCTAGAACTTCTTGACCCATTCCTTCCTGTCCTCTCTTTACCCTCTTTCTTGAGTTCTACATCAGGTACAATTGCATTTGGAGATCTCTTCTTTTCATGAACCATGTCTGCTTCAATTTCTTTCATCTCCTGTGATGCTAAGTTACTATTTTGTTCTTTGTTGATAAATTCATTCATCTCTTTTGAAACTTTTTCATTTTGTAGCTTTTCTTCTGAAAAAAGAAGCACACATAAAAAAAGAATCAATTAATTTAGAGCAATATGTCAGTAATTTTCACGCCATTACACTGACAAAACAAATTTTCCAAGCACCTCTCATAATACTTATAATTAAAACACTGCCACCACACTAACTACTTAACAAACCACACTCTTTTTTGCTGTATTCTTATAATTCTAGGAAAGTTATCCTCTTGATTTAGAAAAAGTATAGAGCCCAGTCATTTAAGAAGTCTTTATGTTATTTCATACTTTAGTGCTTTAAGATTCTCAAACAAATATCCTGGGACACCAGAACTCCTAAACTGATCTACACACAAGACTTTTTCCTTTTGCAACCTTTCTGCACACATGATTCTATCTTTCTCCTTCCTACAAGGCTCCTCATCAGTACAGTAGGAAATACTGATGCTTCCTGCCTTTATTTGAGCCCAAATCGTCTGGGTTTAAGGATTACTTTCTGGTCTGAAGAAGTTGTATTTCTCACATACTGAGACCCTCAGAGCGTTTCAGAGGTTTCCAAAATAAAATTATTTTTATTCAACCTTTGCATCACTGCCAACTTTATTTCCCCATTTTAAATTGTATCCAGAAAAAAATAACTGAGATACATTTTTTGCCTAAAAATGGCCTTTTGATGTGGGCAATCATTTCCTGAATTAATTAAGGGAATAAAACTGCATCCAGAAACCTAGAGTGGTCCAAATGGCAGCTAATGGTCAAATTTAACCCAGAAAACCATTCCAGCTGGTCCCCAAGTTATTAAGCAATAAGGCAGAAGATAGTGTATGTTAGAAGATGCTGTACTGTCCATTACAAATGCCTTTCCAAAACACTGCAGGAGCATTCTTCAGTATTTTGGATGTATGGAATCAACTTCTTTACACTCTAGTTTTGTATTTCTGCAAACAGTCCCATGGAGATGTCTCCACACTGACATCTGGCTTCCTGCACTAGGCAGGCAGAGGTCACAGGCCACCACTCAGTCACTCTCCATATGGCTATCCTGTTATGCATACATCTTCAAACACTCAAAGAGAGACAGGAATATTAGGAAAACCAGAAGTTTAGCTAGCCCAGACTTTTATTAATGGCTCCATATGTCTTATTTTCAGGCCTTTAAATAAAAAGTTAAAAGGAGGAAACCATCAATTTTAAGTTCTATCGTAATAGCACTTTTTCCTCCAGCCTGTGAACTTGGTTCATGACTTCTTAGCATTGCATCCATCTCTAGACAGCTCCTCAGCACCGGGAGGTGACCATGCTACCATTTTGGCCTACATTACTTGTACAAAAGACAAAGTGTACCTTGTATGGAGAAGCAGAAGTAAATCACAGGGTTTTGGTTTTTTTAAAAATGTGTATTAAAAATACATTATTTATAAATTTAGTTTCACATTTTTTTGCTTAAAACATTTCTTTGCCGTCAATTTACATACAGTAAGTAGTGAACTCCATGTATAGTGGCACAGTAAGAAGACATTGTATGATTTACCTTCTAGCTGTTTTTCTAGCAGTAGTTGCTGTTCTCTCTCTTTTCTCCAAAACGCTTCCTGTTTTTGCCTTATCCTGTGTCGCAATTCCTCATCATCAGTATCAGATGATTCAGAGCCTCTGTCACTCCGCTCATCTTCACTGTCTCCTGATCCATAACCACCCAGTCCACCTGCGTGCATAAAGTCCAGTCTATCACGAGGAAAGATTAAGCTTTGTTCTTAATACTTCTGTGAGGCAAAGAGGAGAGTAACATTGCCCTTCCTTCACTTCCTTGTCTCTGAAGAAGTCACTTTATTCTGGTAAGTGCCAGTGTTGTTTGCCAGTGTGTTCAAGGCCCCCGTGTCTGCAATGATGGTCACTGTCTGCTTCTACTCCTTCTGGAACAGCTTTTCTATTTTCAGCAAGCAACCACTGTGACCATGGTACTTTTTTCCAGTGTATGGAAAGGCCAAAAAAGCTCCCTGTGGAGACTGTAACAGTGCCTGCCTCTTTATCAGCAACGGGACAGAAAATGCCTGGGATCTTTCCCAGAAGACATCTCTGAAATGACTTCAGCTGCCTCCGTAGTCCAAGGCTACAGAAATCCTGAATGCCATATCAATTTTTCCATATGATTTAGAAAACACTGCACTTTGACATGTATGGAGATGGAATAGAAACAGACTTTCTTCTCCCCAAGAGATATTTGGAACTAGTGGACTGATAAGGATAAAGTCAATTTAAACATCAGACATGGATTTCTTTCAGTCTGAGGTCCTTAGGATATTTACTGAGTTAGTTTTGAAACACAAATACTTGTGATGGTAACATTCAATCTAATTCATCAATATTCCATGTAATGAACACATAACTGATCACTGACATTGCTGTAGTACATTTTAGATGATAAACGTCATGTTGGGAGAAATCTCTTGCAGTTGTGTCTCAAGCTGGAATTTCAAATCTCTCTTTCCTGTGTTGTTTCTGGCAGTATATGATATGGAAACCTTTGTGTTTACGTAGCTTTTCAATAAGATAATAATTACAAAGACTATGATATTTTTATTTATAGACTTTCACATTACTCTTCTATCAACTTTCCCCTCTGGTTTCCATGGATCAAAACAGAAGAAAAGTATGAAATAGTATTCCTTTCTGTGAAGGCTGCAGTATGCTTCTATAACTATCATACTTTTAAAAGTAAATCTAAAATTTTTACGTCTTTTCAAAATTAGGGCAAGATTCTCATACACTAAATCACATTGCCTAGTCCTTTACTCCAGCAATTATCCCACTTATATATCAGTAGGATCACCTGTGGAACAAACAAAGGTGCTGATAATGATAAAGTTATCAGAAAGTGACCCATACTCCCCGGCAATTCAAATCTAATTTCGAAATGCAATTTCTAGAAATGCAAGGCAAAAGTGAAACTCCCCCTTTAAGCCCTCTCAAAAATAAGGAACATACTTACCGAGTCCAGTGAGGGAAGCCAGTGCACTGGACTGTGCCAGCTGTTTTGCAGGAGCTTTGTATCACATCAACAACAGGAACAACATGTTAACACAAATAGCCACGATTTCATAGTCATGAGTCTATGGTATTGTTAAATCTACTACTATTGCTGTTCTTTGGAGGGAGAGAAGAAACATTAAAAACGCATCATCCATTTAAAACCACTTCTAGATTTTCTGACCATGAAGATTTAGAATTTAACTGCAAAATTAACAGCGAACAGAAAAAACCCAAATATATACTCATAAATCAATTTCCAAGTTACAGCATCTGCACGTAATTTTCAACTTCAGTAGTTACAGACTTAGATTAACTCTGTTACATTAAAATAATCTGTTCTGTAAGTACAATACATGTTAATAGCGAAAGCAAATTAATTACTAATTGAGGACTCAAAGTTCATCTCTTTTCACTTCTGAACAGCTTTGAGATAAAGATGACAGTAGTAAGGAACAGCTACAACTCAAGAGCCATTGACACACAGGTACCATTTTAACTGAAATGGATTGTATGAAAAAAATGGAATAACTCAAGTAACTCACAATACACTGCACAGGACGACAGTACATGATTACTGGATTTGAACTCTACCCAAGTTGGATGCATTATACTGGAATTGTTCTTGAGGGAGAACTATGGAGGTTAAATGTTCTAAAGACATGCAAATACAGAATTTTCGCAGAAGAAACTAAAAAGAAAAAAACCTCCAAAATCCGGCATACCTTTAGTTGCTTTACGGTGAACATCTTTGGCCACATAATAGATTTCTTCATTTGTGACATCTAAGAGAATCTCTGTCAGCAGCATTTTTGTTAGCATCATCTGGAAAAAATATTGCATATACAATTAAAGGCCAAAACATCTTGAATAAATGCTGCATTCAAATTATATCCATACAGCTTCTCTTCTTTTGATGACTATGAAAGTGGCCTCCTGTATATTTTATTTAATGACTTCTTTCAAGAGACATGACCAAAAAACCAAAAAAAGATTGAAGCTCTTTAAATGTGACCTGATTTCACAACTTTAAAGTTTCCATTTTAACTGTAAACTGTGTTTGCAAGTATTGCACACAGCTATCCAAGGCACTGATCTTAATGTCTAAGATGATGTAACAAATGAATATGTAAATCAGAAATGTACTTAGACTGATTCCAATTATTCTTTCAAAAAATAAAAAGCACTTCTCTGACTGGTATGCTGCCTGTAAAGATCATCAGAGGTTACTTACATAGCATTTTATTATCACGTATTTTCTACAAAAATTGAAATGGTAGCTAGTTCTCAAAGTCGTTTACGTCTGGCCACATGCTCTACAAAAATATATTCATCAAACCTAGGAGAATGCAGGGCCTTGATTAACAAGGATTCAGTTGTACAATTTATATTTAACTGTGATTTTGAAGTATGAAGGTTGTGCAGACACAGTGAGACTTGCTGATCTAGGATTTAGGGCTGTAGCACTTCCTTGCAAGAATACATTTCTTAAATTCACAGGAGCTGAGGTTCAAGTACAGATTTGGAATGGATGCGTTTAATCACTAAAAGTTTTCAGAAATTTGGTATTTGAAGCAAAACCATAGAATTAATAAGGATCAATGCAAAGATTACAGTCATTACATTATTTCACTATTGTGCTAAATATGAGTTATATAACCAATATCCTTGTTTCTATGAAAAAGCATTATGAAGAGACATGCAAATATAACCCTGCTTTACTGTACAATGCATACTGTACCGCTGTTGACAGTACCAGGCATACAAAAAGTGATTTACTTTGATATGCCAGAAAAATATGAGCAATTAAACAGAAAAACTTAGTGAGAACTACATTATTAATACCATTTGATACTCCTTTTCTTCTTCTGTCATTTCTGGTTCACTTTGCTCCTCTTGAGGAGCTGGGGATGGACTCCTGCTGATTTTCCCAACACTTACAGCTTCTGTGTTTTCAGCATCTTCATCTTCCTCATCACTGTCCTACAAGAACAGCATTACACACTTGAGGAAAAACTTAAATATCAAGCTCCTTAGTTTCCGTTTGTAATAGTCAATTTCATTTACTTTGTACTGGAAACTGTATTACAGTTTCCATAAAACCATCTATTTTCTCCCTTCCTAAAAAATATGCAGGCACCTGTACCCACACAAGCTAAGAAAATACTTAGTTGTCAGATTCCTGCCAGACACTTTGGACTTTGGACTACAAACAAGAAAATTGCTAAAATGAAGGCAATGCAAGGTTTCCTAAATTGGCCTAGTTTAGAAAATACAGGTATATGAATTTTTTAAGCTGCTGTTTTGGAATTCTGACTTTCAAAAGCTCTGTACGTTCCAAAAGGGGGAAAAAAAAAAAAAAAAGTTCAATTTCAGCCTTGTTTCTTCACTACTACAGATCAAATTACATACTTCTACCTCTTCGCCATTAAAAACTTCAAAAGTTACTTCAAAAGTAAAATATCAAGTAATTATCAAGAGAGCAGCAGCTTAACCTTACTTTAAATAATCAATGAGGTAACCAGGAACGCAGAGTCTCTCCCTTGAAGAGACTAAAAAGTTGGTACCTTTCAGGAAATACAAACCTGAGCAAAAAACAAACCCTTCTACTTACAAATTTACTTCTCTGAGGTAACCGTGGGCCATCCCCTTCTTCAGCCTCCTCACTTTCCTTTTTCTCTTTTTTAGACATCTGTGAACGTTGCTGCTCCATTCTCTCTTTTTCCAATTTTTTCTGTTTTTCTCTTTCCATCTTTTCCAGGCCCTCACGAATCCAGGCAGGCAGAGTTCTACGCTTCACAGCATCTACATAAGCAAGGTTTACAATTTTGCAAGATGAAAAAACCTTCCCCCCCAAAAAAGGAATAAAAATATCCCCCAAAATAAAGTAAACTCTCCACCCCCATCAAAACAAGTCCCACATCTGATTGTGGGGAAAAAAACATTTATAATGGCTTTTTCCATCCCTGCTCTTTTACTTTCTATTAAAAAGAAAAAGGTCTTTGAATTTTGCAATTCTTATAAAACACAGCTTTTACATTTTTTCATTAAGGAGTGGTTAACATGTACCAATCTGGGGAGGCTCCTGCTTCACAGGCATCGCAATAGGTGAACGCTGTCGATCTCTGAACGAGGGTCTTTCCCTTCGATTTTGAGTAGGTGCAGGAGGTGCTGGAGGACCTGGTGGCCCTGGTGGTCCTGGCTGCCAATAAGGTGGGTGAAATCCACCTTGAGGTGGACCAAAAGCAGCCCCATGCTGAAAGAGTAATGCAGTTTATTTTTCTTCACATGGTAACACTAAATGCAGCACGTGAGCAAGTCGGTCTACAAAAATCCATGCAAGTAGGAATCCATGATTTCTATGCTACTGAGATCTCTCAATCTCTTTTACCGTGGTCCCCAAGAAACAAGTTTCCTTTAAATATTTAATGACTAAACTTAGACTTGAACAGGGATACTTAACAAACCTGAAAGGGCTTCAACCAATCTTTCATATTGTGCTGAACACTAAGCTCTATAACCACCATCTAGCTCCATCAGTTCCGTGCCAGCTTAGCATCAGAGCATGCAGTTAAATAAAGAGTGTACAAAACTAAGATTCAAAAGTCTAGCCATGTTAGCAGTCTTGACTACAATATGAGAACAAAAATTTAAAGTTCAGCCTTTTATTACATAAGAATTTTGCACTGTGCACTTTCCAGTAATCCTTCATAGATCTTATTAATATGACTGATGAAATTATTAGATGCCTAAATATGCAATTTTAGTACAGATCCTGGCTTCTGGGCAATCTGTATACAATCCAAAAGTCTTGAGGCGTATATGAGGAGTTTTTTATTTTAATATTTACTGCCCAGAAATGCCTAATGACACTATTTAAGAAGACAGTGTTTAGGAAAAAGGGTATAGTATGAAATATTCTACTGAGTATTTAAGTTACTAGCACTAAAGAACTCTCCACTACAATTTCAGGTTAAGCACACCTCTTTCATTCACCGCAAAACAAGTTTTCTATGGTATTTAGAGAAGCTAATTTTAAGAGTTTGTCCCATGACAATAAACAAAAATCATAACAAACTCATGTATTGGAAAATTTTTGTCCCTATTTAACAATACTTCTGAACAAGAGAACTATAAGAGGAAAAATAATCTAGGAGATAAAAAATAGCCTAGAAGATAACAAACAAAATTTCTGCCCATCATCCATAGTATTTGTTTATGAACAGGAGGTAGGTTTTTACACAGTTAGTTTGTCATTCATATCAGGAGTTTTGAAAGAAAAATACTGAAAATAGAGGGAAGATACAAAACTTCTTTGTGTTTAAAGATCTATGCAATGCACCCTGTTATTATTAGTGATAAAGCCACCTACATGTTTATTATACTATACATGTTATATGCCAGAATGAAGAAAAAAAGTGGATATGGAATTTTTTTTTTTTTAGAAATACCATTGTTTATTCAAAGAATCACAGTAGATAGATATGGAAAAGATCAATGGATCATCCAGTCTATCTCCCTGCAAATACAGGACTGTTTCCTGTGGTACATTATCTAGAGTATTTAAGCATATCTTTCTGAACTTTATTTTTTTTTCCTTCTCTTTTGTTTAGTTTTTTTTTTTTAAATACAAAGCTACATAATGTTAATTTATATACTGGAACACAGTGATTCATTTTAATATTGCAGAAAACAGGCATTTTTCATTACTACGGTAGAAAAATAAAACCCTTTTGCCTCTGAACAGAACTGAGAACTCTAAAGTCTCTTCTGTCAAGTGTTTGGTTAAAATGTGTCTTAGCAGATAACAGACTCTGTAGATGTTTGTAGAACTGAAGAATGAAAGTCGCCGCTAGATGATATTAGAGGAACACATCCATGGAAGGGACTCTGCGCGTCTACAATATTAAAGCAACAAATATGTTTCACCTGATAGTCAAACTGGTTCACTGGCCCCATTGCAAAGTTATCGGGAGGTCCCCCAAAGTTGTGATTGTTCTGGTTAAATATATGCCTGTTGTCAGGAGTAAATTCCCCACTGTCCTGACTGTTGCTGTCTTCAGATGGAGGAACAATTTCCATTTGACCTGGGGTTGGAGTCATCCACTGCTGATCTGGAGGTGGGTGAGGGGGCTGGTGAGGCATTCCCCATTCTGTTTAGGAATTAGAATACAATTTGATACCAAGTTAGTATAATTTATATGAGTCACCAATCACTCAGTGTTCTTGTATTTATCACAAGATTCCTCAAAGCACCACAGATGATAAAGCAATGAAGAATAATCAATCTGCAGACTGTATTATACTGTCTCAATAATTCCTTCAAATAAATAAATACAAATAGCTATAGCTGAACTGAAACATGCAGTAGGGGGACAGAACTGGACAGACATCCTAAAAATTTGTTTTTACAAATTTCTAGTGATAGTGAACTCACCACAAGACTTACAGATTGCTTAAACTGTTGAAAAACTGCTCCTACTTCTCATCAATTTTGAAAGCTAAAAAGGAGCTATTTTACTCTTTTGCATAATAGACTTGAAATGCCTACTATGGAAAGAAAATGGTTTGGTAAGCAGCACAACCACTGAAACCTGTGCTCCAATGTCTTGAGTCCGGATAGTGGATGACTCCTTGGATTGCCCAATATCTAGCAGAGGTCCTAGGATAACCTATAGTCATAAGCCCTCAAACATATGTTACAATTGGCTAACAGTGTGAAAAGGCTCTAAGGAATGAATTAATAGCTTGTGTGACCATAATTTTTTGACTGACTCCTCAAAAAGATAAATTTTATGTGCACTATACAGATTCTTATAGACCGTGACAGAGCTGCCTTATAACTCTCTCCAGTAAAAGAATTAGTATCTAGCCTCTCAGGTTAATTCCTACATTCTATCCAGTCCTTTAATACATTTCTTTAATTTTTACTGTCCTTCCCCTCTGCATCATAAGTGAATCCATTACTGTAGCAACTAAAAAGTGCTATCATAGCTTTTCTATTTCTGTGAAAATTTCTATTTACTGTACAGAAATACAGCTAGAATACACTCTGCCACATAGAAAAATTAAAAATTCTTACATGTGCCTACAATAACTTGTAGCCTAGTGCAGTTGGGTGAAACCTGATAGCTACCTCCCTTTTACTACATATATATATAAGAACTACCAATAACATATTAAGCTTACTTTTATTAAATGCTGCATTTCAATAAATTTGGATAGTGAAAGAGAAAACTGGGAGTGTTATTCTTTCAACCATTAACAGAATCAAGCACAAAGTGCAGTTTTCCCCAAAACAACTGAAGACGTGCACATATGCTTACTGTCTTGTTCATATACTTCAAATTGCACTGCAGTATAGTGTCATAATCCAGCTTTCAGAAAACAATTTCAGAAAAATTCTTAGCAGAAAATAACCCATTTCTATCCCATTGTTATTAGCAGTGGTATCTTGTGAAGTTTTAAAAAGAAAACTAATTTTTGGAAAAAAAACAAGTTTTGAAGAAGTTAAAAATTACTGTAAATAATCAATACTAACAGAGGCATCCAATCAACTTTAACTTACAGTAACTGAAAAATTCTGACAATCAGATACCCAAGTTAAAAAGAGTAAATCCTAAGCATATGAAACACAATAAAAACATGCTTTTCACACAGAATTTTGCTGATCTCCCTTTTTAAAGATTTTAAGACACCTAAAGCCAGAATCACTTATACTGTGAACTCATTCTACATGTCAGGATCATGCCAGAAGCAGGTATTACACTACAGGAGAGGCAAAAGTACCTCTTTAAGTAGGAGCTGTGATTAATAAATCAAGTGGTAGTTCTGCGTTTTGAAGCCTAAGGGGCAGGGCATGTTCACACCAAAAAATGTCTGGTAAGAATAAAATGAAGAAACATGAAAAAAAGGAATGAACAGGAAGGGAAACAAACCTGGCTGCCACATTCTGTTGAAATTGGGATCCCCCTGAAAATTATTATGGTTGTTTGGACCAGACTCTATTCCTGAAATATCCTGTCCGTTTGGCATCATTCCTTGTTGTTCCACTACATTCTGTTGCCCTGAGGCTTCTCGCTGAGCAATCCATGCTTGAGCTAATGCAGCCCAGTCAATCTGGCCTAAAATAAACAGAGGAAGTTAAAAAGGTTAGAACTCACACATCTGAAGTTTAACACTTTCTCAATTACGTGTCTTATTGCTCAAGATAAATGGGCAACATTTACCTTCAGCAAGCACTGTGAGCACCATTTAAACTTATTCACAGTGTACAGTCAAAGAAACAAATCAAATGTCAGTGTACAGACTTGCTGAAGTACAGTTTCTCTGCATATGTTCAAAATGTTGTAAAACAGATTATTTTACATTCACATTAGGACTGAATGGGTGGTAGTAATGCACTTTTTTCATAGGTGAGCTAATTCTGACATCAGAAATTAATATACATATCCTTAAATTATAAATTCATTAAGATTTCAGAGTAAAAAAGATACATAGTTAGAAAATTATTTTTCAATGTACACTCTTCATATAACCCTTGCCATATATTATGTTACAGTTCTCGCTCCAATTTTTTTTCTTTACTGCCATTCCTACCAGTAAACAAATAAATTGCACTCTCAGATAAGAACACTAGTAAGTCTTCTGCTTATTATCAAGTCAGGAAAACTCTCCAGTGAATTTAACGGAAATTAAAGTGAGAGTAAACCCTGTGTGCCTGATCACTTTGCATTAAATACATACCTGCACTTTCATCCATTTCTCTATTTCTCTTGATATTTTGAATTGTTTCCACCTCATTTCAATTTAAGGTATATTATGTTCTACTGTTTAAAGCATTTGGTGGTTTTGGTGGGGAAAAATAATTCCAAACAAGAGATCATGATTATCACTGCTGTAACCTAAATCAAGACCCGTATTAGTTTTCCAGTGAGGTTTTTCCCTTTATATATAATCTGCATTAATACTTCTGCCACACAGGTACTGAATAAAAAAGCAAATTCTCCCAAACAAAGGATTTAGCTTGGCTGAAGAACTGACAGCTATACAGATCTGGTAAATGAGGTCTAAATGTTGATCTGTATGACTGATAAAATGTTGGTAATTTGTGTATGATAACTCATACCTTTTGCCTGTATTTGCATATTATATATTAACTATGTGAAAATATTTGGAACTAATATATGTTTTCTGTTTTCTAGTTCAGAAAAGCATCACAAACGTATTATCTTAAGAGCAGCTACAAAGGCAACTATGAGTCATGCTCTGTTACGAAGATTCAAAAATTTAAATGACAACACATTAAAAGAACTAATCCACAAAGCTTTCTATATACTTACTTGGATCTTGCTGGTGCTGAAATGACTGCATCCACTGCTGTTGGTTCAAAGGCCATTGCTGCCAAGGTTGTCCACCTTGATCCCACATCTTTTAAGTCTTTATATAGTCTATATTTCAACTAAAAATAATAGTTGTATGTTTAAATAGATGCCCATGAAATATCACATAACTGAAACTTACATAACTGCAGATACAGTTAAGCCTTGCAAAGCAAGCTGAAGCAATGCTGGCTTAATATTTTAAGCTGGAGGAAAAGGTTCATCCTTTAGAGTAATATCTGAAATATTACTGAAAGATTTCAGGTGTCTAGTACGCTTTCTCTGTACTAAGAAAATAACTACCAAATGATGTTCAAGGAGAGATATGACAAGTTTGTATGACAAGATCTCATCCGGCAATAAATGCAATTTAAAGCAAGTAAAAATATAAAAGGCACAATTGGTATCTTTGCCTGCTTCTTAAGGAAAAGATGTGTATTTCTCTAAACAAGTGTCATGCAAGGCTGTTAAGCAAGACAAAAGTCACCAAATGGTAAAACACATTGTTAATGATTGCACAGGACAACTGCACAGGTACAAGACAGTGCCCACATGCATGTTATATATTGTACAGGCTCATTTTAATGTCCAAATAATATATACCTTCAAATCTGAGAAAGAAAAATAAATATGACCACACAATTACCACTGTCCCTTAAAACCACGAGAAACAATTTTTGCCGTGCCGTATATATCCTCACTGAGCAAGCAGCAGCCCTAGGTCCAGATGGCAGGCAGCAGAGCTCCACAGCCTGCTTAGAGTGAAGCTCCAGGGCCAGCTCTGTGTGAATCTGACGAGGCACAGCAGTCCAGGCAGGTGTGCTGCAATGGCACACCAGTTCTTTCCAGTCTTTTGTACCTCCGGCACACACCTAACCTGCTACGTGTGGAAGACCTGAGAGCAGTCACCTGCATTGCTCCCAACAGTTTCTCCGAAGACAAAGACTAGGCACAGTTCTGGGAACACTTCACTCCAGAAGCTGTTCCCAAAAACCAGTATGGATAGAAATGCACTGAGTGTGACTCCCTCTGTCCTACCCAATCTGTTAGAACTTCTCAACAGGCTTTCCACTCAATGAATATATCCTCATGGAATTGAACATACAATCCCTGAGTTCGCGCTATTAAAACATCAAGCATGTAGGTTGTTTCAAGCAATCCAAACTCAAAAGAGAGAAAAATTCATCCCCTGAGGTCACAGGAGCAGCATACGGGACCCAGTCGTGGCTCACAGCCAAGAGCAATACAAAATAGATGAATAGAACCTCTCTGCTTCAGAGCAAACCAGTTCAAAGCAGCCAGTGCCACTTGGGTGGCCAGCCAGGAGCAACCCCAGTGGCTCTGAGGGAGCGGGACACACACACCCCACAGACAGAGCCTGCTCTGGGCACAAGGACAAAGCAACTGGACTGGAACCTGCTCGCAAAGGCATCTTGTGCTCGCCTGCTCACACAAGGAACTGCATGACTGCTTTGAAGAGAGCATCACTCTACAGAAGTGCACCAGCACTCAACACCAGGGGTACCAGCCCATGCAGAGATGAATGCAAGCTTGTATGCTGCATATTTCTGTCAAATTAAATCTTTTATCTGTAGAACTGTAGATCACCTTTGAGACCACTTATTGCCAACACTGTACAAAAAATTACATGTGTGGCTCTGAAACATTCACTTGCAAATGCCTTTTAGAGGGGCCTTAAACAAGACCAGATCAACTCTAGCAACAGGGGGAGTATTGGAAAAAACCTACCTAATACTTTATTATTTTCACTATCTTTCCTTGCCAAACTAAGTATGGAGGCTTTTTCCCATTTCATGAATATTTTTATGCTATTCAAACCGTTAATAAGTGAAGACATCACCCTTTCTTTTGTCTCTTCCCATTTTTATCTGTACCTAGGAAATTAACTTATTTCACCAGTTGAGTGTACAGGTGGCTACTAACACACTTAATGCAACACTTTAGCTGACTTAAACTAGCTCTCCAGGAATTCATAGACACATATTTCATACACTAGGCATGACGCAGTAACTGCAAATAATATTTTCACCCTATAGTAAGAAAAGGTAAGTAAATGTTTCTTCCTTCCCTCAGTTCATCTTTCCATCCAGAATAAAAATTCTTTCAAATGTCAAAAGAAACTTGTTTACATCTTAAAAGTTATAAGAATTGGGGTTCAAGACTACTGCACAGCCTCATGGTGTCGCTTCCTTTGTTTCTAGCTGTTAAATCCTACTAGCAATAATAAGCATCAATTTCACAAATTCTGGTAGTACTTTTTTACCTCAATACATAGTATGTTGCAACAAGTTTACGGAATTACACTAAAACTTAGCAAAATATTTAAATTTTTTCAGTAATGATTTAGAAGACAGCTTTGCATATAACTGAATGCAAAAAAAAATTCTACACAGTTAAATACCAATTTCTCTTCATGAAGTGTAACAATATTAAGACCACTTCTACAAATGGAACTAAATTGGAACCTCCTACACACAGCTTTCACGTGATAGGATTAGATGAGATTTATTTTTACTGGACTGGCTCTGTCTCTGTCCTAAAATCTTCAGTATACCAGATTTTTTAAACATGTTCCAGCTAACACAATTATATATCTATTTCTCAATTGAAATGGACACTTAATATCCCACTCATTTTTTGTTTCTTACTCTCAGGTCTTGATCCTCAGTATGGACAAAGTGAAGCACTTGTTTAGATCATTAACAAGGTCTAAGGCAACAAATGCCTCCCCATCTCAGTAAAACCTGCCCTCCCAAGACAATAAGTGCCTTATTATTTTACAAGATATTCTAATAAATCTTGTGGGAAAGATATATTCCCTTGCAGCCTGTAGCAACTGGCATGTGAAATGCCCAAGGTGACCAAGGGATAAAGTAGACAGGCAGTGACCTCAGGCAGCAGCAGCATTCATTCACCTCCTGGCTGCCCTGCCAGCACATTATTATGCCCTAGGACAGCGAAGGCAAATCCACACTCCTAAAGTGAAGGAAGTGGTGCTGAAGGACCCCACCGTGTCCCCTTTAGAGAACAGCACTGCCCCAGGCCACCCCGCACTCTCTGGGTGCTTCCAAGCCTGTCTCAGGTGTCAGCATGGACCTGGAAGCCCACAGGCAGTTAGGACCTGTCCAGTCTAGTTTGGAAGGTCAGAGGCTTTCACTCAGCACCACCTGGCTGCAGGACCAGAATAAAAAGCACAGTTGGGTTTTAGCTGTTAGCATACATAGTTGCTCATCCACTGCTCTGCAACATAATATAGCCCAGTCTTCAACTTGCCCTAGAGAGATTCTTTCACCTTACTACTGCCACTCTGGGGAATGAAATCAGGAGGGTAAGTACAAAGCAATAGGTCAAGGCATGGAGCTGGTTTATATTTTGATGCACAGCATTATGACAAGACAGCAACAACAGTGTAAAACCCTGAAGAACTTCAACATTTGATTAATTCAATTTATGCCACTCAGAGCAAACTAATTTAAAATCACTGCTATTTGAAACAGCTAATTTTAGTTTGTGAACAGTATCTGAAAGCTTTTAATTCTGTATTTAATTTGTACTTCTATGGTTTTCTTGAAGAAATGCTGAGTTTCATAGGTTGGCAAGTATAAAATATGCTGGCTTTCAAGTACTCATATTTATTACCAAATTCAGTGTAAAAACATACTTTACTAATCAGAAATATGTACCAAATACTTAAGCAATGACATCACTCTTTTTTATGCAACATGCAGAAGCTCTTTTTCAAATATGATGTGAAAACTGTCCAAAACTGATTTTTATTTCAACTCATCTCCCTTACTGAGCAATGTTTGTTTTACAGAAACAGGAACTGAATATGGAAGGAATAAAATTCACACTTTAAAATGTTTATTGAAGTAATCTTTACATATACAGGCTAAAAGAAGGTCACACGTATTCAAAATTTTTAATATTGAAGACCAGATGTGTGGCTCAGAGCCATTGAACAGAAGAGATTAGTTCTAGGGCCTCTCTCTATATTGTGACCTGCAAGAGCAGGACATAATTTTCTGGGAAACAGAGTTCCCTGCTTTTTAGTTCTCCACTTATTTTCCTGCATTTTCTCCAAGTTTTCACCAACTGGTACAATGTAAACCAGAAAAAGGTACTTGATACAATTTTTTTTTTTCATCTACTACAGGGAGGCTACAGGCATTTAAAGATGGTTCATTGCCTTCAAAAACTGTTTTGCCAAGTACTGCAGTATCTATTAGTTTCATCTGCTTTTAAGTTTCAGAGGCAAAAACCCCACTGAAACTTTTAGCTCTTCATTTGCAGTTGCCATCTTCTAAAAGATAACTAAAATAAGCATTTATGCTACTTGATGTTACTCTTTTTTACATAAGGGCATTAAAGGCTTGAAACAACTGGAATCTCTTGTACTAATGTATGTGACAAGAAACAACCTGAGACACAAGTAGTACTTAATAATGGAGAGAAGAGACTCAAAGTCCTCTCTCACTAACTAAAATCTGCACTGACAAAACTAACTTAGGATGCTGCCACACAAACAATAAACAAGTTTTTATTTCTTAAAAGTTCTGAAATCAGCACCACCTGAAATAAAGAGGCTTCACACCTAATATAACTGACAGCTCTATTTCCAACCAGCGATCTAAGGCCAAGTACACAGCAGAGCATCCAAATCACAGTGAAACAAGCTTTATTTTCTACTGAAGCTGGAGGGGAGGGAGATGAATACTGGCTAAAATTCACTCAGTTCAAACGTTACTTTAGACACTTAGTAACAGAGGGGGGTGCCTCAAGTCGTTAAGATGTACTGGTTCTGACATCACTAGTACATACAGGAGGTTTGAAAAGCAACAGGTGCAAAGAAAGGATCCGTTTTATAGGCACCTACTTCCAAAGGAAAATGCAGATACTACCCCTCCTTTACAATGATGGGTTAAGGTTCTTTTACTTAGCTGTTCTGTCCCTCAATTCAATTGGACATAGCCTTTTTTTCTTTCCTCTCTCTCTAGCACACACAAAGAAACAAAAGAACATTTATTGGTGCTTCAAGAGCTGTTCCCTAATGTCTGATCACAGAACAGGAACCTGAATCTATTAAAAATCTGTTTACCAATGAAGAAACAGAAGCCAATTCAGGATTCTTTTTGTTTTATACAGAAGCACAATCACATGAGCAAAACACCCCATCAACTCACATTTCATTTCAGTTACACGTATTTAACAGATTATGGAAAGTGCACATGATATTTCAAAATCCTGCTGGAGCTCTTAAGAGCAAACATGTTCTGAAATACGTTCTTTCACACATTGGGTTTTTTTCCTTTTAAATTAAATTTCTATTCAAAGGTTGGACCAGAATCTACTGAAGTTTTATTAAAGCAAATTACTGGTATGAAAATGTGCCAGCCTTGATAGGGCTGCTGGTGAGGGCTCCCCTGCTCATGATAAAAGCTGAGACAGCAACATAGATAAGACTTACCTTGATCACCATCAACCTCTGAGAGCCAACAGCACTCAGAAACATTTAAATGTGGTGTCAAATTCTCTGCTATTGTATTTAAACTAACTTTGGGTAAACACAAAGAACATCTTTTTAAAGGCACCTTTCCTCTCCTCTCTTTGATTGTAATGTGCATCTCAACTACCAATTACACCTCAATGTTAACCTGTTCTTTTAGGTAAAAAAGGCATCTCCTTCAACCTATTTGTTAGCATAATAAGGTATTTTCCAACACAGTTGTACAAGGTGTCCAGGCACACCACACACTGAAAGGCACACATTTAGAAGATACTTACCTGTAAACAGTCTTAAGTGATAATCTGCAAGCTCACCTTTAACTCTGGGAGACTCCCCCAAGCACTTCCCACAAAACACAGCTATCTTGAAGCAAATTACGTATTTCCACACCAACAGGAATACACCCTGTCCAGAAGAGCATGGTTTCCTGAGAATTCACCAATGGCATAGTGCTTAGTGAAGGCCCTTGATATCAAAGATGGGGCCATCTTTTAGACAAGGCTACCAACAGAGCCTGAGCACTAACAGGCTCACTCAGGTTCCTTGGACACCCTACCTCAGTAGTTTCATACTGTAAACTACCAGTTGAACAGCACTTGTGCAGAGCTAACTGTGCTCTGACCTCTCAACACAGGAGAAGAGCAGTCTTAGGGAGCAAGGCTCAGTCCTGGGAATGTCAAAAGACAAAGTTTGCTTGTCATCCTGGGGATACTATCTTCCTTAAATGCCTTATGACATTTGCTGCAGCAGAACTGAAAAGTATCAAGAAATCTCCCACGGGAAGATAAGCAAGATCTGTTCCCAAACAGAATTTAATACAGCTAATGGATAAACTGAATTGCTCCAACTTATGCAGCTAGCCCAACACAAGAAGCACAGGGACCTAGGAAGTTAGCTCAGCTCCAGAAAAGCATCAGGAAGATAACTAACCATACCAAGCTGTCCTGATGAGTGCATCTTGCACACACTTTCTTGCTCCTTCTAAGTAACTCCCATCACTCTGACAATCTACTTCTTCCCAATATGAATGTTACACACCATCCTGACTATGCAGAACACCTTACAGCTCAACAGCTTCTGCACCAGATACAGAGATTCTGAATGGTTTGCCAGGAAATTCATGAAAGTGATATTTCTTAGAAATGAGAAAAAAGTAATCTTCAGAATATGAAATCAAGTATTTGTTAGAAGCTAGATTATCCCAGCTCCAAGAAATCAAGAGACAGCCTAAGAGCCAAGCCTAGACTAGAAGGAGAGTGGCACTCACCTCCTGCTGTGTGATGAGCAGAAGAGATCAAGGTTAGGAACTCCTGCATCAGACATCAGTATCATTGAACCTGATCTTCAGGGCACAATCTGTTGGTGTCATTTATTCAACCCTGTAGACAGACTAACAATTCTGGAGCCCACAGCCAATAATCAAGAGCCTTCTGATGCTGAGGGTATGATGTTGCATCACCTTTCTGATCCTGCTACTCATCATTCCTGAAGAGCAGGTCAATATATGACACAAGAAGGCCTGACAAGTTATACCTGCAAACTGAACTCTTAACACACAGCTGCAGGAGTTTTTCTGGTGACTAAAGATCTTGTCTTGCAGGCATTCCAAACAGTCATTGCATTTAGCAAAGAAATATCCATCATAGCAAAGAAATATCATCATCAACAACCAAAAAAAAGCTAGACAGATGTTCCACATCCTCTAAGATAACCTGACAGTGCAGCCATGATTTTTTGACTATATTTAGGGCTATACAGTGGAAGGGAAAGACCCCAAGAGGTAGGAGTCCTTGTTTGTAACAAACTGCAATTACTGGTTTTGAAACAAATTATTATTAAACAGTCAGTGTCATTAGATAGGTAATCTTTTGGTACGAGTTTAAGACAATACAAGCAAAAAAGACAGATTAGTCTCTGAGGCTCTCTGAAGAACCCGGGCTACAGAAATCATCTACATCACATCTTGAGAAGGATCTCAAAAGCATCTCATACTCTGTGGGAAGGGTTTCTTTATCTCATATAGATTTAGGCTCTGAAGGTGAACCTAAAGGAAAATGGAGATGTTTCAGGAGCAGAGCTCTTTGAAATCAATAGCCTAATTTCTTGATATTTCATGTGGGTGCCTCATTCTAATGTAAGGGTTTTACTTTTCATTCAAGATAGCTGGTATTGACTCGGTGAAGTTTTAGCACAGTGACTGAAAGCTTATGATGAGTTTCCATCATGAATTTTGTGCAACTGTTCAGTTGCAAGCAAGACAAATCTACTTCTACATTCAGCAGACCAGAATCAAAGCAGTTAGTAGAAAGACAGGAATAAGGCCAATACCTCCAAGAGTTCAAGCTGAACAAGTGTTGCTGGAGAGCCATTTCCCTCCTCCCCTTCCTCTCACTATGCTACTGCTTCAACAGGGCTATGGTAGCAAAGACATCACTAATGAGGTTGAAAGGAATAGTGGATAAATACTCTAGGGATACAACACATAGCTCACATAGTTCTCCCAAGGAATTAGAAAGAGCAGCTCATCCATGGTATTATCAACACCCAACCAAGCTGGAATCCAAAGTCAGTAATGGACACATATTGTACAAACTCCAAAGACATCTATTTCAAAGCACTCCAGACTGGAAGGAAATGTAAACTGAGCACTTCTTCCATGACTGTGTCACTGGAACAAAAAATACTTTTCTGTAAGAATTTGTATATAAGAGGTGCAACTGAAGGGAATTGCAAATGAAAAATAGTTCTGCATACCCAAAGGAGACCCCTAGCAAGATGAAAAGTTTAATGCAGAAAGGGTATGACAAGAATTATCACTGGCTGGTGGTCTTAGTATAGGAGACACAGGTAAGTCAGAACCCTTCTGCAGTTAAAGAGATGTGGGAGTCTGGAAAAGTGCCGTATCCTATGCACCCACATAGGAACGAGCCCTGCAAGATACTACAGAGTGGCCGCAGACACATTCACTCTGAGTCAGAATGAAAGTATACCATCACTCAGACAAAAACATACCAGCTTCAATTTTACATGGTAGAATTCATTTTTACTACTATATTATACTCAGCTGTTGATCATAATATCAAATATTTATGGCGTGATTTAAGTCTGCAATAAATCAGAAAGTTAAAGTAACTGTCTTCCCTGCTGTTTCACTCATTACACTTTCACTTGGCCGAAGACTTTAATACATCATGTAGGGCACCACCCTAACTTGTTCCTGGTATTTAATGACCAGATACTATGCATCATTTCTCCTCTTGAGGGCCAGAAGCTATACCTATTTGCCTGTTGGCATCCGTTTAGCATGGTATCAAGTCAAAAAACATGTGAAATCTTCCAGCTCACTTACAGTTGTGCATCACTAAAAGTTGCTCCACTGCATTTTTTAACATCAGAACTGTTCCTTCTCAGACTGAAGAATAGAGGCTTTTCAAATGTGTAACCAAGATTCAAAACACAGAACCAGAAAAAGAACTAATGAAAGTATCTAGTATCTTGCTCAGTATCCATGAAGTTTTCCAGAACCTGGTTCACACATCAGTACATCTGACTAATATTTACAACGCTAACAAAATGAAGCAGCACGAAAAAAGTTTAAAAAACAAAACAAAACAAAATACCAACTAAAAGAAAAAAACTGTGAAAAGCTTCTTCAGGGAGTCATCCTCCAAGGTCTGTAATTTCAAATGTAAATCCACATATCCACTGACCTGAACACAACTGTTAAAAAAGAACAAAAGGACTAGATATTGGCATCCAGGTACCATTTACTTATTTTTTGTATTTCTAAGACATGAAGACAAACATGTGATTTGATTATTATAAAGTACCAAAACCACTGCTAGAACATTTACTACCACAGAAAAATTATCATAACTTGGGCAGTTTAAGTCAAAACTCTACTGGGTTTGGGGTGGGGAAAATTTTTTTTTTTCATGTACCATTCCACTGAAAGTCCTGATGCAGGATTTTCAATTAGCCCTGTAACACAGCATTATTTCTTTTCTCAAGTGAATGGTCCATCTACAACTTCCTCTGCAATGAACATGCTCTGCACAAAAATAAATACTACCACTAACTCCTCAGTAGTCATGAGCAGATATTACAATTAATGATAAATACAGTTATCACTTAATAAGGGATCAGCTAGTGATGAAAGAACACTTTGGTAACACCTAGCCAAAATATTATTTGTCACTAAAAGCAGAACAGGAACATACCTCAGTCATGAAAAGAAGTGAGACCGGACACTCCTGCTCCCATTGTATATTTGCATAATCCTGCACCTAACTAAAAATCAAACATGGTTATGACTGCCCTCTACCACTATAGTTTATAAAGTGAGTTAACCACTAACAAATTGTGGAACTGTGTTAAATTTGTGGACTTTTAAGCTCTACAACACCTCTGAGCCCAAAGTATAGAAAGCATTCTTATCAGATCAGGAGTTTGTATGTCATATGGAACAAAGACAGTACAGGAAGTCTTGTCATGGCATAATAGCAGAGATGACACAAGGTTTGCTGCTGCACCAAACAAATTAAAAACCAGGAGCTTGTCTGTCAGCAATCCTAGCAACTTGTCCCCGGACACAGCTGAGACTTTCAGTTCCCCTCTATTCTACAGTCAGGGGAGCTGGAGCATCTGTCACCTCCATAGGAGCCGTCTTTAGTGCAGCTGGACTCCAAAAAGAGGTTTCTTACTCCTACCAACAGTACACGTGTTCGGCTGGGCTGCATCGGTATTTGTAATCCTGTCTTTGGAAAATGATGTTAGAATACTGTCTGCTGGTAGACATGCTTTATGCTTTGAAGACCACCATTCCCCCTCTCTGAAAGGTGGCTGCCTCTGCATTAAAACAAAGCCTTTAGGGCAACCCTTGTTTCCTATATCCCACATTTTCCAATAGATTATTTGCTTGGAAACATTTACAAGTGTAACTATAAGAGAAGAAATGAACAATCAAGGTGACTGAATACTCTGCATAATCACTTGTTACAGAAACTTCATTAATTTTGTCTGGGGTAGCACATCACAGAATTATCCAATGGTTTGAGTTGGAAGGAACCTTGGAAAACCATCTAGTTCAACATCTTGCATGAAATGATGTTGCTGAAAGTTCTGTCCAAACTGATCTTGGACAGCTCCAATCGTGCAACAACTTATATGGGAAGCCTGTTCCACTATTTCTGCACCCTTATCATAAAAAAATTCCTCTTTATGTTCAGCCTAAATCCATATTTCAGTTTAAAACTGTTGTCCCTCATCCAGAGCTCTGGTAACAAGTCTTTCACCATTTTTTTCATGTAATAAAGTACCTCTCATACCATTTAGGTACTGAAAACACCTAATACCGCTAAATACCGCAATAAGGTCTCCCTGGAGCCTTCTCTTTTGCAGGCTGAACAATCGCAGCTCTCTTTGCCTGTCTTCACATTAGAGTAGTTCCAGCCCTCAGACCACTTTTGCGTCTCCAACCTTAACTGTAAAGCCTAGCACGTTCCATTAAAATTCACTTCAACAACTTTGTGGGATTGCCTAATGAAGTACGGAGAACCTGCAGGGATAAGTGCTGAAAGCAAGAAGGCTTTCAAACCCATCATCTGAGGATCCATTTAAAAACACCCTGCGTTTGCCAAGCTACTGGTCCAGGTATCTTACAAATGCTGCTGTGTGAATTTCAGTTCTCTGGAGCCCTCCAGTGGAACGAACTCACAGGAGCGGCCACGAAACCCATGAAACAGCACAAATATCCCACAAATGCACTTCATCCGCAGGAGCCAGGCTGCTGACACAGCCAACTACCAAATCCCAGTGCACATGTTGCTTCCCTAACTGGGTTACCGGCTAAACCAAGTAGACGCTCTGCCCCGCGGATCCACGGGCGCCGCTTCCCCGACAGCCGGCGGCTCCCCGGCACGCCCGGGCCGGCCGCGCGCTCCCAGCATCCCAGGATGGCCGGCCCCGCCAGGTCGCGCGCTCGGCACCGGCCTCTCCCGGCCCCGCCAGGGCAGCGGCAGCGGCGCGGGGAGGCCCCGGGACATGCGCAGTGCCGGCCCCGGGCCCCTCCCCGCCGGGGACCCCCGCCGGGGGGGGCGGCGCAGGGCAGGGGGGGCCCGGGGGTCCCCGCCGGCCCCCCCCGCGCCCCCGCCGCGCCTGCGCGGCGCACCGCCTCCCCCCCCCACCCCCGGACGGGCGGCGGGGGAGGGCGAGCGACTCTCGGCTCGTCCCTTCTCGTCCTGGCCGCCGGTTTCCGCTGGCGGCGCCGCCGGTTCCTCACGCCCGGCGAGCAGCTGCTGCCGCCGCCACCGCGGCGCGCGGCGCCCTCCCGGTTCGGCTCGGAGCGAAGGGGAAGACCGGGTCAGCGACACCCGCCGGCCCCCCGGGAGCGCTGACGAGCGGAGCCCTCCCCGCTACTTACGCGCTCCCCCGCCTCCCGCCGCCGCCGGTGCCGCCGCTCCGCGGCCGCGCTGCTGCCGCTATCACTCCTCGTCTTCACGGACAAGACAATATGGCGCCCGCTGGCGCTCACCCGGAAGTGAAAGGCGTCACGGTGCTGACCCTCGCCTGGCCCACACGGGCTCCTGCTGCCGCCATCTTTGCTGAGGGCGGCCGGGCGGCGCTTCCCGTTTCCCTTGTCCCGGCCGGCAGCGCCAACGCCGCGCTACCGCCATCTTTACTGCGGGCAGCCCCGCCGGTCCCGCCGCGGCGGGAGAGGGAGGCGGGGACGCGCTCCTGCCCCGGAGCGCTGGGAATCCAGCGGGATTCACCTTCCCGCCTGCGGTAGTGTGAGGAGGCCCAGGGGAGGCAACTTAGCTCCGGGGCTCCACAGGGAACTTCTAGTCAGAGTGAGATCCGTGTTTCCAGTGCGGAGTCGACATGAAGAAGTATATAAAGCTGCGTGAAGAAGTATATAAAGCTGCGTGAAGAAGTATATAAAGCTGGTAGCTACGCGTGTAAGTGGTGCAAGCACGACAGGCTCTGGACAATGGCCCTACACTGAAATATGTAACTTTGTGTTGCACAGCTACAGGGTATCAACATTCAAAGTCAGGCCGATGTATGGCTATCCAGGAGTGTTTGTGAAGCAGGGCAATTCTCCAAGTACTTTATTCTGAATATCCAAATTCTGTGAGTTCTACTTTGATTTTTTTCCTTTTGTTTTAATGTATGAAGAAAAAAAAAACTCACCTGCAGTAAACAGCTCTTCTTGTATCAACACTGGGGATGATTCTGTAGGCAGGGACTGGGACTGAGTAATTCCATTTCTTTGTGTGGAGCAGAGATTTCCATTAGCTGGCACATTACTTACCGCTGGGATCACTGCCTTCTCTTCCTTCAGCGTCATGGATTTAAATGCCTAAAACATCCACAATCTCTCTGGTCATTGCATGAAGTGATATTAATACCCACACACTTTGTTACTACAAAGTTAACTCTTATAAATCTATAGAAAAATGAAGGATTCAATAAGCTTTTGTGATTATTTCAGTGTAAGATTTGTCAGTGCCACTTAGGCTACATATTAGTGTTGGCTGAAACATTCTAGATTTTCCCCTTTACGTGTCACATGGATTGAGAATGCTTTCCATGGACAGAAGTGCTGTGGAAATTTTAAGTCTGTCCAGTATCATCTCACAGCTGGAACTCCAGAGTGATGCTTACGGATGGACAAACTTCCAGCAGCTACTGAAACTGGACATGTGAGGGAGTCCCACTCTTGGTCCTGGTCTTATAACAGAATTACAGAACTCAGTTCTTGTAAAGGGAACAAACTTTATCTATGCCCTTTGCCACGGATGGTAAGGCAGGGGAAACAAGCAGTATAACTTAAGTGTTCAAGGATATGAACTCATCTCTGGGGAGCTCTTTCACAGGCAATGATGTGAGACAAGATAAAAATACATTAACTCAGATGTAAAACATACAGCTTATATTTAAATAACACCGTTTTCCAAATGGCTGGATGTTTTATTTACACATTTTTCTAACTATATAACAGATGAAAAGACAAAATTAATAGATGACAAATGCAGCTATTCTCCCAGAAACTTGTTAAAGCCCCTTGGGTAGACTGGAAAACTGATCAGACTTATGTTTGTTTTTTAAATACAGTCTGTATGTAAGACCCTGTTTAATTAGTAATATTTGGAATTAGAAACCTACAAATGAAATGTACCATGTATCAGCACTGTAATCAAATTCTAAAAATACTATTTGTTATTTAAATATCTGCAGAATGGAGTCAGATTATTAGTTCTAATAGATGAAAAAAAGAAATGAATGAAAACTAGATGAAACTTTTAACATGCTTGATTTATTGCTCACAAGTATTTTGAACTTAGTAACAAGATTTTTGATTACTTAGATTGTCTTTTGTGTAAATGGAAGCACATATGACCATATCAGGGATTATCTCCATGTACAAATGACAGAAGAATCAGAACTCAACTTTGTGGAATGGCTAAATAGGGAATGGTTGACATGGTGGTTTCATTACAGAATACACTAAAATAATTCCCAGGTTACACAGCTCAAAAGCAAAAAAGCCCTAAATTAGCAAAGCAATGAGGAAATTGCTAAAAGGTCATAATCCCACTCAAAATAAATGCTCTTGTTTTCTTTTAAAAGCAGTACTGCACCTTTATATTTTGTACTAGAAAAATACTGGAAGCTGCAATAGATGTAAGAAACACTCTAGACACTTAAAAGTTAGTTTTTCCTACTATCAATGAAGATAGAAGTATTTATAAATTTATCTGAGTGGAATTTACACTGAGTAGTTTTGAAGTGGTTGCAATGCATTGCAATTATTATAACATAAATTCACTTAGATTTCTTATGTAATGTGCAAAGAAGTGTTTTGACTTGGATGAACAGACATCCATCTGAAAATATATTTTATAATTAATTTACAAAAAATAGATTATGAATAATTTTGAATAATCACTTTTCCACCATTTCTGCATTTTGTTTATACACCAACAGAAGTACAACAGCTAGAACAGCTGGCAAAATGACAGCCTAAGACATGGTAAATAGACACAGAAGCAACAATAATTGGTTCTAAAATAATTAAATTGTTAATAATAAATTAAAAATGGTTCTACCAAAGAATAGTGGTATTTCTTTCACATAGATATATAAATCTTTGTACAAATGCATAAATGTGTACAAGGTACAGCAAAACGGAGTCCAGATATTGAAAACTAAGGAATATCAAATCTTGGTTTAATCAGGGCTGCTGTAAAGCTGTTTTCTGAGGTGTGCTACCGTTTTCTAATGAAAACTGAATTAGCAAATTTTTGTTAACAGAAGAATTGTATTTAAATGCTTTCTTTGTTTCCATCTAATTTGTTTCCATTTCAGTACATCTCAGAGTTTCTACTAAATAAATGACTCCTTTCTTAGTTTGTTACGAACATGTTCAAATAAGATTTTTATAACAGGTTGAGAATGTAGATGCATTAATTTCATGCCCCTTTATGATTCAGTTTATGTTAGTATAAAAAAGAAGCATACAGAGAAGCAAATGGTGGAGTTAAGACATTTCAGCCTTTTAATGAATTTATAAACCACTCTCACCTGCTACCACTTGAAATCCATAGGCAAGAGCACTTCATTGATACACACAGAGGGTGCAGATGGGAAAGAGAAGGAAGGTTTGGCAGACTGCATAGATTTAATTTTCTAAACGAAGGCAATTACAGTGTATACACTCTGGGCAGCAAAGTTCAGGGTTTGTTTTTCCTTCACCTCTATTTGTAGCCATCTCTTAGGAGAACAGACTAATGCAAACATGATGTCTGTACATATATTGTAGATAGATTGTTATAATAAATCTCTCCATCACTTTTTGCCACTTTTGGTGTAAATGATATATAAACCCAAAGATAACAAAATTCTTTCTTATAATCTGTACTAACTCTTAGGTGATGCAGTGGTCTTTGTTGTCTCTGTTCTGGGAAAACTTGTATGGAGTTCCAGTTGTCCATATATGTAAATCAGGTACTTCCCATAGGTGAGGTTTACTTACTGATGAGTGAGGAACTATCTAATTTGGATCCTTTGTTTTACAGGCACTGTCTTGTGACTGGTCAGCAGAGAGCTGTTCAGGAGTTACAGCTTTTCTCAGGGGTATCGCAGCCTGTAGGCAGAGCCAGTGTGATGGTGGGGACAGACCAGACTACAGCTAAGTAGCTTTTCCTGCAAGAGCTTTGCAAGTTCACAGAATAAGTGATGAGATAGGGAACTTCTTATTATGCTTAAGGATCAATGAAAGCAAAGACATTGACACAGAGGCTTATGGAGACCCCAAAAACATAAAGAACAGATGGGGTTGATGAAGAAAGCAGTGTTGCCTGTGTGAGAAGAGAAGGGTGGGATGAAGAGAAAGCCATTTTGAAGCTATGCCACATGAAGACCCAGGCTACTGCACTTTTTCAGGATGGGGGACCACAAAATTGTGGTGAAGCTCTGTAAAAAGTACATGCTGTAGGCCTAAAGAGATTTTTGGTTGGTAATATAAGACATTTTAAGGAGAGTCTTAAACTTTCAAGCCCTTCACTTAAATTCTGAAAATATACAGCTTTACAATAGTGTGCACACATCTGGCAGTTGCAGGAAACTGCCAGTTCCTTGACTCTAGAATCATATTTAACATTCTAGCACATATAGGATGTATACTCTGGTATTCTCAGAATGCTCTGAGCTTCTTTTCCAATTTCTGGTGAAGTATTATAAGAAGTCTTCAGTATACACATGTATGTAGTTTCTTTAGAGCCAAACTTCACACAAAAAAACTTGTGTCTGTGTAAAGGACATTGTGACTTGCATTTAAAATTGTGTGTAACATCTTGCATTGGTCATTGTTTTTTTCATTTTGAAGGCATAACTTCACCTATTGCCTTTATTTTTAGAAACTGCTTCTTTCTGTCGTATTTTCATATCTGTTCCTGACTCAAGGCTTACAGTTCTGCCAACACAGCTTTTTATTTCAACTCAGAACGCCTCATCTAGGAGCAACAGTGATGGCTATCTTGAATAAAGGTGTTGGCTATTTTTCATGGCACTTTCTCTCCATGTTCTATAAAATACTTGTAAATACAGGTAGATGTTCCCTGGCTGTTAATGAGAAAATAATCCTGCCAGCATCTTTTATGGCATCCTAGGTAGTTATGTCCACTTGGGAAAATTTCAGCAAACAGTTTAGAAAAACAGTTAAAAAGAAGCAAAGACAGCCTCACGAATTTCCTGAAAATAGCATTAAAAGTAAGAAGTAACAGGTTAAGAACCTTGTTCTGTTTCTCTCCTAGTTGTGCAGTCTAGGGAAGTAGTTCTAGGCTAAAAATTAGATTAATATGGGTACTTAAATTCAGTAGTTTTACTGAAGTCAGCAAAAGGAGGAAATTCAGGTGTCAGCTACTCACTCTGCCTGCTTTAGGGTGGAGGATTCACTCCATGTATCTTCCTGGCAAGATTGTATCACACAAGTGACACTTAGTTGCTATTTGCTACAACTGTTGTCTGGTACTAATTCTGAGTGTTGAACAGTTATACACCGAGGAGAAAGGTGCATGTAGGTGGATGAATGGTATGGGAAGATAAGAGGCTAAAAGAGAATTAAGGTGTTTTAACCAACTCTCGTCTAAACATTATCTTTCTTTCTAACTTAGTGTAGACTTAGGTTAAGATGTTGTTAGTTGGAATACAGATGGCTAAAGCTGTCTGCTTGGTTTCTCTGTGTTTTACTACTTTTGGGTAGACTGAGACAATTTTACTTTGTAGAAGGAAAAAAAAAGCATGGTTTTGGCCAAAACACATAGCCTAATTTTGATCTAAACAGAGAAGTTTTCCTTTTGAGAATAAAATCCTGTGCAACCAGAGGCTCGCTCCATTATGACTGTCAGGTGTATGGCCTAACAATCCTTAGTGCCTGCAGAAGAATGGGCAAGTCATGTGGCTGTGAGATACACCTCAGCAGTTTGAGCAAGTGCAATTCTAGCAGGCTGTGCCATTTTCTTATGCACAAGAGGGAATGCAAGTGGGATGAAGCTCCGAAACAGATGAGAGAATAGGAGAGTCAGGCAGGTAGGTATGACAACATGTGGTACAATCAGTAATAGGGACAGCATGTTTTTTCATTAAAAAAAACATTAACATAAATTAAAACAGTAAGCATATATTAACATTTTTTTCTCTACCAAAGAGGAAGTCATACAGGATGGAACTATTACAGAAGTAATTTGTATTTAAGCAACTGCTTATTAAAGAAATTAATTACCATTTAACTTCAAGTAGTCATCAAGTCTTGACCTTAGAATGTATCTATTACTCTGTGGGATGGAAATGAGAAATTACCAAAGGAAGTAACTCCTCAAAACAGGGCAGTCAAACAGTCTACAGAAACCAGGTCTGCCATTAGGACACCTGCTGTCCCCCACTGCTGACAAAAGGAAGTCCAGACATTTATCAGAGGGCAAAAGTTATAATTTACTGTCCATCTCACACACAAAGTGCAAAAATAATTTATAGTTTATTACTCCTGTGAGAAAAGTATTCAGGAACAGATAAACAAGTTCATATTTGGAACCAAAAGTAACAGAATTTACTGTATTACGCTTAAATTCTGTACATACACAAGCTTATATGCTGTACATTGTCATAATTGTGAAGTTGAAAAATTACTAAATACAGAAATTATTTGCAATTCTCTTTCCTAGAAGGTAAAATGACAATAACTACTGATGGATTTATGGTGTGTATATATATCTCAGAGATATACTTGATGCACACCAAGTACATATTTATATTGAAACAGGAGTACATTGCTATACCAGTGCTGGTTGGGGACAACTGAAAGGGTACTGGGTATCTGAGGATTCACTGTCACTATTTAGAAGCTATGTTTTCCCAATCTATTCCCAGCTCGTATCAGGAAAGTGCACTGAAGCATTACCCAGAGACAGCTGTCGTTAATCCATTCTGGAAGGACTCTGCTTTCCAATTACTAAACACGGAAGCAACACTATTTGACAGGCTCTTGTTTACAGAAATCTTAACAGCTGACATCCAACCCAGTGATGGGAAAGGTCTGGACTGGATCAAAAGAAATTGAACACCTTGTATTGTTACTGTACACCAGCAAATCCAGGCACTTAGCGCTATCAGTATTTCTATTCTCAACTGTTCTAGAACTATGGGCAAAAGCTTATCTTTATTATAATCAAAAACAAACTTTCCCTAGACCTCAGTAGGATAGGACATCAGCTTACATTCTAACGGTACTGCGTTTTAAAGAACCCAGGAATTTTACATGTTTGGCAAAGTGCATACTTTAAGAGAATCATTCAGATATTTATAACAGCTTAACTGAACTTCAGAGTCAAAATATGATAAATTCTCTACAAGATAAAAGGCACAATATTTACAGGTACTCTTATCACTGCAGCTTTAAATAAGGTAAACTAAATAACACTATCATCTTTGAAATTAAACTGCTAAGAATTATAGTAATAATCTTTCATAAAAAAGTAGATATGCTTGTGCATTTAGTACTCTTGATTCTGGAACCATCTGAACATGGGCATCACTAACGTACACCCACTGTCCTCCTGATGCTCCCATGGCTTCTTTTAAACCTGAAATGCAGAAGCAAAAGAAATTTTTTTCTTGTCTTTCATGACATCATCAAGCAAATGCAGTGGCTATTTCAAAAAGCTAGAGCAGCTTCTGACCTACAGGAGTAATTCATTACTTAGATACAGTCTGCTATTCATTTTACATGTCACAATGCACTGTAAGAGAAATTGGTAGAAGACAATGCCTTGGAACGGATGCTACCATAGCTTTTTTCATATTTTTTTAGAAAGCCTAAGGTATTTCCAGCTTGCTGAGTTCCAACAGTAAGTTATACTAGAGCACAACCAGTTCTGACATAGAAAAAAGATCTTATTTTAAAAACTGTCCAGTGTGAAATTAAGAAACAAAAAGATCTAATCTGTTCTAATAATCATTGCAAGACAAGCATAAGACTGAACAAAACTTTGATTTAATGAATAATGTAAAAGATTGTCTTTCTGGGAAATGAGCTTCAAATGTGAAGTGACACTACATATGATAGAAATGTGATAGAACCAATATGCTTGGTTCTCACTTTCCCCCAAGAAGGGAAACGGTAAATATATTTACCTAACTTTGACAGCTTAACATACTATTGCTGCTGCAAATTTTTCACTAAAGATCATGTCCTGGAAACTTATTTCATTCTTGTCCTTGGGTGACTTTATGATGCTTGTATCCTCAATTGTCTGTTATACATATCCATCAAGTATTAATAACAAAGAACTAGTCTGCTGTTCTCAAAATGCCGACAGAAACCCTACACCAAACTTTGTATCTTCCATGATAAAGATTCTTGCTGTTCACATTAAACCAGAGTATTCCAGATTTTTAAGTATTAAAAAATTCCCAGTCCTAAACTACATAAGATACATAATAAATGCTCAAATATTCAGAAAATGTAATTTAATTTAATGTCATAGATTTGGTGTACTAAACATACATAGAAATGGTATGTAGAAATTTCTATGTATAAACAACACAGAAATGGTGTACTAAACCATTTTCAGATACCAAATATGCCAAATAATTAAATTTTACCAGGCACAACTATTCATATGGATGTATTATTTTGAGTAGGAAATAGGGGAAAATTTTGCCTTAATTATCTGTTTAATAGCTGAATCAAAATTCCATTATTCACTCAGCTCTATATGGGATTAATAGCAGAAGTCGGATATGTACTGTGTGCAACAACAACAAAAAAGAATAATTAACAGAATCATAGGTTGGTTTGGGTTGGAAGGAACTTCAAAGATCATCTAGTTCTAACAGCTCTGCCATGGGTAGGGACACCTTCCACTGAGGCTGCTCGGAGCCCCATTCAGCCTGACCTAGAGCACATCCCGGGATGGGGTTTCTACAACTTATCTAAAAATCACAGATTATTCTCAGCTAAAAGATTATTTGCTATAAATCCCTGTAGACAGTTACTTTTGGTTTACAGTAAAGGAAAGGAAGTGCTGTTTGTACATACCCAGAACAGTTTTAGTGGTAGAAATATGCTCTAGCAACTTCTTGGAGGATGTCCTGACTTTCACATACGCCGCATAATGACCACCTCTCATTGAGCCACTGTGCTCCACTATTCCATAAAGACTATACAGCACTCTTGCACCATCCATAACATTCTGCAATCCCAGAAACACAAAAAGCAAAGGTGAATTACTTCATGATGAATTTTACAGGCATCTTAAGTAGCTATCAGCAGTATGATTCCAAAAGATGCAAACATTCACAGCATTTCTAACAGCAAAATACTTCTATTACAAGTACTCAGTAGTCTTACTAATTTAGTTATCATAGTGGCAGTAATACTTGTCCTTAATGCTGTTGTATACACCAACATCATCGGGCCCCACAGCTTAACTAATGTTACTGTGATATTCTTGATATGAATGGGATTGCACAGTTACAGTTCTGATCTTAGGACATTATTTGAAAAATTCACTCTACAATTTAATTTAAAAAGGAGGAAATCATCATCATTATCATCACAATCAATCCAATTTAACTTGTGGTCAGGATACCAACAGCTGAAGTACAATAGAAATGAAGATTTGATACAGTACCTTGCAAGATGCAGCACAAAATGGTGCTAAGTCTAAAATCAATGGGAAATCCACATGCCTGTTTACTTTCCGTAGACTCAAACCAGCCTTCAAAAGAAAAAAAAAAAATAAAAAAAATATTTTTACTAGGAAGTTTTTTAAAGATAAGGTGTATCACTATACTATTAAAATTAACCAAATCCAAGAGTAAGATTTTAAATGGTTTAAATTATTTAAACCTTCTTTGTTATGTTTTCAATACAGTGTCTGCTACACATAAGCATGATGGACTCATAAGGCTTTTCCCTGGATACATTAGGATTGCTAAATGCAATCTGAAGGTGTTAGGATAATCACAACATCAGCATGTTTCAGACAGTGCTTCCACCAGGTCTCCATCTAAAAAGGCAGTATTGGGATCCACAGTGACACTTGAAGAATTGCACATCCACCAATGGGACAGAGAAATATACAAGAGGGGTTTGGCCCCTTACCTGGTGGAATCTTTTCAGGTGGAGAATAAGAATAGCAGGAACTGAGGAAATCAGGAGCTGTTTCCGAGCATTTGTGTAGACACCTTCCATTTTCTTTTCTGTATTTATGAATATCAAAATAATTTGTAAAGCGAAGGCAGTCACATGAAATTTTTACAGTACTTTCTAAACATCTGACAGAATAGATCTATGCTGTGATGTTTTTGTACTTGTTATATAAAACAGAGGGAAATTTTGTAGAGTAACAAAAATATTTTCTCATTTTTCTGGTTATTAAGAAACATCATCTGTGAAATCTGAGCATTATTTTAGCCAGTCTTGTGAAAATCAGATCAGAAGCTGGAAGCCTGTCCACTATCTAGGTCCGCTTGCACACTGAGATACCTACATTGTTACTACAGCACCCAACTTCCCTGTTAAAGCCTAAAATAAATGGATGATCCCTGGACAAAAACTGGAAGGCACAAGTCTCTTTATCTATGCTAATGTCATAATCACTAAGTGTTTAGTTTTCCATTCTTCAGTACTTTCTGAATGACTACACGCTTCATACTTATTTAAGAGAAAGGTCTGAGGAGGGCTGTCTACTTCAGGAAGCTTCCTAACCTGTTGGCTTCAGCATACAGGATTGGGATATGTGGCCTCCAAACCCACTATGGTGCAGAAGGCACGGAACACAGCTTGCTTACCAAAAGCAGCACAGTGAAAGCTCCACAGAAAATCTCCGCAGTAAAAGAGAACACACAACTAGCATTTGTTTTTGCTGAAAAAATCAATTTACTGGTTTTACATATGTTTAAAAGAAAATAGTTCATTTGAGGTATAATGGAGCATTTAATGTTTAATTGGGTGACTCTTACATCTTTGGTTTTAGGAAGAAAAAATAATTAATGATTAGTTGTGAATTGGTTTTCCTTTTCCATGGTGCCCATGGAACCAAGGTGTTATGTATATAGCACTTAGAGTCCAATGATGATTAAAGGAATGATTATAAAATACAAATAATTTTTCTGAATTTTCTCATGCTTAACTTTTATCTCTCCAGATATCTATAAATGCACTGCAAACATTTTTTGTTTTTATACAAACTACCTTTATTGTATTTACAAATTCTCAGAAGAGCTTAATTTTTTTATTCTTCTGAATTTCCATACATTAAAAACCCCATCCCTCCAGTCCTTCTAAAATGTTAGTTTTTCATTAAGTTGTTTTTCTTATTTGGTGAACTCTAATGGTCCACTTGAGCTATACAAGCATGGAGGAAAACATTGTCATAAGAGGGTATTTCTCTCTCATCTCCATTCTTACAAATTTTTGGAATTTTTTTTCCTCTCTTCATTACAACTCTCTTTTTTTGCCTCTTTTCCATAGGTAATTACATTACTTCCCTGAGTATGTAGGCTACTGGGGCTGAATATTACAGCATTTATTTCAAAGCTTTGAGGACTGTAAGAAACAGGAACAGCAGCAAAGTTTAGTATCGAGCAATGCACATACTCCGTTTACAGTCTTCTTTAAATTCTTTATCTTGGATAGAATAAAGATGCAAAATAAATTCTATGTTGCATTTACGATTATGTTCTAATATAAAAATTAGTTTTGTTGCCATGGCCTGATGAAGTTTTAAACTGTTATAAGCAAGCTTTGCTTGGGGAGACATTTTCTATTTAACCACAGCAGGGAGGCCCATGCTGGAGCAATGAAAGAGCAGCCAGCACGCAGGCTTTCGGAGGCAATGCTGGAAATTGTCCAGAGGTACAAGCACTTTACCTGTGGAGTTGGTTTTCTTCTGATACTTCTGTTTCCTTTCTGTGCAGCTCTCACATAAAAGCTTGTTGTTCCCCATTAAGAGCTCTACAGAGGTGAACTGGTACAGGCAGGACTGAACAGAACATTCCTTTGAGCTAGTTATGTAGCTTTGGGAAAGTGTCTGGAAAGCATTTTGAGGGTTTTGGGATAGTGAGGATTTGCCTACTGAGAACATGGAATTATTTGATAAACCTAATGCTGCATCTCCACAGCTTGATTTTTTATCTTCGTTTACAGGATCACAGAAGTTAAGCTTGGATATGGCACTGGAAATCATCTCTTCGTTGCTGTCGCTTGGCTTGTTGTGCGGCGCTTTAGGGTTTAAATGGTTGACATGAGCACCAGACACACTGCTAGGTGGGCTCAAAGGTGTTTGCTTAGAAGCACTTTCACTTTCTGAGGCTTCACTGTCTGCATCAAAGCTGCTTTCGGAGCGGCTGGCTTCCTTCTCACTGCCCTCCGTCTGGCTTCCATTGACAGCCGCCTCCGCAGAGGGGTCTTTGGAGTACAGCACACCAGAGCTACCTTCTAGCTCAAGCTTTCTGGCTTTTTCCTGCATGATAACAGGACTTCTTTCTTCTTCCTTTGAGGAAGCTTTTCTGGCAAGCCGTCTCTCATGGTTCAACTGATTCTGTAAATTATGGCATTATTAATTGCCATAAATATAAATAGAGGGGAGAAACAGGAAGCAGATTTGTAAGCAAACAAATCTTTTGAAACATGACAAATGCAAAGCAAATTATTGGGGGGTTATATTGTTTTATATTCTCCATCTCTCATGATTAAGATAGCTGATTTCCTTAAGATGTTTTTAAACTAATTTAGGATTAGGAATCTACATCCCAGTCAGCTAAGAGCATTATACTTACTGTGAGATCAATACTTCCCACAACTAATTACTTTCACTTTGTGACAGCTGTAGATGGCACATTTGAAGTGGTAGTCCCTTAATCTAATTTAAGCTTCTAAAAGGTCCTCAAGTTTAAGCTATTCCCCTGGCCTCCCATAAGAGACCATAGTTGATGAGCACCTCCAGAAAAAATGCAACTCACCTTGCAGGCATTTGTCATAGAATTGACTAAGGCATCCCTAGGAGGATGTTTGCTGATTTGAATGTTATCTAAAGTTGACTATTTTTTAATCAAGATTGCAAGAAGGAAAAAAAGTTTGCTTCCAAAGAAAACTACTCCTATAGATTTAAAAAACCAAACCCACAAAGCTGCCATAATTTTAGGTGATTTGCAAATGTTCATGACTCTTTTCTTGCCTACTTTTGTTTGGCTACTTTTGAAATGAAACAAGCAACTTTCCTTCCCCTTTTTTTTTTCCTTTATTTGAATTGGATCAAAATTCCAGTGGTACCAATGGGAATCCCTCCATTCATCTCAATAGTTTGAGTTTTAGGCCTTTTCTTCTATAACAATCAGTTTCTGCACTACTTCTTTCCATCCTTTCCTTTATTTCTACCTTGTGTCCTTTTTCTACTTCTGTCTCATTCTCTTCTCCTGTCATTCTTTTATATTTTGTACTTTATATGTTGGATTTTATACAATGCATTTATTCTCCACATGTGTTTAATGTGTTAGGACCTGATTCATAAGAGATTTTATGGCACTCAACAGAGCACAGACCCTTGCAATAGTCCCAAAAGCAACATAAATTTAAACTAGCCTGCAGATTTTTTTTCCTTATAAATGAAACCCTATAACTGAAAGCTAAATGGTTACCAATGACTGTAATTTCTCACGCTTCTAATGATGACCTGACAAGTCTATGTCAGCTATATATATACTAAAAAACTCCAATGACATGTGTCAAAATTCCCTAGAAGTTCTCAGTCACCCTAGAAACCTGAGTTAACTCAGGATGACTGGTTAGCCTGAGTATTTAAGTTCTTACCTTATCTTTTGTTAAAGTGTGTTTCTTGACAATTTTGGGTTGATTATTCAGTGTACCGATAGAAGAACAATTATACTGACCAAGATCTGCCTCCTGTACACTTTTACTTTTACCTGTTCTTCCCAAAGGCACAGGTTTTGCAACCTAAGAAATTAGACAGGAAATTAGGAAAGGCAACATATCAATTTTGTATTCCTTTGCAACCTACAGAAAAGATGAATGTAGGTGGATTTTTTTCCTTTATTTTAGAAAACAGCAACCTACATAAAACCAATTAAATGACTCCCTGAATTGTGAAATAAGACTACTTTTTAATTTTTTAAATCATAAACTCACTGTCAACTCTGAAGGTTCAACTGAAAGCCACAAGAAATAGGAATGATACAAAATTTCTGTATGTAATACAATATAAAATAATCTATTCTACTATTGTATAAGCACTTGCATAGCTGTACGAGATGTGACTTTATCAAAAGGGACACAGGTCCCCCTAAGTCAGTCCCTGGTGCAGCCTGTGACAACAGAGCTGCCACACCCCCTATCACGTTACTGGCAGCTGCACGTGTGGCCTGTAAAGGAAAGTGCTGACTATAAAGTAATGCCCATCCTCAAGTGAGTACAGAGACTGCTAAACACCCACAGAAATTGCTCTCAAACAGAACCCAAAAGTGCCCTTGTTACACATGGGAGCCAGAAAGGACAAGAGCCCAGATACTCAAAATGCTCTAAAAGCCTTAAGTCCCATAGACATCTACACTCAGTGCACCCACAAAGAATTTGTTATGAAAAAAAAAAAATGGTGTTTGGAGAAAAATACATTTTATACAGAAATAAATACTACATTAATTACTCTCCCTTAAATGTAGATGAATATATGCAGGATGGAAGAAGAACCACTCCCAACCCACCCCCACTACTCTCAAATTAAAAGCCCAAGTCCTGAAAAAACAGTTTATGCCTTCAAAGGAACACAGTTCCTCTGCAGCTAATGGAGGCAATCCATGAAATGCTGAGAACACCAGAATAAATAAATTAAAATATCCATTTTAGAAGTGTCTCATCCTGTAGGTAAACATCAGCCCTCAGGTTCTTTATATGCAAACCAATAGGTTAGAACCTGACTCTCTGGACCTCAAAAAAAAAAAAAAAAAAAAAAAAAAAAAAAAAAAAAAGGCTTACAATCATTCTGTTTATATAAGTACATGCTATTAAATTAAGCTAATCTAAGACCTATATATTCTGTGGATTACTGCAGGCATTTGATCCAAGTCTGGACTAATTTAAAGATATATGCACTTATGACATTGTATTGCCTATAAATATATATATTTATAAAGAAAATCATATAATGAATAGATGGATAACAGTACATGTATTTATGGACAAGGTTACATTTTTAGGCTTGAAATCGAAACTATGTGTATATGGATAAATATCTTCACAAGGCTATTAGAAACAATTCACTGGAAGCATATATTATATATTCTGTTTCTTACCCTCTCCTCTATTATAGGAAGTGAAAGATCAATGAAAGGTTCTTTTACTGTTGAAATCTTGAAGAAAAAGAGAAAATGCACTTAAACACAAAGAACAGTATATGGGTTTAGTACATAGCTCCCTTTATTTAATCAATGTATTATCAAAAACTATACAGCAAGCTAATTACTTACAAGAGGTATGAAACTACAATGAAGAACTTCCCACTAACTTTTAAAAAAAATTATTAAGGTAGCTCTAATTTTCTTTCTAACACCAAACAAAACTTCAGTATGGCAAGGCAAAGGGCAATGCATGTTCATCTGGACGTGAGCTGACTTGAAGCAGTGTGGTGCTCACTTTCTCTGAGCTCCAGATGGATTTTCAAGTCATGTGGGCCTCTGTGGTACCATTCTGCAGAAAGCTACCTTTTAGAGTTCCCTGATTCTGGACACTTCTGCCAGGTGTTTGAGCTGTTATGCAGCAAGGACTGGTTAATGATAGTTAAGTGACAGGTTCTAACCTCATTCTCTCAGTTAAGACTAAGTCAGTCTTACTGGTTACACTCAAAAGCTTTGTTAGATTTTTTGATACCATATACTGATTGGTAAAATAAATCAAATTACAGGGGAAAAAGGACTTGGAAAGAAAACAACCTGTTTTTTTGTACTGAGGTTTCATTTTGCCATGTAAAAGATGGAAATATCATGCAAAGCATACCTAAAGACAATCTCTTTCAGCACTTTCAATCTGCCTTTATCCCTAAGTTCCTTATGCTCTCTCCCCTGCTGTTCTCGAATTCCTTCCAAAACTGACTTATCTTACCTCGGAAAAGACTGTGAAAAACTAAACCTTAAAAAAGGAAGTAAAAATCATGTTGTGTATTTAATTTACAGTCATGCCATCAATTATTGTCTCCATGTCCCTTCTCTTGTATTTGTGACCCTGTCTTCCACCTGTGACATTTGGTATGGACTGCAAGCTTATTTTTATCTGTTGTGCTCAGGAATGTTTAGGTTCCAGTAAAACAATAAATGAGATCAAAAGCAGACAGCTCTGGTGACTTATTGCCTGGTGTGCAATGTTCAAACAGGGGTTCCTCTAAAGTGTCAGTTTGCATGAACAAACATGGATCAAAAGTATCTTGCCAGTGCAGGCAAAGGAAAATGGAGGCTAAACTCTTTCTCAAAGGGCTACGGCTAGCATATTCCCAAGTCCTGTGCAGGCAGAATATAAGGATCCAGCAAAAATAGATGAGACATGCAAAATACATACAACCTCTATTTTTTATATGGTCAAAGTTCTTCATTGGTACTAGTAGCACATTGAAGAGTAATCTACACATCACACACAGAGAAGTTTACCTGGCACTGCAGGACTGTGATTTATTTTTCAGATTGATTAATTTACTTAATCTCTATAATATGAAATAGAATGTTTTAAACCAAACACAAATGTAACATTCAATAAGAAAAGTCATGCAATTAAGATTTTTCTCTGCCAAACTTAAAAGAAAATTACAAGGATCATGAAAAGCATTTATGATGGAATGTCAGTAGTATTAATTATGAAAGGAATATACTGTTCATTAGGGTTATTATGTTAATTATAAAAAATACTTCAAAGAAAAAGAAGTAATTTTAGCATTTTCCCAATGATTCTAATTCAAAATAAGTAATTTCCAATTTTCAGGTGTATCCCAGAAGAGAAGGCAGGAGGATTTATGTCTTAAAATAGGTGTTTTGAAAATACCAAATAACTCAGTTAACATGTAACACACGTGATTATAGAATTTGGAACCTCCAGCCTTAAGTCAGATGTAAAATCAAGCCCAGTACTTGAATCCTTTTTGAATTCAAAGGATCGCTTTTCCTAGGTTTGGGAGGATAATGCTTTAAAGAAGGAATACATAATTTCAAATGAGAAAGTTTCAATAAAGGCTTGTTTTAAGAAACAAACAAACAAGTATAAAATTGGCAACACAATTTTATACTTTCAAGACAATGTAATCAAACCAGTATGTGATCTATTCCACATCAAACCAAATTCCAGAATACCTACATTTTCACATTCCTCACACATGACAGTGCTAGTCAATTCACCAACAAAGATCCTATCTATGAAGTTCATCTTCACACCCTCTCTTCCATATGCTGAAAAAACATTGCCTTTTTTAAATGTGAAAAATAACACATCCAATGCCACACTATAAGTACAACAAAATTCTTTCTAAGATATCTCATGAAAGCACAATTTTAAACATATTCAAAATGTTTTGAACACAATACAGTAACTAATACATCATATACTGTTATCTCAACTTTTAAAAATATTTTAATGAGAAGGCTCCCTTTTATCCTTCCCTTCCCCAACTTCTGTAAGAGTAATAATACTGATTATCTTAAGAAGAAGCTCTTAAAATCTCAGTTTTCTTTTGAATACATAACATTGCATTGCCTTGATATAGACACTGCAGTAAACAGAGAGATTATCACCCTTTAGAAATGGTTTTTGCAACTATAAAGCTCTAGAACATGAAACAAAATCCTTTTCTAATGCATTTTGGACAGATTTGGGAAGGACAACTTACAAAATATCTAAATCATTAGGACATCCATTAAAATAAAATCACCCAAATTAGAACTACTGAATAAACAAACACATGCAAAAAAAATAAAAAAAATAAAAAAAATAAAATAAAACTTCTTCTTTTGAAAAAAAAACTGCATTCTTTAAAAACAGCTGCCTATCTTGACATTGTAATTGTATTTAGAGTGCTCACAGTACCAGTCAACTGACAGAAATCAGTTTTATTTATGGAAAGTGGCCTCTCTAAGTATAAAGTAATTATGACTATGTAAAAAATATAGAGCAGGCTATTTTAGAAAACAAATTTAAATTCTACCTATTTTTAAGAGATGGACTGATTACCATTGGGGAGCCTTTCTCCTGGATATAATGATGCAAGTCAGCACATACTAAGCTCTCTAGACTTTAGGTACACACTAGGCGGCACTAGAGTAACACAGAATAAAGTCTGGCCATTACAGCACTTCGGATCTCCTGTTCACAATAGGCAGCTCTGAAGAAAATCGTATTTAAAGACTAGTGCAGTTTTAGAAGTTTTCAATAAAGAGTTGCATACCTTTGACTTTCCTTCTTGTTTCTTCATCTGCTGTCTTAGTAGTTGGGTTATTGAATGCTTTTAAGATACCAGTTTGTATACGCTAGAAGTAAAAATAAAACCAAGTATTTTAAGTGTAAATATTATAAAAACTAGTCATATATGATTAGACTTTATCTTATTTACATAAAATAAGCATAATTTAATATTGTAGAACTGTTGTTGTCATTCATTAAAATTGTCAAAACTACATGGGCTTAACTTTAGTAGATAATCATTCAGAAATTTCCTTTCCTTAAAAGGGAACCATCATAGGGCACTTCACAGGTTACCAAGAAACTATGAGACTTTCAGTGAACTAATGCTATCCATTTCTCACACTGGGAATGAACTTACACTGATTGACTAGAATACAAAATGCTTGGAAGGCAGCTAAGAGTCTTTCAGTACCAGACTTCAGTGACTGCATTTGAGCAGTATTTTTATCACTTCTGTTTATTTTCTAACACTGCCAATTCCAGAGGGATGTTAGAAAACTTCTTACAAATCCATGTAAATGGTATCAACATTTACTCAAAAAAAATCCTAAAAGCTATAGTTTTGAAAGAAGGATCAGAAAGAAGCAAATTCATTTATGAGTTGTAGCTGCCCCTCCAGACAGGGGGTCCTTCTCCCTGCTATTTCTCAACTCCCTGGAGGTGAAGAGATGTATTCCTGGCAGCAGAACTGCATGGGCTGGTAGAAAAGCCCAACCTCTGACATGCTGCAGAGAGAGAAGCAGGAGGATGAATCAGGTCCCCTGACTCTGCTAGCATGCATGACCTGTGCTTTCCTTTTTCCTGGCAAATATCCTGTCTCTCTGATACACAAACTCTAGTAACATGTACGAGTCTCCCTTGTTGGTGTGCAAGTGACATTTATAATTAAATACTGAAGTCACACTTAGAGCAAAATACCATTCTAAGAGACAAATGGTGATACCAAACCCTCTGTCCTAACAGGAAAAGATTAATAAATGGCTCTAGTTTCCAGGCAGCAAAGCACACTTCCAAGCCACATATCACTATAGTGTGAGGATGACAGTGTCAGAGGTTTGGTTTCCAGTTCAGACACCCATCAGACCACGTCACACTCACACTCCGACCTTAGGAGTATGTGACCTGGCTTGTGAATTAACTCCCGCTGCCCCGAGCTCAGCTTTGTTCATCTTAAAGCCAACAATATACTAAAAGGATTAATCAATAGGTAATTCATGAAGTTGAGCACCATAAATGGGTTTAGGGCCATAAGCAACCCTTTTGTTGGGATTAGCTCGTTGAACCATTTATTTAGGTCAAAGAAAGACATAGTCTTTGAATGGGCAGGGTGCTTTGGACAATGGCAGCAGACATTAATCAATTAGCAGCAGGGTTCAGCCACTTCAGGCCCCGGTGTGAAACCATCTCCAGCCCACATTGCTAAAGACAGCAGACGCTATGTCATCTTTATTGTTGTACGGCCAAGCTTTTAGCTTAAAAGTCCACTTGTGTAAGCTTTCTAACTTTTTTCCTCAGGAATATGAAAAAGTTCAGCACTGGTGTCAGATACAAACACAAAACCATACAGAACAGGCAAAAGTGTAACAGGATTTTTAGTTAGCTCCCAAAACTAGTGCTGTGTCATGTACTATATGTATTTCTCATCAAAATTAAGGGTTTAAAAACAACTAATCCTGACAGGCATAGGAAAGCAGGGATGACCAGGCTCCTGCCTGTGCCCAGCTGGTTGTCTGCCATCTACGGACCTGAAACATGGGATAATTTAAAAAAACACAGGGGGAGAGAGGGGGAAAGAGCTTTTACTAGTACTGTCGGTGGCAGAGCACCCCGAGGTGATAAAAGATATGTTTGCAGTCATGCACCATTAGGGCAGCAGTGGGATGTAATTGCAGGACAGGGTGGCACCCACGTCTCCCTGCCTGGTGATGGAGTGGCAGAAATACTGCCCAAAAATCACCATAAATTCTTACCAACTTCCACCATTCTTTTTAGGTAGGTACTGTAGCTGTCACTGCTCTCTAATAATAAGTGATTCAAAAGGCAAATGCTAATGTAGGTTATTGCAATGATGGTACATCCACTGGTGAAGCTGACAGGAGACTGACTTGAGGGGAAAGCACAAGCACCTCCTGGAGAAGCAGCTTAGTTCTTGTAATAATCCTGTGTGATTGTAACGTGATGTAATAATCCTTTCTGTAACATCTCCTTTGTCAAGAAAACATAGTTTTCACCTTTTATTACATAAAAATCAAAAAATAAAATAATAAAAGTTTCCCTCTGCTGCAAAAACATGACAACTGTTTTCTAACTGAAGTCAGCTGCTTCTATTGTGTGCCATGTTCAAGACATCATTTTCTAAGCATGAGTGGTAAGGTTTAACTGCTTCTTCTTCCAGTTCAGTTCTGTTTATAATCAAGAATGCTTACAAGACCAATAAATATTAGGATTCTGGCAGGATGGGGATTTGTTCAGCTCTACTCTAGTGCCAGAAGCCAGGCTCAGACACAGCTTTACATCTTATCTGTGAGATAATTCAGCTCAAGATCACGACATTCATCAGGTTACTAAACGAAAGGGAAGAGGAAATACTCTTGTCAACACAAGATTTAAGCCCTTCCTTTAGAGGAGGCCTAGAAAAGGCTATTTACCACAAAGTATCATCTGAAAAGAAGGGTCCAAGACTAAGTTAGACAGATTCAATCTGATATGGTCAAAATAGGAAGCACAAATAATGAAGGAAAAGACATCCAAAAACACTCACACAGGGACATTTTCAATATAACACACTGCTTCTACTGCTTCATGTACTTGGGTGTAGATTTTAAGCAAAGAAAAAATGCGTATATATAATAACTATGGGTAGACCCATAGCTATGAACTGCTAATTTTTGTTCCAAAGCTTTAAAATTCACTTTGTCAGCTAATGCAGAGGTCCTACCTTTACTTTCTTTACGTCTCAGATGTTTTATTTTTCCACCTGTTCATTTTTTTAAAGGCAAACAACTTGAATTCCTAAAACTCTCATTTTCTACTTACCTTATTCCTACTGCTAACTGAAACTTTGATTCCAATCAACTATTTTAACTCAACATGAACATAATGAAATATCTTTTTAAAAAATTATTTTTCTCAAGATAATGAAAATAGACACTCCTACTTCATTGACTACATCTTTAAAACATTGGGAACATGAAGAACAGTGAAGCAATGACTACTAGTTCACTTTTAAAAGATACACAAAGACATTACTTTTGTCTCCTCAATCCTGATTGCATCCAACAGATAGTGAAGAAGCTCCTGGCTGTCCTGCTGCTGGAACCCCTTAAATCGAGGAGCCCTATGAAAGAAACAGTAAAGAATTTTAAATTATCTTGGGAGATTCTTAACAAGACAGTGTCAACATCACACACTTGTTGAATACTGGGGTATAAATAGGTACAATCCCTGCAGAACTTCATGGGGCTTTAGGAAGCTCCTGGTGCAGCAGGCAATTTTGCCAACAAGGCTGCACTTTAATCTAGGTTGCAGTTTGATTCTACAGAGTATAGCTTGACTAAAATACAGATTTGCCAATGGAGTCTCATCCATGCTAGCAGACCTCTCCTGACAGACTAAACCAGTACTTCTATATCATCAGTGATTCTCAATGTCATGGAAGAGAGAGAAAGATTTTCCAAGTGCATGACCTCCTTTGTTATCTCATCCTTTTCTCAATCAAGGAGACATCTCAAATGTGCATAAACAGTCCTTTTAGATCACCAGCAGCATCTGCATCACCCTCAGAAGCCAGAAGAGAAAAAACATCTATTTCTGACTATGCTCCCATTTACACTGGTGATCTTTTAGACAACTGCACAGGGGTAATGTTGGATCACTTCTGAGACAGCCATTCAGTAGCATCAATCACTACTATTCAAGAATTGTTGAATTCTTTTTTTAGTATTCACAGCATTTAAATGTACTCCAAATATCATATTTTTCAGGCAGAGATTACATAGAAATTAGAAAAAATAAACCTATGAGTATATGGATAGATCCTTAAGGTGCTCTCCTTGCCACAGCCAGAAGGCTTCTAATAAACAGTTTGCATCTTTTCAAGATCTTGCGACCTCAAATGAGTGAACAGTATTTACTATTAACATATCTCTATTCACTATTTAAACTGTAACTGACTGTCCAAACCATACCTTTCTTGGCAGGTTACGCTTTAGATCTTTAATTACAGTCTTGAACTACTTAAACTAAAACGAGATTCCACAGAATCACAAGGAGTTGGAAGAGACCATTGGAGGTCACCTGAGCCAACCTCCCTGCACAAGCAGGGTCTCCTAGGGCAAGTTACTCAGGATTGCAACAGGTAGGTTTCTGAATTTCCAGTAATGCCACCAAATGGCAGGTGTGACTCTTGCTGCAGACTGAGGTGAGTACATGCAGGCCTGACCACGTGCACCCCTTCCAAAACCTGCACAGGGGACAACTGGATTAGCACAGCTCAAACAGGAATTTTATCAAACTGGCAGGGCAGCCAGAAAAACCAACCACTCACTCAGCTCTTCAATTTTACTAAATACACATCAAACCAGTTTTCACTCTGAGCTGTGGATTGCATGCTGTGGCTAGCCAGTACACAGAGCTGCAAATACACATCGGTATTTCCCCGGCACAATGATCTCACTTGCCCAAGCAAAGCTCTTCAGCTGTTCACGGTTCCGAGGGTTAGTGAGGCTTCCATCTCACTCACACACTAAAGCTTCTCAGATTTGCCTTAGAAGTTTGTGCTCATGGAGAGGAGAAATTAAAGGTGATCAGAAAAGACCCCAGATGTGCAACACGCCTACAAGAGTAAAATGTAAAGCTGGGCAAAGTGTCAAAACGCCAAGTCAGGGCACAGCAGACATGGGCTACAGGCAGGATAGAGATACAGGGGTCTCAGCTTTGAGCTGCTCCCTGGAGGCACCTTGAGGTGTAACTGGAGAAGGATTGAAGGTGACAACGCAGAGATCTAAGGTCAGTGCCTAAAATTAAATGGAGCAAATCTGGACCTGCATATGCAAAACAACATGTTCACATTTACAAATAAGATACTTTCATATTTGCGCTTCTTATCTAGTTTTTGAAACAAAGTTGACAATATCCTGAGTTAAAAATTATTTAATGATACTACTGTACTGTAAGGCTTACTATAAAATCTGGAATTGGTAGTGGGTGACTTCTTTAAGCATTCTTTTGAAAACTAATTTTTTTTTTATGAACAAGGAAACCTCAAAAAATTAATTTCAAATTTAAAAAATTGAAATAATCTTAAAAATTAAATATTTTGCTTAATATGCCTAAAATGTCATATTTTTTCTATTAAAATCACATGTTTTATTTCTAATAAATTTGATTATAAATCGCAAATACTTTATGAAAAGCACTGAACTTTTATTTTGGCTCCACTAAAACAGTCAATATACATTAAAAAAATAAATAACATATGTAGCTGCATGCATGCACAGTTTCACTTTTCAATTCACTAAAACATTCTCTCACTGAATGTCCACAAATCTGAAAAAAACCCAGATGCCAAAATCAGTTCAATTCTGAGAAATCTGGTTACTAAGCCACAGTATTATCATTAATTTATAAGAAATTTCTTCTTTTCCTGAGGCAGTGAGACCAATGAGTATGTTCAGCCCATCTCCTCCAGTACAGGCACATTAACAGTTCCAGTATAGCAAGAAAACCTTCCACATACACATGTTCTGGATCCTGATACTAATAGGGATTTAATTAATTTTTGGTAACAAAGGCAGGATCCCTGAAAGGGGAAGGGAAGAAATAAAAGGAAGAAAAATTAATAAATACTTGACAAAGGAGCAAGCAAAAACTCCATCACTGTTACAGGAGGGTTTTTTTCACTGCATAGACACCTCACAAAATTAAGCCTTTAATGCAAATAAGGAAAAGTCCCACACATACTTGTTGTTACTGCAGTGTAACCTACCATTGATGAGTATACAAAAACCATTTCAGGTGAAAATTAGTTTAGTAATTTATATTCCAAAGTAAAATAATTTACCTGCATGTTCCACACAGCTTTTTTAGCTTAAATTAGAGAGGAAAAAATTAATTCAGCCATGGAAGTTTTTCATTTTGGTTTGTTTTGGGTTTTCTTCATTTTATTAGAACACAGTGCATTTACAAGTACAGGATTAATTAGGCTTCTCAGGGCCTGTACTAAATCTATATGCCTGATTTTAATGGAAACAAGGATGATGGGAATGAAACAGATGCCACTTTAAAAGTGAAGTGGCAGGGAAAGTGACTTGTAAAGAGTCCCTGTAAGGTTGAGTCATTTACTTGGACTGACAAATAATGTCATTGTTAACACTGCTTAAAACATATTTAATCTGTCATTTGTGTACAAAGCATGCTATGTAATGTTGCATATAATTCTAAATATCTCATCTTCTGTGGAAAACATTTTAAATTAGTGCATTTGTTTTGAGGGGGAACTACAAGAGGAAACAAAAAAGCAACTCTAAGAAGAAAGGGGAGAATTTCACACCTTACAATGCATTTACTGGAAACTTCCTACATTTATAAACCAGTATGAGAGAAGAAAAAGGAATTAATCCATGCTGATACACAGAAATCTGACAACTAAAAGATGTGTGCTCTCGTCTCCTTGAAAATATGCTTCAAGCAATATCCTTGGCAAAAGTGGGGGACTTGGAGATGGTTGGTTGAGTTGACCGCTCACAGATGTGCTGACATATGGAAGCCAGTGCCAATGCGATACAACCTGTTGTACAGTGTCAGCAGGATAATGACAGAACAGGTTGAACTCCTGCTAATGGCCATAAGTGGTGAAGGACAACTGTGACATCTTATCTACCCTCTCGCTGCTCATCTGGAGACCAGTTGTAATTGCTTGATTGTCAGTTAAAGAAATACTTTTCATGAAGATCTACTTCCTAGAATGCTGCAATAACAAAAACTACATAGTATTACAAAGAAAAAAAAACTAATAGTTTTAATTCCTGTATTATATTCATTTGAGAGAAATTAAGCTATGCATTAAAAGCAGGACTGAGATACAATTAAAGTAATTCAATCATACTGCACAGAGCTGACATACTTTCACTGTCTCTATTAAAAATCTCCAAAATCATCCTTTCAAGAATTACTATTTGTGCAGAAGATAGCCTAATACCTTGGAAAACTCTAGAAACAACAATAAGCAAATAGAAATAACAATAACCTGGAAACAGAAAACAGAAGATGCTATTTGATTTTCTCCATAAGGCAACATGCACAGGAATCCTTTAATGCAGTACATACACTACAGAGTTCTGCCTGGTAGGAGGTGCCTGGGAGGAGCCCAACCAAACATGGGCTTCCCTCCACATGTAAGTAAAAGATAACACCAGGCACTACTGCACTATCTCAAGGGCATGGTTAGACAGCAGTAAACTCTCCTTTGGAGGTACTGGCCCATCTATTTCATCTCGCCTTCCCCCAAAAGGGAAAATGAGATGCCTCTACTTTCTTGCAATGCACCAGATCTATTTCTTCCTTTATGCCCTGCTGAGGCTTCCAACAGCACTCTGCTCTGAGAGCTAGTTCCATAGGTTAGCCCTATAAAATGTTTAAAAAACTCTTTTTTTTTTTTTCCCCCAGCTCTAAATCTACTTCACAGACAGCTCCTTGAACTCTTATGAGGGCAATTAAAGAAGCACAGATAATTTATAATTTATCATTCATTGTCTTCTCTTGCTGTCATGTCTTCATGCTCTCTCCTGCCTAAACTCCTAATATTCAAGTCCCTGTTGACATAAAGGCTTCCTATTTTTGTTACCCCTCCCTAAATTCTGGTTAACCCAAATGGAGAATACACTGCCAATGTACCTAATAAAATTACTGGTTTTCTTCTTCATTTTAGCTATAAGCTCTGCTTATGCGGCTAACCAATACCACACACTGAAAATATATATGTGTGTTCTCCAAAATGCTATACAGGTCTTCCTCCTGAGCAGAGGTGAACATAAAGCTCAAGAACACATGCAGATGATTGCTGCCAACACACACTTTTACATGCAAATTGTCTACTTTGCACTCATAAACTTGTTCCTAAAATTATGAAAACTCTAACAAAGTTTGCTGAAAAAACCAGACACGTAATCTCTCAACTGCCGCTGCCCAGAGAAACTGTAATCTCCTCTCTCAGAGCTCCTCAACGTGACACAGCACCACCAGCAAGGCACATGGAGGCATGACAATGACACAAAATAATTCATAACTACTGCTCAAGGAAACATAAATTGTGTGTTCTGCTGCTACTATACGCAAATGGTAAAAGTCAAATGGGGAAAATAAGTAGGCAAAAAATCTTTTCTAAGAAGATATTTTTCCTTAAGCAGTATTATTTCAAAAGAAAAGGCTCAAAAAGACTCCTTAATTAATGAGAAAAATCCTGTTTCCTTTATCTCATGTATCTTGTATAACATTACCTCAGCTTTCCTTAGCATTTCATCTCAGAAGTGATAAACACGTAATTGTTCAGGTTTCCCCCCCAAAGCTATTGTTCTGTTAATATCAACAGTCCTAACCACACATGACTTCCATTCTGCCAGTCCCACCTCTGCCTTCAGTTCTGCTTTCTGCACATGAGAAGGAAGGATGAATAGTCTTTGGAGAAGGAAGACCCGTGTAGATTTTGTGAACACCAATAAAATCTTTGTTAGGGAAGTATTTTTTCCTGCATGGTAATGTAGCAATAAAATACCTCTATTAATATTAATGGAAGTTTGAAGCAGCTAAATTTTGTAACTCCTTTCTGGACTCATCACTTACATGCTTCAACATTTACTTGCTATACAAAACTAAGCTTTCTTCCACCAATAAAATTATTCAATCATAACAAATAAAGGAAATAAAATTGATGTCCTCTTAATACATCAGTGTTGCATTAGTCACTAAGTCTCCAGATAAGTCAGAAGTCTGCAGTCCTGATATTCAGCATAGTGGAAAACCAACAGAAGGGCCCCGTAGCTATGCTCACAATCTGTCCTGCAAAACATCTGACAGCTGCAACACTAACAAAATTAACAGTGGATGAATTAGTACCAGACGCTAAACAGTTGCTATAGAAAGACTCATCCACTTCTTTTCTTCTTCTCCCCTTCTTCAACCTGGCTACTCCACCACTTGATAAAATTAACACTTGGTATCATTTTTTTCTTTTATTATTCAATTAAAAAAAAAGAGCACCACAAATGTCCTTTCATACACAAGATTATGAACTTCATACCATGATTTCCTCAGACTCTTAAAGAAGCAGTTTGCAGTTGAAAATGACTATTCCAGTTCTTACTGCTTCTGAGCAGTGAAAGTATATCCACTTGCAGGTTTTGGGATCCCACTCAGGGATATGCCAGAGCTGCAGCTGAACAAGGCAGTGTCTGCGCCCTTTTCTATTCTATACTATCTGTACAATCTCCTTCATAAATTCTTTACTGAGGAAAGGTATGGTGATCTACTGTATACTTGCACTGAGACAGAAAGAGCTGTGATGGGGAAAGAATGAATTAAAAAAAAAAAAAAAAGAAAAAGAAAAAGAGGTTGCTACTGGAGTCAGCAAACTTTCATGTAATATATATAAACCCAAAGCATTACTATCAGAATAGTAATGCCCTTCCCCAGGTCCTTCTCCCAGATACTTGTATCAGTGTAGTTCTTCCTTTTACATATTCATCCTGTCATCTCTAGGAAACTTGTTGTCTGAACTTTGCTTGTTGAATAAAAAGAGTTTGTGCTAAAGCAACATGAAGACCACAACTAGTGCCTGCCTCTGGGATTACTTCATTAGCACAACCTCTTGGCAGCATTCAAGAAGTAGTTTTACAGAGAACACTGCAGTAACACAGACTTCTTCCTACCTGAAACTCCTGCAATATTGCCCTTCTCTCTCTTGCATTTCAACTTTGATGAAAAACAGAAAGTCAACTTAAAAAAAAATAAAAAGGCTTTGTAAACATGGCATGACAGAACACTGCATTCATACTGTTAAAGCTAATAAATAATACATATATTCAGTTTGCAAAGATAAAGATTTCCCATTCTCCTACTTTTACCAGTGCACACTGCTGAATTTTCTGAAACCGTCTCTTTCTTGCTTGTGTCACCAACAACGAGAAAACAATCCAAAGACCAAAACCCTCTGTCATACCTGTCCAGCACCTTACTGCCCCATAACATCTAACTTCTCACTAATAGGATGTGGCTGACACTTTAGTTGTTTGTTGATAGCAGAGCTAGTAAAGAATTTGTATCTAAGTGGTGTTTGCAAAGATAATAAAAGTAACAAAAGTAAGAAGTAGGGATGAAGGCAAGAGGTGGTAGGACCTGGCAGATACATGGCTAAGCAGCAAAAGTCTACTGACTACATTTAAAATGCTTCTATTTTAGCTGCCATTTAAGTGTATGCACATCTTAATGATCAAAAGACAACAAAAAAAGAACAACTAGATAGCTGAGATTTAATACTAACATCGCTTGATGTCTACACAAATCCACACAGAGCAGACACAAAATACCTGTTACTTCTAAAATTACCGTGCCATCTCTCTCAAGTGCACAGCATTGTGATTATTTCACAATGAATTTGCTACGGTGGGCTTCAAAACATATTTTACATCGTTTCTTCACTTCAATTCTTAATACTCACTGGGAAAAAAAACTACTATTGTTATTTAATAATTTTCCTTCAATTTCTCAGCCAACTTTAATTCTTACACTCACATCTTTGAGACAGCTTTGAAACACAAAGAGGAGTAAGAAAACAATATAGTTTTCCTTCCTATATATTTTTCTTCCAGGTAGATAATGCTAAACAAAGAATATTGCTGTTTGACTCAAAAATGCTGTAAGGTAACACTCATTTCATTTTACAGATCAAAAGAATCAAAAGGAAGACAAGTACAATAGAAAAAATACAATATTAGATTTCTGAAGGTGAATTTTGAGGATAAAGGAAAGGAAATTACTTATTTCTTTACAGAAGTAAATTGTCCCTGCTCTATTCTAAAAGCTTTTGTTTCTTTCTACCATATTTTAAATCCATTCCTGCTCAGTAAGGTTGTCCTGGAACTCCATGGTAGAAGGCTGCAACTTTCTGTCTAACTCTTGTGCTACAGAATGCTTAAAGTTCCATGGAATAATACTGTATAAAATAAATTATCATACAACATTATTCTTTTTTAAATATGAGATTCATATACACCATCCTACAATTACTATGCTTCTACAGATTCTGTTACTAGTAAGTCAATAATTAAATATTTGTATCAACTTTTAAGTAGGTCTTCTACAGGTGTTTTAAAAAGCAAGATTGTTTGCATCATAATTTAAAGTACCTACAAAGCACCACTGTAAACATTTTCCACACCAAGAAACAGGAGTTTCTTTAGGGCTTGTAAGCTCTTTACAATCTGGAGCCATATGCCATTTCAGTACTGCTTCAAGTCCTTACTTGTTAGACCCTTTTTAATTTTGAATTGATGCCAAGGTTGGACATCATAGCAGATATTCCCATTTAAAATCTTATTTTTTTTTTACAAAATACCTACACACACATTGTGCTACTTTGTGCACTACTTCGTAGTGTTAGCATGGCTTTATGCTAACAAACAACAAAACCTGGAAGGTAGTCCTATTTTGTAGTCCTATTTTCTTCAGTTTTACCATGCCCTCTTCTGCTCCCTCACACTCAGTTCGAAGCCTGTTGCATGTCCACGGTTATGAACTGGGCCACACATTACGGGAAGAGCAGGTACAACTCTGAAGTGCAACAAGGAGTCGTTCAACATTAAAACATGAAGAAGCTGTTTTCTGGACTGCCTGGTAAAAATCTAAGTGGTTTTTTTTAGAAAGTACAATAGACATTGCACACTTAAAAACACATCACTGGAAACTAAAATTTAAAAAAATAAGTGAAAGATGAGCTTGAGGACACAATACATACTTTTGACAAAGCTGGCTGAACAGCACTTTTGGAGACAGAGGACCTTTTCCCGCCTCCCTCATGCTGTGAAGGAACAAGAACATTGCTGAAGTCAGAGGTCCTGGGCTGGACAGGCTTACCACCAAAGGATCCTTCAAAAACAAAGGTAAATTACACATCAGATTTCAAAAGTAATGACACAAGACCTATTTCAAGTTACTAGATGTGTGATAAAGAGCAATATAACTTTCAGTCTTAAGAGTGTTCCAGGGTGTTTTTTTCTAAATGCTGATGTCACCCATTTGATTGAAATAAATAATAAGTCTGTTCTTAAATTAAGCAGTAATAGTTGCAAAACCAAACAATTTTTGGTGGTAACCAATAGCTTTGGAAACAGGCATGTCAATGAGCCATTCTGGTTCTCACAAAAATACACAACCTTTTTATTACCTGCTTTACCCTACTCCCACATGCACTGAAATTCATCTGGAGAGACAACCCAGCTGACCACCTCGGTAGGCCAACGTAAGATTGTGCTCAGTGGCTCTCTGTTACCCAAGCTTAGGAACAGAATCCAGCTTCTCTGATCTGTGAGCCACACACTGAAATTCCCACACATCTGACAGCCACGGAAACACACCCTGCTCCTCCACAAACCAGGTGCTGTGAAGGTACCAGCAGTGGTTCACAGCAAGAGCTGATGGCAGATCCCACACATCCCCCTGTGGCACTGGGAGACAGGCACAGGGTGCATCCTGTACAGCTCCTCTTGGTATGATGTTCACCCCAACCAGCATGTTCTGGGTCTGGAAGGATCCAGCCAGGAGCCAATCAAGCCAATTTTAAAGCAGAAGACAGTGCTACACTGCTTACACACCACGTGCCGCAATGACCACAGACCACCAGCTTTCCCTAACATGCTCCAAGGTTTGTATGTGCCCACAGTGCTCCCTACTAGCTGACCTGAGTCTCAGAAAAACAGATTACAAGTGCCAGACAAGCACTTGGAGAGGGTGCCTTGTCCAGAAAGCAGATCAACACAAAACATAAGCACTATGGATACACATAGAAATAAAGTATTTGCTTTATATGCACTATCAAAAGGTGGGAAAAGGCCCCTTCCCAAGCAAGAAGCTGCAGGCTTCTACACTAGTAATAATTAGACTACTGCAGCCCTCTTATTTTGCACTGGCATACAATGACCAGAAAACACAGTCTACTCCAAAGACCTTATTTACATTTTAAGCACTGTCATGAAACAAAAAAAAAAATCTTTCAACCTCATGGCTGTGCAAGTTACACATCAAGCATAAGCCAACACCCCACTGGCTTGCTAAGCCTTCAGGCAAAAACAAGCTCCAGACCTCTGCTGTGGCTCAGGGTAACTTTGTGAAACATGTTGCTGCTCAGAACTGCCACTGGAGGAAATAAAGATAGCAATGCAGTGAATTTCACACTGTTCTCGCCTGAAGAAGCTATGAACATCACCTACAGCAACACAGTGAAATCATCATCATTTCAGAGGTATCTGAAGCAGAATACCATTCCTCTACCCTCACTGCTACCAGAAAGTTCACAGCAAACAGCAAGAAAAAAAGGAAAAAACTAAGAAAAAAATCCTCTGTACACTGTTTGCTTCAGCTAGCAGAGGGAAAGGAGTATTATCTTTATTGCCAACAACATATGATGAAACCCCAAGTCTCTAAGATATGACCAGAAGAGCAGAATATTCTTTGGATAATAGCCATAGGAGACACTTTCCCATATGCCTGAAAGGAGCTGGAGGACAAGAAACTTGTTCCTCACTGAAATTTCACCTCTCTCATTTTAATCCCCTAGCCCGTGAAACATGTAATAAACTTTACAGGCCTTATCAATGAAGGGCTGGGATGGACTGGAATAAAATACTTCATGGACACTTTCTAGAGCCAAACAGACTATTTTCTGTATCATACGATGATACTGAAGAAATTAAACTGCAAATAGAAATAAACCAGCTGCTCCTCCTTATCATTATTTGATACTTCAATATCACGAAATGTGAACTCAAGTAATTCTTCCTCTTTCTCCAGGGTTGAGTAATGATTTTTGCAAAAGAAATCAGTTCACATAATCAGTAACATAAACCTGCTAACAATTAAAATGCGAAAGAAATGGGAGCGTAACAGTGTGCCTTCAATGCCTTCCTGTCCTCCAGCTTCCTCCCACGTGTTCCCAAATTTGTATTTCTTAGTGCATACTTACCAGTTGAGAATCTGAAGTATGACAGATTTTTAACTTTGTTCCTTTCTCCTTTATCTCATACATCAGTTCATTTAGTACGTGAGTCTGTGCCAAGTTCTTAAGGAAAAAAAAACAAACAACAAACCATGAGAAACATGCTGATTGTTCAATTACACAGTTTCTTTAGATTCAGGGATAGACCAAACCAGATACACTTCATAATGTGTAACTGAGGTTTAGATCTGACCACTAGAAAGAGAACTAAAAAAATCACTGATCTGTTTCTAAAATTGTATTTATTTCTTTTTCTGTAATTTCAAAAATAACTTTGCTATTTACGTTGAACAACAAGATTAATTTTTTTTTTTTTTTTTTAAGATGAGGACATTATCAGAAACCATTTGCCTCTTTTAAACTCTGCAGTCGCTCTCATCATGTCCCATGAAGCACAAAGGCTTTGGCACAATGAATATTACCTCTCTGAATTTAGGAGAGAAACCAACTGAATATATCTCAGCCTTTTTTCTTCATTTTTGGTCAACTCTGACAGCAGATAACTTAGGTTTCTATGATGTCCTAAGTATGGACAGATAACAATTTGCAGTTTTATTATCTGTTTGATGAGTTTTGTAATCAACACCATAAACACACATAAAGGTGAGGTGTGCCAGTGCAGAACACCTTTGTAGCAGCTTGCTTTCACTTGTTCACTCCTGTCTGCAGACATAGAGATATCTCTGCTCAGCTGATAAGCAACAGGATGGTGCAATATAAAACCAATAAGGCTGTTGCTGTTTTTTGAGGATGTCGGATTGGTTATACACTAAATATCAATAGATGTGTATTAGTATAGCTCATTCCTTTGAATGAATTTTCAGAATATAGTCCAAAAAAATATATAATCAATAAAAGTAATTTTATAACTGCATCCATTGTAGGGGTTTAAAATCACCCCAATGAATAGTGCAGACATTTACCTTATGCACACAATACCACTATTCACATCACCAGTATGGTAGGTACCCTGCATTAGTCATGACTGATAATGCTGAACTTCAAATAAAACCATATGCTACAGTACAACCCACACACATACGCAGTGTGTAAAACACTTGGCATTTTCACTTGTTTCATTACTGTCCAAAATGCTACTGATCCAGGAATTCTTTTTTATTATAACAGGAAAGATTCCTTGGCTAGCAAGAAGTAAAAATAATTTGAAAAGGACTTTCAGAAAGCAGAATGAAGATTTGTAATACTCAAAACCTTTTCAGAAGCCCATAGATTATACAGATTTATTATTTCTGAAATCTGTTAAGAGAAAGTGGTATGATATTTCCATCTTACCTGCATGACAGCATTAAAAAAGCAGGTATTTCCTAAATTATTTATTCCTTTAACTGGAACTGATGCACCATTACCAGAGCTTTTTCCTTTCAGTATTTCACTTGTTTCACTATTTTCTTCACGAAGACGTATGATTTTTGATGAACCTATAATTAAATTATAGATTAATACGATGACATAACTGCATAGTTTAATCAATTAAGTCCTTCCATAATTATGTCCATTAACTTTAACATATATGGAAGATACCTTGATAATACTCTATACTGTATACTAATAGTCTGCTATATGCAGACTTAAAAACACCAAAAACCCAAAAAAACAGGCATCAACAGATAAAGCCCTGGGGGGTAAAAAAATGCCCCCAACAACCACATATATCCAATAAAACCTTCCATAATAATCGTACTGTCCTATGAGACTGTAACTTCCACAATTACACAAGCAATAATAAATTAAAATGAGTTTGTTAATTAACAATAGACAGCTGAGATATATGTTCATTAGACACATCAGAAACACCACCCAAAGGCTGCTTTTTTGTGCACTTGAAAGGAGGCAGCCCAAAGTTACCACTGAACCCTGCAAGTCTTTATCAACTACAGTGCTTCATTCCAACTGCCTTGTCAACAGCCCAACTGGACTCATTATCCCTACATTTGCTCCTCAAATCACCTCCCTTTGTCACAGCCTGAGGAATTACTAATGCAATCCACATATATACAATGCTAGTGTTTTAATTTCAAGTAACAAAAAATTGATAAAACTATACTATAACATCCACATAATTCCCTGTTTCCCTTATTATTTAAATAGATGAGGGGCAGCAAAGTTAGACAGTCATTAACTTGTAGCCTAGAGGTAATGGAAAGACTTGAGATAACAATATTTAGCCTGGAATTCTACTAGCAACTTTCATATTGTCATGTTTGCAGGACTAAATGTGAACATTACTGACATCTGCAGTGTCTTAAATATTGATTAACAATGCACGTCAATGTAAACGAGTTATGGACTTAATAGATGCCAAGAACTGTGATGCTACAATCTCTGTCTTGACATATGAATTCATGTATTTGTTCTAATGAGTTTCACATTGAAGTCTCATTAAAGTGTTCTTGAGAAATAACTAACAGACCTATTTACGTTAATGAAATTCTCATGCCAAAAGGTTCTTTTATGTACACTCCTAAATACCTTCTTGCTTAGAAAATGAAAAAAAATATAATTAAATAAAAAAGAAGTCATTAAAGTATCTATTGTATCTGGCAACAAGCTTCTGATGCAGTCTGCCTGCACCCTACAGTGCCATCGAGGCACAACTGTTCTTCCAAATTGTATCAGAGTTTTTCAAAACAGAGTTAGAGGTGCTTTGCTGTTTAAAAACATTTTTAAATGTTCTTGTTAACAGTGCTTACACAGCTTTAAATTACTCTCCTTTCCACTCAGGTGGAAAATTAAGACAGTACAAGGGCAAAGTAAAAGACAGAGTTCTCCTTGAAAAAGCAGACAAAGTGGTTTTGAACATAACAAACAACAAGCAAGCTGCTCATACCCTGAAACACGCACTGTTTTAAGGGCTACATGAAGCAACACCTTTTAACTGGCATGCTTAGAAGGGGGATGCTACAGTGTCTGAGGCTCATCCACGCACAGAGCTCCAGAACAACCACAGCATGGGAATGAGCTCCAAGTATCTGCAACTCAAAGGCCCTGCTCTCTCTCAGAAGTTTAATATTATATCTGGAGATGTTTTCCCCTCAGAGAAGAGGGCTATCCAGAGTAGTGCTGGGGAAAAGAGATGGTTAAAAAGAGAAAAAAAAAATTATAGAAAAAAAAGCCAAAATTGTGGAAATAATTTGTGTATTAGTTTACCACAGTCGTTGCATTTATCCATCGGCATTCAAAAACATCTGGGACAGCATCTTAAAGTAAACAATGTTCACAGGGCCATCTGGACAAAACTGCAGGCAAAAATTAAAGCATAAGCATATGGAAAAGCAGATTTTTCTCTTCCCTTTAGCTGTACAGGATGACAAATGTCAAACCTAGATCTGTCCACGCTTCACTGTGCTATGCTTTGCAGCACCACCTGGCTCTCCTTGCATAGCCACCAAATATGGACAGCACTGCCACAGCGGACCATATCTGCAGGGCAAACTCGATAAAAGCATTTCACTTCATGGTTAAATGGCAGCTTCACACAAGTAGCAAGGTTCCATTTGCTGAACCTTACATATAAATTATTTAAGGGAGGGAAAACAAAGCCAAAGCATCCAGCTTTGTGATAAGAGCTGGATGAATATGCAATTAAAAAACACAATAAATGAGAACCAGACATCCGATTGCCACAAAGCTGGATAATTAATATCGGGATAAGAAATAATAAGAAATAGGAAAAATGCCTGGATGTTGGTATCAAAGTTAGGAACTTCCTTTCCTTCAGGTTTTAATTACTGCCTCTTGATTTTTTAATAATTTTAAAAACACAATCCACGTGACATTTTAATGTTTTTTTGTATCTGTGAAAAAGTCCTGACAGAAAAGTGCTGCTTTGCCATTACAAACATTATCTGCTGCCTTGCTTATAACACATATATTTTTAAGTACATACACAGAGCCAGAGGAGGCACAGTGGTTTTTAATTTAGCTCTGCTCAATGTCCCCAGCTCAGTGATAAATGACAGACAGGCCTGAAGCTGAATGTTTACTTGACATGTGAAGACTTGGTCAGTCTTAATAGAACATGCTGGTAATGACTGTGATAGCTAATACTTCTACAGATTGGGGCTGGAGGGTCCTCCTGCAAGATTAACCCAAGGCTACAAGCATGTTACTAATCAAAAAGCTAATATGTAATTTTTTAAAGTGAATTTGCACTGAACAACTGTTTCATGGACCCTTGCCGACTCAATCTTGCAAACCTGTAATTTAACAGGCGTGCTTTTGGGTATGAAAAGTGACTTTTAAGCCAGCATATACACAAGGATCCCAGCTGAAGGATTCCATCAAAATGGCTGTCATCTGCTACTGCCCACAAGGACCTTCAGCTCCTGGCCTAACAGAATAAAAGAAGTAGTCCAAGTCATTCGTCCACATGCAGTAATATTTGTTATGAAGGACCTTGTTAACATTAAAGAGAGACAGACAGGTGAAAAGCACAGTAGTAATTAAATTCAGACAGACTTCTGTTGTTAGTTAACCCATCTCTTAGAGAATTGACATGGTGACCCTTAAGCTCTCTGCCTTTTTCAGGTAGTATGGACTTCAGCTCTAGGCAGGCCAGTCTGTCCACAGCAGGGACAAAGCATCCCACTGTGCCTGGGACTCACATTCAGACTATGCCCCTCTATCAGATTCTTTCTGCTGTTTTGCTGCAGAGGTGACCTTTCTGATGCAACTATACAAGGAAAATTCTCACCTAAGTTGTGCCTTGATCATCAGAACTTTCTCTTCCTTTGACAAAGTGTATCTGGCTGCAGGGACACTCTTCTTGAGCACTCTGCCAAAGCCCATTGCCTAGCTCCATCCAGACCATCACACCCTACTGACCACCTCTCCAGAGGCACCAGGTCAGTGCCCGCCTCTGCTCCCACCATGACATCCACCTCCAACTCTCAGACAGCTGCCTCTGTACACACAGACACAGCCTCACGCTTAGCAAAGCTTCCCAACATCACCCTGCTCTCCCCCAGGAAGGCTAGAAGCTGCTCCTCTGTTACAGCTCTTGCTTCCAAAGCACCCTTTTCTTCAACTTTCCTTGTGCCTGCTCCACTCACCTGCGCTCCTGTCCCATAAGCTCTCTGCAGCCAGGGAACACTGCTTTGTCCCACACCCGCTCAGCACCAGCCTCACGGGCAGTGACTGAGGTTCCTAAGCCAAACATTAGCACAGACAACAATTCATTCCACAAAGCAGAGCCACTTACTGCACCAGGAGTACAAACACACACGGTGCTGACACATCTGCCTGCAAAAGGAAACTCACTGTGGGTTCCCTATCAATTTATTTTGCCAGCATTTTAAACATTTGCAGTGCACATGGACTTCTGTACCACCTTTGCTGAAACTGAGCTGTGCCTGGGGCTGCAGATGGTATGCAAGCAAGAAGATAAATTCATCATCAATTTTTTTTTCAGCCAGGGGAGTAAGCACTTTTGCTCATCTTTTCAATGCAACTTTTTTTTTAATTAAAAATAATGGTTCCAGGAATACATACTTTTATTCCAAGGTCAAGCCTTTTCTATTGAATACAACTCTGGTACTTCAGATGAAGGTCTTCACAGTAAAAGCAAGGTTAATAGACTTTCTTTTAACAAGTTCTCATCATGCTGTACTACAAAATGCTACTAAATTGTCTGGCACTCCTTTTTTATCTAAAAAATTTAGATTTTTTTTTCAACACTGTACAATAATGAGAATCCAACGTTAAGAAAAACAGCCTGGTTTTCTTCTGAAATGATCACTACCTTTATATTTTAAAAGCCCAATTTCTCTAGCAATGTTAATTTGCTACCAAATCAGAGATTATAAACTGAAATTATATTTTATGAGTCTTGCCACGATGTTATAAACTAGAAAAGACATCTGCACAGCGTGGCAGAGCAACCTATTCAAGGACTGCTTTTCATCCTCTATTCTCAGATGATTTGTGTTAGCTACACCTCACAAGTAAATAAGTACATGGACAGGAAAGGTAAGAATTCGTGGTTAAATATGACAGAATGCCTAAAAAAAATTTTTGTCAATGACTCAGTTTTCATTCCTTTACAAGGAGCTTACTAGCAAGTAAGCAAATATGAAAGAAAATTTCTGACCAATAACAGAAATGTTGTTTTGCTAAAGTGTATTTCATATTCAGAGAATCAACATAATCTGTTTTATTTTGCTAGTTAATTTTAAGTAGATAGAATGGTCTTCTATGACTCCAAACTACATGTAGAAGTCACTTAAGAAAGAATACCATTTTTTTCAATATGATCCTTTGTCAATTACTAATAGCCACAGCAGAATTCAAATCTGTAAAGTTATTTGGCACACTACCTGTTTTTCCATATGAGTCTGCAACTCTCACATGTACTGTAAAATTATATCTATTTTTATACATCTGTTTCAGCCATCAAAAAAAAATCAAGTTTCTAATTTTCACTTATTGGCAAATCTGGGCAGCTGAACTTACTAGCAAAACCTCATTCCTCTGCTTGCCCCTCCCAACAATAAATTTAACTTCAAAATTCAAGAATATATCTTCTTCCTTCCCACTCTATTGCCACACAAACCAATTTAATTAACTGCTCTAGAAAAAGTATGCAATCATATGCTTCCACCAACATATAATCTGGCTTTTGTAGAAGAAAATATGCATAAGATTCACTTTTAAGACTGCAAAACAATTTGTTTTCTCCAGTAAATGAGCAGACACACAGATTGCAATGTCTCAGCATGGTTCCTGTGTACTACATGTGCATTATGTCCATGTGAAGCTCACAAGTGTGCCACACGGACAATACTGCACCTGCCTTTCTGTGGAAATCATCACAGCCTGCTAACCTTCTCCACAAAACAAATTTCTGGGTGGTACACCCTAGAAAGCAATCTTGCTTTCTTCTTCCAGCTTGTGCCCAACATGACCTCTTAACCAAACAGACTCCTCTAAAAAAAAGGGGGGAAAAAAAAGAAAAGAGCAGGCATTGCTGGGTACAACAAACCATAGGATCAGATGTGAAAATCACACAGCTGCAAGCATTCTTTTGGGAACCCAGCACTGGGATTTATCTCAATCGCTTAATGTAATTACAAAAGTCAGTCATGTAGTAGTAATGTAATTTGCACATTTTTACAGCTGAAGTGAAGTTGAATCTTTATGAGGGACCAAATGAAAAGCAAGGATCCTGCTGCCACACTATTCCACCACATTAGTACCAAATGACAAGCATTTTGCTTTTGTTTATTTTGCAAGATGCATTAATTAGGAAATCTATATAACCCTCTCTCACATGTTTCAACTGATTATTTTATCTTTAAATGAATCCTGCACTTTTGAGAAATGAAAAAAAAAAATCCTAGCAGCCCTCATTTGCTACTTAATCCATGTTGATACTGCATTTCTACAGAAATTTCTACACAATGCTATTTGAATTTTAATGATGCACCATGCCAACCAGTTGTTACAACAAAAAGAAATACAGACATAAAATGAATTCTTGTTACAATGCCACATTCTGCTATGAGAGCTGTCTTCACTTTGACTACTTTTTTAGAAAGAAATTGAAAAGCAATGGGGAAAAAAAGTACAAGATTGATTTTTAAGTGAGAAATATGAATTTATTGTTAGTTTTACACTACTTCTCACAAGTTATTTTTCATTATTTTAAAATTAGCTTATGTTTTTAAGGTGTGAATATACAAAATAAATTTTGTAAGTCTACACCACCTAATAATTTAAAGAATGACAGTTACACTGAAAATATCAGTGGAACATGAAATAAAATGTTACAGTAAAAGAAATTAAACCAAAACAAAAGTAGATTTAATTTTCACAGTAATACATCATGTCCTTTTGTGTTTTGGACAAAAGCATGAATTACATTTCAATTTCAGATTTTATTTTTTCAGAATCCCTAAAAGTAATCTAATTTAAAGAAAAGAAAAAAAAAACCTTTAGATATATTTCTGTAGGGGAAGTACCAAGTCTGTCATTTATCAAAATGAACCAAGAGTGCCAATTCTGGTCAGGAGTTTCCTGTCCTGTGCACCAGACAGCATGGCTATTTTCCAGCCTCTTCCAGCAAGGAGCCTGGCCTAAAGCAACAGACAGTCCCAGGCAAAGAGCTTTTCTGCCTTTTCCTCGCCACTCAGGAAAACCCAACAAATCATCTTTGGGCCAACATTCCCAGAGCTTTCAGGAACGCAATCCAAACTGCTCAACACAGAGTGGAGAGGGTCACAGACTTTCACCTTTAAAACATCACTGGAAGTACACACACACATGCTTTATGCATGAATCCAAGCCTGCACTTGAGCCTCAACCCCTTCCCAGAATGTAGTAGGAGACGTGACTGCCCTGCAGGAGTGACCCTGGCACGCTCAGACCTCTTGCTGCCAAGGCAGGCACCTGCAAGGCTATGCCTAAGCCCTAAACAAAAAAAAAATACCATTTTGGTTCCAGTTACAGTGAAGTTTCCAGTTATATCAGCAAACATTTACGTGAAATGCAAGCATTTTCAAAATAGACTATCAAGATTAAACACGAATATACAGCAGAAACATATGCTGCCCTGCTCTGCTATAAATACACTTAGTTTTCCTGAGTTAGTTTGGAATTTTAGCTGCTTAATTTAAGACATTTCACAGAAAACTTCTAAACTTCTTAATCTGAAAGCTTTAGATGTTCTGAAGTTTCACAAATTAGGAGTTTAAACCATAAGGCACAGAGTTGTATCACAAAGAAAGTCTTAGCCAGCAGTACAATAATGGAATAAAATGGTTTTCATTACATTAACTGAAATAAAACCACCACATCATTTTCATCTGCAAGAAAGCTGCAATATTCATTAATTACACATAAATTTGAAACTAAAGTTGTGAACAGAAGTGAAATCGCACGCTGTATTTTCACTGCTCCAAGAAAAAAAGATGCAAAAGGTAGCAATATATCAATTTATTAAAATTAAAAATTGAATATACAACCTGTGACTAGAACAAAATTTTGTATTTTTAAGCAGCCCGTCATTTTTTCCCCTCAAGAAATATGTAACATCTCTTAAAACTGGTAGGATTTACCAGCTACACATGCAGCTAGAAGAATACTTAGTGCAATTCTATAAGGCAACTATTCTCCTTTCTTGCTTCAAAATGGTTGATTATCTCTGTTAAAAGATGCAACCAATTGTTTTAAAAGCTTACTCAATGTGTGTTTGAGAAGCAAATGTGGAATTCAATGCACTCTCTTAAGTCACAAGCCAAAATGCTGCCACATGTGTTACAGCAGGGATGAACATCAACATTATCAAGAGTAGACAGCGAGGGCCACACATACAAAGTTCCATCAACTATCACATATATTGAGAAGGCATAGTATGCTCCTAATAAAAGAAAATAATTTAATACTATTATATTTTAATAGAAATTACCATTCTACCAATTAAAAACAAATAGCAAAAATGGACAAGACATCCAACAGCAGAGTACTAGACAATCCACTTAAACAAATCTAGCTAACTGTGGAGAACAAGTTTAAATCAGAAAAATTTAAGCTGTGATACATCCATGCCAAGAAAATTAAATTCATTTATAGTGAATGTATAGTGTATGCTTCAATATATTTTTATGCATTAATTTATTCATTTATATGACCTTATCTTATTTGAGGTAACAGCTCCTCTATGGTAAGCTTTCTTTGTTAGAGACAGAATTTCGAAAAACTGTCCTACAGTGCCCAAAATATTTTAAAAATATAATCATACTGGAGAAAAAAAGTGACACTATGTTTTGACAGGCATTACTTCCCCAAGTAGATTTCCAATTATAAATTACATCATGGTCACATTGTACACAATTTTTCATTTGCATTTTTAACATGACTCAAAATCTGAAATGCTTATTTTTAGAGACAGTACATTACAGGTGTCTTCAGACAAAACTATTTGTGCAAACTTACTTGGTTCAGCCCTGGCACCATGTTTTTGAAGGAAATCAACTATCTGAGCCAGAACCTTTTTGTTGCAATGCGTTGACAGCTCTTCATCACATTCATAACACCTAAACAAAAGAAGAAACAAACTGGAATTCAGGGCTTTCTGCATGCACATCCCAGCTCTAGCAAACCTCCCAAACAGCCTTACACAAATTACTTAAGCTCTCAGTTTCAATTTTTCACACTAAAAAATGGAACAGAATTTAATTCCTTCACCTCATCTATGCTTTTCTATAGATCAGTCCCAATTCACTGTGGTCCATACAGATTTAAATAATTTCAGAAAATACAAAGGACAAACACATACTGCCTCCAGAAAGCCTACCTTTCTTCTATAGAAAGCATTAATTTTATCTGTCAGCATCATCCTTTATCCTGAGAAGACAATGCTTTAAGTTAAGTCCTTATGTAAAGGCACACACAAACACCTGCATACTGACTCTTACCATATGATCCATGTGCTGAGGTTGATAACGATGCAATGAGGTTCTGTGCGTGCAGTTTGGAAGTGTTTCAGAGAATGCTGGCCTTCCGAATTCTTACTACATCCCTAAAAATGGACACATCGACCCAGTAAGGGGGGGGAAGGAAGCAGGAAAAGACCACATCATTAGTAAAAAAACTACAAAAACTCCATTTTTCAAAACTAGACAAGAAGCTATTCTGTCCTACTTATTTAGCAATTGTAAGGATTGAGAGGATTTAACATTCTCATCTTTTCTACTTGGAAAAATCACTTAACAGTATAGAGATTTATTAAGTTTGTTCTACAGACAAAAAATTATACCATTCACAAAAGCAAGAATGCTCTAGTAATTGTGAATGAAACAACTACATAGCATATTTGGTCCACAGAATATCAAGGAAGGGGACAGCACAGGTAGCCCTCACTGCTCAAGAATGTCAAAGGCATTCCAGACGGTGAATGAAAAAAGTACATAAAGTGCTTTGTACTACAAAGCTGCTCAGAACCCACCATTTACCTACAGCAATTTTGAGAGAAAGCATCTGCAATTGTTCAAGTGTGAACAGAGTGGGACTTAGATTCACTACTGAATCTCTGAATAGGCATGAGTTTTAGAAACCGTTAACAGCATGATCATGAAGAAGCATACAGAACTAACTCCTTTTAAAAGCTCTCCTTAATGGAAATTTTTTCAAACAAGATGTATGAGTCCTCCTCAGATCTAGTTAACTATCTTCTGAACCCTGTGAACAGCATGTTTCTTTGCAAAACCAAATATGTTCATATTATACTGGTAGGAGATGGCTTCTATAGTAAAACCTACTCAAAGTAGTTTTCTATAGTAAAACCTACTGAAATCCCAAGCAAACTGTGAAATACTCTGTTCAGGAAATTACTTGCTGAACCAAGCCTCACACTGCCCATAAACTGAATTTTTTCTTTCCATCACTCCCAGGACAGAAATCTTTGAAAGCCCTTGGGATCAGGACCTGCCATTTTAAACTCTGAGGCCATGATTTGACATTATAACTGATCCAAACTAATGGCTAGTTGCCACAGGAGCAGCATTCTCACTCCAGCAGTCCTTTCTCCCTTTCTGGTTTCAATCAAATCTAGGAATTGAGTGTTCACAGCACAAGCTCATTCAGCAGTATACATGTTTGGTTTTTCATTCATTCCTATCTATGGGAACTTCTGCCAGAGGAGCCAGCTGAACCGATGCATTTCGCAGCCACACAATTCCCATAGACAATCGTCTGTAAGTGGCAAGAGCATGCAGATAAGAACAGAGAAAAGGCAGGACCATCACTAATTCTGAGGCCACACCACACTGTGACACACAAAGCTAACCCTAAACACTGCCAAAAACAAGATAGGAACGTAAGGTCACATCCCACTTTGTGAGGAAGCTGAAGCAAGGACTCTCGGAACTAAGCACTTACGTCACACTGTTCCTCTGGAGGTAATGAGATGCCAAACACAAGGATCCACAACAGTGGTATCCTTTAGGAACGCCACCTCTGCAAACTGAGTGCACATGCTTACCTGAGAGCCACATTTGAGACACAGCCAGATGTCTGAAGGCGCCACAGGCTCACCATCGCTCATCCGCCTCTCCTTCAGGCATTCTGCACAGATTGACCACACGCTCTGAGCCACCGCTCTCTTCACATGGTGCACGTCCACTGCTTGGCTCACGTGCTGGCAGGTTAACCCTACAGAAAATAACACATACTTGCTTTCATCCATCAAAAATAATAGCCATGAAAGAGAGCACATGTATACTGAAAGACCATAGTCTTCAATGAATTCAGCATTAGGAAAAAAAACAGCAAAGCATTAGAGCAGGAAAGATCAGCCAGCTGCTCCCCACGTACTGAATTTTATGAAGGAATCTTTTTCAGTCTTTCCATAATGGAAATTCTTTTCAAGTCAATAAATGCCACCTCTTAAAACCAGATAAACTACTTTGTACAAAAGTACAAGGATTACTTTTGTAGAAATCTAATTTCCTGGTTTTTTGACAATGAAATAATAGATTAATCTATTTTTGCATATAACAACACAGGCCATTGACCTCTTTTCAACCCATAAAGAAAGATTTTCAAATACCAATGCATCCCTACTACAACTGCTCATTCTGAATGTGAATATCAACCATCCTTCTCTGTCATATTTTTGTTCACAAATTCCACTATATCACAGAATAACCTAGGTTTGAAGTAATCTCTGAAGGCCATCTTGTCCAAGCCCTCACTTAAAGCAATGCCAAATACTAATTTAGATCTGTATGCTCATAGCTTTTTTCCGCTTAAGTGTTGAGCTGAGGGCTCACCAACTCACTAGAAAATCAGGTTTCTGTCTGACCACCCTCAGAGTGAATATAAAATAAATTTCCTCACACCTAGTCAAATTTTCCATTTCCATTCCCATTTCCAAATTTGGTCTGTTGCTTTTAATCCTCTCATTGTAGACCTCCTACAAGAACCTGGTTCTGCCTTCTCTGTAACTACCAACAGGCAGTCAATGAAAGAAATTATATTTTCACTCCTTTGGCTAAATAAAGACATTCCCTTCAGCCCCTCTTCCCACATCATGTTCTCAATCTCCTCAAAAATGTGGAGGGGGATGAACCACTAGCCTCACTGACAAGACAGCCTTTCTTGTAAGAGGGAGCCCACAACTGGGCACAGTTCTCCCAATGAAATCCCACAAGTGCTGAAAAGATGGAAAGAATCACCTGCCCGCCTTGCACTCTCCTTAATACAGTCCTGCCTACAGTAGGCATAAACAGCACATCTTGGTTTTATCCAGTGTGTGCATTAGGACCCCCAGGACCTTTTCTGCAAAGCTGCTTTAATTCCCACCCTGTAATGGCATGTGGTTATGCCCAGGTGCCAAATTCTTCACTTGCCATTGTTGAACACTGAGAAGTTTCTGCCTGCCCATTTCTCCAGCCAGTCTAAGTCACTCTGAATGGCAGACCTATCCTCTTACAAATCAACTGCTCTCCTCAATTTGTTGCCATGAAGAGATGGCAGAGCACAGCCTCACAATGACATCAACCAGTTTTCTCAGCACCTTCAGATGCACTACATCTGACCCCATGGACTTGTGCATGTCCAGTCTGGTTAACAGTTTTCAATCTTCTACTCTGGACAATGTCTATATCTCAAAGTCTGCCATTAAGGTCAGGAGCCAGGGAGGATCAAATGCAGAGCTCACATGTGAGGATGGAAGCAAATGAAGAATTGAGTTCCCCAGCTTTCTCCCACATCCTGTGTCCCTAGAACCCCCACCCCCTCATGCAGCAGGCTTGCATTCACCCTAGTCTTCATTTTACTGCCAGTGTATCCATACAGGCTCATCTTACTCTTTAAAACCAGATCCAATTCTAACTGAAGTTGCTTTATCTAATCCCTAATCCTGAACACTCCAGACCTCTGCCAGGGCAGTCCAAACCTGCCTCCACCCTCTCTGCCATTCCTTTTTCCCCCTGAGCTCAGCTGGAAGCTCCCTGTTCAGCCATGCAGCCTCCTGCCACGTGTGCTTGACCTCACATGGAGAGGAAAGGACCGTTCCGCTTTGAAGAGAGAACCAACTCTCCAGCCCTTCAGGGAAGTCATGCAGTGTAACAACTGATCATGTCATACACACTTGACTGGGGATATTTCTGTTATAAATTCAAGCAAGGAAAGTATTTCATGGTACCAATGATTTGTGGTTCATCAGTCAACATGGAAGTTATTAGCCTCCAACCTCAGGACAAACATCGCCCTATGTACTTACCTGAAATATCATCTGAAGAGTCCTCATCCTGTGGCCTGTTAGGCCTTTTGCTTCTCTTTGGCTTCTCAGGGTTGGTTCTTGATGGATCTTTCACCCGCATCTGTTGCTTACTAGGAAAGGCAAACAGAGGTTACTCTATGGTTTATTGAAGTGTTTTACTGAATATAGAAAGTTCAAACTCTAAAAGCACAAGACGGAATCACACATTCGAGCATCACAAGCACAGTTTTAGGCTTGGTCTAATGTCAGCTATTGTGTAACAAGGAGTATGAATGTGTCAGGAATGAAGACTTAGAAAAATGTTGCAACACCAGTTACACTACAGGACACTATGAATTGTAGCTGTAGGAAAAGGGGACACATGCACACTCACTTCTAGGCAGTGGTGTTAAATATTTGAGGTATTAAGATTATTTTTGTTATTGCAAAGTAAGTTATCACAACTACAACACACCAGAAAAACTTAATCAAAATAAATGTTTCTCTTCCTTAACATATACCCCTTATGAAAGGTTTCAGTCATTATCTACCTTTGGCACATTCCCTAAAGGTTTTTGAGCAATTTCAAACACTTTAAAAAAATAAGTCTTCCAAATCTGATTAGTGTTCTATCCTACAAGGGATGACAGACAGGAGTGCAAGTTGACTCCTCTAGTAAACATTGGAGAATCCATAGAGATGAAGTCTCTCACAGGTAATTTGTCACTAATCAAGGAGTCCTATGAGAATTTAAAGCACAGATATTGACAGTAAACTTCAAAAAAAAAATCCTTAGACATTTCAGCACACCAGTCATTTAATCAAAATCCAAATGTGAATCCACTGAATGACTGTAGTTGTGCATCACACAGACAGCTGCTGGGGCTTAATATACAGTTTGTCTTTTAATGGTGTGGTTCATAAAAACAGATTTCTGTTTTCACATACAAAGCATATGAATATAAAATAGTCAAATACTCATACACTGAAAACATATGGGCCATTCTGTTCAAAAATAAAATGATGTCTTGTTGTGTACCAAAAACAGGCTAGTAACATCACCTGAGCCACCAGAAACAAAGATTTTCAGCTTCGTTTTCAACTGGTTTTCAGCTGTGCTACTGCATTTAGGTATGGGAAACCTCTAAAATGCACCACATTTGGGAATAGCAAAAGGTATATTCCTACTACAGATCAGCTAGTTAAGTTTGCCAAAGTTTATCAAGTTTGTCTACTTAAGATTTTTTAATCTTTTCTGTATATGCATTTAGACCTTTGTAGTACTGAAGCTCTGAGAGACACACGAATCAATCAGTACACTGAATTCAATATTCCCTCTCCATACTTATCCACTAAGCCAATCAGCAGAACAGTCATCAATATTGATATTAGAGAACCACCACCACTGGTATCTGAACAGCCTTCCCTGAAGCAAAGCAGGCAATCTGTACCAGTGAGCTCCTGTTCCAGGTTCCTACACATTTGGATAGATGTCCCTGCATCTGCCCTACATCCCTACACACTGTTAGTCCGAGAGGTTTTCTGCATGAACCTACCCATTAGAGATGTGCTTTGGACAAGTCAAATTTTTGTAGAGTATGAAAGAAATTTTTACTCGCTGCTTCATTGCATCAACAGCTTCACGTCTCCTCAATCCTTTAAAACACAGTGCATTATTTTGCAAAATGCTACATTTACACAGAAATTAGCTTATAGTATAATAAATACCATGATGTTCCTAAATGACAGGTTTCAAATTTTCATATACTTAAGGTTATAAATCTTAGACATGCAAGTGAACAGTGACACTGAATTCAGCTTTGCTGATTTCATGGGTTCCCAATTCCTGTTCATACAGTAAGAAAGATCTAAATATTCCAGCTCTTGATTATATATTATCAACAGATGTTAGCACACCTAATGTTCATCAACAGCCATGCAACCTGGCATCCCTAGAACATGAGGAGGCTCAAACAACTTCAAGTTTTGCCTTGGCAGGTTCTCATATATACCCAAGTTTCATGTGAAATTACCCATTGCCACTTGTCACACTGTTGGTTAACTGAGCACAAGATTCATTCAGACATTCATCAAACAGTGGGGCCTATAGAGCTGTTGTGAGAAAACACAAGACCTTGCACTAAATTATGTCAAGAGTCAATAGCAAAGACAGCAAAAATGTCCTCCCTAAAGGAACATAGTTGTGTTTAGGTGATTCAACATTGACATAAACAATCTATGAGGTCTTTTCTGCATAACAATTTTGATCTCTTTGGACAGATTATGTAAGACTGTCCAAACCACAGACTTCACCCCAATGAAAGTCATCTTTGTATCAGTACATTTAGAGAGCTCCCATAAATAATTGTGGGCCCAACCAGCTGAAATACAAGTGTTTCCCACCTGTGAAACCCTGTGGTCCTTAGAACAGTTGACACAACCTGAATCAGGGCAAACACAGCCCATGGCTGGACCCATATCCTAGGGACCCTTGGGACACGGTAAAAAAACAGTGTCAGCTGATACCCACAATGACTGAAAGCACAGCACTTCTAACCCAACCTAATCAACATGGCATTAGAAATGAACACTGGCATTCACACTGCACAGCCCAGACACTTTTCAGTCTCCTTTCACTAAGAGCAGGCAGAGGAAAAGACAACACGGACCATTAGATTAATTACTTTTCATGGACACATACATAGAGGGATATCCATCAGACAATGTTTACTGACCTGTGAGCTCTTGGAAAAAACAGAGCATACCAAGGACTTAGACAGCCAGGGTTTGTGCCTGATTTTGAAAAGCACAGGAGTGTGATGGGAGGGTAAGAGCAACAAGCTATTCCACATAATCTACGGTGCGGGCATATATGGAGAACTGCCTGCCCTTTTCCAGTACATTCAGGGACCAAAAACATTACAAATTAAAGATCCCATTTAATAAAAACATGAATCAAATAATTTCAAAATCAAAATGTTTATGCCAGGAATTTATTTGAGTTAAATGAGGAAGAAACTTAGGGTGCTTCAGATATAACTTCTCAGAAATATTTCCATTTATGGGAAATAAAAGATTTGAGATTTTATTGGAATGAAAATCCTGAACAAACAGACTCAAGAAAGCATAAAATATAGCTAAGAAAAAAAACCCAAAAGCTTATTGTTTGCCATAGGCACAAGCCATTCAGAACAAGCAGGCAAAAGAGAAAAGAACAATTCAGACAAAATTAACTTGACACACTGAAGATTAAAAACCAGGGAAGTATTCCCATGATTTAACTCTTTCCAACCCATTCTCATATTTTTTCAATATGTCCAATGAAAATTTTCTGTCTAGAGCCACCAACTATGGAGTATCCTAAAGGGGACAGATATCCTCCTCTTCCTATGCAGAAAGAGGTCACCACAAATCTTTGCTTGAAGTTGTCTTTTGTGATGGAAAAACAAATACATTTAAGTTTTTAATTTTGTACACATAAAATCAAGTCATGGTGCACATGATATTTGACTAATGAATCTGACAAATAAAAAGACACTGATTTTTGTGGTAGAAAAAAACTGAGTTTAGAGAGTATGTCAGCTCTACCCTCATCTCTACTTGGCACACAGTAAAAATCTTAAATAGAAATTATGCTGTTTCGTTGGGAAAAAAACCAGAAAATACAAAAAGTTAGATTAGAAAAACGTAAACCTTTTCCTTTTAAAAAATAATTTCATACAAAACTAAGAACTAATTCTTGCCAAACATGTTCATATTCTTTGAGCTCAGCATACAGGAGTCTGAAGTGTAATCATCACCATCACTAGCTATTCTCAGTTGACTTTTTACTTCTTAAAAGACTCCTTATGTCAATCTTCCTACAAAAAGCTGATTAAGATCAAAACCTCCTCACTCAACTGCTCATTTCCACCATTCTATAAAGAACAAACCACTTCAAAAGCAATGTCCTGGGGTGACTTTATGATACTGGTATCCCCAATCGTCTGGTTTATGTTATATATTAAGTTCTGCACCTTTAAGACTGGCTTTGAGAGCAAGAGAGGGGGAAGAAGAAGCGCACAGTTTGTGTTAAGGAAAAACATCACTCCCACTCATCCTGCTCCTGGACTGTGGTGTCTGCAGCACGGACAGACAGCGGGACAGAGCTTCTCTCTGGCTTTTAGTTAGTTTTAGCTAGCTGAGGCAGAGGAGTTCCCTGGACCTTTGTTTGGTTTTTTTTCCCAATTTTCTTGGATCTGTGCAAGCCTGCTCTGGACTGAACACCCAGCCAAACCCCGGGAGCTCACGCCTGTGGCCCACCGGGGCCTGGGCCTCCGCACTTTCCAGCGCCGGAGGGACTGATAAGAACCTGAGCGAGCCGAGCTACACCACATGAAAAGGACTTTTCTTCCTAGACTTGCCATCCCATCGAACAGCAAGAGGTTTTATTATTTAATATTACTCAATTTCTGTTAAATAAACAGCTTTTTCCACTTCTCTCTAAGGAATTTTTTCTTTTCCCGGACCAGTTAGTGGGGAGGGGCATTTCCCTGGGGAAATCCCCATTTGGAGTTTTCCTTCCTAATTTGCCCTAAACTAAGACAAGCAGCAAAACGATTGCCTATCTAATTTTAAAAGCTTCAGATTTGAAAGAGTGCCAAAAATCAATGTGCTGAAATTGTTATGTTAAATCTATGGTGTGCCTAGACTATTTTAAATGTAAGATATGCTTGAAATAGTCTATATTTAACAGCATTAATGTTTCTATATTTAGAAATTGACCCTCTTCTTAAAGTATATATTTAGATACCGGCAAGAGTTGAATGAATTCCTAAAATAAATAACTGCTATTTTAAAAAAAAAATCATTTTACAGTAATTCACTAGAGCTAAGACAAATAAAAGTTACAAGGCTAGTACAAGACTAGTATGAACTAAAAATCACTTTTCCTTGGGAAACCAAACCAAACTATCAGGTTGAAAATCGACCAATCAGGTTATTCCTCTTCAAAACATCTTTATGCAAGAGAGTTGGAGAAGCAAACTGTCTTTACTGTCTCCACTTCCTAAAACCTTTTCCCACCTTACCATCCTGCACTTCTCACTTGGAAGATGAGTCCCTCCTCCTAGAATGTCTACAGTTCACTTACTAAATGTTGAAATATGTCACCTTAGTGAGTCTTCCCATGCTGTACCTTCACCACGATGCTTGTAAGAAACAAAGACCAGAACACCAGTATGTTAGAGAAATAACCTGCTGCACTGATTAATATCATATCACTGCTTCCATCTGCCTATATCCACTTTTCCCCTCCTCTTACAATTAGGGTGTGAGCTCTTTCAGACAAGTGCCACATTTTTGTTCTTATCTGTGTAATACCTATTACAATTTTTCTGATTCTTGATTAACTAGGAGGATTACAGTTGCACTACTGGAATGCAAACAAAATAAGAATTATACAAAACCCACTAGCCTATCTAAGCATACTGACCCTATGAAATGTAGCCAAGTCAGTCTACAGATAATCTCCAGGTATTATTTTGGATATGGGTAATACTCTCCCAGTAGGACTATCCATTAGCTGTGAAACCAGTATTGTTAATTATTTCATCAGTGAGCATCTGAATTCAAAGAAGCTGGGGTGAATACATTTACCTCAATGCCTCAGTTCATCTGAGGTAGCCGAAATTTCAGCTGTGTCACTACTTTCAATTTAAAATTGTATCATTTCACATTGCTAATGCAAAGAAAAACCTGTGTCTCACTGAAAGGCCAGAGCAAACACTGAATACTGGGAAAAATTAGCATTTTCATGTGACTTAACAGAACTGTCCAGCTGTCAACTGCAGCCCTGCCCCAAAGGTGTGAAGGAACAGCACAGATGTGCAGATTAAGCCCAAAGATATTCAAAACACATCTGTGAAAGGTCCCTGTGTGGAACAGTAATGCCAGATCCTCTGCAGAACTGCTACATGTTTTGATGTAAGCCGCAAGTTGATATATTTTGGACGTCTGTTGCAAGCATTACCTGTGGCATTTTGCCTTGCTCGCCACTAGCCCAAGTGTCACCCAATCAAAACAGGCTCCACATCCATCATGGTCAGCAGCTGGGCAGTGTCACCCATCAGCAGGCCAGGAGGCTCAGCACTCTGACAGGCACCAAAACCTTTGTGGAAAACAAGTGCCCACTGCCTGCGAGAGCAGTAAAAGGACCAGAATTGCTGACTGGTAGTGGCAGCAAAGCTTCCTCCCCTGGAAAATGTCATCTGAAATTCTGAAAGCATCATTTCCAAGATTTCCTAGCCCAAAGGCACATCACACATCCTACACTGTCACTAGAGCTCAAACGCCAATCCTGACTTTGTATTAACAGTCCTGAAAAGGATGAGACACTGATGTACTTTCTGAGAAAGGAGCGAGGTAGAAGCTTTGGACCGCTAGATACAACTTTCCAAGTGACAGTAAAAATCTCATAGTATCTCTCACTTTCAGTAATCCACTTTAGCCAGCTGCCCATGTTAAGTATGTTCTATCAACTTTCATGTTCATATCCTCCACAATCCCCCTCAGATTTCCTTCTAAAATCCCCTGCTACAGAAAACTTTCTTCTAAGAATGAACAGAAGCCAGAAACAAAAATGAAAAGACTCTGTAAGTGGGTTTATGACTAGAGTATATTAAACATTGAGTGGGTTAAAAGAGTAATACTTTGATGACATATTTTTTGCTAGTATCTTATAGCAAAGTTTTATGGAAAATTTCAGATATGCCTGGCAATATCTAGCCCCATAAAGCAAACTGCAACTTTTGTTTATGTTCTCTATCCCACATTAAATGTTTGGGGCTTTTTTATAACATATCAAAAGGGAAAAAACACCTGGGTGGATGCATGCATAGTCCAACACAGGTCTTTCTAGAAAATTCATCCTTTAAAAAGCAAAATGCCTAAGTACCATAAAAAGAACCATACAATTAATGATGTTGGTTTGCAAGCAAAAACTTTGTATGCGAAAAGGCAGTCAGATGAGAGACTGTGCTCTCCCATGATACAAACACCAAAGTTACTGTACCATTACCACAGAAAATCTGAGGGCATAAGAACTGAAACAGCTGGAAAGTAACCAGTGAATTCATGGTACCTTGCCAGGAAAACCATGGCCAAGAAGCATGGAAAAAGCAGTCCAAGATTTTGTAACAGAAAATAAAGGGCAATATGAGCAAAGGATGAACTTTGGAGAAATGCTAATTCTGTGAATTCAAAGAAATAAAAAAGAAACTGTGGTTGCAGCATGTGTGTGAGACAGAAGGCTCAAACCCACACAAGACAATACTTTAAGCTAAGACTCCTGCTGTACCTCTGCCTTAAGGGCTGATTTGGAGAACATGGAAGACAATGGCTGTCCATAACTTCCCATCTATTCTGGAAGGGTGTTGTGGGAGTTGGTTAATCAGTGAAGGTAGAACAGATAAAACAGTAAGTCACTACTAGTTTGAGCTCTTTGAAAGTCTAAGTCTTGCCATCAAGAAAGAAAAATTTAATTCCATTTCCTTCCTCCACACAAACTGCCCCAGTTTGCTTTGATGGCATGTCTGAAATGGAACAACCTGTCCTTGATCTACAACTGATGCTCAAAACAGAACCTCTGAGACACTAGCTGCAGTTCTATGAATCTCACAGAAATAAAGCAACAGAGCACCAGTTCTTCAATATTTCATGAAGAAATATGACAAAATATTTACAAGTGTAGTAAACATGAGAACAATTTCACAAAGGCATAATCTGCTTCAAGCTTGCACATGTTCATGCCGTTACTATGTTTCTGTTTTAATAGCTAGAAAACGACAGCAGAAAGAATCCCTTAAATACAAGTCTGTTCTTTATGCTTGTATGAGAGGATTATTTAATGGAATTGGGAAATACTTGTAGTTAACAATGACATGCAACTAGAATACAGAGCTACACCTGCAGCTACTGCCATATTGATGTCTTCATTCTACTGTCCCTATGTTTAATATGCTGTTGTGTATATCCTGTTTAATAGTGTAAGTAGCAACACAGCTATAGCAAGGGCAGGACAAAGTCCTAAAGTAAAGGACATGACAGCAAAAGAAAGGGAGAAGGAAAAAAACCCCAAACAAACCAGGAATAAAATCAGAGAATTCCAATAACAAATAAAACGTGGAGAGTTGCAGCTCTGGGTCTAGAATAGCACGTCTCAGCCTAACGGCGAGGACCAGCACCGGGCTGTCACCTAGCACCGGGCCCGCCGCACAGCACAGCGGAGGCCGCGGCAGCTGCAGGCCGGCACACGCAGCGCGGGCAGCGGGCCGCCCACCGCCGCCCCGCTCCCTACGCCAAGTCACCGGGCCTTATGTTCAACCCGGCCACAGCCGCTGCTGCCGACTGTCCTCACTCTAACACACCGAGAGACGCGCCGCGGCCCACGGAGGCGGCCCGGCGCTGCCGTTCTCATGTCCCGGCAGGGTTAACCGCTCCACACCGACAGCGGGCGGTCGCCACCCACGACAGCAGCTCGTCGCCGGCGACCGAAGACGAGCCGCACTTGGCCACCAGCCCGGCGGGAGAAGCGCCGGACAGCGCTGCCGCAGGCGCCGCCGGCAGCAGGGAGGAGCGGCCGGCCCGGGCGGGGGCCGCGGCGGGGCAGGGCCCCCTCCCACCGCCCTCAGCCCGCGTCCCGCGCCCGCCCGGCCCCCCGGGACGCGGCTCCGCAGGCCGCGGGCCCGGCCGCCACCACGGCGGGGCCCATCGCCTCGGCCCGGGCCGACCTTGCGGCCGCGGCCGCGGCTCCGCGACACCCCCCCGGCTCCGCAGGACGGGCCCGGCGCCCCCGCGCCGTGCCGCCCGCCCCCTCCCCGCGCCCCGCACTCACGGAGCGGCGGGCGGCGGCGGGCGGGCGCGGCGGCGGCAGGAAGCGGCGGAGGAAGCTCCGCTCCGCTCCGCCCACGGCCTCGCCGCGCCGCTCCCCGCCCCAGCCCCAGCCCCAGCCCGGGCGGCTCCGTGCGGAGCCCGGGAGAGCCACACGAGCGGCAGCAAGGTTGTTGCTGGCTCCAGGGCACAACGCGTCCCCCAGGTGGGAAGAGCGGTGGGGAAGCGGGGCCGGCCGGGAGCGCTCCGGAGCCCACTGAGAGGCAACAGGTAGCGACAGGTCTGGCTGCGAGGTACCCTGGAAACTCAGGACAAATGGTGGGGTGACCTCCACTTCTGAATTTTGCTGAAAGAGCTGAAGATGCTGCGCTGGGTATGTGCCCGTGGGCAGCGCGCTAAGAAGAGGTTTGCCAGCGCTGTGGACAGTCGTACCCAGAGGTTGTGCAACAGGGTATGGGCCCTGCGTGGATTTTCGAGGCAGCCACCGTGGGGAGGACTGGAAGGAAAACAGCGTCAAATGTGCATATCCCCACTGAGGACAGGCAGAGTGAAGGGTTTCCAGCAGTCGAGGGAGGAGCGTTGGGTGTCACTGGGTTTGAGTGTGGGAGGTTGTATAGAACTGGAAAGTCAAGAAGAGGTGAAATAAAGAGAGTCCCAAGAGGTGAAATGAAGGAAGCTGCTGAGGAGTTGACTGAGTGCATCCATTAAGACAAAAGGCGAATTGTATATGCTGCTTCCCACCTTTTCACCAAGCTGTGGGAGTTTGCTAAGCTTGATCTGTTCTGACCTCAAATTGTCTCAGTCTTTCACGAGATAGCCAGTGAATGCTTCCTATTTCAGCAAACAAGCTAGTGTGTTCTCTCTTTTTGTACATAGTATGGCCCAGGGTCAAATCAAAACCATAAAAATGCTTCTTCCTGTGAATATGCATTTCATACGACAAGTGTTCTGGTGCTTCATGTTCAATGCTTTATGGTCCTTATGGTGATATATGCAATAAGTGGAGATTTAAGTGTGGTCATTATATTATTACAGATAAAATATACAGTAAATGATACTTCAAAAGATCATTTCTAGAAGTTGTGCATTCTATCCTTACCTTGTAGGAAATGCATTAAACCTCAATTCATATATAATATACTGCTTCAGACAGACAATTTGCAAATGCCTGTCAAGGAGGCCATATGGAGAGGCTGGCAGAAGGGCAGCTAGTGAACCAGTTATATGTGCCAAGTTCAATTTGTCACACTTTACAGTACCAAGAAATACTGTGTTCTCATTTTGAGAAGGAAAACTCTCATTAGTAAAGATTCAACAACCTACTCCTCAAAATGCATATTTTATGAAAAGATCCAGCATGCCTGCTTTTAAAAACTAGAATTGCTGGTATGTAACATATCTACAAATGTATTCAGTAAATACGGAGTACTGATCTAAAATGTGTGGAACAGAAGAATCCTCATTTCTCCACTCACGTATGTCTTGGCCATTAGTCCTTGTGGCTGGAAGACTGACAGCTTTCAGAACTAAAACTAAAATGTTCAAAACTGAAACCAGGGATCATCAAATCCTAGAATATTGTCAGCTGGAGGGGACATACAAAGTTGAAGTCCAGCTCCTGACTGTGCACAGTACAGCCACAAGAATTATACACCATGTGCCTCAGAGTATTGTCCAAATGCCTCTTGAAGTCTGGTAGGTCTGGGGCCATGACCACTTTCTTGAGGAGGCTGTTCCTGAACACCCTCTGGGTGAAGGTTTTCCTAATATCTAACCTAGACCTCCTGTGATGCAGCTTCATACCATTCCCTTGCATCTGCTCATTGGTCACCAGAAAGGAGATGTGACTGGACCACATCTCCTGTGGCTGTAAGGGGACAGTAACAGTGGTGAAAGTGGTGCAAGCCAGTGCTAAAATCACCTTTTCTCCTTGGCATAGCATTTAGAGGTTTAGATGTTTAAATTGGATTTGGCATCAAAATTCTTCATCTCTTTCATGTCCCAGCCTCTGGTACTTTCAGGCGTCTCAACGGTTTGGGTTGGCTCGTAGAATTTACGCAGGGTAAATGCTGGCTGTACTGAAAGCGGAGGCGCAGTCTGTGTGACCTGGCTGCCGGCAGGTGCCAGGCGGCTCCCCTGTGCCGGGGAGCGACCGAGACTCCGCGCCCCCGCCCCTGTGGAGAGAGAAGGCGGTGTCTCCTCCCCGCCGGCGGGGCCGGGCCTGGCTGGGCGGCCGCCATCGCCGGGCGGGCCGCCATGGGGCTGGGGGGCTGGTGGCGGGCGGCGCGGGTCCTGCGGGCGGCGGGCGGCGGCTGGAGCCGGGCGGCAGCGCCCGGTGAGCAGGGGAGGGGATGGGTCTGTCCTGGGCCGGGGGGGAGCGTGGCCGGCGCCCGGGGACAGCCCCGTGTGGCTGCGTTGGGCGGCGCTGCCCGCCCCGAGCGAGTCCCGCGGCCGGGCTGACCGGCTGTGCCTCTCCGCCAGGCCGCACCTGCCGCAGCCTCTGCGCCGCCGCGGAGCAGAACCTCTCCTACCAGGAGCTCAAAGACCTGAAGAAGGCAAACGTCCTTCACGTTGACGTGCGGGAGAGGTGGGAGATCGACAGGTTTGGAAAAATCCCGGAGTCCATCAACATACCGCGTAAGTTGTCAACGCCGCTATGTGCAGGCGTTCCGTGTTCCTCCTGGCTGCAGTGGTCAAGTGGTGACTGAGCAAAGAGGAACAGTGCTAGAAAGGTGCTGGCATGTAATAAGGCTGAACTTTTCCTCCAGAGCAATTAGAAGTCTTGCAATGTAAACCTGTCTGTGGATGGAGAATAAACAATAGCTTGTTTCCTGTATTTCCCAGTGGGCGAATTAATGGAAGCTCTACAAATGGACCCAACGGAGTTCAAGGAGCAGTATAATCAAAAAATGCCATCCAAGTCAGACCCTGTGGTTTTCTCCTGTTTGGCAGGAACAAGAAGTAAACAAGCACTTGGTTTTGCCATGTCCTTGGGTTTCAGCAGGTATGACTTTAAGAATGGGATTAATGACACTTTCTGTCATGAAGCAGAACACGTACTCACCTTGGGGTCAAGGGTAAAAATTTACATGCGGAATATGAACAAAACAATTGGTAATTGAGTTAGACACCTCCTCTTGTCTCCACTGAACCTTGAAGTGGTAAAAGTGAGGTATACCACCCTCTGAAACAACCCCTCTGCAGCTCTGCACATGTGCCACAGGTGACAAGCTGCTGCATGACCACGCTGCCACTGAAGGGTCCTCTGCCTCTTAGGGGGCCCTTGCTGAGATTCTCCTTCCTTATACAGCTTCATAAGTACTAGTCTTGAGTTGCAGGAAGATTGGAAAGGTGGAGAACTGCTTGCTTTGGTAGCAGTACAATCTTAAATAGTTTAAGAAGCCACACCCTTTGTTGAATTGCAGTTCTCCCCATAGAGTTCACTGTTGACAAAGTATGCCTTCACTTCCTGTAAAGCTTTGGATTATTTGCCAGGAGTAAAGCAGTGAAGGCAATAGCTAACAAAACAATGAGATGATGATACAGTGAAATGCAGCATTTGGTTTGCAGAATTGTTAAACCTATCTTTGGAAGGTACCTCGCTGTCTTGAAGACTGCAGATAAAATTTAAGACACTGGTTACTTGCTTGTGTTTTCACTGAACTGCAATTCAGGAAATGGAACATTCATAATAATTGTAGTCAAAGTATGGAAGTATGTTCTTGTTTTAAAGTGAAGAATTTCCTCCATTACCTGTTTTTCATGCTGCCTAACCGAAGGAGTCGATATTGGTTTTCACAGTGGATTTTTGTTTTACTGAGTTTAGTTTTGCTCAGGGTGATTTCAGACCTATAGAGCATGTAGGTTTGCAAGGAAGTAAAGATCAGTGTGCTTAGTTTATTTGGTGACAGCTGAAGTATTAGACATAATAAACAGACTGTAAATCTCTCACTTCTGAGAATCTGTTCTCACATTCTTTTAAAAAAGAACTGGCAACTGTTTAATTGATCCAGCTGCTATTTCTTGCTTGATGTTTGAACTCCAGCATTGTCATTTGGAAGAAAAGAGTTACAGAACTCACTCCATGGAAGCAGATAGTATTAAAGGAATGTCTATCTGGCTCATTGAAGCTAGATACAAGTGTATATGGTTGCAGAGAATTTCTCTGGGTTTTTTTTTTTTTTAATCTGTTTTTTGTAGGGCTTTTTGTTTGTGGGGTTTTGGGTGTCTATTTTTTACTTTTGATTTCTTTTTTCTTTTGCTGTGTCCTCTTAATAGACAATATTAAGCAGGACTTTTCTTAAGAAAGGCATTTTCTGCATATTTCCAGAGTTCAGCAGTATGCTGGTGGCTTTGACGACTGGGTAAAACATGAACCTCCAGAAAAGAAATGAAGATGACAGCCCCAGCCCTTACCCCATCAAGGCTTCAGGATGGTTTGTAGGCTTTAGCAAACTGCATGCATTCCACTTCCATAATAAAGCTCACTACTGGCTTCTTGTGTAAATGGACATTCACCTTCAAATATCCATGCATATCAACTGCTTGGTTTAAATTATACCCAAAGACTACAACACGAACAGAGGACATTAAATTTGCTCAACCTTTCAACCTTTACTTTGGGTTATGGTTTTGGTGAATGTATGTGAAGAGAACCTAAGTGCAGATAACGTTTACTTTTTTTGTATGATGTAGTTTATGACAGTTTAAACTCATGATGACAGGACAAATAAAGTTATTATTTCTCCAACACATGTGTTGGGTAGTTTGTTCAGAACAGTCAAACTGCAGATACTCAAGTATCAAGGGATCAAGGGGACAACAGAAACCCACTGCTGGCTGTGTTATGCCAGGCCTCACCAGGACTAACAATGCCTTCTGAAGATCATTAAAGTCTGATTGTATTGAGGATTTCAGAGCCACTGGAAATATTTAGTTAAATGTATAATTCATCTTGCTTAGCTGTATTGATAAAGCCACCAAACTTCAGCATACAAATGAACAAAGCAAGGCAATTTAATCAACTAAGTCAGTACTTAGTCATAAGCAGCCAATGCTTCCTTTTGTAGCTACATCAACATTTGTTTGGAACACCTAAAACTACATAACCATAAAAAAGAATCAAGTTATTCTGTGTTACACCAAGATCTTCCTAGCCCATTATTTTCTGTTTGGCAGCAACTGGTAATAAACGTCTGAGGAAGAGCATTAACAGGGTTAGTATGTAGGGATACAATCTCATTTACAACTCCGAGTGCTTCAGGCTTTGCATGTCTTAGTATCTTTGGGTATTTGTAAATTTTCAACAGAAACTCCCACCAGACACAGCAGTAGTGAGAAATCTTTCCCAAATTGCCATGTATTCCTTTCATCAGCTGCTGTGGCTCCTTCTGTCAGAAGTGAGTAGTTGTCACCTATCAGTCTTCACACCACCCATGATTTTTCTAGACCCCTGCTGTCTTTTCTGAACTGAGGAGTGGTGGGTTGGTTTTTTTATAATTGGAAAATTATTGTACACCTCTTTTTTCTTTTCCTTTTTTATTAATCATGGTAGTTTTTTTGTAAAACGTTTCTCAAACTATTTGTAGCTTGTCAACTTAGATGATCCTTTCCAATTTGCTTTCCAAAGTATGGGGTTTGAGATAAATAACTTTTCTGATCCAGTTTGTTTCCTATGGGATTTTTCCTTAAGTCTTTTTGGACTTTTTGAACTATAGATGGCTTGTGTTTGCTTTGACACTTCAGAGTCACCTGTTGCCATAAGATCTGTGAAGACTTTCAGCTATCTCCGAGATAGCACATTTTTATGCACCTCTCCTTTGAAGTGAAGCACTTTTTCACTTCTCACTTTGAAGAAAGGTGTTTTTTTTTCCCTCCCTGCTTAGTAGCAAGACTATTGAATTCACGTTGTGTTCCATTTCTTGTTGTTTAAAATTACATCTTTTTAAAACTGTCTTCACTAAATCCAGCACTTTTGACTGCACTTTATTGCCTTTCACTGTGTTTACTGGAATCAAAGCTGGTAAAGTTAGCCTCATCTTCCCAGTAGAGAAATGCCTTTAGAAACTTCTAGGTACCATCAAGAAGTGCCTGACATTTCTGCTCTGAGATTTAGGTCCCATTGTGCTTTACATGCGAAGTAAAGTCAGCAAAGACTCTTCAGCAGCAAGAAAAAATGTAATCACTCTAGCCAGAATTCTTTATTAATTCCCCAATTGCAAAACATGAACTTTCTTGGCAGATTATGTGGTGTATGTGGAAAGACTGAGGCTTACCTAAAGAACAGTTCCTGTTTAAGAGCTCCACACAACAGAGGTCAAGTCGCTTTGATTTATTTCTATTCCCCAAGTCCACATTACAAATAGCACATTTTAGACTTCAAGAAATGAAAGCAAAATAGCCAAATTCCACTTAATCAGTCAAGTGTCTATAAAAGGTATGGATCAAATGGCAACCAAGTAGCAAAGACCAAAACGTATAACTTTTTGTGTTTGGGGCTGGTTCACATAATGGTTTATGGAAATAACCTGAACAGAAATAAATGCTAGTAGCCTAATGGGCTACATACAAAAACACTTCAGTTATAATTCACTGAATGACCAGCCAATTACAAAGACAGGTATTTGCAAAAATCAGGTGGGTTTTTTTAAGGGGCCAGTTTTTTGAACCAAGACACATCACAGAGCACATGTTTTCAACTATCTCCTTCCAATATTTCAGGGCAGTGAAATGTTTTGTTTCAGGAAAACAAAAACAAAAAACAAATCAAAACAAAAAAGACGAGAGAGAACAATGTTACTGAACTTTATCATTTAACTTTTATACTTGGGCAAGCTGGCATTATCATTCAAAATAAAGTTGTAGAGAACTTAATTAGAAACAAAGTTATCTAAAAAAAATCAACAAATCAATTAAGGCCAATTCCTGTCTTCAGTGGGATATCTGCCTGAGTAAGTAACGCAGGATATGGCCTTCTGTTCGAAGAAATCTCATTTTCTCCAGCACAAAGTTAACCAAGGAATCCCATTTCAGTTATTCTAGAGTTGCTCCTAACATCCCAATTAAAATTAGCCAGTATGAAGCTCACCAAACACTTGATCCTCTTAAATAAACTCTCTAAAGAACCACACAAATTCACACTAACAGTGAAGGCAGACTAGCAGTGTATATCTTTTCTACAAAAAAATCCACCATAAAAAATAGCTATAATACCCAGATCTGTTCTTGATTGTGAAATATTCCGATTGTACCATACAGTACATTTATTTGAAAAAAAAAAAAAATCCTAGTATGTTGGGTTGTCTTAATTTATAACACTTGAAATGTTTCAGAAAACTGCAGAATCACTATACATATTGCACTTCTCTGGTAAGCTGGGCTACTATGTATCATGACAAAAACAACCAAGTAGATCTACTGAGGAATACAGCTTTTTTAAACCCAAAAATAGAATCTGACTTTCTTTCCTGCAGCTTTCATTAAAACTGTAACAATATTCTTTACAGGCTCTTCTAGGCATTTGTTTCAGAAGGACTGTGTGTTACTTGTTGCAGAATCTGTATTTATTTTTTTTTAAATCAACAAAACTGAAGGTAATGGATAAATTCAACATAGAGTGCACTATCTTCCTTCAGTCACAAACAAAATGAAGACAACACAAGTCATTAATACAGTTACACTTAGGCCTCGGGTTACTGTTGCTCTAAAAATAGTTCACTTCAACACAAATAAAACCAATAATGAACTATTTGTTTTGAGTGAAAAATGTTACTCTTTTGCAGCTTGGTTTAAAGTTTGATTCCTTACACTGAAAAATCTTAGCACATTTGCTCCAGCGTCAGAGAAAATGATGTAGTTTTAGAGAAAAAGCTTTCAAAATGCTTGACACAAACAAGCTATTTATTCTTCCGAGTTTTTTGTCAAAGATGGTACTAAAACCTTCTGTCCATTTCATGAACACAGGAAATATCCCAGGATGTCTTGAGTCAAAGTGGTCCATAAAGAAATTCTTTGGAATGCCTTAAGATTGGCTATAACTAGAGTTCTGGCTACCATTTGGACCCTGTTCTCCTTCACTGTTGAAGAAAACAAAAACATGTCTCTTCAATAAGAAGCATCACATTACATTTTTATCCTTTTTTTTTTAAATTAAAAAATACAGTATTCTGAAAGTAGTAAAACCTTTTGAAATAAAATCCATCAACATATACATAAATAGGTCAAAATATTCTGCTCAGTTTCATTAAAAAATGCAAAGATTATTCTCAGTATGCATAAATAATTTCACCATGTTTATGTGAATAATAATTTCAATATATTTCCATGAAGCTGCCTGCTGAATCTACTTCAGAAGTCAACACTGCAAAATTCACATTACATAAGCATGTGCACAGGAATTTGTGTGTGCAGATTCCCCCAACAGTGATATTTAATCACAGTAATTAAATACGACATCAAGCAGGCTCAGTTCTATTGAATCTGGCCCAGCCATGGAGCCTCACACTGGGGTTCCTTACACTTGCTGAGCTGTATTGATCACATTCTAATCACATTAAAACTCTCTGTAAGATAATGAATGTTATGCTTCCCACTAGCTCCTGAACAAGCAGGCTGGTTCTGTATCAGAAACATCTGCACTGTAAAAATACACACTATACCTTGAATTAAACATTTACACATTCTTAAGACCCTAGTCTAGTTTTTCCATAGGAAGGGTGTAATATAGTACTGTACCTGTTTGGAGGTGGTTTTGGTTTAGGCATTTTACTAAGAATAGTAGCCATCTCTTTCCTCTCATCAAAGTTCTTCCACTGCTCATACAGCTTCAGAATAACCCTGATTATTTCTAAAATCTGCATTAGAAAGAAAAGAGATCCCAAGGTCAGACATGACAGTGATTTTACCTTTATCATAGCCCATTTAAGTGTGCAATTAACTAAACAGGCCCCAAACTGAAACTAAACAACACAATTTTCATATTATAAACAGAGCTGTCTCACACTTAATCTGTTCACAAAAAAGCATTTAGTCAGTTTTTTAATTTAATTGTGAATCAAAGCCTGAACTGAATACTTTCCTTTTCAATTGTATTTACTGCTTCTCTTCCCCTGCAAACTAAATACCTTTTTATTTATTTATTTATTTGCACCTACTGTCCAGCTCTAAGCTCCTAGGAAAATACAGACTTGGGCAGAATGACTGCAGCTGTATGACCACACATTATCAAAACAGTAATTGATGATTACATTATCAATGTTCTATACATATTAAGGGCACAGTATGGGAAAACAAAAGCCCAAAACCACAAAACATTCATCTGAACTTTTCCTTCCAAGAAACAGAGCCAAGAAGTTTTTAAATACTTCTTATATTCTTATATACATATAATAAGAATTGTTGACACTTCATATTCCGCTTCCGGAAGCTTAAGCATTCCACACCAGTTTGGACACTTTCTATCTACCTTAATTTCCTATTAAATTTCTAGTGCAATATTCTATATAAAAGCTGGAGAATGATGAAACATATTATGAATGGAACATTCTCTAATAGACTTCTTTCTGCTTTTTAATACATGAACTTTGATTAAGTGCTAGAGCAATATATTTTATCCTTGAAACAAAAGTCATAGTTGGTGAAGAAGTCCACGGTGTCCATGTGAAAAAATCAAGCTTAGGCTTTATCACTGACACGAGAACCACTACATGTAAACATTCAAAGATATTCAGTATCAATCTTATGGTAATTTTATCTATTAAGTACAGGTTAGTTCTCCTTTGCTGCCAGTTTATTATCACCCCGCCATTAAATGTATGACAGCATAATTCACAGAGCTCTTGACACAGCATAGCATCCACACTGAGCTTAAATTTCAAGATAAATTCTGGAATACAAACACAATGCTGAAACATCAGTGGGATAAAGGGCAATACCAGGGGCACAAAGAGAAATGGCACATGTCAGTCATAACAGGCTATTTAATTCCAGACACTCAGTCTCAAAAAAAAGACTGAAAAAAATACGTGCTAACTGAAAAAAATATGTGCTACCTGAAACAGTGTGATAAGGAATATGAATACTACTTTGATTTCCTTGCTGGAGCTAAATAAAGGTTAAAGAAGCCAATCTAAAATGTCAAAGAAACTAGTGAGGATGAAAAACATTGTTAGTCTAAGGACAACTGCACACAAAAACCTAATAAATTAATGAAGGGGATTATTTGCCATGGAATTTGCATTAGCAGGGAGCTCAACAGAATGATCTTGGCGTCTCCCTGTTTAGCACTGATTGAAGTCACAGCTCTGGGCAACCTGAAAGTGTCAAAAATGTTCTACACTATGCTATACTCTGCACATGTATAAGGAGAAAATGACAATGGTGTGCTGGCATGATGCTGAAAAGTGAATCAGAAAATCACATGCACTTGAATTTAGAAGTCAAACTGGTGCTAGCAATCTTGTGTGATGGGAAGACACTGGGAATTCTTTTTCTGGAAAACAATGTAAAAGATATTTGGTTTATGTTTCTGTCTGGAAAATGGCAATACCAGGAATACCCTTCTATTATGCAATGGTTTTGTCTTGACTTTTAGGGCAGGGTGATAACCAAATTACCTGACATTGTCTCCCTTCCAAAGAGATCTGCCTAACTTCAAAAGCATTGATCAAGATCATTGAATTTTAAGTTCAAATCAGTATTGTGGATGTGTAAGACAACTATGACTACTATTTCTGGTCAATCCATAAACAAGTGGTGGGAATAAAAAGCAAAGTACCTTTTCCATATCAACAGATAGCTCAGCAAACCATTGTCTTGCATCCTTCTGCTGGACAACACAGGCCACATGTAGGCAAGCTGCAAAGATCAGGTGACATGGATATTGAACAAAGATACACTCCCAACACAGTTAGAAATATTCAATTTTTTATAAACCCTACACAGTTCAACAGAGAAAACTCAGGATTCATTATCTAACTTTTCTTTAAGGCTTTTTAAGTTACAAGGCTACAGTGTCAGTGCTGTATGAAACACAACCTGAAGCACCTTATGAGAGCACTCATCACAATGCTTGTGATGGGATAGTGCACAAAATACATCCAGTTAAACATGACAGGAAACATTACTTGTTACTTACCTAGAGCTATCATGAAAGGAGGGTACAGCAGACAAAGATCAGTTCTATATGTGTCATTCACTATCCTCCTGTGCAAAAAAGAACTTGTAAGTATCTTTCTATTCACCTTTAGACTATATTCCGTCAAAAACTACTGTTTACAAATATATTGTCAGTTTTCCAGATGGTCGCAACTATGAGGCTCCAGGGCAAAACATCAAGGAAGGAGATCTTTTCCCTTGTAAAAATCTCTTAACACCTTTCTTTTTTCCCTTGAAATTACAGAAGTTTATTTGGAAATATTCTTTTAGTACATGAATGTCTTTCTTCAGTGGACGTGTATGCATACCATCAAATAATTATCTGTTCCACAAATAACTAAGGGCTAGCATAAAAGTAGTACTTCTACTGTCTTTCTGTATTTGAAACAGTTGAAGAATAAGAGTTCTGCTAACACAGTTAAAAAACCCTGTATATTGCTTCTACTTCCTATGACATGCTACAACAAAAAGACAATGTTGACAGAAAGAAATTTCCTCTACTCATAGTCACCATTCAGTAATGTTAAAACTGTGCTATTAGAGCTAGTCTAAAAAATAAAAATTAGACCACTGCAAAGCAAAATTATTCCAGGGTTAAAGACAGAATAAGCTAAGTCAGGGATATATACCTGCACAGGTTAACTAGGGCACCCTTTGTATTCAAATATGGCTAAGCCTGCTTTGTTCAGCAAAAGCTTAACCACCTTTGAAGCATAACTATTAAACACTTGCTTTCTTGATGAAAGGAAGAACTATTTCCATTGTCTTCATTACCATGCGAGAGGTAGCAGCATGTCTTCTTGGCCCATATCTTGCACATACTGGAGCAAGGGTCTATAAGGATGATATACTATCAAACAGCAGTCCTAGGAAAAATGTCATTGGGACAGAAGTTAGACTACAATGCAGATCATGTTGTCATTTTGTATTAAAACATTTGGTTTACAAGTTAATTACTGATTATTTTTTCAAGTAGCATTCTAACACCTAGCCCTGCTCTAATGAGGGCAGTGCTCTCTTTAGAATACCATTACACAGCACAGTTGCCAGTCTGTCAACGTCCTTCCCCTAAGAGATACAGAAAGTCACATCTGCAGCACACTGAAACCTCATTTGCTTACAAACCCGTAATTCCCACTTGGAAATACAAAATGCTGCCAGAAAACAGTCTGCTACTAAATACCATACATGGAGAGCATGCCAAAATAATTGATGCTGGTTTGGAAAGAAGGAAAAGAAAAATTCCACTGCTCTCAAATCCCCTCATTTCAGGTCCAGATAAACAAGAAGGAATAATCCTCTTGCTAAAAGCAGCCAACTGTGTGGATACTACAGGGAAAAGCCACATTATGTTACATGTGCTGAACACTTAAGTGAAACACAGTTACTGCACACACCATATATTGCATAGCATACTGGAAAAATAAGTGAATACCCAAAACATAACTTCTTGTAAATGCAATTGCTTGTACTAAAACTCCTGTATGCAAAATTCAAGAGTTACTGCCAAGTATAGCAGAGGTATGAAAGACTAAATCTAAACAATAATCTAAAAACTGTATTAAAACAACTTGTAGGTACAAACTAAAACTTTGATGTGATCTCCTCTGTGCTCAGTTCCCAAAACATATTCTCTCATCTGTTGCCTAATTCACTAAGCTGCTCCCTGGTTTCTCTGTCCCTTTTTCTGCACTTGAGCAGAACTACCTTAGTACAGCAGTACTAGAGTTCAGTGCTTAACCTGTCCAAGTCCAAGCCATATGCAGAAATTAGGCACCACTTTACCCAAGCCCCCTAAGAAGCCTGGGTTGCCTCCTTTCAGCTACTCGAGCAAACACAGCAATGCTATTCTTACAAAAAAACACAGCTATTCTTACAAAAATCAGGTATGGCTCCTTTCTTTGAAAGCATCTGGAAGAAAATGTCCTACTGTGCTCCTTTGATCCAACAGCCTAAGAGTTACAGCACCATCTCAGAAAATGGGAGGCCTAAATTCAGTTTCTTCCTCACAGGATTCAAACCCACATCTCACTTCCTAGAAGATTACTCTAATTATTAGGTTGTTATAGACTAGTCCGAGTGGGATAGTACCCACACCTTCTGCTAAAACATATATTTGTAGCCCCAGATTCTTCCAGGCAAGAAGTAGAGGGCACAGAAAGAATACAACTCCCCATGGTAATGACTAGACATTCCAACTAGGGAAAAAAGGACACTGACATCCCAGTCTCTGCATCAGGACTGAGGATACAGTTACATCTCTGATAAAAACAGAAGCAGTTCCACCAAAAAACTCAACCTACCATTAATTCTAAGAGATAGAATTCACATTCTAGTATCTGTAAAGAAGCAAAATCACAGTTAATAAGCACGTTTCAGGCAGCAGAAAGAATTAACTGACACAGTTTAACATCACAAATGCACAGGAATTCTCAACAACTATTTCCAACAGTCCTAAATGCATTTTATCTGAAACACAAAACCAAACAAAAATATTATTGGCTATTGCCTTATCACTATCACAACTTAACTCCAGTAATAATAACAATGAATTTAAATATTTTACATCAAGTTGGCTATGAAAGACTACTTCATTGGCAGCACCTGTCTGATTTGTTTCAACATCTTGTAGTAGCAAATTGTTCCCAGTGCATAAAAACTTCACAGCAATAGAGAAGTTCTTTTGTAGAATTAGAGCATCTTCATCAGCCCACTAACTTGTCAAATAGCCTTTCAAAATGTTTTCAGATTTAATTTCACATGAAATATTCTCTCCAATTGCAGCAATTAAATCAGCTTTCACTCTCAATAGAGAGGGTGATGTACTGGTGACATCAAGGAAAAGACTGGACTAATTTGGCTATACGAAAGCAGTACTCCAAAATGTATTTCCATTTGCCTTTATCTGTAAAACAGCAGTGCAGTTTTATTATAAGGCCTTAAGTATTTTATATTCTGATGTATCATTTGGCTTTCTAGATTGGCTGAAAACCAACAAAAAAGTATTTTTTACAGCCAATCTAAAACTATTGAGATGTTTAGCTTTCAAAATTCTACAGCACAAGTCAAAATTGGTTTTAAGAAAAATTATAAAACTTCTAAGTATTGTGACTGAGAATACCTTGAAAACCACTGGTAATTTTAAATTTTAAGTACTAATTAAAAACTATTTTTCAAGAGACATAAAATTTTACAGGCAAAAATAAAATTGCTTTCTGTAAGCCAACTGCTCATGTGTGCAAACCTGGAAGCACTCCAGGTGCAAAGGCCATTTACTTTCCCTGGAGCAATGTATCTGTAACCAAGAATATTCAAAAAATCCTAAATCTCTTTTCTCATCATACTATAGAAAAACTACCATTTCAGTCACCCTATTACATCACCTTTCTTTCCTGTAAACAATTTAAGGAAAGAAGGTCACATAATATTCTTATTTTTAAAAGTAACTTTCCCAATATTCTATGCAAAAATAATCAAGAACAACCCTGACATATGAGGATGAAAATATTTATTTCTTAGAATTTAAAAGACAGAATTTCCTGCTAATAATTATTAGTTTATTTGATCAAGCTGTATTTCAAACAGCATACTTACATGGTTCATCCTATAAGGAAACTCCTTTGGAAAGGCATATGAAAACCTAGTTTTCACTACAGTAAACACAAAAAAGTGTGTTAAAAATAATGTAAATAATACTTTTACTTCATTCCCTTTCTATTCATTCATCTGTATATAGCATTTCAATCTGGCAGCACAACTTTCAGTTTGTGGCTTTCAATACAAAAGGTTTGTATTCTAAAGAGAAGAAATAAATTAAAAGATTTAAGATCCTGAAAAGGAAAGAGAAATACATCCAGAAAGCCAGATTTGCACAGATACTCAGCCAGACACTTGACTGCTGCTTTGGCCACTACCAAGTCTTCTGGTTAACCACCAACTAGCTTAGGGACACCTAACTTCCCACAAGTTACACTCACAGAGCTCTCCAGCTACTGATGTTCTGGATGTCAGTTCCAAATCCAAATGGAATTTTCATGTGGGATTTTTTACATAGGTTTGATTCTTCAACATGCAAGATTTTAAAAAAACTAATGAAGTCTTAGAAAAACAAACCCAAGGGCAGGGTAAGGGATTTCTTCCAGGCCATAATGTAACGATGATCTCCAGTTGAGATATTTAATGAATCTTTGTGTATTTTACAAGGAGAGTGAGTACAGTCAGTGCACTGGTAGGAAGCATGTTAATATGCAAAACCAGAGTGATTTCATGTCAGAACACTGAACAAAGAAAAAGAACACTTGAAGATGTGGATTTGAGATTTGAACAAGTGAAACATTTAAAAATCTATTTTAAGTCCTTGTCCTCCAAGGAAAACAGGTAACATTTAACGTCCTGGAAGTGGACAATATTCCTTTTATTTATGAGAGACAGTATATTATTAAATTATATTATCCATATTACTTCCAGAAAATCAGTATGACAATCACTTCAAAGGAAAGACAGCATCAGTCCTCTGGACCTAAGAATTCACCATTCAGACCTATGGTGAACTTTGCTAGAAAATTTGTTGTAGGACACCAAGACTGGGCTACTGGTCAGAAAATTTAATTATTTCAAGAAAGAGAAGAATAAATAAAAGAGTTTCTCAACATGTATGCAAACTCAAGAGGTACATGGTAAAAAAAACACTAATTGGAGAAAAATAGGGAGAAAAAGAATTTTTCCTACAACGCAAGCTGTAGACACAACCATTACATGGAGCTATCATTTTAGTGAGATGTGTTAACAGAGGAAAAACCTTTTGAAGAGGTTGTTGAAAATCAGGCTAGAATTATCTTCCTTATAAAGGAAGCAAATGTTATTAACTTCATGCTGCTACCTAGCTAAAAACAAGCAAACCTCTTAAACCAGGCATTATTACATTAGTCACCCCTTTTTTTAGGCTGCTTTTGCTTTTACTTGTCTTGCCTCATCTTTTCTTGCCCTTGGTATTAAGGCCTCCCAAAAACCACTGTGTGCTACCAAATCGACTCTGGTAAAGGAAGACCAGATAGAATAAAAGAATAAATGCTTGGAGAAAGCCTATTGCATTTTGCCCCTACTTCCATGAAATGCATAGTACTTATCAGGGCTGACAGGACTTCTAGGTCTGAAGGAAGGGCTGTGGGGAAAATCTTCTATAGGATCCTGAGACTGGGATTTTGAGAAACAGCACAGCTAAGAACTAGATGTCCACGTAAAATCAGCCGCCGCCACATATTCACCAAAATCCATCTAACCTTCTCACGGATGCATCAAAACTTCCACATAATGATGCTTCGGATGTAAAAATAGCAACTCTCAGTGCTAAATCCAATACTGGTCTTGGTCATGCTGGCACCAAAGATGTGTTTCAGTTCCTGGTGACAGAACTGTCACACGGCCAGCCCCATGGACTGATACACTCTCTGCATGCAGAGGCTACAGAAGCAGCCAGTCACCTGTCCCCTCAACAGCTACAAGGGATTTTGAAAGCGCTGACCTACATACATTTGGAAGAGCACAGCCAGGAATTGCCCACTGAGAGCAGCTGGACCTTCTGGGTCAGATAATAGCATTCAGCTAAGGAAGACATCACTTTAAGAGTTTGATGGACAAGATATAAGTTACATGAACGGGGAAATACAAGACAAGTGGGAAAGACAGAGAATTAAGTAACTACAGTGTAATTTTATTGAATTCATTGCGAACAATAGGTTATAAAATGTATTTTTAGAAATAAATATCATGTCCGAAGACTAATTTTATGATGGGGGAAAAGGATTTAAAAAAACTGAAGGTATACAGCCTACCAACAATTCTTAAAACAGGTACTGCTACAGAGCCATACCTTTTACTAAACAGACAAAGCCATAAATTCCCAATTCTATCTTTGAGTAGTCAGAATTCAATTTACTACTTGAGGTTGTTTATAAATGTCAGTAGCTTTATTTTATGACTTTGCTTTCACTTATGCCTGGCATAAATTCCAACCATAATTAACCAAAACTAATACAAAAAGGACCCTTCTGTCTCTGTATTTGGAAACAGAAGCCATTTATTTATTCTAAATGGTTTTAGCTGGCTCTTACAGTCCGCCATGATTTGATAAAAAGCTACCCTCTAAAAAAAAAGCAAAGAAACAAAGTGATCTCCCTATAGAGATACCTAACTAGAGTGTAATGAAAATCACTGATACTTACATACAGAAGTAGCAGCAGAAATCAACCTTGTATTTGAAACAACACCAAATTCCTGAAGAAAAAGAATGCCAAATGAGGTGAACCACCTGAAACACCATATACTCACACTGTTATCAAATTAAAATAATGGCTTCTTACTAAACTGGGATTCTTTTTGCAGTATTGCAGTATTTGGTTTTTTCCCCCACCCTTTTTCTTTTTTTTTCTCCTTAAGGTGAACAGGATTAAACTCTTTACCTAAGAGTTATTTCATTGACTAGTTTCTTGCTTGTTTGTGAGGAACAGTAAAGATTTACGAAAGGTACTAAAGCCACAAAAGCTCAGCTGGCTAACATTCTTTATATAAAATAGACAAGAGGGCTTCAAGAAGGTTATTTTTTTCCTTATCCCATTTGGAGAGAAAACTGTCTCTACAAACCTGCCATTAACTACCTTTTTTAGTTATGTTTTCCTGAAGTCTTAGCTCCTCTGCTGAGACAGCAATCTGAAAATTTTCTATATACAGTGTTCTTTCAGAGAAGTCCATAGCTGAATCAATAGTGCTGCCCTCTAAAGCTGCAAAAGCTTTAGGAAGGCTACACAGACTTCTAATTTAAGGTACATCTATGTATATAAATCTAATCTATGTCTGTACCTGCTTAAAGGCTTATTTAACATGTTGATAAAAAAAAAAAACACTCTCCCTTTTTTACTTGATGTCTTCTAAACACTGAAAAGTGTCACAGGACTTCTACAGACAACAGTATCACGTCACCACTAGTTTAGTAGGACTGTTTCTACAGTCCATTAAGTATTTGAGTTCCTTCTGTAAAATTCCTTAGTGCTGACATATAAATTGGCCAATTTGACTTTTTTCCCTTACACAGACACTTCTCAAATACCTGTAAAACTTGTCGCGCTACAGAGGACTAACAGCAGCACCCAGCTGATGCCAACTCTTGGCCACATTCAAAGGGAAGTACCAATAGTGGAGACACAGAGCCCTCTCACCATGATCCCTAAGGGGTCAGTTCCTTATGATAATTTCTCAAGGACAGCACATGATCTACAACATACTTTTAATTCAAGTAATGAAAGTGTGGTAAACTCTGAGGATCCCTTGCTATATGAAAGAGAACAAGATAATTAGGAAAAAATTCCAATTATGTTTTAAAGTTTGAGTAAATATAAATAAGGAGAAACACACCAGAAAGGAGACACTGCTTAAGATATACACAATTTAAGATACAGTGTATGTAAATATGTAAACACTGTCACAGTGAAACAGTCATTTAAAATATTCTTTTCAATTTTCAGAGGCACTTCAGGGTAATTCAGACAAATTTTGAAGGCCTTCTCTGTCTCCTTTTTTTAAATGTTATAGAAATCTATGCAAAAAAGAGAAGGTTTTAACCCCCAAAGCATGAAGAAAGACAAAAAATTTAAAAGTCCTAAACGTTTTCTTTCTCTCATACATCACATAATGTTACATTAAAAAATTGTAATACTTCATACCTCTACTTTGGATGCCAAAAACACACACGTAGGAGCCATTAATACTGGATCTATACTTTTTAGGGAATATCTGAAATGTTACAACAAAATTATAATATGTTGTTTCATACATGTAGAACGATTAATCTATTAAGAGCACCACACTTCCTTTTGAAAAAGCAAAGCTTAAGTTAACTTTATTAAAGCATAAAAGCTTTACACCATCCAAAAAACAAAAGTGGCACTGTTTTTAACACAGAACTGCATTTTTAAAGGGCTACCAAAATGTGCCTAGCAAATGTTTTATTCTTGTACCATCATAGTAAACAGTCCTACCTGGCATAGAATCTCTTGAAGTAGACTGTAGCAGTGGCAATAACTTGTTGTCTTAATTTAAGGTGTTCACCTAAAGCCTGGATAACTTAAAAAAAAATGAACAAAAGCTTGAGTTGAGTTTTTTTAAACAATTTGACACCAAATAGCAACGGGTCTCAAAACATGGCTAGTGCTGGGGATTCTAAGGAGCAGCACCACAGTCTTCTCCCTCAGTTCAGTTGCTCTAGAGAGACACAACACGATGCTGTGAACCTACAGACCTGCAGGTGAAGAACCGCTGCCTCCTGAAGCTTGGGGACACCTTCAAAAAGGAAAAGGAACCTTGACTTCACTGTGTACAAAATGAGTATGACCTTTAAGAAGATGACAACACAAATCTCAGAAGGGTGAAGCTCAGGTATTCCATTTTAGAGCAAAACAAATTCAGACACAGGAAATATAAATCCTCAGCTCTTCAGTGCCACAGAAAATTGATGGGTTTCTCTCAAACAAGTAAAGCTGCCAACACAAACACGGTCATTAAATTTGGCAGAGGCAGCAGGTGTTAAAAAAATGACATATTTAGTCTAGGGAGAGGGGGTGGGAGACCAGAGGATGCAGTCAGCTGCTCCATCATGGTGGTCCTCTGCCAGTTGGCCAAGAAACAACCCTGGTGTCATCTGTGCAGGTAGATCTTGTTTGGCCTCCCAGGCAAAGGAAAGGTGCCAAGCAAATTAGATGCATCAAGCTGGGATTAAGAGCAGGGGTTGGATGTAAAGAATGGCACAGTGAAAAATAAGGTTGTTACTTGTTATTTTTCCCATACTTCTTCGCCGCCATTATTCTGAGCACGGCTCGGCTGGGCGAAGACTCCCTCTTCTTTTTTTCCTCCCTCATGAGAAATGTCAAAAACAGTACCTTAAAATATACTTAAGTAGATATTTAAAATATGTACAGCAATACCAAGACAGTGACCACTGGTGGGAAAAGCAAACAATTCTGTTGTCAGTCATCACTAAATTCTTAGTCTTTACTTAAACATTCAAGTGGAGAATTTTTTATCCATGCTCTTATCACATATCCCCTGTGAATGGCCAGGGTACACATTTGTCACCCATGGGCAAGGCCCAAAGCAACACTAAATGCCTATCTCTGTCATATCATTCTTTTTCTAGAGAAGAATGCCAAATTGGGACTAGTTTGACAGTGACAGTAGGACAAGCAGTACTTCCGAAAAGGGTGTTAAACCCAGTATGCAATGTCTGCACAAATATCAAACATTTTATCAGCATATCTTGGGAGGCTGGAAAGAATTTTTGACTTTAATTTCACCATGGGACTAAAAAGCTGTCCTACTACTAGGGCATCAAAAAAATTCAAGTATTAGGCTAAACAGAATTCTCCAAATATGTTTCATACTCCCATGGGATTTTCAGGAATAGTTAGGCCATCTGCTGTCAGAGAAAAATCAAGTGTGGTTTAGGAGAAAAAAATGGACAGGAGCCTAGAGAGACTTAATGAAATGGAAGCTTGTATATGCTGGGAAAAAGTCCAACACTTGCAATTATTCTAGTATTTGAAAAGAAACTATAAGATAATTTATTCCTGTACATTTACAAAGTAAGTGGGTTTAGTGGTTTGGTTTTTTTTTTTATAAATGTTGTTTTAAATCTGAGTATTTTGGGTAGCCTCTAACACAAACATTACTGCTTCTGCCCATAATGAAAAAAGGAAAACAACTACTACACTTCTCAACCAAAACCAGTTAAGGCTTGGTGATCCAAACAGAGGAACCAATATCAGTTTCTTTTTTCAAACTCCTTTAGAAGATTTTCTTTTTCCTTTTCTTCATAGCTGCAGGGAGCTATACAATCAGTTAGTGATCTACTGCACTTGTTTTCCAATGAGGAAGCAGCAGGAAATTGCCCCTCTCCATGCAGATTTTAATTGCTTTAGGGAACAACCATCTCCTGGGCTGACACGCACTGAATGTGACATGCTGTGGTCGAGCCTCATCTGCTCTCAGGTAGTGCAGATGGGAGACAAGGGGGGACCCAAAGCACGGCCTCTGTTCAGAGGCAGGCGATGACACAACCCATCGAGGCGAGCTCTGCCCAGAGAGCACCCCTGACTGTCCTGCCCTCTTTGCTAGAGAGGGGGAGAAGGCTCAGCACCACTCTCTCCTGCAGAGTAGGCTGTGTTCATACAGGCACAGGGGAGATGCTGGCAGAGCTCCAGCTGCCCCCAGTCACTCACCTACCTTTAGGGGAGGCATGGAGTGCCAAGGCAAAGGACCCTGGGAACCACAAACCAAAACTAACTAACTTGTTTACTTTGTAAAGCTTTGTTTACTCAAGAAAAACAATTAAGTGAAACACTTAAAAAGCTTATTTCACAGTTCAAATTGATACTAGTAAAAATTAGCATAGAAATACAGTTTTAAAAATATCCATAACACTCCTTTCGTCTCGTTTTTGTGCTATAAAGTTATGACACTTGGTTTTAACCTCAAGAAATTTCAGGACTGGATCAAATGGGTAAATCATTGCTAGCTTCATTTCCTAATGCCCTATAAGCAACAACACAGAGGTATCCATAGTGATCATGTTTATAGCATATGCAATTGTTACAAAAATAACTAAGCTAAGAGAGAAGCTGGGATAAATATCTTTCACAGATATCATTCCAGCACTGACATAAGATCTTCCAGTGGCTTTGGGAAAGTCACTTCACTTCTCTGTCTCAAGTCTGGCCAGACAGCTGCAAAAAATAAGCATTCTGTACTTTAAAGAACTGCTGCAAAAAACAGATAAAGATCTGCTTACAAACAAGTTATTAACTAGCAATATCCTTTGCATAAGGTGATTTTTTAAAATATTGAACAATTGCACAGAGAAAATTTTACGTGCCTTTGTGCCAGGTATGGCCATTCATACGGATAGCTAAATGCTTTGAAAGATCAAGTAAATCTTAGACAATTTTGCATACAAGTCCCAAATTCTCTGTGAGAACAGGCTGCCTGCCAACAGCTCTCAGAAACTTGTAGACAATTTGAGAGCCACCTGGTACTGGGAAATCAGTTAGAAGACAAAACACAGGCTGTGTTGCAGGTTTCAGAGAATGTAAATACACAAATAACAAGTTTCCAAACTCTGCTGTTTAACAGGAAGGCATAGATCACCTAAAATACTTACCCCACCCTAAGAACTCACCAAAAGCCCAGGCTGAGTACTAATGCTTGACATTGAGCCTTTAATACACTAGCTTAGCAATTTCTGCTTGCTTCTCCTTTTATGTTTTGATAAGAACCTCTTGAAAACAAGAAAATTTTCTGTTTTGTCCCATCACAGGTTAAAAGGTTATATATGCAGCTAATTAGCCTTCAAGGTCTCCTAGAATTATGTTAGTACAACTAACAAATAATGACGTTATTTATATTCCACGTCTTTCTTAAAATAAGCTGAAAAAGTATATGTAATACCACAATGAAAACATTACATTCCTTAAGCAATTCAAACCTCCATTTAGACATGGCACACATTGCACAGATTTTATGGCAGAAATAAAAGAAGTTTTACCATTAGTAAAAAATATCTGTAGCTTCCAATATTCTTCTTCAGTCAGAAATTTCAAGTCTTTCTGGCGTTCCTTCAATAGATCTTGTTTATCCAAAATCCATTGTAAGCTAAAGGAATAGAAAATAATTTCAGCAATTCTTTATCAATATTATACTGAGCGTCTCCCATACAAACAGACCAGGAATTAAGGCTTAGGGATAAAGGGCTTGTGGCCTATTAAAAAACCCACAAACAATCTTCTCAAGCAACTGTTTCGGGGTTTTTGAAAGTTAGACAACTGAAGAAAACCCAACAAAAAACCAAAACCCAAACAACAAAACATGAACTACTGGGGCTGAGATTAGCCTCCACCAGTAGCAACCTGAGCTGACTGTACAGATCTTAGACCCTGACAGTCACTAACAAGGTTTATGTTGCAGCCATTTCATTACGGGCACCATTCAAACCTTGACGCGCTCAGCATGAAGCATTTCAGGACAGAATCGCAGAATCCATTAGGTTGGAAAAGACCTCTGAGATCATCGAGTCCAGCTCATGACCGAACACCACCCAGTCAACTAGACAATGGCACAGAGTGCCACGTCCAGTCTTTCCATAAACACCTCTCGGGACGGTGGCTTCATCGCCTCTCTGGGCAGTCCGTTCCAGTTTCAATCACACTTCCTAATGTCCAACCCAAGCTGAGCTCCGGCTGCCCCGCCGCTGGGCACAAGCGTGTCAGGGACCCAGGCTCCCGCACTCCGCCGCTGGAGCCCGGGGTGGGGCGGGCACCGACGCCGGGACGCGACCCCTGTCCCGGAGCGCCCAAACGCTTCCCAAGCGGCGGCTGAGCGGGGCAGGCTCGGGCTGCTACTGCAGCCCAGCCGGGCCCCCGCCAGGGCCCCGCGGTGAGCAGGCCCCGCCACCCGCCCGCCGCTCCCCCGGCCGCCCCGGGCCTCCCTTCATCTCCGTGCCCGCCGCCCGGCCAGGCAATGAATGAACAGAGCGCGGCGGCGGCCCGCAACACCCCTACCCCACGCCCCGCGGCCGCGGCACCCACTAGTGAGAGCTCTGCCAGAAGTTCCCGGCCATGGGAAGCAGCGGAGCGGGGAGGAGGCGCCCGGGCCCGCGATTCCCCGGCCCCGCCGCCACAGCGCCTCCGCCCCCGCGCAGGCAGCAGGAAGGAGGAGGCGGGCGCCGCCGCCGCCGGCCGGCAACACGCGGCGCTGGGAACCGTTCCCCCGCGCGCGGGTTCCGCCCGCCCCGCCGGCCCCCGCAGCCCCGCCGGCTGGCCCAGGGACGCGAACCGGGATGGGCCGGGAGGCACCTTCCAAACCACCCAGTCCAGCCCCTGCCATGTGCAGGGACATCTTCCACTAGGCCGGGTTGCTTAGCGCACCGTCCAACACGGCCTTGAACGCTGCCTGGGATGGGGCAGCCACAGCTGCTCTGGGCAACGTGTTCCAGGGCCTCACCACCTTCACGTGGGAAGGATTTCATCCCTATATGCAGCCCAAACCTGCCCTCTGTCAGTGTAAAACAGCTGCTTCTCCTAATAAGGTCCCTGTTGTAAGCAGCCAGGAAGATCCAGAGCTTGCTTGTGCTGTCTCCGCCTCACCTAAATTTCACTTAAACTTAGCTGTTCCCAAGTTTTCACAGCTCGGCTTACTCCCAGCTGGAATTTCCCTCATCGGGGAAAGCCTCTAGAGATAGTCACTTAATAATTATAAATTTAAACTATAAACAGGAAGTACATGGGCCTTCTTTCTTTCCATGCTCTTTCCTGTGGTGGCTCTCATTTTTAGTGGAATCTGAGATGTTATCAACACATGTATTGAGATGTATCGATATCATGCAGGAACAGGTAAGTTAAAGGGAAATTTAGGTCCTATTTCATTTAAAGGGAAATATAGGTCCTATTTCAGAGCTATGAAGCAGAGAGGGAAGATGCACAGGGTAAGATGTTGTCGTGGTTTAGAAATTATATTCTCAAATGTCATGTTCACACTGAAACTACTCCAGACCCCACATGACTCGCACACTTCCCTGTGCCCTTGTCCCTCCCCTGTGGGTGGCTGGAGAGCAGAATTGGAGGCACAAAAGGTAAAGATCATGGACTGAGAGAAGAACAATTTACTGGAAACAGCAGTGAGACAAAAAATGAACAGTAACTGCAACAATACTAATGACAGAGGGTACAAGAAAACAAAAGTTGTCGCTCACCCTGTGGAAATCCCCATCAATGTCCAACCGCTCCCTTTGCAGTGCTGTCCCAACCTGCAAGCAAGCCTTTCTCCTGCCCTGTCCCTGGAAAGTGACAGGAGGTGGCACAGAATACCTCTAGATCCTGGCCCTGGCTCCTCCTGGCTACAGCAGAAATTAACCCTGTCCTGGCTGGAACTGGGAGAGATGGAAACAGTGGTGTTTCTAAACATCTTTGCTTGCAGAATGAGACACCATTCTGACATGCCAGAGAGACTCTAGGTTTGAGACAGTTTATACATAGGAATGTGGAGGAGGGAGGTAGAGAAAAAAAATTTGCATACCCTTTATCTTTCCCTTCTCAGTGCAAGGAGACATGATGGAAACCACAGGTTGGGTTTGTGGGGAGTCTGTGGGGGCTCTCTGACCTGAGACCTGACACCTTTCCCCAAAAAATATCCAGACTTTGCAGGGTATGGGAAAAGGTACTTACTCTGCTCTGTCAATGTCACAAAGAGGTGAACCAAATTGCCAGCAAATGCCCCAGATCACAGCCACCCACGACCACATCACACACAGCACCAAGGAATCAGCAGAGAGTGAGACAGAGGCTGCTGTATAACAGAGAAGCATGTCATCACCTCCCTGAACATACTAGAGTGACCAAAATAGCAGCAAACCTCATGTTTCTGGTTATCACATCAAGTGAGCATCTCCCTTTTTTTCACCATCTTTCTCTACCTGACCCCGGCCTTTTTCTTGCTCTGATTTAGTACCTGTGTTTTCTCACTCTCATGGGGATGATTTGGGCTTCTGCACAGTCAACAGCTGGATGAATAAGAGCCAGCTGTGTGCCCTGGTAGCCAAGAAGGCTGATGGCATCCTGGCCTGTATCAGAAATAGTGTGGCCAGCAGGACCAATGAGAGTGATGATCCCCTTGTACTCAGCACTGGAAAGGGTGCACCTCAAGTGCTGTGTCAAGCTCTGGGACGCTGAGGTGCTGCAACTTATCCAAAGAGCAACAGAGCTGATGAGGGGTCTAGAGCACAAATCTTATGAGGAACAGCTGAGTGAGCTGGAGATGTTCAGCCAGGACAAAAGGAGGCTCAGGGAAGACCTTATCACTCTACAGCTTCCCTGAAAGGAAGTTGTAGCAAGGTGGTGTCAGTTTCTTCTCCCGACAAACAAGAGATGGAACAAGAGAAAAAGGCCTTAAATTGCAGCAGTAAAGTTTTAGATAAACTTTCTTTACCAAAAGGCTTGTCAACTGTTGGAAGAGGCTTCCCAGGGAAGTGATGGACTTACTATCCCTACAGGTACTTAAAAGATATGGGGATGTGGCACTTGGTGACATGGTTTAGTGGTGGACTTGGCAGTGCTGGGTTAACTTGACTATCTCAAAGATCTTTTCCAGCTTCAGCAATTCTATGGTTTTACACTGCAGTATGGCAGGAAATAATTAGTAGGGCCTTGGCAGGATATTTACTATAGCTATTTTAAACACCATTGCTGCACTGCACACTGGGCATGGGAAACAGCTCTGCTTGCCCTGTATCTGGCACCATGGGGGCTGTCTAATACTGCTGGAATGGGAGCACTTGGCACCACAGATTCTTGCCAGCTCCACTCCCAAGCTTTTTCCCAGCAGGACAGACCTCATATTGCATGACCCCATTTCACAGCACTGCAGCAGACCACACCAGTACCAGAGCTGTGGAGGAGGAAACTCTCCCTGCTCCACCAACCCAAAACCAGAAACAAAGACTCCTTGGGGTACACATTGCCCTGCTCAGCCACCTTCCTGGTACCCTACAAGGGGACACCCTGTTGGAGATACTGCCTTCAGAATGGCACTGAGGGGGCTTCCAGTGCATTGAGAGGGGGTCATTCTCAGCCCTGCAGCATCCCTTGAGCAAGAAGGCAAAGGTTCCTTGCTGGGGATGCCCGTTGCCCGGCCAGGAGGCCTGCAGCTGGTATAGACCCACAGTGCAGGGGATCTGGTTGCCATGTGTGGATGCCACTTTGGCTCCATCTCCCTGGAGGCCCAGGATGCTTTCTTGGGCAGGGCCATGGCAGGGGGCAGACAGGGCAGAGCTTTTTCCCCTTGACATTGCTTATTTTCCAGGAGCTGTGTGGAGGATCGCTTTATTTACCATGTCCTCTGTGCGTGTGTGTCAAAACAAGCAAAAGAAGATTTCATGAAACAGATGTTCAGTGCTGCTGTGTGTTCTGATGTCTCCTGCTCAGCCTCAGACCTGGCTGCTGCTCTGAGGGACATCCAGATATAGGATGAAAAAATCGCAGCTAAGAACCTGCAGGTAAAATTATACTTTGTCATATTTGTGAGATGAAATTATCTGTCAGCTCTGCTGATCTCTTCCCCCTCTACCCCCCTAATAAAAATCATCACAAACATATTGAATATACTCAGTAGCCCATTGCTAGATATAAATATACACAGGATAGTAGGATAGATTTTTTCTCCCCAAATAAACAAACCTTCCAATCCACATCTTATAAGTAGCAAGATAAATAGGATGATACATGGTCAGTTTTTTGTTCATGGGTCCTCCTCCACAACTGGAAATACAGTATTTTCTTTATCTCTTTCCCTTGGATGAACGCAAAAACAGTCTTTGCTGATACTCTCAGGTTTTTCACATGTTTACATATTCATCTATTAATGGAAAATAGTACATATATTTTCACAGATCTGACAATAAGCATTCTTGTTTGCCCTCTGCTGTTTAATATCCCCTCAGGAAATGAGTGAGTGGTACAAAACCAGATTTACTGACTTTAATAAAGCTTCCACAAAACATGCTGAGAATGTGAGCCATTTCAGGGAAGGAATAGGGAAAAGAAGTGTAAGTGGAATTGAAAACCCCTTCCAGCTTATGTTATGTCACTTCTAATGGAAGCCTTTGTTATGATTTCACTAAGTTAGGTAATGTGACAGTTGTCTGATATTTTTCCCAATAATGGTGGTCTTTTAGGCTGTATTTTGCAACAAGCAAGGTGGATTGGAGGAGTAGTGGCCCTGGATGTGACCCCATGTGTCAAATCAGCAGGAAGTAGCCACAAATAATATTTATACATCTGAAATAAAAATTCAGCTGCTCAGTAATGCATGTATCTGAACATAAGGACTCTGTTGCTTTGAATGACAATGTCAGGGGCAAAGAATTTATATTGGAGAATTTTTTATTTGAAGCACCATCACACACACTTCCCCTTCCACACAAAAAGAAGACTCCTGCAACCACTTAATATTTTATGTAGAAGACATTTAGAATAATTTCATTAGATGAGGGAAAGACCTTAGAATAATGAGGGTATGGTTTACAACATGAGGATAAATAACAAGGGAGAGAGGTGTTATTAAAACCATCAGCTCTGTTGTGAGAACCCCTTGTTGAGGATAGATGATTCAGCCACCTCCTACTGACGTTTGCTTAAAATAATTTTAAAACTCAGCATTCCCACATAGTAGCCTGTTATTTCAAAGGGTTTTCCTTTCTGGATCACAGACACTCTGGCATTTAACCCCACCTCCTCTCAGTAAAATATGCAGCAGGAGCATATGCAGGATGGAGTTTCATATCAATGTTATGTTGGTTTGATTTTTTTCCTCTTCTGGTCAGCTCCTCCTGTATCCTCCACTCCAATGGCTCAGGTTTTCCATGCAGGGAGTAGCCTTTGGGTCTGGATCCTGAGCAGCTCACCCTGCCTAGGCTAAGACAGTTATTCAGGCTGTCCTTCAAACCCTGTGAGCTACACAGATCAACCTGCAGGCCAGACACTCATTCACATGGGGCATGTGCCCCATCAGGGAGTGCTTTGCCCTCAGGAAAGACCAAGTTTCCAGGGTCACTCCATTGGAGACCTCTGCTGGGACATGAATAGTGGACTGAAGGTCTCTTAGGTAGCCTGTACCTCACAGGGAGAGTTTGCCTCTCTCTCACCTCTTTGCAAACATTCAGTTAAACAAGCATTAAGCAGTGATGGACAATGAAAGGCTTCCTGAGAAGTCAGGAGGCTGACCACAGCTGCTGCCCAACAAGGACAGGAGACCTTTCTGCACCCTAAGCAACTTTTCATAGAATCATAGGATCATTAAGACTGGAAAATACCTCCGAGATCATTGAGTCTAACCTTTGACCAAACACCACCACGTCAACAAAACTGTAGCACAAATTGCCACATCCAGTTGTTTTTTTAACAGTTCCAGAGATGATGACTCCACCACTTCCCTGGGCAGTCTGTTCCAATGCTTAACCACCCTTTCAATAAAAAAAATCATTTTTTATGTCCAGCCTCAACCTCTCCTAGAGCAGCTTGAAGCCATTCCCTTTATCATGTCATTAGTTGCCTGGGAGAAGAGACCAACCCCCACCTTGCTTCCACCACCTTTCAGGCAGCTCTCAGGAGAGAGTGATACGGTCTCTCCTGAGTGCCCTTTTTTCCCAGGCTGAATATCAACCTCTCCTCATGATTTACTCTCTAGACCCTTCACCAGCTTGGTTGCCCTTCTCTAGACGCACCCTAACACCTCAATGTCCTTGTAATGAGGGGCCCAGAACTGATCAAGGACTTGAGGTGTGGCCACACCAGTGCCAAGTTCAGGGGGACAATCACTTCCCAAATCCTGCTGGCCACACTACTGCTGATACAGGATAGGATGCCATTGACCTTCTTGACCACCTGGGCACATGCTGGCTTGTTGCCAGCTATTGACCAGCACCCCCAGTTCCTTTCCCACTGGACAGCTTTCCAGTCATTCTGCCCCCAGGCTGTATGCTGCTTGGCATTTTTGTGACCCACGTGCAGGGCCCAGCACTTTGCCTTATTGCACTCCATAGGGTTGGCCTTGGCCCATCAATCCAGCCTATCCAGATCTTTCTGCAGAGTCTTCCTACTCTCCAGCAGATCAACACTCTCACCCAGCTTAGTGTCATCCACAAACTTACTGAAGGTATACTTGATCCCCTTGTACAAATCATTGATAAAAATATTAAACAAAATTGAGCCTTGGGGAAACCCCACTACTGACTGGCCCCCAACTGGATGCAACACCATTCACCACCACTCTCTGTGCACAGCCAACCAGCCAGTTCTTAGTCCACCAAAGAGTGCTGTCCAAGCCGTTGGCTGCCAGCTCCTCCAGGAGAATGCTGTGGGAGACAGTACTGAAATCTTTACTGAAGTCCAGGTAGACAACATCCACAGCCTTTCCCTCATCCAGTAGATGGGTCGCCTGTTCATAGAAGGAGATCAGGCAGAGCCTACCTTTCCTAAACCTGTGCTGACTGGGCCTGATGTCCTAATTGTCCTGTACGTGCCAAGTGATGGCACTCAAGATAATCTGTTTCATAACCTTCTCTGGAACCAAGGCCAGGCTAACAGACCTGTAGTTCCCTGCCTACTCCTTATGACTCTTGTTGTAGATGGGCATCACATTGGCCACCCTTCAGTTGCCTGGGACCTCTCCAGTTGGCCAGGACTGATAATAAATTATGGAGAACAGCTTGTCGAGAAGAGGAGAAAGTGAGCCTGCCTCAAGGGTGTAGATTTTTGCACTGAGCTCTTGGCCCTTCCAGAGGAAATGATACTGCTGTGAAATGGAAGTGGCTTGCAGCCCACCTCCCTGCAAAACAATAGGGATGCTCCTGTGCTATTCCAGGCTTGTACAGAGGCTTTTCCCACTTCCACAGAACCTCTCTCACTATACCTCCAGGTTTTCACTCAAAAACCTGCATTTCCCCCTGAAGAGCAGCTCCTCCACCTTCAACCCAAGCCTCCCGCCATTGCAGCAGTTGTGTCGCTTTTATTAACTCAAATAAAATGAGGAACACTTATTTTCTTGCTTGATTCAGTCCTGTGGGACCTCGGGAGCTGGATTTTCTGCACGACTTCACGAAGGTATCGGGTAACCTTGAAGCAACCCGGCAGGCGGGAGGGGGTTGCATCTCCTGGTGAGCTTGACAGAGCCTGGCCTGAGGAGAAACCCACCCCCTTCCTCAACAAGCCTCTGACATTAAAGGAGAGAAATGAGCAGAAAACAGAGAAGCGAGTTAATTAGTTGCATCTTCGCCGGATCACACTTGAGAGATGCTTTTACAAGGGCAGGCTTTGCTGCCTTGCTCTATCTGGTAATGAACAGTTTCTCTCCAAGCCAGAAACTCAGAGGGGATTTCTAGATCTATATAAGAAAAACTATAGAACCAAAGAGAGAAAATATATCCCTATCCTGTTCTATAATTCTGTGTCTCTATTCCCCTGGACAGGTTTCATATATGAGAAACACACACACATACCTATCTATATCTATATCTATATCTATATCTATATCTATATCTATATCTATATCTATATCTATATCTATATCTATATCTATATCTATATCTATATCTATATCTACACCTATATCTATCTCTATTTCTATCTCTATCTCTATCTCTCTATCTATATCTATACCTATATCTATATCATCTGTATCTATATCATCTATATCTATATCATCTATAGCTATATCATCTGTATCTATATCATCTCTTATGCACATCTTTTCCACCTGGTTTTGTGGGCTCCCAAAGGGAGTTTGAGAAACTGCTGTCTTCTTGCCCCGGGTTCAAATGGCCTCCAACACAAGTCGCCTCTGGGGCCAGCCCGGCGGAGCCTCAGGACAGGGATACCGCAGCCTGTTCCCCGACAGCATCCCACGGTCTCTCCGCACAATTTGCGCGGCTGCGCTGCGGACCCCGCGGCTCCGGGCCGGCTTCTGCTCCCACGGACAGACTGCGGGGGGAGCGCCCATAAGGTTGATATTTATAGGAGTTGAGAGACACGGAGAGCGGGGCTCGCTTTGACCACTGGCACAACGGGGAGGGGTGACAGCTTCAGGTGGGCTGTGATGAAAATCCAGATATTTCCTGTCCTAGAAGCTCATCCCAGGTGACAAACGTATTTTTGATTTCCCCAAATTCGGGAAAAAAAACCTTTTTTCTTTGCAAGGTTAAGTACTGGAAAATCTCAGCACACCGGCTACGGGGCACTCAGGCTGTAGAAGGAGCTGTCCTTTCTCAAACAAAAGCTGTCCGGAGTTGCAGGATTTTCCACAGATCGGGCAGGGCAGGGACTTAGCCCGCAAGCCGCAGTGCCAGTGGGTGCGGACAGCTTGGTGTGGCGTTGCCACCTCAGTGCCCTGGAGTGCACTGAGGTATCAACCTCGGGGGCTGCCTGGAAGGCTCAGAAGGGATGAGTGGAAGTCAAGTATTCCTTCTATGAGGGCTAGCGTTTGCAGAAGGTCCAATCCCACACTCATCCGAAAGCAGTTTCTGTACTTGGGGGTGAGCCCTAAAGCCCGGGGTGCTGCTCTGGCTCACAGGGACTGTTGAAAACGTTTTCTCAGCGGTAATTCAATGTGCGCAGTCGATTTTTATTTTTTTTTCAAATCACTCGGCACATAGGTTTAGATACAATAGTGACAAGTCCTTTCTAAGACAGAATACCTCTACGATGGACATCCTAATTCAGTTTTAAAAACAATGACACAAAAGAAGGGATTAGTTCGACTCACTCATTTTGAGCTGAGCAAAGCTTGATTCAATTCCAGTTTTAAGTGTTCATTCCACAAGTAATTTAAGGAAGTCAGCTTATTAAAAAGACCCCCACGCCAAATACCAAGCTGTGATAGAAATATTTGAAGATAAATTAGATTTTTCCTCCTAGCTGTGGAAGAGCTAACCCTTCTGTATGTGTGTGCCTGAAGTGTGCCTGAAGTGTGCCCTTGTTTTTCTGTGTGAGAGATGCAGAATGAGACAGAAACTTTGAGGTTAATCTGTCTTCTTCATCTAAATGCATATTTGAATATTTAGACTGAAAGATTATGACACTGGGGAAGCTGAGGGCAGCGGTCCACAGGCGATTGGGAAAAAAATTCTGAATAATTTTATTTAGATTTTAATAGCACAAACAATGAATAGAAAGAACAACATTACATCTGCAGGCTGTTATGAAAAATTGTTTTTGACAGATGACACCTACAAGTTTCTTTGGTCTTATAACTCCAAATCTGTCAAAAATTATGCATATTTCAGCGTTGGAATATACAATGGCAAAATAAACAGAAGAAAACGAGCTGTTCTTCATGATGTACTTGATAAATCCTAGATAATGTGGGTTTAACCTACGGTATTCAGTATATGTAAATCAAATATTTTCTAGTATTGCATATCTTTATTGGCTTAAAGAAAAAAGAAAAAAAAAATTAAAAAATAAGAAAATAAAAAAGTCAAGTCATAGGGACCAGAGAAAGACCTTTCAGTTTGTCAAATTCATTAATTAGAGAGCTGCACATACTAGAAGATGCGTTTTCTTGCTCTGCTTCCTGCCCCCACCAACAATTTTACCATGAGGGAATGTTTACCAGAGTGTAACGAACAGTTTCCGATGGCTGCATTTTTGCTAAAGTTCTATTTTTTTTCTTCTTGCTGATAGTCGTATCTTGAAAAGTCGTGTCTTCAGAATAAAACGCTGAAACCCTTAACAACATTATATGCGCTCATTAGGAAGTCAGCTCTGTTATAGCCCTTTCTCCTACTCGCTGGCAAAACCGATCTCTTTCTCCATTTACACTGTTACCAGCCAGCCAGCAAGCTCTGCCCTGCTCCCTGGTGCCACTGCACTGAGAGATCTCCCTTCCAGCAGCTACCATTTTTTCATCCCTTTCTTTCTTTCTTCCGTGCCAGTGATTTATTTCCCCTGCCTCTCCTCAGATCAAGCTCTGGATTCGGCGGGAGCCCAACAGGCGAAACCACCACCGTTTGCACCTCCCGACTCCCGAACCGAGGGCATCCGCCGCGGCAGCGGGCACGGTGCCTTTTCCCCGCCGCACCCGGATCCCCGCTCCTGTCCCGCCACTGATGGTACTTGCTTCTCCCGAGGTCTTTGGCATCCCCCTACCAAACAAGCTCCAGCTATGTCGTTGCTGTTACCGTACTATAACTGTGCCCCTCGAGGAGAATATTTACAGAAATTAAGTGCCTTGTTTTACAGCTGAAATTCTTCTGTAAACACAGAGCTGATTTTAAAAGATATTAACCTCTCTTCCCCCCCGCCCCTCCCATCGGTCTTCAGGAAAATGCAACAAATTCACATAATTCTTTTTTTCGCCTCGAGCCGAGCTGAGCACGGCAGAGAAGTCCTCTGAGGATGAGAAGGGGAGCTCTTGTGGGATGGGCTCTCTGCCTGCGTGCTTTGACTTCTCCTGTCGCTGCACAATTTCATCCCTGGAAGAGATTCAGGGTCTGGCTGGAATCTATCAAGCTGTCAGAACGGATAGAGACAGTCTGTGGAAATGCTCAGAGAAGGGTACTCCCACTGTATATTTAAAAACACCAAACAATTAAAGCCTAGACTGAAATAAAAAGTCAGTGCTAGGTTGCCTGCCTAGAGGTGGAGGCAACCTGATTTAAGTGTTACAACCGCTGTCTTTACAAAGCCTGACTCAGAGAGGGCTCAGATCAGAATATAGATCCATGAATTGGATTTCGGTGGATATTTGATGCTGGAGGACAGGGAGGGAGGGAAGCACCCCCTGTTTCCTCACCCTGCTGCTCCCTGGAGAGCAGGAACAACTCGGTGCCACGCAGACTTCTAAGGCATCGGTCCTGTATACGTTCAGTAATCTTTGGGTTTTCCACATGCTTTTCAATAAATAACAGCCCTGTCTCTCAGGGTCGGTCAGGAAGGAGAGGAAGTGCCTTCATCCCTGCTCTCTTAACGAAAACCATGGAGAAAAAAGGATTATAGTGACTCAAGCATATCAATTTATAAATAAATGCCTGTGTATGTTTACACATGAACATACTCGGGTGCATGTGTACGGACCTCGCTTGCTGTTTCTGAGGTGCCTGCGACACTTATGGATACTGTAGATGTAGAGGGTTGCGCGCAGCTCTGCCTATAACCTGCGGAGCAGCCCCCAGGCAGTGGATTTTCCTGGACATCCTTTCCACAGGCACCTCGGGGGTGCCGGGCAGCCGGAGGAAAAGCCCCTGTTCTCCCGCCCTGGCCCCTGGGCCGCGTTTTTCTCCTCAAGGAGGGGCCAAGACTTGGCTCAGCAGGGACAAACACGGGTTACCCCGGCAGGGCTAGGGCTGTTCTGGCAAACCCGCCAGCTCCCCTGCTCAGAAAGCTAAGGCAGCGCTGCCGGCTGGCGCTGGGATGCCCTTTCCTTTTTTATTTAAATATCGTAGCCGTCTCGGGGCGGAGGCACGTCAGGGCTGGGTTTTTACCTTTTCCTCCGGCCCTTAGCCAGCCGTAATTGCTGCGAAATTATGTCAGGAGCTTCTACCAGTCTCAGCGGCGGCCACTCGGCACGACCGCTTTGCCCCGTCCCCCGCACAGCCGTGCCCGCCGCTCTTTGTCTTGCAACGTCGGGAACCCGACGGTGCGGGAGGAGACTGGGAGCAGAGAGCTCTGTCAACGTCTTCTGAACCAGACCTTCCACTTTCCAGAAGCGGTATGCAGGGGCAAACCTGCCCTAGAGAACCGACTTCAGTCCTTGATCTGGGACTTCAGCAATATCCGCTGTTAAGAGCCATAGCGCTGCTTTCCGGGCCAGCCTCCTGTCGCATGTGGCATACCCTGTTCAGCGCTGAAAATCGGGCGCCATGCCCAGAAGACTCACGGGACACTCCTGGTTTCCTCTTCCCACCCCGCCAGCCCCAGGGATGTGGGAAGGTGCCCGCAAGGGTGACCAGTGTGATCACCTGGCGAGGGCAGGACCTTTCCTACCGCCACGAACAAGCCTACAGGTAGCACCAGGGCATTTCCCATATGGAAGGGACACCCAGCTCAGCATCACCACAGAAAGTCGTGTCTGTGTCGTCCCGGGGTTGCCAAGTTCTGCTGGGCACTGCGGGGACACGGGCTGTGAGTCCAGCCAGGTACATTGGCACAAAACAGCCCCGTCGGGACGATGGCTGCTTTCAAGAGGAGAGCGGAGAGTGTGAGAGAGCGGTCACCAGCTCTCCATCATCACATTGGTGCAGAGTAGCCTCTGCAAACAAAGGCCGGTAGCGGTACAGGCACTTTTCTGTCTGGCTGTGATGGGATTAAACATCATCTTTCTGATAACTGACCACAGCGTTTAGAAATCACTCACCTAATTGTTAATTTTCTCACCACCATTTTGGGCTACCACATCCCGATGACCTCACACAAAGGATAATCACAGTGTGGAGGCCAGGCCTGAGCTTTGGAGGTTGCATCTCACTGTGGCCCCACAAGCACACCCCACAGCAGAGGCAGGATGCTTTGCGGTGCTGGGGCTGCTAGACCATGGCTGACCTGCAGACAGACAGACGAACAGGCAGGGCAATAGGTGGATATGGACGCGGAGCAGCTTTGCTTTAAAAACACAGACCAATCGAGTGGTTTGGGTTGGAAGGAATCTTTCAAGATCATCCAGTCTGGGCCATCGTATTGTGCACTAAATCAGGCAGGCCTGAGCAGGGAGTACAGCCCTCGGCCATCCCTGCTGCAGCAGGACGGCGTCCCAATAAAACCTGATTTCCCTGATGTCAGCCTGGCCTGAGCAGGCAGTGGTGTCTCCCTGAGACACGCATCTCCTCTTCCTGCCTCCCTTCCCCTCTAGGAGCCCATTCATTAGGCTAGAATCGCCCAAGGAAGTTTTTTTCATGGGGTTTTAAACTCCCGTGTAATCCCCAGGGTTTCTAAACCCAAAAGCAAGCCGAGCACGAGAAACCTGAGTTTTGCTGCCCTTCTCTCTGAAGGGAAACCCGGGGCCAGGGCTCTCTCCACTGCCAGTCCCTGTCCCCGGCAGTTGCCATGCTGGCAGCCCCGCAGAGGAACATTGGACTGGTCATTTTCTGAGTCTCCTTTATTTCCTCAATTTCTCCCTGAAATCTTTATAAATCCCCCTTTTCCAGGGGGAGTGTCCAGGCGGGTGGAAGTCTGAGCACAATGAAACCTGAGAATTTCTGTCACTCTCTGCATATGGTCCGAAGTGCTTTAATCCCAATTAGGGGCGGCTGACACACGGTCCTATTCATCCCAATCAGCTCTTGAATACATTTGCCTAGAAATGAACTTCACAAATAGACTTTCTCCTAAATGTGCCCAACAGCAAGGAAAATCGAATTGAGGCAGGGGCTCATTCTGAGGCGATCGAGGGAGAAAAGGTATGAATTTATAAGGTACACCGAAACATTGCAATTCAGCAACAAGTTTACTGACTTTTATTTGCACCATGTCAACCGAAAGAACCAAGAGATAGGGTGGGGGTTGCTGGAGAAGGGGAATACGGTTAAAAGGCAACTTTAGACAGACTTTGAATACTTTATGTGGCAAGCTTCGCCTCCAATTGAAGTTGGGCTAAAAAGAAAAAAAATCTCAGCCCCTACACTGGAATTTTTAACGAGCACTAAACGTGTTTGAATCAGATCTGGGCTGACGCTCGCGATTAACAATACGAATACCAAATCGAGCTCCTGTCATCTGCCCGGATTCCCATAGAACCTGAATTACTATTCAAAAGCTGCTTTAATATCCCACCCGCATCTCGTCTGCACCGCACAGCTGGTTGGGGGCCGCCGGCCCGGCCGCAGCCGCTCGGCCCCGCCGGTCGGCACCGCCCGCCCGCAGCACCGGGCACCGGGCACCGGGCACCGGCAGCGCCGCGGCGGGGCGGCAGCGGCTGCTGCGGGAGGCGTCACGGGGGAGGAATGGAAGTGAGGGGAGGGAAGAGAACAGAGGAGAGGGTGGTAGAGGAAAGGGGGTTTGAGAAAGAGCAGCTGAAACTAGAGAAGGTGAGCGAGATCGAGGAAAAGAAACGCGGAAACGGCAATAGAGAAAGATGGGGGAAGGGAAGGGAAGGGAAGGGAAGGGAAGGGAAGGGAAGGGAAGGGAAGGGAAGGGAAGGGAAGGGAAGGGAAGGGAAGGGAAGGGAAGGGAAGGGAAGGAAAGGGAAGGGAAGGGAAGGGAAGGGAAGGGAAGGGAAGGGAAGGGAAGGGAAGGGAAGGGAAGGGAAGGGAAGGGAAGGGAAGGGAAGGGAAGGGAAGGGAAGGGAAGGGAAGGGAAGGGAAGGGAAGGGAAGGGAAGGGAAGGGAAGGGAAGGGAAGGGAAGGGAAGAGGCAAAGAGGAAGAAGAGGAAGAAGAGGAAGAAGAGGAAGAAGAGGAAGAAGAGGAAGAAGAGGAAGAAGAGGAAGAAGAGGAAGAAGAGGAGAAAAGGGGAAAAAGAGAAATGGAGAAAATGGGAGAAGAAGAAAAAAAAAGAAAGAAAAAGAGGAAATGAAAAGCTAAAAGAAAGAGAAGTGTCCATTTTGGTCTCTTCAGTTTAAAGTGGATTTCCATGTTTCATGGTCTCAGCAAGCCTTCCCCCTGCCCTCCACCCCGTGCCTTGCATCCCAATCCACCTGCCGCGGAGCCTCGCGGCCGGCTCGGGCGGGGACGGGAGTCTCGTACCGTCCCGTCCCGCAGCCCGGGGAAGGGCAGCCCTGTCGGGGCAAACACATTTGGGAAAAAGGTCACCCCGGGAGCCGCCGGCTGGGCCGCCCCGCCGGAGTATGGCCTGCTGAATGAACTTGCAGCATTTTGTTCCAGCCTCCGCTGCGGTGCTCTGCGGCATAATGAGCCGGGCCCTGTATACAGGCATTCATGCTGGTCTGAATGTGGTGTTGAACCTTCTCTGTGCCGGAGCGGTTTGATGGTTTGAATGGAGCTCCCTGGTGGGACATTGCTCTCTGCAACTGTGCCTCTTTGGATGACTGTTGTTCCTTAACATTCATGCCTCATTATGGGGCAACCTGTTAAATCAGGGAGAACAGTGTGCCAAAGTGTTACTCAGGGGCACCGGCAGTTCAGCGGTGGGCATAAATAAGGGCCGCCAAGGAAAATAACTTTCATCGCATCTCTGGGCAAAAGTGATCTCTCTTTAATGGTGCCTCTAGCAGCCCGGTTTAAGTATATAAAGAGCGATAGTGGAATGTTTTGATTGAGTCTAAACATTGTCTTTGAATAAAGCTGAAACCATGTAATTAATGTGTCTTTTTAATAAGGGACAATACGGTCGTTCAAGCTATTTAATTTCATTTAATTTTCCATCCCATTTGCTCCAAAGGCTGCTTTTACTTTTAACACCCGGCCTTTCATGCTGCATCTTGCTCCAGTGGGCACATTAGATCGGTTTCACCCTTCCTTTTTAGGGAAGGAAAAATAAAAGAAAATGTGGTTCCTTTCCTCTTTTGTGGACAATTTATTTCACTTGGGGAACTTCAACTTTGAGCCACAGGACAGAATAAAAATTGGAGAACTGGTGTGAATGCTTCCAGAGCAAGGGCTTTTCTTTTCTGAGTGGATGGGAACCAGCCACAATCGGCTATATTAATAAATAACTTTCCTCACAGTCGGCCTTTACATGGTCCTATTGATAAAATTGTTCGCGTGTCGTTCACGCTTTTTGACTCATTAAGGCCTGGGAGGGAGCGGCTCCCGAGGCGGAGCAGTAGGATACCTTGGTAGCCTTAAAGGCCCTCTCTCTACCTCTGCGGCTTTCGGAATTTCAAGCCGGTCTCATCCTCGAGTGGCCAGGCCAGAGGTTACAGGGACATGTTCATGGCTTAAATTTATCGCTCTCAACTTCTTGTTTATCCTTTTTTCCCCATTCATGCCGCTGATCAAAGGGGTCATCTTCAGTTCCCCACATCCTCTCCCCCCTCCTCTTCCCAACCCTGCCGAAGTGAAAACGAACCCATCCCTGCTCTCGGGACGGTCCCTGGCGTTGCACCCCGGAGAGATGGGATCGATGGTCACTGATGCTGCAGGGGGAAGGCACGGGGTGGGGCGGGCGCGACATTTATCTCGCGTGCGCACCAATACGGACCACTGCTAAAAATACATTCACAGACTACTACTCGGTGCCGGCCGGCAGCCCCCGGTGGCAGCGCCCCGTCCCGTCCTTGTCCCCGTCCCTTCCCGGTGCCTCGGGTCCGGGGAGCCCCGCGCTTCCCTCCCCGCTCCCGCGGGCAGCACCGAGGGCGGAACGGGCCGCACCGACCAGCCCTGCGCTCCCGCCGCTCCCGCAGAGGCGCTGACACTCCAGGGCTCGCCCCGGCCCTGGCAGCGGCCGCCGGGGCCCCCGGGGGGCGGCCGGCCGGCACCGGGCGGGTTGGCAGCTCATTGCCGCGGCGGGCGGCCAGCGTGGACAAATATCATCGCAGCGGCGGCGGTGACTTGCCAGGCTGAGCTTTCAGTGCTTTCCGGCGCGGTGAAGGGCAGGGAGGGGGGAAAGAAGATTTTTGCGGCAGCCAGCTGATGAGGGGCGCCGGTGCAAAATCGCTCTCGTTCCCCTCTCGCATCCCTGTGGCCTTTGCTCTCACGGTGCCTGCCACTCGTGACCGCGGCAAACAAATCCAGAGTAAAGCTCCCGCGCACAATCGCATCGAGAGAGACGTGCCAAGGTTTATCTTGCAGAAAGCGGATTACTTATGAAGAGCCAGCTCAGTTACCTGGCGTCTATCGGCAAATATACCTCTAAGCTTTTTGGCTTTCCTTTTGAAATTTATTAGGGCTGACTATTACAAAAACGCCAAGAGAAAAAAAAAAAAAAAAAAAAAAAAAAAAAAAGAAAGAAAGAAAGAAAGAAAGAAAGAAAAAAGCTCCATATCTGCAATGGTTTCTGAAAGCAGTGGATAAAATCTCATGTGCAACTTTGCAACTTCTCCAAAGCAGAAAGGTTTAGAAATCTTTTTTTTTTTTTTTTTTTTGAGTGTTATGAGGCGTGGAACAGAGAAAACCCGACAGCAGGAATTAGACAGGAGTATAAAAGTGAAAGTTGAAAACTGAATTTGTTAGTGTCCTTCCTGGTCTGACAGGCATTTCTGAACAGTTGCATGCACTTAAGAAAAAAGTTGCACACCTTTCCTTTTCAGCTCCTGGGAAATTCCTGGGACATTCATCCAGCCTGAATTATAAGATGACTTAATCCTAGCACTTCGTTGTATCTTAATTAAAATATTTATGCGAAGAGGAGGGACATAGGCGCACACTCTACTTGTATATCTTCGTTCTGGCTTTATTTACATTTGCTTTTTGCAGGTTCCACCTACTAAAGCGGTTTTGGTGCAAGAGATTTTGTGTGTGGGTGAAGAACTTGTGGATGTGTTAAAGGAGGAATCCAGCCGCACACTCTTTGCTAGATATCTGTGTTATCTGCTGGCCGTGCCTGCCTGTTTCCTGGTGTCTGTATGTCTCTATTTCCTCCTGTCTCTATTTCTTAATAGCAGGAACTACAGACACAGCTTCCCCAGCACTTGCAGGTGCAGCGGTTTGTGTTTTACAGGGGCTACGGCAGCTCATATTTTGTGCTATTCAGCCTCCTTAAGGATCAAAGCTCTTCTGAAACAGATTACTGGCCTGAAACCAAACCACTGAGATGGTAATATGGTCGTTCTTAAAAAAAAAGTGTAGGTATTTTCTGGTGTTTTCCCATCAAGTACCTGCCCAATTTCTGTATGGCACACGCCGGGAATCAATAGAAGTTAACAAGTCCTCAAAACATTCCCCATCTCTTTGTTTAATCTCCTTTACAATAAAGCCAAGGGAAGAGAATTAAAAATCTTTGAAGTATATTAAACCTCAAAAGGCTCAGCCAAGTAGACTTAAAATAGTCACTTATTTTCCAAAACTGGTTTGTCGAGGAACAATAAAAGGAAGTAAAATTTATGGAGAAATTATACAGTGGATTTGTCACTTAAAATATCGTAACTGTCTCGGGGACAATACCCCATGCTGAGGATTAATGGTCCCTCCAGACCTTTGATTCACCAGCGCCTTTTCTTTGCCCTTGACAAATTGGATTTTTAGGAATGGGAAGGTCGCCTGGCCCATTGTCTGCCAGCCATTCACTCCGCCTGATTATGCAGGAGGGTTAGGGAAAGGCTCCATGTGACCCTCTTGGATGGGACTCCGCAGCTGCTCGAGGAGCCAAACTCTCTCACCAAACTCTGCGCCCCAGAGCATCCCCCTGCCAAGGGGTACCCCTCCTGCTCTCGTTGAAAAGCCGGCGTCCACACAGCGCCGCGTCACTCTGCGGGCGGAGATACGCCTGTGCTCATCCTCCCGCCGCCTGCCGCTGTCACTCCGGCCCCCTTAAGTAGTTGGGGTTCCCGAGCGCTCACACCCAGCGGCAGCGATGCAAACCAGCAGGGCTCCGGCCATCAGCGTCAGCGCGGAGAGCTGCATCCCGGCTGGGCTGCGCCTGGGTCCTGTGCCGGGCGCCTTCAAACTGGGCAAGTACCTGTCAGACCGCAAGGAGCCAGGACCCAAAAAAAAGGTATTTTCCTACGGTCTCTCCTGCACCGCTGGACCTTGATTATTCGTTGGCTCGGGGGAAGCCGGCTCTGGGAGAAGAGGCTGCTCTTCCCCCGTCTCTCTTCGATCCTTCCTTCTTAGAGGGAGCCAGGAAAGCAAAGGGAAACATTTCCAGAACGCCTTGAGATGTCTCCCCGTGGTTTTGCCAGGAAAGCCTGCCCGCCCGTGCTCTCTCTCCCTCCTACCCAGCCCGGGGCCCCCAGCCCGGCCGGCCTCCGGGGCGAGGCCAGAGGATACGGGGGCTCTCTCGGAGGAGCAGACGCGCCCCCGCCTTGGATATAGACGTGCTGGAAGCGTCGCCTGAGCCCCGTGCCAGGTGTCGGAGGGCCCTGGTCCTGCCACCCAGCCCCCGCCCCCCGGGCCTCCGCTCACTGGGGCATTGCCCCTTTCCCTCGTAGAGCCAGGACGTGCCACGGCCGGCTCCTCGCACCTGGAGCCCCGGCGAGGCGGGGGCATAAGGCTGTCACATAAGGGCATAAGGCCCCGGGTTTTGTCCAGAGAAGGAGCAGGGTAGAGGCAGATGCACGGATTTATTTCTGCATTTGGCTCGGGTTCGTGCCCCAAATCCCTATTCCCGGCCGCGAGTCCTTTGGCTTGGGCCTGAAGGGAGTGTGGGGCGGGACGGCCGGGGCTACCCCGGAGACGGCGTCGGGGTGCAGGTCGCAGGTGTCGGGGCAGCCCAGCACAGCTCGTCCTCCCCCCAAAGCCTCCGGGGGACCTCCCCCCCGGAGCTGCAAACAGCCCGCAAAGCCTGAGCGGGAGGGAGGGATGACGGCCACCCGGCTACCGGCTTCGAGGTCAGTCCGTGTCCGAGCGAAGGATCGAGGAGGAGGTGAAAGGCTTTCGTCCTGTCCATCAGGCTCTTCAGGGGGCTGAGGATGAGACCCCTCCTTTCGCCCCCCGGGCAGCCTCAGCTCACGCGTTCCGCTCTGATTTTTAATGCACTTTAATTGTTTTTAAACGCTCTGCCAGCCCACTCAAATTTATTTCTCATCTGGCTCCCTTGGTTTCTCGCTTTAGACTGCTTTGTTCCGATGACTTTTATTGCACGGTCATTCAGGGAATGGGCACTTCATTTTCTCTTTGTATGGGCAAACAGATTATGAAGTATGGGGCTACAGGGACTTTGTAGCTGAGCAGAATCTTCTCCCCTTTCCCTCTCCCCATCTCCCGACAAGTCCCGCATGTCACAATGGTTTTGTATGCACTCAAAGTCTGCATAAACTCTTTAAAAAAAAAAAAATTGTACCTAGGCATTTAATATAGCGTTAAACGAAATGTAGCAGCTGCGGCTGGACAGGGCGCGTTTGGATCAGTGAGACCCAAGGGAAAAATCCCGTTTCCTCTCACCGGGCACGGGGTCTTCCATCCTTACCCTGCAGAGCTGCAACCCCTGCTAGGGCAGTCGCATCTCTCCCAAGGCACCTGCGAGCCGGGGAATGTCCTGCTCAAAGGTGGGTGAGGATGGCAGCGTTAAACGGGTGGCAAAAGGAGATGCTCTCGCCGCTGCTTTCAGCTGCGATGCTCAGCACCCTGTCTAGTGTGGGGAAGCAGCTTGACGGGCCAGGCAGGCAGGGGGACGGGTAAGCTTTTTGCTCTCTTTGTGTTTCGTTTCACGTGAAAATGACAGCAGTGCCGCCTGTTTTCCAGGTGCGGATGGTCAGAGGGGAATTAGTGGATGAAGCCGGGAGCTCAGCTCTGGAGTGGATAGGGTTAATCAGAGCTGCCCGAAACTCCCAAGAGCAGACACTGGAGGCTGTTGCAGATCTGCCAGGAGGACAGGTACCCCACTCGCGGCTCCGGACTGGCGTGGCACCTCTCTCTGCCACCTGCCTCCCCTCTCAAGCCACCTGAAGAAGTTTCCTTTCTTCCCTCTCCAGATTTTCTACCGGGCGCTGAGAGATGTCCAGCCGGGAGAGGAGCTCACCGTCTGGTACTCCAACCCTCTGGCGCAGTGGTTTGACATCCCCGTCACGGCCACGCCGACGCACGACGAGAAAGGTACAGATGCGGGCACTCATTTCAGAGCACCCAAATGAAATGAAACAAAACAAGCCCTCTTTAACTGACACCTTTGACGGGAACTCAAACTGCGGTAGGCAAACGTGGGCCCCAGAAAAATAAATGCCAGTACAGCTGCCGTGAATTTAACACACCACCCTTTAAACTAAGACTCCATCTGCTTACATTTAAAGGGTGATCTATTAACTCGGTAGCGTATGGAAAGGCCCCGTGCGTCGAGTTGTTCCGTTATCGTCCTGATTTAATGATTCTTTGATAGGCAAATGGGGTTTCTGTGAAACATCGCCATAGCTGGTATGCGAGACAGCAAATTGGTTCAGTAGTTTCTAAAAACATCGGGTTTACCTTCCGTGCTCAGAGTTTCAGAGACTCTTTTCAGGTTCTCTTGAGGGTAGATTCACATAATCAAGCCAAAACCGGGCAGTCCCTGTAGATTAGAATACATTAGGTAAAAGGTTAAGTCGGCGTCAAATCACACTGAAATCAGGACATCCAAAGATGTTGGGAAGGGGAAGACACCCGTCTGGGACGGCTCGTTTCAATCCGCAAACCTATTCTTAGCTGGAATTGCACAGCACATTAAAAAAAAAAAAAAAAAAAGGCGAGGGGAAAAAAGACGAAACACTTCAGCATTCACTTGTCGGGCTTCCCTGGCTGCGGCCACCCCCTCCCGCTGGTCCTGGGTCCGGACGCTCCCTGGGGCGTCGGTGGCGGCAGCTGCCAGTGGGTACCACCCTCGGGCTGAGCCTGCTCCGCGGGAGATGAGGGAACCCCAGCCGCTCCTGCTTGACGCGGAAGATCCTTCAGCTCGGCGGTGTCCCCGGGAAGGGAGCGAGTACACGATCCGGGCAGGGGCTGCCCCCTCCTCCCCGTCACGGCTGGTCGCTCCACAAGGTGACCAGGGTCCGTCCCGAAGGGATGGCTGCGGGAAAGCCAGGCTCTGGCTATCGTATCTCATCGACTCGTGTTATGTGCAAGAGCCCAAATTGAAAACTACACCCGGAAAAAAACCTCTTGGTCACGTCTCTGTCCCCGCCACATCGAAGGGCAGTGAGGTCACGGATCTTCCGAGGGTCACCCCCTCGAAAAGCCTGCCGAAATTTCGGTAGCAAGGAGGACAGGACGGTGAGTTGTGCCCCATTCCTCTCCAGCAGCCCTTGCTGCGGATGGGTACCAATGCTACTCGGGGGACAAACGAAAGAGAGCTCAGGTCAGCAAGAGGCTCCCTACGTGCGGCATCCCCCTCGCCCCGTCGAAGCAAGGCTGATTTGCAAAGCGGCCCTACGGATCTGCTGTGTCTTCGGACCCACAGTTTCCAGTCTGATTAATGCAGACTCAGAAAAAGTGTAACCGCATGCTGAAGTGCTCTTCTTTTAATGATCATATGCTGAAAAAAAAAAAGCCGAAAAATCAAACTGAACTCCCAAACCCCCACCAACCGAAAAAAATGACAGCGGAATAATTCGGAGGGTTTTTTTTTTTATAAAAAACACAAAATGGAAAAACCAAACCAAATCAAAAATTTGGAATTCTTCTATGTTTGACCCCGTTAATTTTGGTCACCGTGGTGAGAAAGAGGTGGTTTTTGGTGGGAGTGTTTTGAGAGGTTTTTTTTGTTGTTGTTTTTTGTTTGTTTGTTTTTTTGTTTTCCCCTCGAGCCGTTCTTCTCGAACTGGAGCTGAGGGAGGGAAGCGGCGGGCCGGGCTCGGTGGCAGTCGGGAGCCGGTCCCGACCATCTTTTGCCCAGGATGTCGGGGCCGATTCGCGCCGCTGAAATGACCTGCACAGGCAAACGAAGAGAGCGGAAGGGGGTCCGTGGCAGTCCGTGGCCATAATCCTTTCCATCCATACCGCTCCTTCACCCGTTTTCCGTCTCACGGCGGTGGGATTGCCACCGCGGTTGCTTCTCCCGTGGCCGATGCCTCTCCGGGGTCCTGGCAGACACAGTTCCGTCTCTCTCCCTCCTCGACGGGGCGAAAAACAGCGTCCAACGCCTTCACAATGCTGCAGATCTCGGGACCGCCTCTCCACGGCTAGCGAGGAAAAGCTGAGCGCGGCAACGAGGACACAGGCGGGGAGATACAGCTCGCAATGCTTCCACGCGAGTTCACACACGAGTTTCCCGCGGAGAGCGAAGATTCCGTTTCCCACCCGCAGCGGGCATCGACTGATCCTGGTCAAAAGTCGTCTCGAGAGGCCATCGCATCCACCCCGGCAACCCGTCCTCCCCGGGTGCCCTGACAGACGCGGGGCACGACGCAAGGTCTCACCCCGTCTCATCCCTCACGGGATTCCCCGAAACGTGAGGAGCTGCCCTCAGGCCTGGAGCGGGCTCTCATTTCCTCCTTAGGTGTTTCGGTGCATTAAACTGCGGGGTGAGGGTCAGCTGAGGACGGTCAGGATGGGAAAGAGCCAAAAGGGAAATTCAGGGGCTTATCAGCGTAGTATGGTGACTGGAAGTAACGAGAGAAAGAAATATGGGTACAAAGAGACAGAAAAAGAGGAGAGGGCAGAATGAGAAGGGTAAGGAGGAAGGAAAGGGAAAGGAAAGGTAAAGAAAAGGGGAAAGTGGGGAGAGGAAGGGAGGAAGGGAGGAAGGGAGGAAGGGAGGAAGGGAGGAAGGGAGGAAGGGAGGAAGGAAGGAAGGGAGGAAGGGAGGAAGGGAGGAAGGGAGGAAGGGAGGAAGGGAGGAAGGAAGGAAGGAAGGAAGGAAGGAAGGAAGGAAGGAAGGAAGGAAGGAAGGAAGGAAGGAAGGAAGGAAGGAAGGAAGGAAGGAAGGAAGGAAGGAAGGAAAGGAAAGGAAAGGAAGGAAGGAAAGGAAGAAGGAAAGAAAGAAGGAAGGAAAGAAGGAAGGAAAGAAGGAAAGATTCCTAGACAGACAGGTGGCCACAGAGGCGGCGTTTCACCGTCTGGGCTGGGGAGATGCTTCTCCTTGGGAGTACCCTCCTGGCAAGCAAGGCCAGGAGGGGGAAAGTGGAGTCTGAGCCTCAGCGGTGTCGGGCAGCCACCACAGCCGCGGCCACCGAGGTCTGTTCCGCTTGAGAGAAGTCGAAATGGGACGGGGCACAAAGGGCATTGTCCTCTGAAAGGGAACGATTACATATGGCCCATACATATCGGATATTGTCTCGCCGCTTAATGAGGGGCTCACGATCATTAGATTGGCCTTTGTTCGGTGCAGCCGACTCCCTGACATACGCTACCTCCTCTGCAAACGCCAACAGATGGGCCCTCCGACAGACGACTCGCGGCAGCAGCTGCTCCCCCCGGCCCTACGGCGCCCCGCTCGCGGGAGCTCGGCCCGGACCGTGCAGCGCCCGCTCCGCTCCGCGGTACAGCACGGCGGGGGCGGGACGAGGCGGAGGGAGCGCGGGGATGCGCGGGGAGGCACGGGGATGCGCGGCCGCCTCTGACGGGTCCCTCCGCTTGCCTCCGCAGGGGAGGAGCGGTACATCTGCTGGTACTGCTGGAGGACCTTCAAGTATCCCAACAGCCTCAAGGCGCACGTCCACTTCCACTGCGCTCTGAGCCACGGCCGGCCCTTCCTCCATCACGACCACGGCCGGCCCGCTGCCACCGCCTTCGGTCTGCCCCCCAAGGAGCTGCCAGCCGCCTCTCTGCGCGGCCACCCCCCGCCCGGCTGCGGCCCTCGGGAGGCCGTCAAGCGGGAGGCCGTCGCCGCCTCCCCACCGCTCGCCAAGCCGGCGTTGCCCAAAAGGGCGGCGGGCAAGGAGGAGCAGGAGCGCGCCCTGGACATGAGCGTGGGGGCCGCCCGCGGGCCGGGGCCGCTGCTGGGGCCGGCTGGCGGCAACGGGCTGGCTCTGTGCCCCGGGGCGCGCTCGGCCTTCCGCCCCGCCGGCTCGCTGCGGGAAGAGGCGCGGGGCGCCGCAGCCCTCGGCTTCTCCAAACTGCTGGGGGGACTGAAGGCGGGACGCGCCGCCGCCGAGGCGCCGCCTAAGTGCGGAGCGCTGCCGGGTGAGGCCGCCCCGCAGGCAGCGGCAGCGGCGGCGGGGCTGGCTTGCGGCGGCGGGCTGCGCGCCTTCCCCCTGCTCTCTCCGCTGGAGGAGGCTTCGGCCTTCCGGCAGGTGGAGCGGGGGCTGCCCGCTGCCGCGCTGCCGCCCGCCCGCTACCCGCCGCTGCCCGGCGGGGCCCTGGAGCGCTTCGCGCTGCCACCCTTCGAGGGGCTGAAGGCGTACGCGGGCGAGTGCGGGTTGCCTGTGATGCCGCTCACCGTCTACAACGGGGAGCTGCTCTACGGGGCTGCGCCCTACTACCCGCTGAAGCTGCACCTCGGCGGCCTCCTCAAGTACCCTGAGTCGGTGTCGTACTTCGCGGGGCCGGCGGCGGGTCTGCATGCCGCTGAGCTGGGCTCGCTGGCCAGCATCGACCGGGAGATCGCCATGCACACGCAGCAGCTCTCCGAGCTGGCGGCCGAGAAAGGCCGAGGGAGGCTGGAGACGCTGCCGGCGGGGGCGGCCGGTGCGGCCGGAGGGAAACCCAAGACCGGGCACCTGTGCCTGTACTGCGGGAAGCTGTACTCTCGCAAGTACGGGCTGAAGATCCACATGCGGACTCACACCGGCTACAAGCCGCTCAAGTGCAAGGTCTGCCTGCGGCCCTTCGGGGACCCCAGCAATCTCAACAAACACATCCGCCTGCACGCCGAGGGCAACACGCCCTACCGCTGCGAGTATTGCGGCAAGGTGCTGGTGCGACGCCGCGACCTGGAGAGGCACGTCAAATCCCGGCACCCGGGGCAGAGCCTCGGCAAGGCAGCCGAGGACAAGAGTGACTCTGGCTATGCGCAGCCCGAGCAGGAGCAAAAGACTGACAACGAGAGCGACGTGGACGTCTGCTTCACCGACGACCAGAGCGACCCGGAGAGCGGCAGCCGGCACCACGAGCAGTGATGCGGAAGGCGGCCGGGGCGGGGCAGGGGTGAGGGGAGCACTGCAGCCCCCCCTCCCTATTGCTCTGGGCTCCCGGGGCGGTCCCACGGGAGGCCCTGTCGCGGAGGAGCGCGGGCTGGCGGGCAGAGCCTCCGGCGAGGCGGGCAGGGGTGCGCGGGCGTCCCCGGGTTCCCTCCACAGCGTCTCCCCCGGCGCAGCAGCTGCGGTGCCGGGACAGGGGTGGAAGGGCAAAACCCTGGCGGGCCCGGGATCTCACTGGACAGGCACCACATCCCGATAGACGCCCGCAATTCAGTGGCCATATATTTTTATTGTACCTTCGTGTCGAGAAAATTGTGCCTTTTGGAAACGATGCTTTTTTCTATGCGCTCTCCCATCACTCGTTCCAGTGGTCTGAGCCGTGGGGCTCAGCAGCAGACCCGGGTCTGCAAGCGCCTCTGGCACCTGTACACTTTATTTGACACCTCACCTGTGCTTGCTCGAGTCCTGATAAAGCAATACCAACAGCTCTTTGGGAAGACAGAAAAGAACAGGCAACAAAAAGCCACTCCTGCAGCACGGAAGAGGTTCGCATAACAGGTGCACCATTTGATCAAGTTGCAATTATTTATAGCAGATAATATTTGAGTAACAAATGTAAAATAAATATTAAAAAGCATGACTCTAAAAGCACGCACTATATAATTTTAAAGGAAATACACTCTCTGTTTGGTAGAATACAAATGTGGTGTATGTTTGTTTTCTAATGAACGATGTACAGTGGATACAGTATTTTGGTCTTGGTTCCAGTTTGTCATGCGATTTTTTTAAAAAAAGAAATAAAGTTACTGACAAACTACTGTTTGTTCGTTGAAGTGCTGTCAGCAGGATCTCGTGTTTCTTCACAATGCTTCTGATGATTGGAAGCTCAGACCCATATGTATGCAGCGTCTTTGGGTCAAGCTCTAAACAATTTGACTCTGAATGTCGCCTGAGCATTTTCCTTCTCTCACCTAAGGGCAAAAATCCCAAATCAAATCCGTTCTCGGTGTCTCGGGTTTTTTAAATATTTTTTGTTACTTTGTTGTGCAAAAGGCAAGGGCAGAGCTGTTAAAGGCTGAACAATATTAGTCTTTTTTTTACCTGTTTGCACTCCGTCAAACGTGCCACTTTTGCACACACTTCTTTAGAATCGTTGTTACTTTTATTTGAAGGAAGAATCTTCTTATTCTTTGGTATGAAAAACCTGAAACGAGTTCAACTTTAAAAAAAAAATGACTGTCAGAAAATTATCTCTTTCGCCTGGCAGCTCGTTCAACTCACCAGGCAAAAGGATGCAACACTGCCGACAGTGACCCGCCAGCTGTGACCCGCCAGCTGTGACCCGCCAGCTGCGCGGGTCTGCCCGCTCAGGTCCGAGCTGGGGCTTTCCGTGTGCCCTCGGGCAGGCAGAGTCAGGGGGGAACCCCGCTTTTTGGCTTAGCATAGCTCACAACTCTGAAGCAGACGGTGAATCTTTTTGATTGTTCGATACACTTAGAAGACTGTGAGTTTTCAGGATCGAGCCCTATTTCAGTCTGGGGTGTAGGCGATGCAATGTAAAATACAAACAAATTACTTTCAGTATCTGTGAGAATTTCAGCTACAAATATGATCATTCGTTTGGTCACTAAAGGCTATATCGTGCTTGATAGCAATAGGAAGCAGGAATTCAAATTTCGATTTTGAATTTCCTTTAAAGCTTTGACACTGCAGCGTTGTTTTTTTTTTTCTTTTATTTTTTCCCCCTTATTTGGCCTTGTACACCCACTTACTCGATACATTTTATCCCAAGACGAAAGTTATCTTTCTGACATGAAAATAAATGGAAAACCCTCTCCTGCAAAGAGGGGGATCTTTTTAATCTGTTGGCGAAGTCGAAAATCCTGTTGTCATTTATAGCACCGTCAGCAGGACCTGGAATATTTCCTGCCAGGTCTTTATTTCAATATATTTGTCTCCTGCTTTCCCAAAGGAGGGCACCCACCGTGGAGCTGCTGCCGGGGATGGATGCATCATGTGTGCTGTGAGGTCGTGGAAAGGGTATAATAATTCAACTGTGATACGGGAAATATTTTCATGTCTTTAGAGTTTGTGAGTTTTGATAGAAGTGTTCCATCAAATCGTAATACTTGGGCCACCCTTAACAAAAAAAGAAAAAAAAGAAAAAAAAAGAAAAAAATAAAAAAGAAAAGGAAAAGAAAAAAAAGTACTCCAGAGCGTCAACTTGTGTGAATTAACGGCCTGTATACATAATAATTAGTCTTAGAGTTAAGGAAAAATCCCAAACCCGAATTAAATGTAACCAACCTCAAATAACCAAAGCCAAGGGGAAAAAAAACAAACAAACAAACTGCATATGGGATGTCGGCTTTTTTTTTTTTTTTTTTTTTTTTTTTTAATTACTATGCAGCGGCTAAATCGAAACACAAAGTACAGACGGAGACACGCAGATGAAATTCTGCCACATTCACTTTCAGGACCCCATTCCTACGACGTTCCTAGCGGAGGCACATGGTCCAGCATGGGTTCACGGGCGAGCCCCGGTGACCGGCCCGGGATGCTCCTGCCCGCCGGAGCTCCCGCACCCCCGAGGGTTCCGACAGCCTCTCCTAAGCAGCGCTGCCTGCTTGGTGTTATTTCTAATTTTTTCCCGTGTTAAATTTTATTAAATTTCACCACATTTTGGGTTATTTTATTCAATTTTGATTGATTTTATTTTATTGCCCCGGTCAGGCCAGGCATGAGGCTACAGCGTTCTCCCGAAACCTCAGTGATCTGGGCGGTGTCGGAAGCCCGGGATGCAACCAGGGCCAGGGAAAACAGCATTTCAGGCGGGTCAGCAGCCGCAGCCGCGGGTTCCGGCGGGCCTCTCGCTCCTCGGGATGGAGCTCTCAGGGCTCCGCGGGCTCAGGGCTCCGGCTCCCGCTGCTCGGGGCGCGGGGCGGGCTGAGCGTCCCGGCCGCCGCCCACACCGCTCCCCCCCGCAGCCACGGCCCACGCTGCCAGCGCCGGCGCTGATTGGCTAAGCCCCGCGGCGACCCGCGCTTCTATTGGCCGGCCCGCGCGGCGCGGCCCCGCCTGTGGCGGCTGCGCTGAGGGTGGCGGCGGGAAGGGTGCAGAGAGTCCCGGAGATGCGGGAAGCGGCTCCGTGTGGCCCAGCTCCCGGGCTCATTAAGTCATGTGCCGGCCATGGAGGTTCCCGCGTCCTTCGGTTTCCCTGCGGACAAATTTGTGTCTGGAGGGAAGTGAGAAAACTTCAGGTCGCAGGGTAGGTGCGGAGCTGATGGCAGAGCCAGCCTGGGCGCAATACCCGCTGGATTTTGTGTTCTTAGCGTCTCTAGGTCTACCATTGCTTCTGTCTGCCTACCACTTGAAGCTAGGGAAAAAACAAAAACAAACCCACAGTTTTTGCCTTCTGAATTTGTAATTATTGGTAGCTGCAGTAAAGCAGGTATGTCCTCTGCATTTTTATAATAAAGAACATAATTAACCATATTTACAGGGCAAAACGTGGAAAGCGTAGGCAGAAAGAATTGTGATGGAAGAAAGACTAACTCCTTCAAAATGTTACTCATTGAGATGCTAGTTTGTTCAAGGGCCATATGCATTAAATGACAAGATTTCTGTATTTTATTTTCTGTGAGAGGACTCAGGTTTTTTGAGTCAAGTTGAACAGGGAATGACGGCTGTATTTTGTGAATGAAGAATAGAATGTTATTTGCTTGTTGGAAGTCAAGAGCCAAGAAGAATAAATAAATTGAGATGGCTTTTGGACATTATCAGAAACTAGTCTAGGCATTTTGCAAACTGGTCTTTTGGTTTCCAAAGATTCACATCCAACCTCAGCTATCCTTGTAAAAGCAATTGATTTCAGTAACATACCATTTTCTAAATTTGGGAAGCAGTTTTGATGATTATTGGCTCCTCCTTTATTAGCCTCTTCATAGAATCACTATCAAGAAATCTGGATGCATCTGGCAGGGGGTGCAAAGAATTGCAAAAAAAGTAGGTTGTAAGGATCTTGAAGGTAATTTCAGTTTTCAGCCAAACTTGGTTTTGGCACAAAACTCTGTCATATATCTTACTAGTTAATGCGGTAGTTACTGTTGAATCCATTGCCTGAGGATGCACATGGGAGATGAATGGTGCTGTGAATGACCAAGCTGTAGGGCAGGGTCTTACAGACCAGGGGTCTAGATCTTACTCCTCTAAACTTGCTAAATGGGTTTGAACACAGTCCTGAGTTTACAGCTTTAAACAACCCCTAAAATTACCTGATTTTATAAAGGTGTTGAACACTTGCTTTCCCCAGTGAAGTTAGTGGGACTGATTAAAAATCTACCAGGCACTTCGACATCTAAGTGGGATAGATATAGTCAGTTGCAATGCAAGTGAGATTAGATTTTGAACTTCTTCATAGTGCAATACTTAGGGAGGACTTGATCACTTTAAACAAGGAAATGGTTCTATACACTTAGTGGAATATATTTTCAAAGATTTTTGTATTAAACTCATATTTTAAATCCACACACCTGCACGCACGTGATCTGATCAGAAAGCTCTGCTGCAGGTATGAAAACACATGCGTTCTTCAGGGTCCCTTTCTATGGTTGCAACTCTGGTGTTGCAAAGAAATGACTTAGTGATCCAGAAAAATCTATGAGTTTGTGTGGGTGCATTCATGCTGAAAATATTTCCAGGGAAATATTTTAAATATTAAATAAAATTAAATAATAAATATTTTAAAAACGTTTTATTTTTTTTTTTCACTAGAAGTTATGTGCTTGGAAGTATATTTTGAAATAGTCAGTTTGTAAGCTGTACATGTTTTTTAATATTAAAAGAGAATCCCCACACCTGCATCTGATGAAGTGAGCAGCAAGGCTTGGATTCATACTTCCTGTGTGCCAAGGAGACATGAGGATGGGAGAAAATCTAACTGCCCTTGGCTTCAGGTCAGGGAATGGTGAAGATCAAGGATTCTGTCTGAAAAGAGTAATTCTGCACTTGACTGTGAGCAGTTACTTTCTGAATTTTCACCTGAAGGTAAAGTTCAACATGTCAAGGTCATGTTCAAGCTCACTGAAGTTCATTGGACCATATCAGATAAAATCTACAAGCAACGAAAACGCTTTCAGGTATATTCAAAGTCAATCCAATGAGGAATGATTCCCTTCAGCATATGTTATGCTATAAACTTGTATTTTACAAGAAAAAGGAGAAAGTTTCTTAACAACTGAAAAAAGCTGTAGCTGAAGGAACAGATCACTAGATCTGAGGTGTGTATTCATCTATGTTTTGAGCTTATATTCTGAAATGTTATGGAAAGCTATGAGCAAAATTCATAGTCTTTTAATGTAGATTTACATATGAGTGTGTCTTTTTGATGTTTAAATTTTGATTTTTTTAATCTGTTCTGTTTGGAATGTATTATCCTGTTTCAAGGGTAATGAAAGTCTTGAATTTATTTTTTTAGACATTGTAGACTGCTTGCTTCTAAAGAGAGTGGTTTAGTAGCAGATAGTTTGAAGTCCTGATCTGAAATGAAGTAAGTGTGATTTAAAAAGACAACATCAGTAAAGTGAGGTTCAGAGTGCTAAGGAAAAATTCACCACTGTTCTGCTGTTTGCATCACTTCAATTTCATTGCTGATGGCTAAGCAGTTTCAGTGAGAAGACTTTAGGAAGAATGGGAAGAGGTGAAGTCCTTATACTCATTTATAGTTTTTAAAACTTGCTACTGAGTAAGAGCAGCAGAGGCCTGTATTTTAGTTTTGGAGCATATGACTGACTCTTACAGCATGAACAATTTTTTTTTTTCTCTGTTCAGAAAATTGGAGGACTAAAAATATGTTTCAGCTCTGAGTCCTATTTTTCTGTGTAAGGCTTGTGCTTACCTGTTTTTCAGTAGTCTAAGCTATGAGTAGCTCACCAAAAGAAATAACCAAAAAAGCAGACAGTGTATTTTTTTAGTATACTTGCTAAGTCAAAGAGGCTGAACACTCGGGTTCTCAGAGGTACTCCACTAAAGAGCCTGCTAGCTACAGCACGGGGCTAAAGAGTCCTGTTTGGAATGCACATCTGCAGCTAAGCAACAACTTGGAATTGCGTTGGAGTAGCTACACAGCTGATGGTTGGCCTCCAGTTTGTGCTTGTTATTTCTCCAGAGAGCTCCTCCCTCCTTGTAGAAAAAAGCAAAACTGACATTTTTTGATGGAAACAAAGGACTGTGGGGACCTTCAGCCTCTGGTCTGAGATGAGGCAGGATTCTGGTTGTAGCTCACAGCACCCTGTGGCCCACAGTGACAGTTGTCTTTGTCAGTGCCCATAAGGAAAACTACTTCAGCTTTGTGCAGGCCAGAATTCACTGCAACAGCACACTGAAATTTTATGGTCTATTTTTTTTTCTTTTTCTGTTTATAAAGCAAAAACTTAGTTTAACATCCCTTTATTTTGTGTTGCTGACAGCCAGCTAGCTAAGAATAATACCTTTTGGACAAAGCAGAGGGCGGAAGCAAAACAATTTTTCACTGCTTTAGTCTAAGACGTCTAAATTGTAAACAAGTTTGTTCTGTTATTTCAGTGGTTCTGTAACATTGTATGCTAATATCAAAAAGGAAGCTTAATTATTGAAGAAGTGAAGAAGAGTTAAGTTCCTGAACGAGTTAATTTTAGTTTCACGTGAGGCAACAAAGTTGCTTAAGCTTAATTTCTTGAGTTAGCCTGTATAAGTTTTAGAAGATGCCTCTATACTTTGCCATGATCTTCCAAAACGTTTAAAAATAGAGAATCTTAGAATTTCAGAAGGATACATATTTTTTAAAAAATAAATAAATAAATGGGAAATAAATGTATAACTTTTGTTCCTGAATGAAATTTGTTGGGAGTTATAGCTCATGCTCTTGTCATAGCTAATGAAAAAAAAACCCCAAACCTGTTGTAAAGGGCTATAAAAAACAGTTGAAAAATATAATTAGCAAAATAAAACCCTTCACAATGATGCAGACAATTATTTGTCTTAAATGAGAAGAATTTATATAAAAACCATAACCCTTATCTCTGATTATATGCATCTCTTCCATAAAGGTCTGATTCACTACACTTCAGATAAGACCTTCCTGCTTCTTGTTCTCAGCTTAATGCTTTGGAAATAAAGAAATTTTAATGTGGCACAGAAACTAATAGCAAATGAGAATTCATAGTTAGAAGGATTTCCTCAAATGGTTCTTGTAAAATGCTTGTCATATTTAAAGTCAAGCTGCACATTTATAAAACAAGGAATACATTTCACTGATTAAGATGTATCATGTAAGAAAACAAACAGATCCTTTGCTTTTAAAATGCCTTCTTCCTTTACGCAGCAGATGGTGCTAGATTGTGAATATATGTCAATTTGATTTATTTATAGTCTGAAGAATATACGGTGAAAGACATGGCATGTACAATGTTTGGATAGACTACATAGCAAACTGATCTTTATAAACTCATTTGTTTTGGCACAGTCTTCTGTGGTGTGCATGCTTTTCCTGATGTCTTCTCTGCACCCTTCCAAGACTTTCAGAATTGCTATTATGCTTATGTAAGATGCCAAACCTTACAAGCACATGAATGACAGAATTACACTCAGTTCTAAAAGGTACCTTTCAGCTAAAGAATAGGTAGAGATAATAGGAGTTTAAACAAACTTAATTTATCTTTTGTACTAGAGCCTGTACTGTCAGCATCATCCCAAAAGTCTGGCAGTTTTCCCAGTCCAGGTCTGTGTGTTAGCGCTCCTGGACTTAATCGTAGCAGGTAAGCTGTACTACTGAAAAGACAAACATCTACAGAAGGGTGCATGTTCAGACCTGCACTTAGACTGCCCCCAAATAGGTCTTTGGGCTCACCTAGAGTGCCTATCTGCAGCTGGCATCTAAAGCTGCCAGAGGTAAGAGAGCTGCAGAAGTGTCAGTGCACAACTATCAAAGCACAGAATGCCACATGGCTTCTAATGCTATCCTGTCCTTGTGCTCTCCTGCCCCCATCCAGTGTGAGCCATTGTCAGAGTACAGTCAGCTCCAGTCACATCACCTGTACCTCAGCATAATTGGATTTGTTGGCTGGAGCATTACTCAAGGAGCTCAGTGTCTCACTTTTGAGGGATTACAATGGACATTTGGTGTCTAAGTTTTCAGGGCTCTTTGGAAAATTCCAGATGCAACAGTATGCAAAATAGGCTGTTTTGTCCCTTGACAGTGGGAACCTTTGTTAGAGTCTGTTAGCTTAGATCTTGACTTCTCCTTTAGGAAGTGATAGATCAAGAAATATGCAAAGTTAGAGCTTAGTTGCCGCATCCAAGACCTTGAGGATGAAAGAGGCAATGTCATTGTAGCCTTTCCAGAGGCTTTTCCTGGACTGGAGAAATACCCTTTTGGGATCCTTCAGGTGCTGATTAGAAATTCAACAAAGGAAAAAAGCCTGCTCAAACACAGAGGAAAACTAGTATGTATTCACTAAGACATTCTCAAATGTCACCCCAGAAGTCAGGTCCTGAGGTCAGTACATTGGTAAGTATGAAGAATTATTATTACTAAATTGATACATTAGTAATGTAGAGACTAATGAGTTTCCAAAAGAGTGAGAGAATGTTTAATCCTACCTATCCTTCACTAGAAGTGGTTACTAAAGCAACTGCAGGAAGTTTCATCACTAAACCATAGCTAGTGTCAGTATAACCAGGTGTTGCTGTAATTCCTAATAAGTGAGGCTTCAAACACAATAGTGGCATAATTATTTAGTGACTCCACAGATGGGGAAAACAGTATGAAAAATAGTCCAGAGTTTGTTTTGCCGGAGTAATTTTCTCAGAAAGACAATTAAAGTGTTACCCAAATTCATATCTTATTAAGGCTTTCAAATATTGTTGCCTCAGTTTGAATGTTTATGGAAAAAATCTCCTGTATTAAAGCTTCCCACATACAGTTCAGACTCCTTGCTTCAAGGTCTTGCACAAATTAGTTCCCATCTGCTTTTTTCCCCCATCTTCTAGCCCATTTCTTGCCTGCCTTGTCTGGCTCAAACCTACCCCTTTTCCTACTTCTCACCTCTGATTTATTTTCTGGTAATAATATATATAAAAATTTTTGCAAGTTGCTTTATGGGACCACGTTTTCCCTATTGAAGAAGATTAAAGTGTAAAAACAAAGAAATCATACAAGAATAATGTGTGTTCTGTATGAAACTTGCCTGAATATTGAGACTCGATTATATGTAAGTAACAGCTCTACTTGGTAACATAAAAAGTGCTTAACTGTGCAACATACTCATATGGACCATATCATATTGTTAATAATGGAAATCATCTTACACCCTGACCAAGTTCTTGTCACGGGATTGGCCTTTGGAAACAAGGAAGGTGTCACAGAAGCTGACTAAAGGAGAAGAAAACAAACTTATGAGAAAAATAACCAGTAATGATGTTGAGCTAAAGTTAGTTGGTGCAGATGTTGTTGAGGAGTTACAGCACCATATGATTAGACCCTGGATTCATATGTGAAAGCTTTCTGAAATCTTAAACAGAAATCACTGACAGCTTACTTCAGGCCCCTCTTAGCAGAATTAGTACTTTTGCACTCTCAACCTGAGTTAGTAGAATTTAACTCAAGCTTTAGCTCTTTAGTAAAAGTTTAAGATGACCTAGCTATTCAGTGGAGTTAGCTCTTTTGAGGAAATCAAACTGCTTTGTAGTCCTCACTTGAGTTACTGGGTCAAGTCCTGACAGGCAGGATATATAAATTTTGGGTCCTTTGCTTAGCTAATACATAGACAGACTTACCTAAAGTCAAGTTGCACTTTCCCCCTTCCATCTATTTCTAAACCATTTTTAAGGCCATTTTTTTTTTCATGCAAGGTGATATCTTTCTACATTTTTTATTGTAAAACATTCCAGAATGTCCAATGACATCAGTATGATGTATTTTGCTCTGGTCTAGGATAAGATCTCAGATTTTCTAAACACTGTTTAAACAATCTTAATCTTGTTTCCAAAAAATTGTTATATACCCAGAAGAATTTCATTGCAAATGTGACTGCCATAACAACTTTTTTGTTATAATTCTGGTTTACTCAGATGTCTTCAAAATTAGCCCGTTCAGGAAGGTGTCTTAGGATGTGTGCAATAACGAAGCACAATATACTTGAATTATTAATTTTCAGTTCTGCCCTTCTGCAGCTCCAAGCTTTCTTTGTGCCCATTCCTGCTTGCCCTTGTAAGAGCTATTAATTCTCCTTTGTGGATTCTTCTAGAAAAAACATTGTAAAGTTCCTAGGAAAAGTTGGAGGAAAATGATTTTTTTTCAGGTTTTATTTTGTGTAATGGGGTAGCTTGACTGAGATTGTTTTAACAGCTTTTATTTCCCTGTCTGCCTAGCCAATTAGTCCTTAGGTTTTAACAGCTGAGAAGAAGAGATACGGCTTTTGTGGGATTTGTTTCCTTTGAGACAAATCCCCAGATATTGTTGTGTTTCCCTGAGTCTCCTGTCCTCAGCTCAGTGGACTAAGCCCAACTCTGTCTGTAAGTGGCCGACTTCAGGGTGTTTGAAACTGAGAGGCCGATCACTCTCCATGAAATGAATTAGATAATCATGGGGTATTAAGGAGGTATTAACAGGGCCTGCTGTCTGCCCATGATCTCTTTGAGTAAGAATTATGATATCAGACTGCAGTAGAGGTTTGTGGCAAAAATAAAATATGTTGTATGTGTTGACATGTGTCTTGTCCCTGGAATCAGTGCCCTGGGGAAGGACCTTAGCTTCAGGATTCAACCAAACATACACTAATCAGAGAAGGCCCCTGATTCCCCACCAGCCTTGGCCATGTCCCTGGGTAACAGCGAGCACTACTGATGTGGAGCCAGGCTCTCGGGCTTCCTCCAAGGAGAGGGAGCCCAGGCTTAAGGACACATGCTGGAGAGATGACAAATGAATGCTATGAGATGTGACAGTGTGCCTCATCCCTGCAGGAGCCCCCTCTGTTGGGATGAGCCGGTCCTACAGAGCAATCTTCACTGCTCTGTATATCTTTTCAATAATTCAACATGTGGGGAGGGCGCCGAAAAGGCTCCACTGATCTGTTAATCCACTGATCTGTCCTGTTTCCAGTGGCCCTCTTTCCTAGCCCCTGGTTTATAACAAAAAGTAATCACATGTCTGTTATATAGGCTGTGGAGGATGCACATAGTGTGGCAATGACTACTGAGACCCCAGGAGGAGACTTGCCAAGTGTGCAGTAAGACCTTACAGGACAGGTGAGATGTGTTTGAGACAGTACAGACACGACTGAGAGCCTCCAAAAGTGCTGTGCAGTGTGGATAGAGGCGGATGATGCAGCCATGGAGGCATTTCCAAGTACAACTCAAATGAACAATCTCTCAACAATACTGAAGTGATTCTCCTGGTTGCAGAGAGGGGGCAGAGCTTAGTGCCGTATGGGCGTGGCTAAGTTGTTACCCTGTACCAGGCACATCCTCTGTAGGGGGCATGGTTTTGGGAAGAAAAGGTAAGAACACTGCTGGAAGTGTGTAATTTTTTGCCTCGCTCTCTCCAGTGGGAAAGCTGTCAGCACTGGCCCTGCAGACTCCATCCTTTTCTGCCTCCATCCATTCTCTCCCATTTTTCTGAGACACAGCTACAGGATGTGGTGCTGAAAGGAAAGTATCATCCATGTGGAGCTAAGTTGAGATGGTGAATACCTTTCTACAGGTATAACACCTTTTTTGGTTATTAATATTGGTTATTAATATTGGTGCTGTTACTGTGTGTTTCTTAATTGCCTTTTGCTTTCAGTAAATTGTTATCTCAACCCATAGTCTCTGCTTTTGTCCCTCTCTTACCAGAAGGAGCAAGGGAAGGGAGTGGCTTTCTTGGAGTTTAATTTCTGGTTGGTGTTGAAGCACCGCAGTGACCAACAGGACTTAATATTGGATATATTTTCAGTATGCAACTAAGTGACTAAGTGCTCCATTTCCCAAAACTCTCAAAAATGTTATCTTTTTGAGATTTTATCTTTACCACAGTAAGGAGTGATTTCTTGACTTCTTAATTTATTAACTTCTCAGTTTTACCTGTTTGTGTTCAACTTGACTTAGTCATGTTGACTTTCATCTTTATATCAGATACTTAATTTGCTCACCAGCTACTTGTTTTTGCAATTTATGGACTTCTCAAGGTAACATTTTCTCTGCTTTTGCTTTTCAATTTCCCATGCCATTATTTATAATCCCTTTAAAACTTCTGCTCTGGGTCAACCAGGTTGCAACCTTTAGAAATCTAGACGAGGATCATCTAAGAGCTACTTTTTCAATTTTGTGTTTCTTATTATAAGTGGATTCTGAGTGAATGTTGCCATAGGCACTACAATACTGCATGTCTGACTCAACAATCTCAGCCTTGTTAAATGAAAACAAGAAATCACCAGTTTGAGACTTATTAGGAAAAAAAAATCTTGCCTTTTAAAGTTTGTTTTTTTTATGTTCTCATGTTCTTTGCGTTTCTTTAGCACAATCTAATAACTGCATTATCTCCCCACTGTACTGTAGGCTATTGAAAGTCTAGCATCTCTGAGCAAATAATTAACTAGTATGAAAAACTCCAACTCTTGCAAACTGCTAAGTCTGCATGATTTGCCTCTTTCTGCTTGTTTCCTTCTAGATTTACCCTCTGGCTTTCCTTTCAATCTGACCACCAGGAAATGTTCTTTAGCAGTTGGGAAGGAGCTCACAGTTATCAGGGGCCTCACCCAGAGCATCTGGCTGGTGAGGCTGTTGTGAGGGGCTGCCATCCTTGGTGTAGTGGCTGCTGAGCCAGGGCAAGCCAGGCTGGTGCAGTATCTCAGTGCTGAATGTGGAAACGACCCTCCCAACAGCAGCATTCACTGCCCTCCTCTCCCCTGTCCTACTTTTGTCCAACAGGAGAAGCAAGCTTGATCCTTCATGGTGGTTCCCTATGTCTCCCATCCCAGCTCCTTTCCACAGCAGGAAGAGCCTAGCCCTGGGTCCTCTTGGTAGGGAGCAGTTCAGCTGTTTCTGCCATAACAAAACATGTCATCATTCAAGAGGCTATCCAGTCCAGCATCCTGCACACAACAGAATCAGTGCATGGTCATTCAGGCCAGGGTGCTCATGGCTTTGGAGACTTGGTACATGCAGTGGAGCTATGTCTGATCATAGAAGAATGTAAGTATGGCCTGGGCGGGGGATGAAGGGCCAGCTGGAGCTCTGTTACCTTTCAAAGCCAGAAACCAAAGAGACAAAGAAATTTTTGGGCTTAGGTCTTAAGGTGATGTTCACAGGTTGATCTCACGAAAAGTTCTCAGAAATGGCCAGCAGTTTTAACTTCCTTAGGTGTTTTTATTTGTTTTCTTAAATGCCAATCTATCACAAAGAATAAGAACAGAATTTCTTGCACAGCTGTTTATCTTGAGATCAGCAAGGCATCTTATACCATCTCTTACAACATATTTATTGATGAACTGATGAAGAATGAACTAGATAAATGGAAAACCATTTGAACTGCTGGTCTTGAAAGATTATGATCAGCAACTTGAAGTCCAGCTGGAGGCCAGTCACTGGGGATATGCCTGAGGAGGCCAATAATGTTCATCAATAACATTTTCATTAATGACCTGAACCACAGAATCACAGTATAAGCTGAGTCAGAAGGGACACTCAAGGATCACAGAGTCCAACTCACAGCCCTTCACAGAACCATCCCCAAAAGTCACACCATGTGCCTGAGAGCATTGCCCAAACACTTCTTGAACTCTGTCAGGCTGGTGCTGTGACTACTTCCCTGGGGAGGCTGTGCCATTGCCCAAATACCCTCTGGGGAAATAACCTTTTCCTGATTTCCAACCTAAACCTCCCCTAACACAGCTTCAGGGCATTTCCTGGGGTCCTTCCACTGGTTACCAGAGAATAGAGGTCAGTGTCTGCCCCTCCTCTTCCTCTCACAAGGGAGTTGTAACTGCAATGAGGTCTCCTCTCTGGCTCCAGGCTGAACAGACCAAGTGACCTCAGATGGTTGTGATGCAGTTCCAAAGGTCCTTGGCAGGCTCAAGAAACAATCTGAAAGGAGTCCCATTAAGTTCAAAAAACTTAAATGTCATCTCCTGCCACTGTGAAAGAACAACTTCATGCATCACTACATAATGGGGACAAACTGTCTGGAAAACCAGTTTTACAGGAAATGGCTTGGGGCTTCTGGTGGACAACGGACATGATCCAATAGTGTGCCCTCAGTGAAATGGCCAACAGCCTTCTGGGCTGGGTCAGGCAGAGCATTAGTAGCATCGAGGTGATCCTTCCTCTTTACTCAGCCTTGGTGAAGGCCCAGTGCAAGAGAGACAGGGGCTTATTGGAATGAGTCCAGTGAAAGATTATGAAGATGATTAAGAAAGTGGAACACCTTGCATAGTGAAGGCTAAAAGAGCTGTGGTTATTCAGCCTGAAGAAGAAAAGGCTCAGGAGGATCTGGTCAATGCATCCATATGCCTAAGAGGAGTGGCTGGAGAAGGCAAAGCCTGTAGAACAAGAGTCAATGGGCACAAACTGAAACAGGAAATGGAGTGATCATGCAAAGATTCCCTTTGAACACACATCTTAAAGCTGAAGCCTGGCAGTTGTGCTCAAAAGCAAGAATTAGCAATTTTTAATGACCCATCTTAATCCCATTCTTCATATTCAGATACACATTATTTTGTTTATGATTTGCCACCTTTCATGGTTCTTTTTTTTATTATGACTTTATTATATACAGGCTTCACTTTCCTAAAACTTCAGTCTCTCCCTCTCTCTCAGCTCTACTCACAGGTAAATGTCTTTTGTCAAACTGTAAGTACCAGGTATTGCTTATTCCTGCTAAAGAAGACTGGTAGATATTTCAGTGCAAAACCAGACATGTAAGTAAGGTGTATTTTGTGATCAAACAAAAAAAAAAAGACATTTATTTGTTAATTAGTGTTGTGTTTGGTGTGAACCCAGTGAAAAGGTCTTATTGAAGAACCTGTGAGGTCTGTGAATACTTTTTCAGGTACTCATGTACTTGTGATATCTAGCAAGTGTATCACAGAACTTGATCAATAAGTTGTGATTTTTTTTCTGATTAACACATGTAAATCTGTAAGAGCAACTTCTGTGCCCTACAACAAATACTGGGGACATAGTCACAGACAAACTTAAATGGCTACTTTGAGTTTCAAAGTACAAGATTAAAAACTATTCTAATAAATCACTAAGATGTACACAGTTTTATTCCAAGCTTTTTATGCCATTACAAATAAGTGACAGTTTTACAGGAAGTATTTAACACCATGTGTAATCACAAGAGAAAAAGCAAGGTAACAAAATTATGCTAAACCAGGATATTTAACAATTAGCCAGGAAGAAGGCACTTCAGTAATCTGAGTCAGCTAAGGATAGAGACTCTGCATCATCAGGGGAGTAAGTGGCAGATTTTCAAGAAGTCGAGTGAATGTGTTAAAAAAAGTTTATTTTCTATAATAACAAAAGTCTCCCCGTCACCTGCATTATTTTTTAAAAAGTAAAAATGACCTTGTCTTAAAAATTAGGTATCTTGCCCACCCCCTCATCCCAGTACTGATGCCTTTGTTCCTTACCATTAGCTCAGATCTAACCTGTAGTTTCCTGCTGGGAGAGAGCCCTCAGAAGGCAGAAACATCTGGTGTGACAGCATGGGCTAGAGAAAGGAGACACAAGTTTGATGGACTGCCTTTGGAACTGGAAAGGGTTTCTGTCTGCTCTCCCACATTTTGAGTTATGTTACTTTTTTTGTTTGGAGCCTTCTGCTGCTATTGTGGCCCAGAGTAGCTCAGGACAGCAGGAATCCCCTGGACATCAGAGCCTCAGGGCTCTTGAGGAGATGTGTGCTGTTTTACATTCTGCCATCACAAAACATCTTGGGGGATTGGATATTTACTTCTGCTTTTCTTGTGCTTTCTGGCTCTTTTTATCCATTTATGGAAGCAGTACCAGTAATGGAAAATAATTTGCCTTAACATAAATAAAGTTCCTGGTGAACTCGGTGATGACACAATGGTATTTATGCACCTGATTCCAGTTCTTCTCCCTTGAAATACAAGTCTTCCTCTCTTCTTTGTTCTCTGTATCACTCCTGTATCACTCTTCTACATTAATAATATTTAGTACTGATTTTCAGCCTCTAAGATATCTAGAATTGTGCACTGTAGTGAAGCATATAACCTAAGTTTGCTCTCTAAAATCTGTCTAGGCTGTAGTTCATGGAGATTTGTGTATCATCTAAAATATGTTTATTCTTTATTTTTATATTCTTTCATTGATATGTTGCTACTGTTGCTTATATTCAAACATTTCAGATTGTACACAGGAATGAGAGCTTGACTAAGTGTCATGAATAACACTTATTTCATGAGTAGTGACAGCAGGGATCTGTTCTTGTTCTTTTCAGAAATTTTGTGATCTTTCTATGTCTTATTTTAGGATTGTTGCTGGAGGTCAGTAATTCACAGGCATTTTCTGAACAAATGAGAAACTGAGAAAAGTTGAGAGCATGAAATAATGTGTCAGAGATTATAGGAATAATTTATTTCTTCATAGTAGAAAGATAGAAATTAATCCTTTTCAACACTGAAAAAAAGTTCAGTTTGCAGTTTTCATGAAGTGATCTTTTTCCTGCCACTTGCTTCATGCTGGACTACCAGTTCTAATGAGGAACTTTCAGTATTCACATCTTTGTGATTCTTTCAGAAACACTAGATCATTTGTTCTTAATAACATTACTGAAAAATACCAGTAATTATATAATGGCTGTAGAAATCACATTTTAAATAAATGAAGAGAGAAATGATTTTTTTTTTATTATAACTCTCCAATTTATATGTAATTACCAGCTATAAAAGAACCTTCCTGGTATGCATAATGACCACCTTTTGTCCTTGCATGAAAAGTCGAGGTGTTTTCATTCAAGGTTTTGTTCTCTTCAGCTTATTCCTGGCTGGTTGGGGAGACAGAGGCAGCTGTTTTTATGACAAGTCACACAGCCCTTCCCCAGACTATTGAAAGTGTTGGTTTGAAAACCAGCTGGGTGTATTCTTAGTCTGTCAAGCCCAGGCCATAGAAACAAGGATCCTGGGCAAGCTAGTTGAAATGTGCCATTGTTAAAAGGGAGCTGTTCTTGATGTTGTTTTTTAATGTTAATAGAAACTAGAAATTGCTAATTACCTGTAACTGCTATGATTTAAGAGTAATACAATAGAAAACATGCAGACAACATAAAGCAACACACGTTGTTTTCCCAGTTACTTTGGGCTCCACTAGAGATTTGATTCTCTGCCATCTTTTGTGTAAGTAAATATAAAATTCTACAAGAAAAAGATGCAGGGCTAGTCTTGCTGTATCAGTTGTTATGTATTATCTGTAAGCTGCTGTAGAATTCATAATCAGAATGAAAAAATACCTTTGTTTTTTGAGCAGAAGGATAAAGGTTACTGTCTGTGTAACACCACAGCCAACTTTTTGACAGAAATTTGCCAGATAACAGACAGGGGATGACGATGCTTTTGGCCTTCATCTTATTTGGACTGGAAGGATATTGTTGGAGATGGAAAATGTAGAAAAGAAGTGGGGCCTGTGGATGATATAGTCATGGACTGCATGAAAATTGTAGTCACTGAGACAAAAGGAAAATGCTGGACATAATTCTTGTGGAGGCGTGAGACCTGGTGCTTGACAGCAGCCTGGATACATAATTTCAAGGTGAAAAAGCCTCAGGTGATTGAACCTGAATGACAGGTATGAGAGTTCCTGTGTTGCAGCCTTTGTAGCCTCCAGTAGTTTTATATACTTGACCCACATCATGTGAGAGTGCTCAGAACAGCAGTCTCTTTGTCATCACTTTTGTGATGGCATGGTATTACAGGTACAGCAAATGATGGGTACAAAAAAGACACTTGCATCTTTCGGCTTGTCATGAATTTAACAGCAACTGAGATGAGTGCCTGCTGAATTTAGTACACATATTTCTGGAAGAAACTTTGCTACCAATAATGCCCTATATTCTCCTTCAAAAAAATAGGGAAATGGCCAGATGTTTTTCCTGCTTCAGTGTCTATCACAGGTTTGATTCTGTTTTGGCAGAAGTATTCCCAAGAAGATGGACAAGAAGAAAAAAGTATTCTTGCTGCAGTGCTATTTTTTTCAAATTTTAGAAACTCTTGGTTTTAATTTGGAATATGGGTGAGTGAAGAATACTGAAGCTTGACTGTTGTCTTCATGAAAATTTCCCCCAACTTGCACTCTGAAAATTGCTCTTTAAATTACAAAATCTTTGTTTTGTACAGTGTGCTTTTTGAACAGTAAGAAATTTGGTCAGTGATAGGTCTGCTTTGTCAGTGCAGACTTCTTGTGTTGTGCCTGCCAGACAAGTGAAATGAATAGGTATAACAAAGTGAAATTTCAGTTGAACAAGCAGCAATAAAGTCTGAGTGTTGCAATATCCAGCATCTAACATTGGGCCCTGAAGTGTCTACCTACAGGTATGGCTTTTATAAATTTTGAAATTTTGTTTCAAGTCTTTTTACTAAAAGACTAAATCTAGTCCTAGATCTGAAACACGAAAAGGTGGAATAAAATGTTTAGTTTTAGTCACCACTATGGTGAGAGTTTGGTTTTCTGAGGATTTGGATGCTTTTCCATTCTTTAAACATCCCCATACTCCCTGTTTCTCTGCAATAATTTTACTTTCATTTTTATTCCATACACTTCTTTATGGTGCCTTCTGCACTGCCCCCACTGCCCATTCCTGCTCTTGCACTGAAGCCTTTCTTTCAGCTGAGGCAAGCTGGCCACACACAGGTGTCTGTCAGAAGGGAGCTGTGTTGCATTCTGATCTTCCTGGGCGTCTTCCCTAAAGCTTGGCTGACAGCAGCGGGAGCCAGGGTGTAAGTGTTTAGCCAGGTAGGTCTCAGCTTAGAGCTGAGTCTTTCCAGCAGCTAAAAAAAGCTAATGTTAGAGGGAAAGTTAAACCATTGATTGTGAATGGAATTGTGGTTTCTTTTAACTATGGGTCTAAATTGCCAGGTTGGATGAGGCTCTGAGCAACCTGGTCTAATGGAAGGTGTCCCTGTCTATGACAGGGATATTGGAACTAGATGATCTTTAAGGTTTCATCTAAACCATTGTAATGATTCTGTGATTTGCATTTTACTGCAAAAGCAATACTTGCTTCAGTCAGCCTCTTTTGGCTATGAAGTGGGATCAGTCAGGAAATACAAATTACTGCATTTACTTGGCAAAGGCATTTTATGTGGAATCAAATTTGAAAGGTATGGAAGTACATCAGCTGATGGTTGCTGATTCTGCTGCTAATGAAATTGCCTTTGTTGAGGTTAGAATTAAAAGCCTGTTCATCAAAATATATGGGCAAATGGATTTGTCATATCAGACATTATAATAAAAATCACTAAATATTTAACAGTCCTACTTAATATTGAATTAAAAATCTCTCTTGTTTTCAGCAATCCATTTATTTTATTCAGTTATTGCTTAACAAAGTGGACTGTATAATGATCAGGGAATTTACAATATGTAATTGGTTCCTGGCGGTAATGTATATGTATCTAGCAAGTAGCTGAATTTTCTCCATCCAAATGGATTACATTTATTATCTTGATAGATGTGTAAAGATAATTAATTGAGGCAACAATGCAATGCAAAAATTCTACTCAGCTTCTAATGGAAAAACCCCAACTCTTCACATTTTCATTTATTTGGTTCCAGATTTCAGTGTAAACCCATTTTGTCTCTATCCATGAAACATTAGGAAGATTTTATAGCTTGAAAGTGTGCAATGGTGAGTCTGGGAGGTGATGATTGAGAGGATCACAGCCTTGAGGAGTCCAAAACAAGTGTGGTAGTGTGTGCTTCATACTATGGTTATAGGTGGTCCAGACAGGACAGGCTCTCCATAGTGCTTCTTTGTCAACTGCATCTTGTTTATATCTTTTGCTTCTCAATTACTTGTAAAGTATTGAGAAGTTGTGCGATTAACACACATAATTGAAGTGCTAAGATGTAAATGTATGTGTTGTCTGCCTACTGTGGCAGGCTGTTGTCACACAATCGCCCTCAAATGCTTCACAGAGATGCTTCTGCTTCCTGTCCTGAAGGAATCTGCAGGAATCTCCAACCAAAGCTTGTAAGGACCCTCTGTGCAGAAAGAGAGCTTCTTCATCCCACCTTGAAATCTCTGAAGATGAGACAGAAATACTTGGTTATCGCTGAACACCAAAAACACCCGAACATAACCCATCTAAATAGTCCTAAAATAGTACTTTCTTTTTCACGCCACAGAAATACTTGTCTTCTTGACTGTCAATAGCAAGTGAATGGTAAATTTAATACACAGTAGCGCATGCTAAATCCTACAGGTAAATTGCTGTCTTTTTTGTAGTAATTTACTTTCTATTTAACATACTGGAGTTGTTCCAAGGACATCTTTTCACAGAAGAAGCAGATGTAGATGAAGTTTTGCACAATTTAGGCCGTATTTTTTTTTTCTGAAACATTTAATTAGCAAGCATTAACACAGCCAGACACTTGAAATGGCACTAAAACAATTGTTTGATATTAAACAGCACACACATTCAACTTGTGAATGGAGTAGTACTGAAAAGCTTGAAAATATCAACAAATTGCAGTATGTTTAAAGAAGAACTTTTAATTTTCTTCCAAGGTTTTTTTTCCTGCAGAATTTAAAAGCTGGGGGAAAAAAGTTCCAATGAATACCAAAAACTAAAAGAAAATGAAAGAAAGAGTATTGTATCAGAGATTGTATCTCTGCCAAGATCTTATTAATGTGACTTTCACAGGTCAGAAAAAGAATTGTGACCCATATTCTAAAAGCTGTATTGAACTGCTGCACTCTTACTTGGAAAAGTTTGATCACATTATTGTGGGGAGAGTGGGACCCTGAATCATCTTGTTAAAAATCTGAATGTGAAAAATAAACCTAAATAGTATTTAAAGTAAGAAGTTGGTAACAAGCACAATAAACTCAGCTGCACAGTAATTTTTGCAAGTCGTTGAGTGTTTAGGGGCAGTTCCAACAGGTGATTGCAAAAGCAACTGCTTGCTTTTCTGAACTTTTCTGACTACACTAAGAGCACCTGAATGACTGAGACATGAACATGTCCCAAACAGTCTTGATGCTTCAGGATATAGCTCAACCTCCCTTGAAGATGCTTGTTAGTAGCAGCCCGAGGTCTAGCACTCTGCATGGATCATGTGTAACTCAGAAAAAAAACCTAGATTGCATCACCTAAAACATTGATTTCACAGTATATACCATCAATTAGCCATCATTTTATTAGTTTTTTGCTGGAGTACTCTTTTATTTACATACCCTTTATAGACATCATTAATCATAAAAAAAAAAAAGAATATAAATGATATCATAAACTTACTTTCACAGAAACAAAGGTTTTCGAAAACATGCTGAAAATTTTGTTATTTGCAGTACCTCTGGATAAATAAATTTGGTTTATAACTACTTAAAAGACAAAAAACAACCTTCTCCTATATTCCTAGTAATCATGTACCATCATAGGCAGGATTTCTATACAAAGTCTTTTATACAATTACAGGCCTGTACTATGAGAAGACTAAATCCTGAAATACATCTCCCCAACATCTCCTGTATTTTTGGCTCATCTCTTAACCTGACCTATCCTGCAATCAAGAACATACTTCTTACAAATCAACAAATACTGAATGAATCTGTCCATGGCAGAACCCCATGATTCAAAACAAGAAGTATGTTTGCAGATAATTTCTGTAAGTACAGTGGTAAATGTATTTCACAAGGGAATCACGGAGTGTATTGCTCATATAATGCTCCCACACAATAAGCCAAATACTTTCACAGAATTTAATCCCAACAAACAGGAATTAATTAATATGGAGACCTGAGAAACAACTAGCTACAGAGCAAACACTTTCATGAAACAGCCAGTGCATCTTTGACATTTTAGTCCTGATTTTTAAGGAAGACCTATATAATTCTTTCAAAACACAAGTCTGGGAAAAAGGTGTATATTTTGACGGATTCTGGACATAGTAGATATGACAAAAACAAGAATTATAGGGTAAGTTAGTATTGCAATTTATACAGTTGGAAGGAATGAAAAAGCTGGAATGACAGCTGTTGGTGTGCATGTAATTCTAGAAACACTGCAAGCAGTCTGCTAGAGAACAATTTGTTTGAGCTTACCGTAATTCTTTTAACCAGTTAGGCAAGTAGACAGCCAGTGGGAGTTGTTACCCCTGGAGAAGGATGTGGATGTTATCAAGAGGACAGGAAATTGATAGCCTCTCTATGACAGTCTCATGAGGAGTAAACAGTTATTTGCCACTTGTAAAAGATTAGCCCTGAATCACAGTATGGAGAAGAGCACATCAGAGCCTGTGTGAAACCACACAGCGTGGGATTTTCAAAACAAAGCACTCATGTGGCAAAATAAGAGAATAGTTCATGCACATATTATTGTGAGAAATTAGCATATGTAGTACCATTTTCACACTCAACCCATGGGGTTTAGAAAGAATCAATTATTGCCAGCACCTGCTTTGGATAGCAGTTTTTTTTTCAGCTGGCCAAGAGATCATGCAAATGAGTCGGAAAACTTATGATTCCCTTTATGCAGCATGGTGAGATGGTGGTTGCCTGCTGGCTAAGGTGAGTTTTGGAAAGGTCACTGGGGGTGCTTGGGCATGCAATTGTGTAGGGGAAAGGAGAAATGTACATTTGATCTGCTGAGCTTAGAGGAGACAGCTCTGGCCACAGTCAGGGTCATATGTTCACTTGCAGGTGGAAAGAGCAATGCCCCACACAGTTGTCAGATGAGGAGTCTTCTTCCACATCTCTTATTTTTTATTTGGAATACAGCCGTACCAGGGGGTTACACAGCTTATTGCTGGACACTGTCAGAGCACTGCTACATCAGCCTGACCTTTGCTTTTACCTGCCTTGATGCCATTTCAGCTGCTGGCATTCAGGTGGTTCATTTCTTACAGCACAGTAGGTTGGTACAGTGTAGAAACTGTCCCTTATGTGGCATGTCCTGCTGAATTCACCAGAAGTGGGCTGTTTATCAGCCTTCTCTCATGGCCTTATTTTCACTTCAGCAGTGTCTGAACTCTGAATAAACCTCAGTCATATTTGCTTCAAGTAAGAACATTTTAGCACAGAAAATTCAGCTAGTGTCACTCAACATATGTCTTTTGCTCTCAGTCACGACTTTCCTGTTGCAGGACTTGAGATTGCAAATGTTTCCAGCAGCAAAGAAACCCAGGTAATTGGTTTAGACCTTCTGCCCCTCCAGAGAAAGATTGCAAATGGGCAACAAGGGAATAACAACATCCTGAGTACTGGAGAAATGTCTTTTGAAATTATAAAGTGGAAAAGATTGGCTATGTCTGCACCAGTAAACCAAACAGGACCAGGGTACATGGCCAGCTGCTCTGTTGCAACCATCTGCACTGTATTTTTAGTGTGGCCTGTGGCATGGCTACTCTTGTTCCAGACACCCAGAGAGGGGCAAAAAAGTGTCATGCTGAGAGGCTGCTGTGAATTGCCCAAGCAGCCTCGCCTGGTCTGAGCAGACCCCAACAGCTGTTGCCATACCAGGCTACTCTGGAGACACAGGGATGATTGGGAATCACCAAACAGGGAAAAGTTCCTCAATCTGCAAAGGAGAAACAGGCAACGCACACAAGGTGGTGCCTGAAGGCTGGCATGCCGTATGATGTCAAAACATGTATTTCATAGTTTTCAAATACACACCAGACCACTAGTTACCTTGAATATTTTCTGCACATTGTAGGCAAGTTTTGAACAAGTGTTGCCATTTTAAAGTTGCCTTGCTGGTTAGCCCCCTTTTTTACTTAACCTTGCTCTGTCCTACCTGAGGTAAATAACTCCATATTGCAGAGGAAAAGATTTTTCAAGTAATTTAATCACCTCTTCATATAATGATAGAACAAAATTGGCAGAGGAAGCTTGTTATCCATCTGGGGTACTGGTAAGCAGTTATTATGTATAATGAGGCTTTTGTCTTGCAGCATTCTGAAGATCATCTTGAACCCCTCCTTGAGCTTCAGCAAAGGGACCGTCATGTCAAATTTTCCTTTAACGTCTTTTCCCTAATCCCTGAAAAGAAATTATGTTATTATATGGAAGCTCATTTGAAGCCTCAATTTTCTTGAGTATCCTGCTCTTGTGGGGAGTACCAGGTGTGCTCAGAGACTGTGGCCTTCAGGTTCAAATTCAACTGGCATTCTACAAGTCTTTGATTTTTCTTCCCTTTCTGCTGGAGAGGCAGTGGTTGTCTTGACAGCAAGAACAAAGCTTCATCCTTGTACTTTGATGTGTAGCAAGGTTAAAATAAATCCAAAATAGGCTTTTGAGAAACTGAGTATTTTTTTAAAGACAGAGGTTGTAGTAAAATCTCAAGATATATTAAAAAACTGTTGATTGTATGCAGGGTATTTGATTACACCCCTCGTTGTAGAAGATGAAGATGCCACCCATAATAATGTGTGCTCTGCAATGTGATTTGTGAGGTGTAACACATTCTGGACTCAAACTGATGTTATGCTCTCAGAATGATATCCCAAAGGAAGATAGAAGAGCACTCAAAAAATTAGTTTTGCTTAAGAGGTACAAATATTGAAAAATAACATGATTATACTAAAACCAACAAGAGGAATTCTGGAGTGCTGGAGGGACAAAACAAGCTATTGAAAGAGAAATTAAGCATTTTGCCTTTCACTGTTTCATAGAAATTCCTTCAGCAATGAGTACTATACTGTTGGCCAGGTTTGCAGAGACTCATGTTCAGCTATTCTGTATTGATAAGAAGGTCAACATAACATTGTAGGAAGCATTAAAAAAACTGTTTATGACACTGGAGTTTTGAGCTGTTTAAAAAAAAAAAAATTGTTGAATGACCCACTATTTTCTCAATTTAAAACATATTTGACTCTATAATGAAGTTCTATTTGTATATAAAAACTTTTGGTGAAGGCAGGTTCACTTGGAACTATGAATTTACACATATCTGAGTAATTCTTTTTGCAAATGCATCTTTTTTGCTCTTTCTCTGCTGTGCCTCACCCTTCCCCCTCCTGCAGATATTGTAGGCACTGCAAGAAACTAAAAATAAAATAAATTAACAAATAGTGAAAATAACTAACCAAGAATTTCATCCACCTCTCACGTGAACTACTGTGAGAATAAAATATGTCTGTGTTAAACTATATTCTCTATCATGTAACTGAAAAGGAAATCTAAGTTGTAGAAGTCCATAATGATATTCAGATCTGCATCTGTTAGAACTCAATTAATAGTTTCTTTATTATTTATTTATTGCTATGATATGTTGAGGGACTGTACAAAGTCATATCTCAGAACAGACACCTGAGCATCTTTATATTACATCAGTTTCAATTGTTATGACCTGTATGTGATCTGCATTGGTGCAGCCTTACCTTGAATATTGTGTGCAGCTTTGGCCACTGCAATATAAGAAGGATATAAAGATATGAGAGAGCATCCAAAGTAGGGCCATGAGGATGGGAAGGGAAGCCTTGAGTGGAAGCCGTATGAGGAGTGTCTGAGGTCACTTGGTCTGTTCAGCCTGGAGAGGAGGAGCCTGAGGGGAGACCTCATTGCAGTTACAACTGCCTTGTGAGAGGAAGAGGAGGGGCAGACACTGGTCTCTGCTCTGTGGTGACAGTGACAGGACTGAGGGAATGGCTTGGAGCTGTGTCAGGGGAGGTTTAGGTTGGACATCAGGAAAAGGTTCTTTCCCCAGAGGGTGGCTGGACACTGGCACAGGCTCCCCGGGGAAGTGGTCACAGCACCAGCCTGACAGAGTTCAAGAAGTGTTTGGGCAATGCTCTCAGGCACATGGTGTGACTTTTGGGGATGGTTCTGTGAAGGGCTGTGAGTTGGACTCTGTGATCCTTGTGTGTCTAACTCAGCTTATTCTGTGATTCTGCAAACAGTTGGTTGCTTTACAAGAATGAACATTAATTTCTAGTGCAACAGACTTACATTTAACATTAGTTCCTCTAAAAATAGCAAAAATTATATAATAGACTTACAAATACTGACTATTGTTGGAATATTGGCCGAAGTTAGGGACTAACTTAGAGAAAACTTGGGGGCTAACTAATGCTACCCTGAATGCTGTGCAGCTGCATATATCAAAACGTATCTTTGGGTTGCTCTTCTTACAGTAAGGGGAATTGCTATTGATAGGCAAAGATGAATGTGTTTCATGGCTGTGCCAGGGACCTGCAAGTTTAATTTGATTCCAAACAAATTGTCTTCTTCATAAGAGCAGTTGTCAAGATATACCAGGATGGTACATATCTTGAATATGGTGTATTCTGGTATATCTTGAATGTGACAACATGGAAAACCAATGTAAAACATTGCATTTTACTTCCCTGCTGGAATATTATGCTAGCAGAATAATTGTGACAAAATGTGAGAATATATTTCCTCAAAATGTGGCTTTATTAACCTAAGAAGGACTGGAAAGCATGATGAAACCAAGAAAAAGAATGATTTTTAATGACCACTGTAGAATTATAGACTGTTGTTTGAAAGAGGTTATGAATGATAATCTCTTTAAGTTATAACCTCTATAAGAGGCTCCTTATGCAAAGGTCTTTCCAGAGTAGGTGATATTTTCTAACAAAACAAAATGAAAAAATGGAATGTAAGATGCTTGGATAAGAACACAAATTCTTTAAATTCACAGACGATATTTCTGGTTCACTTGTTTTAAAAAGAGATTTAACCAATTCCTAGCGTGATTTTAGTGGTCACAGTATGTTACCAAAGGCAGAAGGGTCTGATGCTCATATTAAACATTACCCTCTTTCTAGTCATACAAATAAAACTTGTGAGTGGTGTTGCTGATAGCCCAGAACTCTTGGTGCTTGGAAATTCGGTGACTGGATACTGCAAATTTACATTCTTGCTGCATAAGAAGAGATTTGGAACACATTTTACTGTGAAAGGTAGCTCTACACAGGCCTGTGTGCATCTCTGTTTGTGTAGTTTGCTATCACTAGTGGTTTTCTGCTGATTTGCAAATTGCTCAAAGAAGCTGGTGCTTCACTTTTTGGGAAGGATGGTGAGTTGAGCATTATTCATTGTTTCAGTTACACTTTCTTTTCTATACTTACTGAAAAGCTTGTCTTGTGCTTACAAATGAATTTCAATAGCACATTTAGAAGGAAAATGAAAATGAAAGTCAAATAAGAGTATCTTGGCCCTCTACAAAGCAGAATTTCCCTATGCATACCTCTGTACTAATGTGTCTCTGTTCCACCTTGCATGTTAGAAAACTTGCCAGCTAACTTCAGGGTCTTTCTTAATTTATTTGCTACACAGGCAGAAGTAAAAGGACAAACAGCAAGGGTGATTCTTTAGATCCCTTGGTGACCTTCTATTAAGGCAAAAAGAACATTCAGGCAAATACAAACATTAATCTGTATTTAGAAATTAGCATACTGGATGTGGAATACCTTAGAAGGAAGATTATGTCTTAGAATCAAGTTCATTTATCACCTGCTGAAACAAGTATAGATGCTTAGTAGAAGCTAGATTATTTTCTAATAAATGAAATTTTAGTTAATAACTGAAGCTTAATCAGAACAACATATAATTTATTTTCATTAGACTCTATCAGTCTCCTGGGAGACAAGGGTTTAAGGAAATTCAGCAGCTGTAGGATCAGCCAGCAATTTTTATTCTTGATCTGAATTTTTAGAGTTTTAATTTGTATTATTTCAAGCAGTTTCTCTTGATGTCCTCTCTTTGTAACTGCATGTAATTATCTTAAAGAACATTATGAGGAAATACCAGAAATCGGAACATACCATGAGTCTATTACATGACCATAAAGAAGTGGGTTACAATACTGCAGCTTTTTCTCATGGATGGCCTTGCAGTTTTTCTTTCAATTATCTGAAAATCCACAACAGTAATTTAATATGTTGATAACTAAAAGTTAATTTGTTTTACACTAGTATAGAATTAATATCCAAAGATGAAGAGCAGATAAACTGTGTAGATATGTACAGTTAGAAAAAAAATATATATATATATAAGATTATGTCTGTGGATATTCATCAAGCAGTAATGAAATGTACTAAGGCTGTAACATTCAGATGTAATGCCAATAGCAGCCAGAATCTGGAATTGTTGCCATATATCAAAGTAATAAAATGGTGCCGGTATTCATAAGAGATTAACGACTTAGATTTTTGTTTGCTCTGAAGAATTCATGATGGCAAAAAAATCCCACCACATACTTCCACAAAATATGTTGGTTTTTTCTTGGTATCTTTGGAAGATGCAAACCATGGGACACTGCCCTGTGGAGGACTTGTCAGCTTTGATGCTCACACAAATGGTTATCTTTGTGGGAGGACAATGGGCAAAGCTTAGGGAGTGCGGGGTGTGAGACTCCCATTTGGCTGGGTGGCATTATTGCCAGCCAGCTGTGCTGCATGTGACTGGGCTGGAAGGCCAGCTGTGCCCATGCTGCCAGCTGTGCCTGTGCTCCAGGGCAGTAGATGGCTGAAAGCACAACTCTGTCCTTCTGTTAGCCTCATGGGTGGCCTGTCCTTGGATGTTGGGATGAAGGCTGTTTTTAACTAATTTTTTTGAGTTTTTCTCATTTGCCTGTAGAGTCAGACTCTTGAAGTTGTTGTTTTCACTTTCACCTGGCTTTTTTTTTATTTTTTAGCTTTGCCTGCTCTTAAATATTCAGAGCTATCTTGCTATCTTCCTTCTTTAACTTTCTTGAGCCATAGGAGGTGAACTCCTGTGGTGGTAACTTGTTCAGCCTTGGCTGAGTTATAGAGCGACTTTCTGAAGCTCTTGCCAGCAGCTGGACACCGCGCTGAATGAGGTTGCTGGCACAGTGCTGGCTAGCAGCACATCAGAGCCTCAGCCCATCTCTCCATCTGCTTGCTGGACCTTTTCTCAGGCAAAAGCGTGCCAAAGACTGCCCTTTCTGTAGCTCAGCAGTAGATAGCTCAGCCCCTGCTGCTACTTCCACCCCTTGGCACAGAGTTACACCACAACTGCAGCACTCCCATGGCAGGTTTGCTTTAATTGCTTCCAGTACAGTACAATAAGCATGTATAGGAATAAGTGAACACTTGCCGTGTGGCATCAATCTTTAACTTTTGTTTTGTGTGTATTTTCTTCCTAGACACCAGGCCAGGCAGACAAACATCTCTGCTCCTCTCTGACTGCCACTGGAGGCTGGCTTGTCTGTGAGAATTATTTTTACTAAGACTGAGAATGTGAGAATGGTCCAAATTATCTCTTCCACTCATGTGCAGTGATAGAAACTCTGGTGGGAACAAAATAGTTAATCTGGCTGCAGCTGGATACAAGAAGAGGGAAATTGAGGCTCTTCATCTGTCCTTATGGAAGCACTGATGCATGTTTGATTTCTCCAAATAAACAAGGAAAGACAAAATGAGGGCAAATCCTTTAACTTGATTGCTGGTTTAGATGTGTATTAGGGATGCAGAATACAACACAAGATTTTCTTAGGAGTGAATGTGCCTTCCATCTGCACCTGGGACCTTGTGGAGCACACCTGAGGGAATCAAGTATGAAGCAGTGTGTAGGATGCTATCCTGAGTACCCTATTGCAGATGGAAGGCAGGGTATGTCTAGGAGAAAGTGAACTAATATACTAATTTCCAACAAAGTCTAAGTATGTGCTTTTAACGTGTGTGCAAAGTGTTATAAATTATTTAAAGAAAAGTGACAAGTCTGAGACAGTCCATAGTGGCTTGGCATACTCAGTTTTAAACAGCTGAAGAAAAGGTTCTTGTCAGACAGTGCCATGGAGGACTCCTGCTTGCCACCATCAGAGAGACAGGGTATGCCAGGCCTTTCTGAAAGTTAAGAAGGGGAAGTTACTTCTATATGCAGCCAACAGGCTGGTTAACATTCACAGGGAAAGGTGAAGAGTTTGGCCAGAGCTCATCCTACCTTGTGGCAGTATGTGGAGGTCACCTGCCAGGTGATACTGGTACATTTGTCATATATAGGTACCTAACCCCGATGTAGTTGTTATAGGCTTCCTTTGTAATTGATGGGTGGGTTATTCTCTTTGGGTATTTGATTGGGATGTGGATGTTTAGAGTGTAGAGGTCTCAGATTAGAGGACATAAATCTCATCACCATCATGCTGAGGTGTCTAACTGCATTCTGCTATTTAAAGTCCCTCTATAATTTTACTTCATTTTGAATCTCCCTGTAAATTCTAGCTCTATACTATAGGAGATAGAGGGAACTTGCCTCCTCTATCTAATCAATGTTTTTGGGGGACACTGGTTGCATTCCAGCTTCTTGGAACCTGTTTCTCAGCTGACACCTCTCAGGTTCTTGAAGTGCTGGGGTATCACACAGGGCACAAACCAGAAAACCTATCCACCCTGCCTGACTTAGAGTAGGGAAAACTCTGCTCCCTCTCACCCAAACTTCTCCCCCCACCAGAAAAGGCTGTCAGCGTGCAATGCCTTTGCATTGGGATTTTAACTCCAAGGGTTCTTGTATCAAACTCTGCAAATGAAACTGTGCTGAAACTGGCACAAGGAATAATTCTGGCTGGTATGAAGAGGCTTATACACCATTCCCTGTATCTGGAAGGACTTTACCTGAGCTGCAGTGAGCAGCCACAAGTATAGACAGTCTCTTTCTTCCTGCTGTTTGTTTCTCTTCCTGCCACCCCTTAAGGTCACGGGAAAAAAAGGAAGGAGAAGAGGGCTCTTTGCTGCAGAAGGACCTCCCCCTGTTCAGCATATGAGGCCTTGGGTGGTGAGTGTGACAAGCCTAATTTTCCTTTGTGCTCTAAAGATCACCGCATTGCTTAAAAATTGTGGGCTATAAAAATTACCATGTTTGTTGTGAACTACACTGAACACATATTCCTGTAATTATTATGTCCCTCATATCTGTGTGAAAACTACACAAAAAAGGCTCTGCAATTACGTAGCTACTTTCTCTGTGAGTGTTCTTGTGTTCTTGAACAACTTTGCTAATTTCTCAGTGGTATATTCATAAGAAAGATAATAGAACAGAAGACTTTTAACTGGAGTCTATTATGTGTTTTTCCATCTGTTTGTGATGAACCAGAAAGAGCTATGTGTTAGGTCTTGCCTTATGGCAAATCCTGATCTGCAGTTGCTGTTTTCCCACACTTACTTAAGCTTCTCTGCACATCCCCTCGCACAAAGCAGATGCCGGTGCCACAACCGGCCTGAGAGCCTCCTTCTGAGCACAAGAGGCTGTTACACAGCCAGGTCCGCGGGTCTAGCCTCCAGCAAAGCCAACCAACCAAACAAAAAAAGCTGCTTTCTGTTGACATCAGATGATCTGAAACTGGTTTATCGATTGAAAAGGCAAAAGAAACACATGAGATCATCAGTTGTCTGCTGCAGGCCTTGCGGTCTCAGCCTCTTTGGTGAAAGGTTTTGGGAATGAAAAATAACTCCAGAAAGTGCACAGTGTTTTTTCCTTCAAGTGTAGCAAAAAGCAGCAGTGCTGAGGAGACCCCACAAGGAACAGATAATATTTCCTCTTTTTAAAAAAGATGAGGGATAAAACGTGTAGTAAATTCTCTTTCCTTACGTTGATGGTGATCGCTCCCTCTCCCCAGAGCTGAAATCTTGCCATATTAAAATAATTGTGAGTATGCCATGAATGTCAATAAGGCCAGGTTTTTACACTTTTATTCAGACCTGGACTCTCTTTTTGGCAATTGGTCCCATAGCAAACTTTCCTCCAGGGAGCCACTCACTTTGCATTATTTTCCTATCTCCCTCCAGTGCTACAAGCTGTCTGTCAGAACTACAGGATATTGTCAAAATCAATGAAGCTGACAAATGTGTTATTAAAAGAGCAAAATAATCCTGGACTTCTCTCTCTCTTTTTTTTTTCCCGCCTAGAGTATTTAAAGATTTTTGGGTAGGTTTTGAGTGTGAGGTGGTTGAAATTACTTTCATGTGCAACATTGTGAAAATAAATCTCACAGTTGATTTGTGGAGTTACGCTTGCCTATAGAACAATTTCATGACAATTTTTTATAAAAAGTTCATATTTATAACCATAAAAATAACCTATCATATAATTTTAAAAACTGTATTTTATTAAGAGGTGTGATATGTGTTTTCTTACATCTTCTAATTTTGATTTAAATTGCAACACTTTATATTCATATTGACAGAATATTCAGAAACATGTATTAATTTAAAAAACAGTTGATTTTGCTTCTCATATTTCCCATGAAGTAATGGGATATTTCCCATGCATAATGGTCCCATTTTTTTGGACCAAATTCTGCTCACATTGTCTCAATAATTAAACTAACTTCTGTTTTTTGTATCTATTGTGTAAAAAAAAGGATAATCTATATTACAATACATTTTGTGGCATTTTATATCTCAGACAACCAAATCAATGATTTATTAATAAGGGTTTTTACAAACCAAAATATTTTATCCTTAACATTTAATCTACATATTGCACTTTTTAAAGACTTAAGTTTCAATCCTATGTAATCTGCAGCAAAATCTGTATTTATTTATTTCATGCTGCAGGATCATGCATGGATATTTACATATATCCGGTCTACTGAAAGGGCTTCATGGGCCTTTCATTTCACGTTGGGCTACAAATATTTGTGAGTGGATGTTAATGTGACCTGTCAAATTAATGTTTCCTTTGCCTTTTCAGAGGCCTAGTCTTAGGCTTTGAAATTCACCAAATAAAAAATACATGGCCCAAATGATATTTTTAAAATATCTATAGATTCTTGGATATTTGTTTTTCAGATTTATCCATTGCTTGGTACTGCTGTTGTTAAAGACAATATAAAATCTTTCCAGTCTCTGCTTTTAAAAGTAGCTATAAGGAGGAAAACATGACAAACATCTTGTTTTTGTGACAACATTATTACAAGTCTAGCAGGGGTCTGGTTCTACAGCCCTGAGAATTTATTTTGTACCAAAGCTCTTTGGTATATAATAGAGAACCTTTTCAGACGGTGTGCTATTGAGTCAAGTTCATCAAAGTTAAAGCAGCATGTATTTTCTGAAAGCTGTAGATGATTACACACTGGTCTAACTTCAATGATTTCTGATAATCATAATTTCCTGCAATAGAGTTAATTAAATTATGCTCTGCTTTGGGGTTCCTTTTCTTAAACCAGTATGATTGTAAAATACTCTATTATGCTGCATTTCTGCCCAGCAGATTCTACTCAAGAGAAACCAACCCAACAACCACATTTGTTACATAGGTGTAAAATATTTCTTTTTAGTTTACACTTATTCCATTAATATGCTCATCCTAAAAGGCACCTGCCAAAACCGGTGGAGAGCAGGCATCTCCGGAGTGAAAAGGAACAGGACAGCAGCCTGCCTTATCTCTTGGGGGAGCTTTTGGGCATGCCCCTCCCTGGCCCCTAAGCCTGCTGTGAGCCAAGGGGCAGCACAGCAACACTGGGAGGGCAGAGAGGCTCTGCACCTTGCCATGGTGCTGCCACTCTATAGAGACACGAGTGTCCAGGGCTGAAACTGCCAGCTCAGGTTGAGAGCAGGGACCGAGGACTGCTTTTGTGTGGCAGCTTTTAAACTGTCCTCATCTCTGCAGCAGAGCTAGGAGACTCTTACTTTTGAGAATTCAATACCTCGTTTATGAATAGTGCTGCACTCCATAGTTTTGTCATTTGAGGGAAGAAAACTATTAGAAAAATGCCCTATTTACTGTTATCCTCAGGTAAATAAAAAGAATGGTTAGTCTAACTCAACGTGGCTGGGAAAAGATGGTACAATCACTATGGAGAATTTAATGGAGAAATTGATTTCCTGAGGTTCCTATATTATACTTGATGTGTGACTTGCCATTTTTTGAGTCTCATTTTCCAAACCTGATGAAATATGGGGCTTTTAAGATTATAATTACTAGGAATAGTAATTGAGATTATCTGAGTCCATGTTTGATGTTATTTTCAATCTCACAGCCCAAGGAAAAAAAGCTAAAATTTTAGGTAGAAACTTGCTGTATTTTTTTTGTCACAGATTAATGTTATTGTTAATAATTGTAAGAAGTATTGAAGACACTTTTTTTGCACCATCATGATTCTAACACAAAACCTCAACCAAATTTCGTCAAGTGCACTTGTCTGTATTAACTGAAGCTTCATTGAGAATTATTTTAAGTTTCTTGCCTATAACTGTGTTATTCTTCTATTATAGTGATAAGAAACTCATACTTTTTTTTTTTTTTAATCAAAATTTGATTCTAGATGCTGTTTACTCGGTTTTCAGGAAATAAGAAGCAAATTACTTTAGTATTTGTGGTGACAACAGAAAGTATTGGTGATCTTCTGGTGGGGGCTGAGTCCCATGGGGTTCTGTGGGAGCAATAACAACTTGTCTCTCGTCAGCCATGACCAGACTACTACCGAAACATGCTTATAACATGTACTTCCACAAAATTGTGTACCTGTGGAATTATATTAATACTACGTAGAAGACAATGGATAAGGCCAAATGCATAAAAAAATATGAGTAAATTATAGCTTCTGACCTTGTTGAAACAGTTGATCTCTGAACTTATGGTTTGTGATATCCTTTGTCAAAATCCTATAATTGATATATAGTTAATCTTTCTCCATCTGTTACACTTCAAGAATTTTTAGACTCAAGTGGCAGTGGTATATGTACAGCAAAATATTTTTGATTTATTAACTCTATTCCTAGCTCACCTGAGATTATTTAAGCTGAAAATGCAAACACATAGATGTATATATGTAGTCTTGTTGCTGCAATACAGAGAGCAAAGCTGGTTTAATTTCTGGATGGGCTCAATTTAGTGAGAAGTCGATATATGACTTATTTCTAAAATGCCTGGCCCTCAGAAACTCCACCACGTCCTGCTGCAATGAAAACATATATATTGTAATATTTGTTTTGGAAATTTCTATATTGGCTGACCATATGAACATGTTCTCATTGCCTGCTCAGGCCTTTGAGCAATTTGCAGCCTTTTGTTATCAAATAAAGGCTCTCTGAGCCTCCTACTTGAGCACCGAGTTTACCAGCTGCTATCCACTCCTGGAGCTCATTAGGGGCCTGCTGTTCTGCTGAGAACCACACCACATGCTCTGCCCCGCGCTGGCGGCGGATTAGCCTGTTGCTGCTCCTTAAATTACCAGCTACAAAAGGTTGTTCTGTTCCTCCATGGAGAACTACCACTCTTATCCTCTCTGAAGAGGCTCTATATCATGATCTCTCTGACTAATTAAGGTCCACAGACAAGCCACAGGTTGTTATAGAGGGTTCATCCCTATGGTTTATAGCAGTAACATATTTTTGAGTTTTGTTCATGAAGGATTAAAGGTGCTGTTTCCCAGAATCAAGTCCTAGAAAAGCCAACAAAAACCATACATATTTATGTAACCATTTAAAAAAGTGCTTCTTTATATCAACTCTTATCGAGCAGATTCAATGCTATTTTACTTCTACTTTCAAATATTATTTGTGAGAAATTTTATAAATATTAAAAGTTATTCTAAATATGAGGAATAAGTTGAATTAGATTCTGTGTGTCTAGAAACAATTTGTTTCTATTTACAGCGAGGGGTATTTTCATATAATTCTGTTTGGAAAGAATATGGCATTTAAAAACCAAAATGTTGACTAGGATAGGTCAATTGGGAAATACTTTTTTTGGTTTATCTGAGCTTCATTTTTGATGGATTTATGCACACATATGTATAATTTAGAGTGCCATGTGGGAGAAAGGCTTTGAGATCTGCACAGAGCAGACCTCCATTCCTGTGTCCACAATCTGCAATTCCCAGTGATTTACTGGTCCATACTGGACTGTGTTTAAAGCATTCAGAGAGATTTTTCTTGGCTGTTTTTTGTTGTTGTTTATTATGTGACAGATTATGTCCTATCTGTTATGTAATGACATTAGATATTTTCTGTTTCCATTCCCAGACATATGATGCCTATGAATGAATGGTAATTAGTTGCATCTCTAGTAAGGTAGCATGTGTTCCACAGATATCACATATTGATCTGAGACCTTGTCTGGCAGCTGAAGGACTCAACACTAAGCCCAGTATTTTGTACAAGCATCATTATATGCTGGTGCCAGTAAAGAGTTGCTACGTGCCCATCATCATAGAATTATTTACATATAGAAAATATAAATATTTGTAATATGTATTTCTACAGTGTGTTCTTCAGAGAGCCTCAAATAATGAATAGGGAAAGAAGAAATGAATATATCAGTTAAGGAAGTAAATTAAGGACCCTTTTTATAGGAGATTACTGATTATACAGCTTGTTTTTCCTGCTATTCAGTATGCAGATGTGAACTCATATTTTCTGGACTGATCTGCAAACGAATCTTGGCACATATTAAAATAGTCTTATTCTAATTTAGAATGGGACAAAACCAGCATTGGAATCTTTTGGGGAAGTGCATTTATATTATCCAGTGGCGGTCAATGGCTCTATTATGTGTTCTGCCATCTGTTCAGAACACAACTAAACCCAGCCATCCTTCCCTCCAGGATCTCAGAGCAGTACCATGAGATGTACCAGCCACTCTAGAGTACATGGGAGTATAAATGTGTGTTGAACATTAAAATGGTTGAGAAATTTCAAGTGCAAGGAAATTACTTCATTCTACATGTTTAGATATGTACATGTGTAGCCTCAGCGTTCCTGGTGATCCCAAATATCTATTAACGATAGTGTAGCCTGGCTGCTCGTGTACAATATTCAAAGGTGCATATCCAGTAATCTGTTATTAAGACTATAACACATGCTTGAGCAATGTTGTATTTATGAGAAAGAAAATCACCCTGAGATCTGCAGGAGGGATGACACAGCAGGACACAATAATACAGCACTTGTAATAACTTCCAGACAGAGATGATCAAGGAGCCAGTGGAAGGAAGATGCTCTGCTGGACTTTATCTTTTGCAGTAAAGAAGCTTGCATGGATGATCAAGGAGCTGCTGGAGCTTACAAGCTAGATGTAAGGAAGAGTTGGAAGAAAGGAGAGGTGATTTGTAAGGAATATACAGACATGGTCTAAAACACAAATATGAGGTTTGGAAAATGTGGAGCTGGATCTGGCGAGGGATAGAAACAAAAAAGGCTTCGCAGGTACATTGCAATAAAAAGAAGATTGGGGAAAATTTGGGTTCGCTGCCGAAAGGACTGGGGGACCTGGTGACCAAAAGACATTGACAAGACTTAAGTTACTCAGTACCTGCTTTGTCTTGGCCTTTATACTGGTAAGATTATCTTGAACTGAGATAATGCAGTAATGTGCATTAAGAAATAGCACAAAAGCATGCACAAATAATTGCATTATTGAACATTGTTCATCTAAAAAGAGTTTTAAAGCACAGCAGTCATAAAGGGACCAGTGTTCCAGGGAAGTAGGGACAAGTTTTATTTCAAAACACAGTTTCCACAATGATATGTGCAAAGTGGAACATTTTAAGCAAAAATATCTGTAAACAACCATTTGTGCATACATTTGTGATGTTTCCACATGGCACTGTATACCTGCTTTGTGTAGATGTCATGACTTGGAACCAAGAGTGCTGGTGAAGCAACTTCTTGAATGACAGCTCTATGAAAAATAGCTCCTTGGTATGTGTGCTTAGTTAAAAGTCTCAGGGAAAGAAGCAACTGGGCTGTGATTGCTGTGGGCATGGTTACAGCAGAAATCTGCCAGCCAAAGTCACTCTGTAAATGCAGTTCTGAACCTTAACTTATTGTTACAGGTCCAGCCAACAATCGGGTAATTACATGGTTGCAGCTGGTAAAGCTGACTGACATTTATTTGACTACAGAACAAAAATGTGTGAAGCTGGTCTAACTACACAGCCCCATGAGGATGTCTTTAAACAAAATTCACAAGCGTAAATACTAAGAAATAAAATTTGAAAGAATGTATAAAGCCCATCTGATATACTCTGGACACTGGAATTTAATGGGATTTTTCCAAAATCTAAATGGGTGAAAATTGCATGCCTATGTTTTGGAAGTTTTTCTAACTGAAATACATGCTCTAGACTTGTTTACTCTTGATAACACCTTTGCTTTCTGTCCTGCAAGCTGGGAATTGTATCAACAAAATATGCTGCAGCTGGAAAAATTCTGACTGCATGTTGTAATTTTTTCAGGTTTAAAATATTCCTTTTGGACGCTCATACATGTGCAACTGAGAATGTTCAGATTTATCTCTTACAGGTTTGTTTCGGAATGTTCAAGTGGTGATTCTGGTGAGATTATGTTGCAAGAAACTCAAACAGAACAACTGAGAAGGGAGGCATCCCTGATTGCAAGTTATAATAGCTGGGACTTCATGCTAATGATGTGAAAATTTAGGATTGGTTATTCTTCCTAAGTCTTGAGAAAAAGAAATTATAAATCTAGTATGTGTATAAAAGAAATTTGTAAATACATTTGGAAAATATACCAAAGAAGGAAATCTAGTGATGGATATTTAGTCAGGTAATTTTCCTTTTGGATGCTTTTTGCCCATCCACGCAACCTAGCACCCCTGAATTTATCTAACAGAGTGTTTTCACAGCCCAGAAGAGCTGTGAGATGCCCAACCACATCCTGGGCTGTGTCAATAGAGGGATGGCCAGCAGGCTGAGGGGCTGATTCTGCCCCTGTACTCTGCCCTTGTGAGACCCACCCTGGAGTGCTGCATCCAGGTCTGGGATCCTCAACATAAGATCCGAACTCTTACATCAAGTCCAGAGGAGAACTGTGAAGATGATCAGAGGGCTGGAGTACCTGTCTTAGAAAGACAGGCTGAGAGGACTGGGGTTGTTCAGCCTAGAGAAGAAATGGCTTTGAGGAGACTTCACTGCAGTCTTCCAGTACTTAAAGGGGGCTTATAGATAGGAGGAAAAGCAACTTTTTATACAGTCAGATTGTGTCAGGACAAGGACCTATGGTTTTAAACTGGAAAAGGACATGTTTAGATTACATGTTGGTAAGAAATTCTTTACTTACTCTTTTCTTACACAGAATGAAAGTAGCATAGATTGATATTTATTTTTTCCTTCAGATGTACAAAATGTTAAGTCATTTAATGAGATAAGTCATCTTTTTTTAAATGTATAATATTGTGGCACAGATTTTTGCACTGCCAGCTTAGGAACACTTCTGTCTCAAAAATAAAGCTAATTCGTAGTTTGGTATTGTGCAGATGAGGAGGCATCTGAAGATGACAACAAAGATAAGAATAGGAATAAAAATAATGAAGAGCTGCTGGTCATTTCAGGTCTGTGAAATGAAAGAAAATAGAAATATGAATTCCAATTTCAGAAAAAAACCCCTTTGACTATGGTCTTCTTAATTAGTTCAGCTGGATTCTGCAGAAGATACAACATATTGCCTGCAAATCAGCTTTTCCAGTGGTACTTGCTTACTAAAATGGTAAATGCTTTAGTGTGTTCTACACCATTTGAGATGCTGAAGAGGCTTGTTGCTCCCAAGTTCTCACTACAAAGATTTTTTTTTTTTGTTCTGTATAACATTGCTTTCTTACTTACTTACTTACCCCCTCCAGCTCCTGACTTTACTACTAAAAGGAAGTCTTTTGAATTAAACCCCAGCAAACTGCTCTGCCCTATGTTAGTTAGCATCTTGCAGCTGATGGAGAGCCTCTGCCTGAGCTACATCATTAGGTCTCCTCAGGAACAACCTTTATTCTGATTTTTTCCAGGAATAGCCACATGACTGTAAGTGGGCATGGCTCAAACCCCAGAGGTGGAAAGGCAGGCAAAGGCTTTAGGGTGTGCCTGCTCCAGATTCCATAGTGTGCCCTGCAGCAGGGGTGACAGCCATCAGCTGCTGTGGCCATGGAAGGTTGGCCACTTCAGGGTATCCATCACAGAGTCATAACGGCAGTCTTAATGATATAGCATTCCTTCTTTATGTGCCCACGTGGGCACGGCTTTTTGTAATAAGTACAGCCAGGTTGTTGGCTATGCATTTACCTGGGGATATAGTATAGCATGCTCTCTCTTCTTATGGGAACACAGTCTAAAAAAATATGTATGAGTTGAGAGAAGGGAATACATGAGGCTTCAGCTCAGAAATCATCAGTGGCTTCATGTGAGGTGCATTCCCTTCCCCACTTCTTGGTTAAACAGCATTTAACTTCTCCACCTCCCCAGCACTCCTTTTCTTTCAATACTTCTAATATGAACAAATTGAACTGTTGAAAGTAAGTGCCATGACATAAATCAGTTTTGAGCAGGGATTAGAATGGGGCAATATCATTGGCCAGGCCATTGTGCCTGCAGGGGGGAGACTGGGGCAAAGGGTGGCAAACCAGCCATTGTCCTCAGACTGTCTTCACTGGCATTGTTAAGGAAACAAGTGTGAAACAGCAAGACAGAAGTAAAATTATCTTGGTCCTTGAAATCAATGAAAGTCAAATAATGAAGTCTGAGAATGAAGTTTCGTGTGGCAGAAGAAATAGCAACAGCAAATTAACATGTGGGAATGACAGTCAAAATTATAATCTCAGGAGTAATCTCACAGTTTTCCACAAATTGAAAGCATCTAGTATAGTCAGGAGAAAGCTGCAAGGACTGTGCTATGAAATCATTAGAACCTGAATGAGATATAAAACCCAAGTGCCATTTATCTGTGCATTGTCATGCTGTGGTCAAGGAATCAAGTCCAAGAATTCAGTTTCAGTTGTGTAATATTTAGGACAAAGATTAAATATTTCAGACAGAATGCCATAGCACCTGGCTAGGATACTGTGTTGGCTGGAAGAAGACAGATGCAGAGATTGAGGGTGTACTTTCAGTTTAGATTAACATGAGAAAGGCCATACTAAGTCAGACTAGCCAGCTACACTGGTTGTAACAATGGCCAAAAGAAGATGCCACTTGGGAAAAAAGAATTGCAACAGAGCAAGCATATGAAGATAATTTCCTGAAGAAAAGTGGAAAATAATGAAGAAAAAAAAAATCAATAAAACCTGGAGGGTAATCTCATGGATTGAGGGAGAAATACAGGGATACAGCTGATTAGATGGTCCAATAAATGCCACTCTGTGTAATGTGGTGAAGTAAGAGAAGATGTGTTTGAAAGTTTGAGGGAAATCCAATGCTGAGGAGGTGAAATTGCTGGTAAATTCAGGAGGAAGTATGGGAGTCCAGAGTAATGGACAGTACATGATAACAGCATTTGCTTTCACAAATAGTTATTGACTGACAATGAAGCCATGGGATGGCTAAATGTTCATGAATTCATAGTCCTTTCAGGCAAAAGAAACTTTGAAAGATATTTAGAACATTAAAAACTGCTTTGAAATTCCTTGAATGCTTTATGTTTGGACACTTGTCAGGAAGGAAATAAGGAGCTAATATGAGGAAGCTGGAATGGGAGGCTGATCTTACTCTGTTTTCCTAGGTCAGAAGCCAAAATGATCCATCTCATTTGGAAACATGATTGTATGTTAGAGGGAGCTGAGATTAGAGAAGGAAGAAAGATAGAGGCTGTATGCATGCAGCTATGTGTGCAGTGGCTGTTCTTAGGAGGACTACAGGGGAAGCACTGCTGTTGTAGATGTATGTGGTTGATGTTTTGGGAAACTGGGGAGTAATTGAGGATCAATAGACAGATGAAGGAAGAAGGGCATAATAATGCAATTGAGAACTGACATTGACAGGGCAGCTGGAGGGGTTGGAAGTTGGAAAATCTCAGACACAGGTGCAGAGAGAGTGTTATGAGAGCAGCAAGTGTCCTCTCCCAGGTGGTGGGGTATGGTCTATGTCACATAAAGAGATATGAATTGATGAAGAAAAGATGAACTATTTGTGTACAGCATCATAAATTCCCAGTGTTGAAAAAGAAAGGAGCATTGTAATGGAATCCACAGGTATGCTCTTTTATAGAAGAGAAGCTCAAAACAATACTGTTGCTGTTTGAGTGAACTCTTTGTGACTTATATCCTTTCCTCCCTTGATTTTTTTTCTTGGTAGGCCACATGGCAATCCAGTGGTGGATAAGGAGACTACCCATTATCATCCTTGTTCCTGACAAACAGCAGCTTTTCACCCTATGAGGCTGATTAGTAAATGCATGACTCATAAAAGATTCACCCAGAGGTGAATTTGGCCCTTGAGGCTGTGCCATGCTCTGATTTAACAGCTCTGGAGTTCTGAGATCAGGCTGGAATAAGAGAAAAATTTGGTCCTTTATAGTTTGTAACATCTATTTTGAGACTTCGTCCAGCACAGCTGCACAATTAGTGTTCAACAAAGCAGTGCTAATTATTTACAGATGCATCCATCACAAAAGCTCCTGACATTCAAATTCAGAGTTTCTGGAGCAAGTGAAGGTGGTTGTGACACCACTTAGCCCCACATGACAGCATTCAAACAAGTAACTTGAATTTTATGTTAATGCCTGCAGAGTTACCTCCTTAGGCACTGAATCTCAGGACAAGGTACTCAAGCCATTCTATGATTTTTGGGGTGTCAGTGGTCCCGATGCTCTTTTTAGGCAGCAGAAAGATGAAGAGTGGAGAATCCACTCCAGACATATCAGTTTCCTTTCTTTTCTGTGCTCTTTCCTAAACTGGAAGGAAAAGGGTCATTTCTGAAATTAATCACCGAGATACTTGATACAAGTAGACTGATTGGAGAATTGGATAATTTTGAAGCCTGACATCTTAAGGTCTGGTTTGGAAGAACGTCTGAGTTTTCACATTGGTGGCTTAAAAGTATGCACAGACATTTACGATGTCTTGATTCTATCCCTCTACTTATCTGAAATAAGTAATTGGCTTCTGACAAATATATAAGTTCTTTCTGCATGAGGTTGGCAAAACTGGTATAAAGCAGTGGACTAAATTCGCTACAAAAGTGCACTATTATTCTACACAACAATGAAATCTTCAAGCAATAATTGAAAAGCAATCTTTTAAAATCCCATGATCTTGATTTCTTACTCATGTTTTGCTTGAAGATATTGAAGTAAGTGGGCTGTGGAGAATCAAGTCCATTATCACTGAATTCAGGATGGGATTTCTAGACATAGAAAATCAAGGTTCCCACTAAACAAAGCCATGATGCCCTAGATTTTCTTTCTAAAATCCATCAGTTTTTGATGATTTTTATTGTGTTAATCCACACAGCTCTTGCTCTTTCTGTTGCTTTCCTTGTGGGTTAGAGTGAGATGGCTGAAAATTCATACTCCCCTTTTGGTCTCTGGCTGGGGGCTGACTGTCACTCCAGGCATTCCCTGTCTGTCCTCCCTGCCTGGGGGAATCAGCCCTGGGGCCAAGGGGGGAAAAAGCCTGTGGCGTTTGCTAGCCAGCTTGTCAGTAATGTGAATAGTGCTGATGTTTGCTGCGAAGCAGACACCTGCCTGCAAGGAACTGGGATGAGACCACCAAACTGTTTTAGGTAGGCCGGCAAACAGCTGTCTGCTTGTGTAATTTGGTTCTCCTAATTTGGAAAGGGTTCTTATTCAGAGATGGAGCTGTTTGCCTGCTGACAAGCTCACACGTATTATGTTGTGCATAATGTGTATGATTAGCGCTTGTTTATTGGAGCAATTGTGCTGTGGCGGAGCAATGGCTGCTTTTTTTGTGTGGCAGGGGGCAAGTGGTAGCAAGCTCTTCTCCCTCTGGGAGAGGCACTATAGCATGCAGTGAAAAACTTTGTGCATTTTTACCAGCGGAGTTCCTCTAGCCACGTGGCAAGGCAAACATTTTGCTGGAATCAACTCTTCTGGTTGCACACAGGTTCCTGATTTAGGTTTGCAGGCCAGTCTGCAGGTAGAGAACAAGGGTGACTCTTACTGCCTCGTTTTGCAGTCTTCTACCTCATATATGGTACAAACTAAACTGGCTGCCTGTAAGACTTTTTGGGCTAAAAGTTCTGTAATTACTTTCAAAATTTGCCTTTGAACCTCAGGGAGACTCTATAATGGCATTTTCACTACTTTTATGAACATTCTTCTTTGCCTTACGCTAATTTTGCCTGTGGGTGAGGCATATAATCACATGAGACTCACAGATCTACTGCCCTTATATGACCAAGCTTTTGATACAAGAAAACTCTAATTACAGTCCTGCAATTCACCATAAGTTTTAATCAAATATATCACATGTTCATGTATTTGTTCAATGTATTTGTTAAAAATCTGGAGGGTTTTTTAGGTTTATTTCTTTTCTTTTAATACAGTGCTGGTTTTACTGTAGTGCAGAATACAGTGCTCAGAATTTGCAACAAAATTAAAAAGGCAAAATAAATACTCTGATACAAAATTCCATTAAAATTTCTTCTTATTTGATAAGGATTTGGTTATCCAATTGTATTTTTTTCCTGTGTGAGAAATATTCAGATTCAGTTAGTAATGTCAACATCCACTCTTATATGGGCATTTTTGTTTTTGGAAAAAAGTCCTTTATAGGACTTAAAAAAAAAAAAAAGGGAGACTACTGGAAGAAGTTGTAAAAAAAGAACACATTTTATCTCCTGTTTACCCATATGAGGCATCTAACTATTCAAACCCAAAGCACATACAAAATAAAAATTCCCTCCTCTTCTGCCAGAAAACAATGCACCATATGAACCATTACTCCATGAAAACACTTACCCTCTATTCACTTGCTGTTCCATTGTTTTCTTTAGCACTCCACTCTTAATTTAAATTGACCTACCCACTAATAGAATTTAACTTATTTCACTCAGCCTGTAAGATACACCTGCAATTCTCCCTTGCATTTCCTTGGCAGGGTTGGAGAGCTTTCAGCCTTTTTTCTGCCTTCCCCAGCTGTGCGTTCTCACCCTCCTCCCCGGGAGGTTGCTGCCCCACTTCAGCCCTGCTCCTCCCATTGTTCTTCCATCCCAGCTCTCAGCTGGATCTGCCAAATGAGCTATTTAAACCCCTCCAACACTTATGAGGAGGAAGATTTTGTTTTGTTTTACCTGGGACTAGAACACTTACCAGACTCAGTTTAGAAGTAGGGTTGAATACTTTGGTCTGTGCAGCAGACAAAGTGATAACTGGGAAGGTGGTGGAGGGGGAACTGGAAAGGACTGGGGTTGGGAAGGGGGGACCTGGAGCACCTTGGTGTGCTGGTGAAGAAGCAGGAGGAAGCTGGAGTGACAAGTGTCCCTCCCCCTGGTGCAAGCAATCTGAGAACAGGTTATAAAAAGTGTTTTTGGAGAGCTGGGAAGTGTTACCACAGGGGCCTCTTGGTTGGTTGGAAGAGTGAATGAGGAAAAATGGAGTTTGGATCTGAGGGACAAAATAAAAAATGAGAGACTGGTAGCAACCATTAGCAGGGACATGATGATGATAATGATGGGGGAGTAGTTTAGGAAAGCTGTTTAGAAACTTGATTCAATGGAAAAATATTTGCTTTGAATTTTTCCTGGCTGCTGATTTAAATGAAATAAAAAGCAAGTGGATTTTTTAGCAGAGTGCTTTTTTTAAGTAGGTGAAAGGATCCAGGATAACAGGAAAAACCAGGTTCCAAATCTCTTAAGTCTGGAAAAATGAAATTTAAACCATGCTGAGAGCATGCCTGACTACTCTCCCATGGGATCATTTGGGGGACAATCAGACCTTCTGTTAGACCTGGCCACAGACTTTTTTTTGGTCATGGGAAAGGAGGTTCAGTAACCATGCCCAGCTATTGAAGACAAACATGCTGACAGTTCTGCTATGGCACCCTCTGAACAGGGCAACTCTCCCAGCAGAGCTGCTTGCTTTTGTAACTGATTTCACCTGCTGGATGAAAGCCAGAAAGGTAGGGCGATCTGTTCTTAGTACCAGCAGTAAGAAGGGTTCATCTGTCTTCTGGGAAGTTTAATTCTTCTCCCACTCTTTATTCAAATTGTTATCTGGGTTTGGAAAGGATGGTTTAATCTAAATGCTGATCCTGACTCAGGCAGGTGTTGTGAATGTGGTATTTTCTTGTCTCTTAAGTGTGGTCCAGCAAGCGGAACATCCTTCTATGACAACCTTTCTGCATCCTACCTTGCTCTTCCTTTTTTCCAGGAGGTATGTGATCCAGGTCTGGTCTCACTACAGGCCCCTGTACTTGGTGATCTCCAGTTTGTGGGGGTTCATTGGTTTATGGGCCTTGCTTGGCTGCAGCTGTGGGCAGTGACATGAGAATAGTTGCAGCAAGGGCTGGAAGTCACACAGGAATTGTTGCTCCTGGAGGACAGGCACACCACCCAGTTTGCATGAATACTGCATATTTTGTAGGGATTTTCTGAATGGAACAAACTAATTAAAATAAATGGATGTGAGTGCAGGATGTACTGGCAGTCTGTCACAACACTCATATCACTTCATATCCTTCCAAATGCAGCTGAATGATCTGGCTTTTGTGAAGATGGAGACTGAAGCTCTGCTGTTCCTCAGCTGCACATTTTCATTGACCACAGTGGTTGGGAAAGGCACACAAATCTTTCCATGGCACCACAACCCTTTCTTTGCTTACAGTGAGTTTCCTGAGCCAGCTGCCTTCAGCTAATGCTGCAAGGCCCTCCAAGAGCTGCCCAATCACACCTGCATCAGCTGGGCCTGGTGGGAAAAGAAACCTTTTTAAAATGATGGAAGTACGCATCTCAGTCTCTAAAAGCATCTTAGCCCTTCCCCAAACCATAAGAAGTGCTCCCTGGGTGACCTGAGGGCAATTTTCTCGCGCTTGTTTTTCAAGGTACAGCCTGCTGTAGTCTCAGGCTTTCCAATGTACAGCTTGTGTGTGTGCACACAGCTGCTGCTGTGTGGCTTGCTGAAGGTTTAACCTGCAACTTTGCCTCTCTGCTCATGAGTTTACAGCCCAACTGCTTTCATGTCATCTGCATCTTTTATGACCCCCCTGGGTTTTGTTTTTCTTTGCCAGCTGCCATGGGTCCTCTCTATATTAAGCAATACTATCTTAATTGTGTCTATTTATCACTTGTTATACAGAAAACTCACTCTTGCTGTTCTTTCATCCTCCCACTCATTTTTAATTCTAAGGTCCAGCTGTTAATCTTATAGGTAAATAATCTGTTAAAATTATAGTCTGTCCCTTAATAGTTCCTCTGTTACTGAATTTTACTGAAAGCTTTTGAAAAGAACCCTCTCAAATTTTTCTTGTTCTGTACGATATTTTCTTGATTCCCCAGAGGAATCCTTTTATGGTGATGAACAAGATCTTTATTTACATATCCTATCCTACCTTGTACTTTTTGTAGCATGCTTTTTATGATTCAGTAGTTCTTTATTATTTAATTTATCTGGTTCCCATTAAATACCCTGCTCTCATCCCAGGATGTTCTTCTAGCTCTAAAACTTACTGTGGCTTCTTCCCAAGCTCTTGTTCTAAGAAACAATCCCTAATATTCATTATGTAAGACAGGAGAAATGGAGAGAAGGGTCTTTCCAACCTGTGTCACCAACTTGGTTTTATATTTTCATAACTCTGGTCATTAAGCAACATTTGGTAGAGACAAGAATGTGAAAATTTAAGTGTCACCATCTGGGTCTAGTCAAAGGCTGAGCGAATCCCATACCACCTTCTAGGCCAGCAGTAGATATTTAAGGAAAAGTGTACCTGAAACACTAAAATTTTTATAGTAGACTAATCCCATCTCTTGTACATCCTCCAGACTTCCGGAAGGTATTAGGTTAAGGACTACCTCAGTCAGAATCTGGATTATTCTAATAGCCCCAGTGGATTTATGTCTTTATGTGAAGAATCTTGGGAGCAGAGTGGGAACACTCTTGTGTCCAATCTTTTGTTATAGCAAACAAGATCTTCAAAACATACCTTAAAATTGTGTAGCCTTTTTTTTTGAGCCTTTGTGATGCAACTCTCCATTCCCCTCATTTAGAGAGAAAAGCCTGGACCTTTTTCTGTTCAGTGGAATGGCCAAATGAATATTGTGGTGGTAGGAGAGACAGCCTGAGGCCTCTAGCACCAACTGCTCTCAATTAAAGGTTTCTCCTGTCACTGGTTACCCAATGTTTGGCCATCTTGTGGTGACTTCAAATTGACAGTTTATTGTCAGATTAGTAGATGTGGGGCTCCATTGTTAGATCTAAGAAGGATAGAAGGCATTAGAAAATAATACTGAAATTAGTGTTTGGTGACAAGGTGAGTTAGATTGTGTAAAAAAATCACTGAACAGCTGCAGACTAACCTCTGTGTGTATGTGGAGAAAATAAGTTTGCAGCCAGATCAGCTGTCTGGTTCAAGATGGATAGGTTGGAATAAGTAGCCAGGACTTGGACAGGTTGGAGATGGGGAAAGAAGGGCAATACAACATACTGCAGTTGGATTCAGTGCATGTTAGGATGGAACTGGAACCCCACACAGTGTTCCCATCTAAATTTCGTTCTCCAAATTTGTACATTTGTATCCACATTTTGCTTAAAAATACATGTGCTTCCAAGAAGCAATGTCTGTTTTATTTCACTTTTGCATTCATGCTTCAGGTCTAATACAAATAAGGTCTCATGCTTCAGGTCTCATACAAATAAGTTTGTTTTTGGAGTTTCTGGCTGTAATAATATTTCCCCCCAGCATTTGGAAACTGCAGATGGCATTTTAGGTAGCTTTTCTAACACAAGGATCTTGTGCCTTCGCTGGTTCTTTGTACCAGGACACTAGACATATAATTGCATGAATTCCTTTGTGTATTATTCGTTATTTTCAGTCACACAAACATATAATTTCCTCCATAAGCTACCATGTGACTCAAGAGTCAATTAATTGCTATTTTTATCATGGCTGAAGTTCAGTCTTTATTACTGAATGATCTGTAAACAAAATCATTTTGCAGCATGATTAGAGGATGCTTCAAGTTGTTCTTTAATATAATTTTGGTTATACAATTAAAAAAATAGAGCAGAAAAGGAGCTTAATGTTCTTAGTTCAAGTTTAGTTTAAAATTAAATTTAAATTTAAAATAACCCATAAAAACATAGCAGCTATTGCATTACTATATGCTCCTTGCAGTTTGGAATGTGAAGTTTCAGCCAATTTTATGTCAATGTATTCTCATTTGGATAAAACTGCATTGGATAGAGGCTGTCTGATAATAAGAGAGTCCAAGAGATCTGAAAACTGCCTTTCCCCCCCTTTTTCTTTTTTTGCTTCTCATCAAAAACATCTCAGGTTTGCTCAACAGGTTGTAGATAAGATTTATGAGTGTAAAATGTCAAGTAGCCTTTGTAAAGTCTTTGCAAACCATGATTAAGGTAGAAATAAGAACTGTACAGATACTAAAATTACATCCTGAAAAATTACAGCAGAAAAATAAGTTATGGTATACCTGAGTACTTTAATTAAAAAAAAAACAGTGAATACCTATGTCAGCTTCTAAAAGCTCTTCAGTGATGCTGGAGTCCTGTGACACTGACCAAGTGCTAGAGCTCATGGAGATTTCCCAGGGCAGAGGCAACAACACCTGCATCCTGAGTTCCACATTCCTCCAGCAGCAGCTGGCATGGAAGTACAGCAAAAGAGAAGTTGTGATTCTTCCTTTAGGTAGAGGTGCTCAGTTTGCAGAGTGCTCAGGCAGATTGGAGAGGACTTATGTTCCATGGCTTCTTCTTTTATCTGCTGATATAAGGACTTTCAGTTCTAATCAGTCCTGTCTCTTTCTGTTTTGCCTAATCCTGTTTAGCTCACTGACTGGATGAAAAGGCTGATGTGCTTCTCTACAAGTCTTGATTGCAATGAAGTCCCCATGCTCTGTGGAGGCCCCCGGCTGTGAATTGAATGAGGAACATCAACCTGTTTGTGAATATAATGCTTCATCTCCAGTGTAGGATAAATTAAGCATAAGCTGATATTTTCAGTTTTTCCTGGCAGTTTGCTGCTTGTGGAGCAATCTGTTTGAATAGCATGAATTGAGGTAGCAAAGAATATGTGCAGTAACATTTTAATTTTTATCAGGAGTGTGTCCTTGATCTGAATCCCCTCCTCATCCCCATTGACAGCAGTCACTTTACATTGCAGAATGCTCTCACAATGCTCAATCTGGTTTCTTTTGCAATGAATGAAATCTGGAATTTGGTCCAGGAGGACACATATTGTTCTCCTGGGGTGTTGTGATGTAAGCCCACAAAATGCACATTCTGCAGTGACTGGCTTCCCAGCATCAACTCTTCCAGACTGTGGACTGGCTCCTGTTGGGTTGAAATACTTCCTAAATACAGACATAGCCTAATGAGACTTTTTAACCACATAGAATACAATAGACCTTGCATGGGCATAGGAGAAATTTAGGTGCTTTGAATTCAGCACCTTGCAGAATTTAGAGTCAAAACACCTCAATCCTTTTTACATCCTCAATCCTAAGTACATGTTCATTGGCACCTGCCCATATAATTCTGCTATTCAGTTTACCAAACTGACACATTTGTCATAAGCATGTGAAAGAGAGATTTGCAGTCTACATTAAAATCTTTCATCAGGAAGAACATGCTCATTAGTGCAATATTCACTTTAATCTCATCTTTTTTCTTCTGCTGCTGCACACTGCTCTTGTATCAACACTGATTAGCAGCTAGAAACCTGGCCTGCTTTTTTCTTACTTGTGCATCCAGCAAATCGGGGATGGACCTTAACTGTTGGTAGACGGTCAGTGAGGCTCTCTCTGTATTATGTTCATGTTGTCACTCACAATGTTTTCATTACGAGCTTCATTGTTTAGAGTTAATGTCCTGGCTGTTACAAATTCTATCAGGATGAATTGTAGCAGAAAGGCTTGTAGATTTGATTTGATTTTCCTTTGCCAGAGAGGGTGCAGAATTGTTCCCAGTTCTGTTTTTTGTTTTAATGTAGGCTTTCAGATACTACTTCCCAGATCATTTGTATCTAAACAGAACTCTGATCAAAACAAAATATTTTTTTTTTCCATTGGCTGTTTCTGCTTAGTCTTCCAAGTGCTTTGGTCCTAGAGCTCTTGGTGAAAATACATGAGAGATCTTGGGAAGCCTTTCTTAATGGAGGTGCTGATTTTCTCTCTGTGTGTTCTTGTGTGTATGTGAAGAATGAGGTAATTTTTTTTTAAAGTGGAAAGCACTTAGTTCTTATAGGTGGCTAAACTACAGAGGTCATCAGCTCTCAAACATTATCCTTAATAACAAAATAAATGATTTGGTGCTGTAAATCTAAACATCCAAGTTTAAGTCTGGAGGCAGTCCAGATTCTCATGTTTTAGAGCCCATGTTCAATGGGAGCTTGTGAAAACTATCTGTTAAACCACAAATTAGACACAGTTTCTCACAGTGCTTACTCATCTGTGAACGTGAACATAGTAACAGACAATCAAATGGGATCTGAGAATGACTGCTGCATGTTTTTACAAAACAATGGGGAATGTGGAGTCAAAAGTCCCAAGTTTCAAAGCTGTCATGGAAGGGTATGACTCTTTTATGACTAACTTTCATTATAATCTAAGATTTTCCCTCTAACTAAATTTAACTGAATTCTACTTCACTTATCTAGCAACTTAGAAACTATTTTAAAAAAGGCATTAGGGTTTTTCCATTATTTCAGTCATAAGGTTATTTTGTCTTCTTTGGCCTCTTCATTTTTTAAGGAGATGTTTCTATGCTTACATTTGAACTCCTTTAGAGCAAAATGCAGATATAAATAGCTGTGATTAATTTTTCCTCATTAGCTGAATACCATCTTTCGCAGCTGTTAATTTGGGACACAATAATACATTAAATGAATTCCATCTTCCCTGGGACAAGCTACAGCACCTGCACAGAGATATCTCAGGTTTGAATGTTTCTTCTAAGTGAAAGCACTTGGGTGTATGCCAAGCAAGATCTCCCAATGTACCACTCTGGCTGCGCCCCCCAAAGCTTTCTGTAAGTCACCAAGCTGCAGCATATTTCTTTGCATGCAGAGCCTTTTTCTTACAAGGCTTTCAAAAACTTAAAGTAAAAATATATATAGAATCAACTGGCAGCTGACTGGCTACTGCATATGCCACATTTGTGATTTTAGTCGAATGCAGTGCTCCAGGAAAGAAAACCCACTCATAATTTTGGCTACTGCCGGGCATGGCTCAGGCCATCACTCAGACTTTGCTGTGCAGCTCTGTCAGGCACATCAGTCCTGGTTTGCAGCACTTCTGGTCTCCCATCCCTGAGGCAGCATGGAGCCAATGCTACAGTTTGCAAATGGGTTGAGATAGGTATAGAAAGGAGGGGTATATGATCAAGTTTCTGCTATCACTTTGCTGACTGAAACCTTGATTTTTCCCCCCTTTCTTCCTTTTTTTTTTTTTTCTTTCCCCCTACAAGGCAGAGGAGAAGCCCTTTATATTAACAATTGTATTTTAATCAGTTGCAATCTGACCTGTAGTAAATTTGCTTTGCAGAGTTTTCTGTCTTAAAAAAAAATTATTCCCATCTACTAGAGCCACTGGAATAAGTGCTTCACATATAAATAAGCTCTCTACTGATTACAGTATTTTTACAACTAATAACACAAAATTTACCAACAGGAAATCTCATCTGGACAAATATCAAAGTATTTGCAACATAATACTGAAATTAAGAGCAATAAATTTTCAGAGGAATTACTATTTAATGGTTAGAGATGAAAAATCTCACAAAAGCAGAAACAGATTTTACACAGGCTCTCTGTATTTAAGTAATTAAGGGCAAGTGCAGAGCTGGGCTTTACTTGATCATGGAAGTCTTGAGTTGCTCATCTGGGTGTTACCAACACTATATTGTATCTCTGTGTATGTGGGAGGTGGCTGAGTAAAATCGGTTGACTTAAAATTTCCATGCAACACTTCTGAAAATTATGCAGCTATACTTAGGCGCATGTGCAATGAGAGAATAATGGAGAGTAATGTGTTTTGGTATAAGCACAGTAAATTGCCTTGGATCAGTGTCATATTTATACTTTAAAGTGTGAACTCTGGTTGGATAAGTATATAAATGTAGAAAAGTAAGGTAATTATGATTGCTGCTTTTTCCTTCTAATTCTACAAAGAATCTTACTAAAGTTTAGTGTCATATAAAGTAAGAACTGTCATCAAAACAAAGCGAATGGTCATTCTGCTCTTAAATACCAACTACTTTCTGTCAGGATTTTAATGATTATAAGCTTATCTTTGATACAAAATTCCCTCCTTCTCCCATATAGAAATATTCTCTCTGTTTCAATTCCAAGGAGAATTCTGTGAGCAGATAAGAGTCTTTTTCTAGGTTTCTTTATACACCTAGTCTTTTTGATACGTGGTTTGTTATTTTCATAAGCCATCATCACCCAAGTTTCTAAATAGTCAGCCAGATCAGCATGGATGGCTAATCTGAGTGTGTTCCCCTGCTATAGCTCTACCTGTGTTATTGGTACTTTTCCTTCAGCATTTTTCCCTGTGAATGCTTTGCTTTATCTCCAGGTGCTTGGTGGATTTAATTTCATTTATACATAGTGGAGGGAGTTATGGGAAGGCAGTGAGCAAGTGATGTAAACAATGATCCAGTGAGCTTGCTGGAGGCTTTTTCAGTTTGGATAAACCTGTACCCAGTGTTTAATGGTGTTGGTTATATTATAAATGACATGTTTGAGAGCTTTGGTTGCAGAGACGAAGGACTTGGAATGAGCTGCTGCAGGAATATGATGTAAAGCTAGAGTATAGACAGTGTGTTAAGGACTGGTCATAAAGTGGGGCTTTTTCTAAACCTTGTTTGGTGTGCATATGTCTTTGTAACACCACAAATAGATCAGGACAAACCAAAAGTCAATAAAAAACTGCTAATATCTCTTGTTGACAAACACGTTCAGTTTTCATTCTTTAATACACAGGTGAGTGTTTACACCTTATTTTGTGACTTTCTGGTTTAAAAAGATGTGGCCTAGTGTGTTAGAAATTAATCTGTCTGCAGTCTGTGTGAGGTGATAGCAGTTTTATCAGGGTTGTCTGATTTGGTGACAATTTTTTACTGGCTAGCAGTCTTTACTGTATATAACTTGATGGTGCAAACCCTTATTTTACAATTTACTCTCCAGATTTCTCCTTATGTGCTCAAGAAAGTGAAGCTCAAATACACATGTTCAGGCAAGAACTTTGGATTTACTGGCTCCTTCTAACATACTGCATTTAGTGTTTGTGGAAACATTGGAGCCACCAAGGAGAAAACAGAAGCGTTGCACACCAACTTCCCTTTCTAATGAAAAACAGGGAGAAGGATTGCACTTCTGGATACAAACAGTGGGGTATGTGACAGCCTCTCAGTTAATGTTTTGGTAACGAGCCTTCCTACCCTTCTTCAGTGACTTCCCTGAAAATGGGAGTGTAGCATGAGACAAGTCCAAAAGTTGTAGTGGCATACCATGTAGAAAAATTGCCTTTTCTATTTAAAAGAGGGCAGACATGTTGCAATACTGTGCATGCTGTCCATCCAAGTGCATCCTTGCTGGAACCAGCATCCTAGAGAAACAGTCTGACTGACTTGTGAGCAGGCACACAGCCAGTCTAACAGATGGAGGTCAGTGAAGTCAGCCAAGAGACCATGCACTAACTGCACATAGAGTGCGCTAGCTAACGGCAGGATTCCCAGACAGAAACACCCAAATGTCTCCTGGTAATCTCATTTTCACATACTGGGACAAGACAAAGATCAAGAAAATGGCTTTAGCAAGAGAAGAAGAAACAGGAAGATATGAGAAGTGGTTTCTGTGTGGCTTACACCAGCAGTGTAGCTGTGGTGTGTGGAATCACATTTTAAAAAGTGCGTTGTCTTTTAAGACCACTGTCAGAACCAGGCAGGCAGGGGAAGGACTAGCTCTCTTCAGAGGACATGCATCCAAGGTCATAGGGGTTGTTTGTAGTATATTAATGAAAAGAGCCTGATTTCCTGTCTTTTGCCTAGGATACAAGACCAGTAAAAGAAGACCAATCTTTTAGCAGTCCCACTCTTATTAAGCTGATCTTTATTTAATGCTGCTGGTAATGAGGACAGTCTTGTGTTAGTAACAATGATTTTAAACACATGTGATAACCAAAGAGTGGTAGAAACCAGCTGAATTATGATGCAAGGAGCTGAAAATGAGGATCAAGATAAATTGCCACCATAAAGGGAGACTAAAAATGCAATCTGTATGAATGTCGGCTAGTTACTTGCCAGACTCACTTGGTGCATCCTGCAGTACAATTTGCAGAACAATGTAATAAAGGCATGAAGTGTTATGTTGCATTTGGGATGCTACAATAAAAAATAGTCAGCATTTCTTCTTTGACTGGCCTTTGAAGTGCTTAGAATTGAGCCATACACAGTCTCAAAAAGGCTTTCAGTGAAGCAGGGTCCAGCCATTGTGTTTTTAGAAATTCTTGTATTGTTGTGAATTGCAAGAGTCAAAAGAAAAGAGCAGATTGAGTTGTGTTTGACAGACAGCACAGTCAGGACTATGAAGCTTCCCCTGCATCATGCACTGGAGAGTGGGCGGAAAACTGACTAAATAGTACCAGTGCTTCACCAGGCAGATGGTCAGGCAAAGGCCAAAGCCCTCTGTCCCTCACTCTCCTGCCTCTTCCAGTTCCCAGATGCAAGTTGAACTGGCACAGGGGTTGCTGTAATTTGCTGCTGGTATAGACCAGCAACAAATTACTTCCCTGAGGAACAAGCAGGGATAGGGAAGAGCATCTCTGAGGCATAAGACCTCCAGCATGATTCCTTACGCACCACCCCTCTCTCAGGGCTATGCCCAGAGGCCCAAACTACCCTGTGGAGGATACTTCTGAAGCCACCAGAGAGAGGAGAACCTTTCTTCCACCTCCCGAATTTCCCTCTCCCCTCTGAAGTGTAATCAGTGTAGATAGATGTCAACTTGATTACACTCGAAAAAAAATATATTGGTACGTGTCTTGGACCTCAGTGTAGGAGAGGCACACTTGCTTGCTGGCTTGGAACAATACCTTTAGCTAAGGAAACTTGCTTCTACTTGCTTGTCTCTTTTTGCATTTTTACATTTTCCAGAACTTTGGATGCAAAGGGCCACCTTCAAAAAATGCTTGCTGTGCAATAACTGGTAAAGTGAGACATTGCTTGGTGTGACTACCAGGGTTATGATTGAATCTCAGAGGTAATATACTCAAATAGGCAGCCAAAATAAAATCCTGATGGTGAGCCCTTTACTCTGAACTTGTATTTGCTTCATAAATCATACAGCTTTAACTGTCTGGAAGAAACTTTCATTTGTATTTGAACATAGCCATACTTAAGGATGCTTTTTTCTTCTCGTTAAAGGAGATTCATATGATACAGCACCAAGGTCAGGGATTCCTACAGCTCAGAATCATTGATGCATTTATGATCACTGCTTCCCCTGTTACGGTGGGATACACAGCAGTTTCCCACTGAAAAAAAGACAACTGGCAGTGGGGTTCATCTGAGCAAATGTAGGTGCTTGCAATGTCGGTCTCCAAATCCCAGTTTTGCATCCGCTGCTGTTAAGGGTCAGTGGAGAAAGATAAGCTTTTCTAGGCGTGATTTATTTTGTTTTGAGATATCTGTAAAAGATCAGACTTTTGTATAAGAAAAGACTCTTTCTTAAAGTGCTATTGATTGCACAGAGTTCAGGGTGAGCAGCTGAGATGTTTCCATTGCAATTAAACTTCCATCCTACTCAGGGAGATTAAAGATTGCAGAAGGATTTAGGTGTTTACATCTGAAATGTAGATACTCAGAATGCTTTCTTAGTTGCCACTTCTCCTTGGAGATACCAAGGGTTCCCAGGGACCAAGTCTGTAAATTTGCTGAAGGCAAGCATGCCTGTCTGTGAGGCACCTTGACTTCCAGTGACATTCACTGCCCTAGGCTTCCCCTGTTCAAATGAGGAAAAAAAGCAAAAAACATCAGTCAGGACAGAGTATAGCTCTGAAGTATTACACAGTATAAGCAAAGACAGACAAAATATTATCTGAAAATCCAGAGACAGAGATTTTGTTGTATTTTTAAATTATTTAAATTTTTAGATTGACTGGAAATTCCTCAGAAGCAGAATTTTGGGGTGATTTTGGGGTATTTTGGGGTTACGGCTTATTTTGCCAAAGCACTTGCTTTCCCCATGTAAGGGAAAAAGAATAAATCTTTTATTTATATAGGATATTTTAGCTGCAATGGCATTTGATGTGTGCCCACACATATCTGCGTACGTGCATATACATATAAAAACTGCAAATATTTTCAAATGCTAAGCACATTGTAAGTGATAAGCAGAGAAGGACAGTATTGCATTGGCTCCAATTAATCCCTGGTAAATACAGAAGCCTGGGAAGACAGGTTTAACAGGTCTTACCACTGTTGGTAATTTGAGGAAGGTAGCAAGAGTAGAAAACATGGTACAATATGATGACCATGGGGCTATTCCTGTTTCCAGGCTCCATGTCCATTTTTAAAGATCTTTAACTTCCTAATGCCTTTGGTGGCTTATTGTTAAAAATGGTATTAAGTAGATAGTAGGATTCAAACTCGAAGAAGGAATTTGATGCCTAATTCTTGATAGAATCTATTATCTCTCTTTGACACCACAGCAGAGTTGTCTGAGCTGTTAGATTTCTTGTTTATGCTCCAGCAGCTATATGGTTTCTCCCCTCCATCAACCGTCTTGAGAGAACTAGAGTTCATACTGATGGCCGTACTTTTACTTCTTTGGTCCAGAGTGGTTTAGTGGGAAAGTGACCATAAATCTCCTATTTTTTACCCAGTGGCCCACTTTTCCTTTGGGGTGTCCAAAGTATCCTGGATTTACATGCAATTAGTCAGGGCTCTTTGTTTTTTGCAATGAATCAAACTCTGATCAAGACACACTGCTGCTGTGGGTGACAGCTGGTCTCCTCAGTGATCAGGGTAAACCAAAAGAGTGGAATGACCACGTGGTACATGGAAATGTTTGCAGGGAAAAGATATTCTCAAAGCTGCTTTTTGTACAGTACAAAATTTTGGACCCTGCTGTCTTTCAATGATTTTTACAATGAAGTGACAGTACAAGGGTGAATGGCTTCAAACTGAAAGACAGTAGGTTTAGGTATTGGAAGTTCTTTTCTCTAAGGGTGGTGGGGCACTGAAACAGGTTGCCCAGAGAAGTTATGGATGCTCCACACATGGAGTTGTTCAAGGCCAGGCTGGATGAAGCTCTGAGCAGCCTGGTTTAGTGAAATGTGTCCCTGATTGAAACTACATGATCTTGGATGCTCCTTCCAACCCATTCTATGATTCTATGATTTTCCCATTGCATTGATAGATTTGATATCTTTTTTCTAAAACAAGTAGAAAGAAGTGTTTCTGGCTTTTGATAAGAGAGTACAAAACAGAGGGTCTGAATTCTGCCACTGTCAGTTATCTTGAACACCACTTACCCTACAAATAATTCTACACATTTTTTTAAAAGTATTTTTTATTACCATTTAAAACTACTTTTTAATTAGAGTGAAATGAAAATTGAAGAAGATAAACATCACTTTCCTTGAGGTTAAATACAATACAATTCTCCTCCTGCAACCTTTCCTTCATCTCCACTTTTATTTTTCATTTCACATAATTTCTGCTTTTGAAGTCATTCTCTTCTTGTGCATGAACAGTTCACTTATATATTGTGTATATAGAGATTGTAAAAGTGGCTCCTCAGAAATAACAAGGTGGAACAGCAGTGCTGGTTTCCTGAAAAAGGGAACAGTCTGAAAAATAGCAAAGAGATGGCTGCGGGAGAGGTGAACTAGGAAGATGTGTTTGATAATGTATGGAGGTTCTTCATGGCTAATGAGAGGGGACTGGAAACTTTGCTGAAGAATGGCAATAGGGGGGTATTGCTGTGCTGTGGCTGAACAGGATTTTCTCTTTATTACAGAAAGCACTTATCTACATGGGCTGGCACAACTACCTTTCTAAATCACATCCCTCTGGACTGCAGTACAAAACTCCAGCCCTGTGAGGCAGACTTGGTCCTGATATCATCACTTTAAGGAGGTTGTGATAATCTCCTGATGGAAAGGGTCATCTCTTATGCAGAGAACAAGAGTAAGCTGAGCCTCTTTGCCTTTTCCTTCTCCAACTTACAGGAGAAAAGATGAATCAGAAGCAGAATCAAACCCACTGAGTTCCAAAACTGATTGATTGCCTCTGTGATAGTCCTTTTTCTTGTCTTTGTCCCTGTGAATCTGCTTTGCCAGACCAAGGGCACCTTTATTGTTCATGGACAACACTTGTGAGGGTTGGAGCTCCCTGACATACACGGCATGGAATGAAGTCTTCTTGCTTATTCCTGGATGGACCATCTCGGGGAAACAGGAGTACTTCTGAGACCAGAGGGGACGGTATTGTTGACCTCTCAACCACAAACAAGGAGCAGAAAGAGAACCTATGGAAGAAAACCTGATTAATGGTATCTTAAAGTGGATTGTAACAAGAAAGGGACAAGAATTGAACTCCTTTACGTGGATGGCCGAAGGGTCATGCAGTAGTTAGAGAGCCGGAGAAGTCAGACACCTTTGATGCCTGGCCACAGCCTGAAAGTGGGAAGGGTGTCATGGGACAAGAAGGATGGGTGGGAAGAATTCAAGTGTTTCCTGCCAGCTGAGTTCCGTCTCGCCTGCTGGAACCTGGCAGACATCAGGCAGCTGAGGAGCTCTCAAAAATAAGTCCTTTTAGTTTTTCTTATGAAATATTTTCACTTTAAATGAAATATTTTCACTTTAAAATCATGATAAAGTGTGAGAGATTGTGTGTGAAACCAGCTGCAAAGTTTTTACGTTTTTGTATGACTGGTCTTGGTTTCTCTCTAAAAATGGCATTTGTTACACTTCTTATTGAACACCTAGCTGAGCTAGAAGCAAGGAGTTACTTATTAATGTATTTATTTAAAATTCCAAATTAAAGACTAAATTCTCATGAGAAATGTTTTTTCATGATTTCCATAAAAAAAGCCAAACTGGTGGAAATCTCATTATCTAAAAGTTTTGTATATAAAATCTGTAAAGTAGCTGTAGCAAAAGAGTAAATAAAAGTCACTTTAGTAGTGACATTTAAATTACATAGCATTATCTGTGTGTGAAAAGCTGTAGTTGTACGCGCTTACATTGTTGAAACCTTTATTTGTTAGAATCCAAGTGCTGCTGCTGTGCATAAAGTACTCTGTGAGGTACACCCATATGTTTCCAAAGTAGCATGAACGTGTGCACTGATGTTGATCCAGAGGAAGCCTAGGGGTTCTTCCTTTCCCTCTTGTACGCTGATTATTTCTGCCAGGCCCAGAGAGATCTGTGCGAGCACGCAGGGGCCAGGGCTTGGTGACAGGATGTACATGCAAACAGATAGCTTCCATGATGCTCAGAAGTCTTTTTTTCCTGAAGGTGCCATGCAACAACATCTTTGAGTTGTAGGAGAAGACAAGCATGGGGCAGACGGGAAGGACCCGGCCCCATTGCTCTAGGGCTGGGGTTGGTTGGTGCACAGCACCCCGCTAAAATGAGGCCCAGAAACACTCCTTCTCAAGCCCTGTATGTAAAGATGTCAAAAATAAACTGTGCAAATATGCCAGAAAGAATGATACTTTCATGTTTTTATGCTAAAAATGGGTAAGGGAATTGTCAGGACTCTTGTGAGCAAAAATGATAACGTATGACATTAAATATTGACTTAAAATATCTGTTTTGCCACCCCTTTCTATTATTTCAGTATGCAGTTGCTTGAAGGTAAAGTATGATTTTTCTGTCCCCTCTGTAATAATATATAATACATCAGAACCGAATTTTCTAAGTCTTGTAAAAATCAATCCACTTTCCCTATTCAAATGTGGATTAAATATATCAGATCTCATAGCAATTATATTTCTGATCTTTTCATTGTTCATTGTCTTTGTCAGAAAAGTTTTTTGGGAATGTTTTCCAGGCTGAAAACCTGATTGGAAAACTGTGAAATGTGAGGTTTTTGGGTGTTTAGTAGCATGCTAAGTAATCACACTTGCCTAGTCAAACCTTTAAATTACTAAAAAGTGATGATGTAGTAGGAGTAGTATTTAGTGGTAGGATCAGTAAGATGCTGTATGTGTTAATAATTGACAAGAAGAGATATCTTCTGTCTTGCAGTGCAAATTGCACAGTTAAGTCAACAGTGAATGAGTTTTCATGGTAGATGCCCTGTATAATGTGTCCAGATGGGAAATGTGTGTCATAATCCAGCCAGATATGAGCAGAACTTAGTGTACTGTAGATGAAGTTCTTTACCTGATATTTTTTTACTGAACTGGGCAGTCATAGGAAGTGACGAGGAGTTATTCAAAATAACACATTTGACATGCACATGCTCATTATTCTATTTAAAAACCAACACTGAATGCATTCCTGTGCATGATGATATCTTCTCATTCAAATGGTTTCTGCTACTCATGGCTTGATTTTAATGTAATAGTTACTGTTACACAGAGCTGCTTCTCTGGAGAAAAATGCTCTTCCTTGGCTTGTGGTGATGTGTGCCAAGCAACCTTTAGATTTTACCTGGAATAAAATTTTAGGACTTGGAGCTGTGTGTGTGTTGTCTGTGAGCACATGTGTACACATGCACACATGGGTACTGGCATTGTGACACAATGCAAGCACCACAGGCGCAGGCACAGACATAGAAAGAAAATTATTCTTCTCCTGCTTATTTTCTTGGCACTTGCAGCTTGGTTAGATGTGAGATAGATGAAACATTTGCATCTTCTATCTGCATAATGAGTTCTATACAAAATGATCGCAGCTAATGCAAAAGACAGGGTGGCATGTTTTCAGTTTTAATGGGGACACTCAGAAAACTTCCAATCTTTCTTGACATTTCTTATAGCAAAATAAATGTGGTCTAGGTTGGAGTGTCTATTATGAAAATAAGAGAAGAGCAAGTCAATTATATTTCAATGACTGAATAGCCAGGGGTCCTCATTAAAATGATCAGAAAGGCTGCAGTGTTGCTTTCTTGTATGTAGCCACTGATTAAGTTGTATAAGAATGACATGGCCTTTTTGGGAGAAAAGCAGAGTATGCCGTGGTCTCTGGCCAGCCAGCCAGAAACCGTTGACACTTAGAAAAGTGAGATGCGCACTCCATCAAGAAAGGGAAGTTACTACTTATGGGGTCATGGACTCCTGATGTATTTAAAAATAGTTGTGGCTGTTTTATTGGACACACTCAGAGAAAGCTTTGAATTTGCACTAGGCTGTATGAAAATGCCTGCGGTATGGTGGTGATATGGTATGTTTTCCTTTCCGCTGGCTTCGATGAAGTATACGTAGCTTAACAGAATAGTACTATTATTGCAATCTCGCTGTATTTGAACCTTTAAGCAATATTTTAGTTATCAGTTCATTACTGTTCATTTCTTAGAATTTAAATTCTTCTTATTTGCCAATTATTTTTTTGGTATAAAATGTTAGGAGAAAAAGGCTCGGTAATTTTTTCCCGGGAGAGACTGTATCCTGGAATGGTAAAAAGAATATTTGTTTAAATCTCCTGAGGGTTTGCAGTCTAAGGAAATACAGTATTGCCTAAGATCTGCTAATCCTAGATCAAGTGGCTGTAGAATTTAAAAAATGTATGTTTTCTCTTTCATGTTACTTAACAGACCTTATATATTTATTTTAAAATAATCCATCTGAAATTATATTTTATACAATTTTACTTCTTTTAATGAAGTGATTGCTATAAAGAGATACATACTTCTAGTAAGGATTTCTATAAAGATTTATACCTTATTTTTTCTTATTTGGAGAGTGTTGTAGAATGTTACCATTTTAAATTTAAGAGTGGTACAAAGCAAAACAAATCTTGTGTTAATCAAGCTGTTATGGTTTAAGTTTCTTCCCCCTTAGAAACGCATCACTGACAGTTTCTAAAGATGAATTGATAAATAAAAGGCAACATTTCATAGTGCTCTTGTATCTATTAGTACTGTGAAATTTGAACCAATATACATCTTCTACTGAGGTGGAAATATACCTCAGCATTTTCCACTTTTACTATCTGATTCAAATAAATACTAATGCAACAAATAAAACCAAATAAAATCTCTGCTATTTCTGACTGCAAGTACTAGCTAATCTAAGCTTGTATTCTAAGTCAAATCACATCATAGAGTGCTCCATTATCAACAGTGATATTTCATTATAAATGAAGACAAATAGATTTTTATGTAAGTCTGCTCACATTTTGATGAAATAATTTTTAGTCTCAAGAAATCCAATAGCAGGACACATTGTAAGCTAAATACATTAACATATCAGGTACTTAAAACTAATTGGATTTACTAAAATTAGCCAATAATGCAGCTAAATAATGATGCTCTTCATTTACAATTCAGGAGCTCAGTAATGGGCAAGGGAAACTGCAAGTGCTTGCAGTCAACAATAAAAGAATTGGTAATTTTGCCAATTATTATGTAGCACAAGATGGCTATTTAAAAAGTTTTCATTTTTTATTTACATACATGGCATCTAAAGAGGAGAAAAAGTGTCTCTGCCTTATTTACTTACAAATGCATGAGCGACTTTGATTCTTCTCCCTACAATTTCTGTGATATTTTCAGTCTTTAAATTGTTTGTGGAATCCACTCAGTCATTATTTTTTGTTTAGTGGATGAAGAATCTAATTGTATTAAAAAGAATTCTGCTCATTTATTTTTTACCAGTTAGTAATATATAATAAAACTATAAAATTCATATGTCCTATTTTTTTTTTCTCAGCTGCAGCAGGAATAAAATTCATAAATATCAACCAACTGATAACTCTGTTTTTGTGTAAAGAGATACAATTATTGATGTAGTATCCTGAGTATGAACACAGCATTATGGTGCTTAATACTTGAATCTGGTTTGAGACACCTGGATGTCTTTACTCTCAGCATTTTAGGGGCTGGTTTAATATATCTTTTCAGCAATATGTAGAACTAAAATTCTGTAGTGACTGAAGAAGACAAGTAGACTTATTTTTTGAATAAAACTATGAAAAATTTTGAGCAGTGGAGAGTAAAGCTTGAGATTTCTTAGGGTGCTCTGCTGTTCTTAGCATGCATGAACACATGAACAAATTAAAAATATTCTTCAGAGTGAATGGGGAGATATTTTTAAGAACTTTGCCATCCTCTAATTTACTTCCCTAAATTTATGATTTGTATGTAAAAATATTTTTTAAATGAAAGCAAAGAAATAAAGTACTGCAGGTCTTTGAAAGTAATTAGTGCTATCGTCACTGTTCTCTGAAAGTGAATCAACAGCAGCAGACCATAGATGTCAGATATGCAGGCTGCTCATCTGACTGATAAGTCCTTCCAGCCTGCTTATAGTCGTCTAAAAAACCACCTTGGAGTTGATGTTTCTGCAGGGAAACATATTCCATGAGGTGGATATGATTGTACTCTGTACATAGAATTTTCAAGAGCAATTTGCCTTCTTTTGGAAGCAGAATTTCTTACGTTTCTTATGTGAGCTGCTCAGGTCTCTACAGACATGCATGAAAGAAAAATTAAAAATGCAGGAAACATTTTGTGTTATTATCTGTGTCTTTATTTAAATTTACTTGGTTTTTCTAGCAAGAAATGTAATTCAGGACTTACATTATGGGAGGTGGGGTCTGTGTGTTTTACAGGTTTAAGCAAGATTAAGAAATTGAAGTTGAGAACAAGTGTATCACTGTATGTGAATTCAAATGCAAAATATCCTCATTATAATAATTCACAGGAAATTCAGCCACACTGCTGTAGAATCAGAACTCGCCAAACACTGCCTAATGTCAGCAATGAACTCTACTTTAACCAGCCTTTCAACCTGTGTATCGTCAGAGTAATTGGTCTTTTAGTTGATTTGACTAACTGACAGCCAAGCCACTAATAATTACCTGTGGCAGCATTTACATTTTTTTCTTTTACACTTATAGAACGACATCGATGAATATATTTTAAATATTAACAGTAGTTGAATGTTTAGATTATAATTTAAATAATTATTTATGGAAATATAATTGCATGTCTGTGCCTACCATGGAGAGGTTTTGTAATCTGATTAAAGAGAGAACAAGAGCATATCTGCACATCTAATTTTGTGGTTAAACTATTCATGACTTGTAATAATATATTAATTTTGTCAATTTGTTAGGGTATCATTTCAACTTTTTGACAAGCTTTCATCCTTATTTAGCTGAATTCAGGCTCAAGACAGTGCTTACTTAATAACTTATGCTTTATGAAGCTCTTCCAGAGCTTGATAGTTTCACAACCATCCACAATTTTCTTACATTGTGGCGTTGAGGCTCTTTAACATAGCGTATTTCCGTGTGAATGATACACATAAATATAAAGCATATGCATGTTTGTCTGGTCTCAGCAGAGCAGAAATGTGCCACAAAGACTTCCAAGACTCATGCATGCTGGAGAACTTATTCCTGAGGTAAGCTAGAGACAAGGACTCACTAAAACCTAAATTAATACTGCTGTTTGTTTCTGTGCAAAATACTGATTTGGGTACTGTGTTGTGTTCTTTGCTAAGAAGACATATTTGCTTATAGGCATTATTATGGAATATATTTGAGTGATGAATGAATAGAAAATAATGGACTGGGTAAAAACAAGCAATGTTTCAAAATTTAAACTATTTTGAATTACTTACATTTCCTAAAATTATGTTTCAGTTATGTAACTAGAGATAGTTAATTTTAAATGATATTCTAGTTTCTAAAATATTTTTAGTATGTCCATTTATTTCTCAGGCTACCTATAATTTACTTTCTACTGGAAAAAGAGCATGCATTTTTCCTGTACACCATTGTGTTACTCTTCTATTCCTATAATTGTGTCACTTTTATAACCAGTGAAATGTAGTGATATTATATTGTTACTTGTTTTCCATATCTGAATAAAATATCAAAGTATTTATTTCCTAAGGTTGGTTAACAAGTGGCAAAAATATTTAAAATTCCATGGTGTAGTTATACAGATGGTCAATATTTTAAATATTTTTGTGTTTAAAAATATTCTCTGAAGTTTCTTTTTAGAAGTATTTCATGACTCCTGAGAAATTTAGTAATCATATATTTTAGTGTTATGTGGAAGTATTTTTAAAAAGTATTTGACTGAAAAACTGTAGGTATTTTATTTTCAAGATATTTAAAAATCTAAGATGAAGACTGTTAAAACTGTTCCAGTTACTGAAAAGAGCAACTGAAAATATATTTAATATGCACAAGTCTGCATACATTGCTTTAGTGTTTAGTTTTATGTATAATCATTCTTTTTTATCTATTTATTCAAAGTCAGAGAAATGCTGCTATTGAATAAGTATAATTCAGGCATAAAAGCTTTATTTTCCCATCAATGAGTTTCAAAAAAAGCCTTATTACACTGCCCTTAAAATAAATATTTCCAAAACTTTCTTGAACTATAAAAATTTAAATAAAGGTAATTACTTTCAACTATATGAAAGCTTTAAAACAGGAGAGGTTGTGTGTTTTTTAATTGGTTAATCTATTTGGATGGCCCAGACTGTCATTACAATTTCTGAGGGTAAGTTATAAAATATCTTCTAGCATGTATGGATACAGGAGGTCTGTGATTTTCCCATTAATTTCAGAGTATTAAGTATTAGTAAATATTAGTAAATTAGGTATATTTTACAGATTTCTCTATAAGAGAAAGTTATATAATCTTTCAGTGCTTTCAAAGAGCAACTCATTATAAACTTATATCTTATCCTCATGAACTTACATGAGAGTGAATGGCAAAGTTACTGTTCAGTTACCTAAATAGGAAACGAAATAAAAACATTATCTTTTCAGTATATCCACATTTCAGTGGTAAAATAATTTTAACCAGATGTCTAAAGACAGTACATACAGGCACATCACAACTATATCATATACTATTTTTTTTTATATTGTCTTATGGTCCCTAAAACATGCATTGCCAACTATAAAAGTGTAAATTATACCTTAGATTCTCAGAAAGCTGAAAATTAGAATTACAATTAATCATGAAATATGTAGATGTTTTCAAATAATTACTGCGAATGTGATTTTTGGCTAAGAAACAACAAAAGTGTCGTACAACGGTACTTGACTTTTTATTATCCACTCAGAAAAAAAACCCAAGATAGCTGTTGGCTGAAGAGAGACCATTACAGTAAAATGAAAGTCAAGCGCATGATGTAAAAATGAGAGAGAATCTTTAAAATAAAATTCAGGTAACTCACCTGAGTTTGTTAAAAGTAAGCATATGTTTGCAGGTCTGTTGTTGACTTTACTGAATAATTCTAATAGTTTTCAATTAAAATCAGAAATTTAGAGCTTGTACAAGCAGTGTTTTCACAACCATTTGCAAAGGTTATTTAGAGTGTTTTGTACACTGTATACTGGGTGGAAATGGTCTAACACTTAGTGAAATATCAAATAGGTAAATTTGTCTTTCAGTTATTACTGTTGGGATTTTTACATATGAGTAGTTACTTACATTCAACACAGGGTACTGCTGTTTTCCTGTGAGACTTGCTAGCAAGAGCAAAATATGGATTATGATACTTCATGTGTAGATTAATTATTTCAGGTTTCAACCCCCCAAAATTTATCAGTTCATTGCTTAATTTGAATTCCTGTAATTCTGCATGGGTCAATCTGCCAGCCACATACACATTACAATTTATCTGCCATCCTTCAGCTGCTTACCTAAACACCTGGAACTCATGCAAAGTCAAAACAACATTCATGTTTCCACATTTGTCATGTATTCACAGAAAAGCACTTCATGTGTAAATAATATTATTTTCTACTTTGTCAGTACAGGGGGCTTTGTAAAGTCAGGGCCCATTTATGGATACTAAAATCTCCTTCCCTGCTATGGTTCTATTTAATTGTAATTCCTTGAAGAGCTTTCTCATATCACCTACAAAACAAAATGTAGAATTTGAGTAATAGACCTTGGATATGAATAAAGTTGTGCTGTTGGATGAATGGACAAAGCAAGAGTGAAGTGACTCAAGGAGTCCCTGGAAAACAAGAATAATTGTGAAACTTATCTCAAGACAACAGCTCATAACTGTTGATGTCCTAATTTTAAGGAGTGCAGCAGCAAAATATAATGCCCATATCAAATATTAAATGACTTAATTCTTACAAACCTTAATTTGGGAAAGTGAGGCTCAGTAGGAAAGTATCTAAGGAGCCCTGAAGTGTTTGGCTATAATTTGGACTAAGAAGGAGATAAACTATCTCTGCTTCAAAAAAAACAGAGCAACCCCCCACCAAAGTTTTGGCACTTATTTCAATTTAAAATTCTTTTCTGAGAGGAATACAAGGCTGAGAGAAAGAAAATGAACTCCAGAATAATACTTGTTGTTGGAGTTTTTCCTGTTTCATGAACTTCTGTGGCTTTAATCAGTTAATTATTGAGTTGTCTGATTCTTTTCTTTTTTCAAGAACATATGTTGTGCATCTGAAAAACAACAGATATTTAAGAAAACTGTCTTGGCAGACCAGTTACTTTCATGTCATATGGGAATTTCTAAACAGCTTGGATTATAAAGGCCTTTGTAAGCAACTGAAACTTTTAGAAATTAAGAATGAAAGAGGTGTTTGGTGATAGTTTCTAATTAATGTTATTTAAAAGTAAAGAAATTGATATCAAGTGGCAATAAACCAGAGGAAAACATATTCTTTTGTTTCACAGAGAAGCTGTAATGTCTCAGGCAACTGAATGAAGACTTGTCTTATTATGACAATGAATTTGGGTGTGGTAGGAATGCCATTTCTGGTTCTCTGAACAATGTCCCTGGTTTGTCCTCTTCAAGGTTAGCTGCAAAACTCCTTGCTCAGCTTCCAGAGCTCTTGGTAGCTGTGGCAGGCAATTTCCACCCTGCTGAGTACCTGGTGAGAGCAGGTGGTCACAGACCAGCTGTAGGCTCTGTCTCTTCTCTCCAAACATCCCTACCCACAGATTTCTGCAGGGATCTGTATTGCCCTGTCTCCACTACCTCAGGAAGAAGCAGCAACTATCACGTAGTTACCAACTGCAGCAGGTAACCTGTACAATTCTTTCATCACCAGTGCAACTGCTGCCACTGGCATGAGGATATTGTGTCTGTAAGAAAACAACCCTTGAACAGAAAACACCTGGGTCAGCTGGGCTCAAGAGCCATGAAGATATGCTTCTCTTTATGGTTAATAAAGACATTCTGAAGAATAAACTATATAGCTATGCCAAAGCATCACCTTTTTTTTTTCTTTTCCTTCCTTTTAAAATAGGCTGCTTATCAGGCTATTTTGAAGACTGTTTGATACTTTGCTAAATATAGCCAGATAAAAATGGGCAAATTCTGTGAAAGAACATGAAAGCAGCTATGTTTCTCTAGCTAGTGTCCTGTTTATGAGAGTAACAACAGAGGGTACTGTGGGAAAAGTGAAAGTACAGGGTAATGCTTCTCCCAAAATTTTTCAATTTTTCCTCAAGAAGCAATTGAAAACCCTCTTTTTTTTTTTTTTCCCTCTCTGCAAGCTAGGAAACATAATGTCTTCTTCTCCAATTGAGATACAGCACTATCTGTCATCACAAGGCTGGGTTGTTTTGATTGACTGCATCAGCAGTTGAATGTGAAGACCAGCCACGCATTTCAGAAGTGTCTGTCTGCCTTCTCCCTGGCTAAGGTTAGGGGGAAACCTCTGCATGAGAGTGTCCACTGGTTTCCATATCTGATGTAGATGTCAGCTGAATACTTTGGTACATGTGGCCAGTGAATTGAGCTCTGAACACCCGAGAGTGTTGGATGGATCCAGGATGGCCAAGCAGGTGCTGTGAAAATTACTGAACTCTTGCAGCTTCAAAACTTCTGTGCAAAGGATTGTTGCCCCAAAGCAACTTACTGTTTGAGCTATCAGTCTGCAGTGTATCTCTTAGCCTGTCAGACTCTCAGAGCATAAAAATTCTCCACTGGGTCAGAGCAAAGATCCATTTACCGTAGTTCTTTTCAGTTGTAAAATATCTAGTTAAGAGGGTGAGGAAATAGGGTACAGTATTGTTGTCCCATGGAATTCTTCATTCTTCAATGGTATATAGTTCAGAGAATGCCAGAAACCCAGAAATAACATTTAAGAACAAATCACAAATGGCTCTGAATGGATTTGATTGATGAATTTGTTTTTCTAAATTGCTAAATTGCATCTTGCAGCAGGGATTTCCATAGCTTAGGAGCTCATCTTGTAAAGATCTTTTTGTTTTGAATTTGCTAGCTGAGATTTTAGGTGATGTTTTTGTATTGAAAAAGGCAAACTCCTGCTATTCGAAATTCACTTAGTTTCTCATAATTTTTTACCCTTCAGTTATTTCTCTTTTCATTTTCTCTTTTTGAATCTGGGAAGCCTTAGTCCAGTTTTTCCTCATAGAGAAGCTGTTACATTTGGTTGCTTGTCCTCTTTTGATCTATCTGTTTGTTTGATTTTCTCTGTACCTTTACCAGTCCTTCTACACTCTTTTTCTTCCTGGGACAACAGCACAGAATCCATTCATGATGTGAATCATTAATTTATAAATTGGTTTAATAATCTCCCTGTTTTATAATATTTTCTTATTAATTAATTTTTTAAAATTATTTTTTTCTTTTCTACTTAGCATTAAGCAATTGTTTTTGGCAGAACTATTTTTTGTAATCATTTTTTAAGAGGTACTAGCCAGCTCAAATTTTCAAAAACATTTCCTAATGTAATTGTCCAAGTTTGTGGAAGCAGAGGACACAAGACATTTCACTGTACTATCGTTTAAAACAATAATATGGGATAATTCCTTTGTAAGAGTTCCACTGTGGTGAGTTGTGACTTGATGAGCTGGTAATGATGAGCACTAGTTAAGATAAAATACTTGTGAATCCTTGTTCACAGGCTGAAACAACTCATAAATGGCAGGGCCACCAGAATATGACGTGCAGATTTGGTAAGAAGTTTTGCTGGTGTTTGTCACAGTGTTTAAGAACTCTTAATATACCAGAAGAAGCTGACCCTAAACTGGAAGATTAAGACAGTTTCTTAAAAACTTTAAATGTTGTTTTTTTAACATAGAAAAGTCTAAAGGAAAGGTATACCTACCTACACAATTGGAAGGGATGAAATTTGCCACCTTTGATAAAAGTTCTGTGTTGAGCCTTCAAGATTTGCATTTCTGCAATTTTATTAAATTCAATTTTTTTGCACTTTCTGTGGCTATATGAAAAATTAAGAGTCACATGTGGAAGCAAAAGGATTATTTTAAGTGTTTATTAAAGTATGCATGACAGAGCAAAGGGATTTATGTTATGTATGGTCTAAAAAGAATTTGGGAACTTATCTACAGTGTAAATGGTGCAAACTCCTATTAAAAGGAGATATTGTAGATGAATAACGAGTTGTTGATTTCATGTGTGTAGTACATCCCTATGGAAGGAAGACATAAATAAACTGCTAGTGTGGAATTTAGTTAATTTCTAAATTGCAGTTTAGAGTTGCCAGGAAACCTCAGGTTTTCAAAGAGCTTTTCCTCTTCGAACTATAGACAAGGATGAAATTGTCTTCTGCCTGATTGCTTGAAGATCTTTGTTCATCAGGTTTCCTCAACTAGTTAGGTCTGCACGCCAACATTTTGATTGAAACTTGGTATTTTTATTCTACTAGGTTGTTTAGATGGTATGAAGGACAGTGTCAATGATCTATTACTTTTTACATTGCTCCTGTAAGAATAAGAATTTACTTTTCAGTAATTTGCAAGGATGAGTACTTTAGCTGAACTCAGTATTTGTGAAAATACAGTACTGTTTGAATTACCTGAGCTCTAAATTTCTGAAACCAGTTTATTTTCTTGCTCCTATCTGGACAATAATTCTTTATTAGTTTTGATAATGAAAAACATTTTGGAAGTTATATATTTTCAGAAATATTTCCTCTTCCTCTTATTATTTTTAATGTTCTTGAGTGCTGTCTGATTACTCCTTACACTCAGAAAGATATAACATACCAAAGAGAAAAAAAGCCTCTCTGGGCAAATAAACTTATTTCGGGGAAATTCAGGCTACAAAACCAAGTTATTTTCAATGCTTCTCTCTTCTCTGGAGCTTTCTTAAACATCCAGGTAATGCTGACTTTGCATCAACTATTTAATTAATTTCTATTATAGACCAATATTATTTACTTAATATTTAGCTTAAGTTCTTGCTCTTGCTTTAAGACAACAATATGAAAGACATTGTTCCAGACCTTGCCTTCTCTTAAGAGATTAGGAAGCAAGGATATTGAGGAGGATATTAAGAAAAAAGAAAAGTGTAGAAAGCTTGAGGGCTCTTGGTAAGCTTTAAGAAAAACTGAAGTTCTATGTCTGCAGCAATATTTTTCTTGTCTTCTTGGAAACTTTAATTTCTCAAAGTATAAACAAGATGTGTCTGATGACTATACAATAATTACAGAGAAATTCTGTTCGGTATATCTTTAATGATTAACAAATTTGTGACTTTTTTTAACTGCAAAGTGCTTGGTCTTTTATACCAGGCTGCAGACATGTCACTTTAATGATATCTTTAGACTTTGAAAACAAAATTACACAGCAGAAGGATGACACATACGGAGCTGATCACAGAACAGTGGTTCAGTAAAGTCGGGACCACATGATCTGCCAGAAGCTGACCTCATTTCTGAATGCTTTTAAATTATATGAATGGTTTTGAAATGAGTTTGGAAAAATAGCTATATGCATATTCAACTTCTGTTGCATTTTGTTTTTATTTTTGCTTTATATTTATATAGGTTTATATATATTTTTATATGCCATATATTTTTATATTTTTTATTAATTCTATTTTGTTTTTCTTAAATGAACTACCATCATTACATTTTATAGCAATCAGTTGCAGTTGTTTGTCTTTAGACAATGAAAACTACTGTTAAATCACACGTTTGTTGTGCCCATAATGGCATAATGCAAACGATAACTCTTAGATCTAGTTGTATCATATCGTGTGCAAGACATCTCCATTTAAAAATAAAATAAAATTTAGTGTTTGTATATTTATGTTTTCTGAGGAAAGAGGAACAATTATCTTCCCACTAGTTTATGACTTTCCTCTTATTACTGTGAAATTCAAACAGCCATAACACATAGCCATAGTTAAACAATATTCAGGGCCCAAATGTAAACTATGTCCTGGAGCCCCTTCTAAATTTAGATTTCAAAAACACAGCTGTAGAAAGGGATTTTTCATCCTTTGAGCTATTCAGCAATCCTCTGTTTTTTCACTAACATCGATAGATGCAAGTTAAAGGGAATGCAACAACACACTATAAAGAAAAGATTCAAAACCCTGAATGAAGGAAATGCTTACCTAAAACAGTTCTGAGCTGACTTTGGTATGTCAGATTGCTTAGTCCTTGTTTTAGTGTTTTGAAGGACATTTCTGGATGAAGTGGAGCCACAAGTCACTGACTTGTGACTTTTTGACTGAATCAAAGCACAAGGGAGAGGAACTACAGCCCTTCCCACTGCCCTGCCTTTCTCATTGTGCCTGCAGTCCCAGCCCAGCACCCACTGTGCTCCCAGTAAAATCCAAAATGGGTGCATTTACACCAGTCTCTCCTTCACTCTTTTAGATGTTTTGCTTGCCACTAGAAAAGGAAAGAAGGAGAGAAGGGCACACTGTCATGCAGATGCTACCTCTTCCTGCTGACCTCAGGGAGAGTTTCCTAATGCTGCCATGAGCAACTTTCCTATTGATCCAGCTGCAGTGCCAGTGCAGATGCTATAAAGATAGTTAAAACTCCATATCATACCTAGATTAGAAAAATTGACAGATTCCAACTCCCATATCTGTGTAAGGCTGAGGCCTTTGGCCATCTTATTCAATACTCTGGAGCGGAAAGGTAGGAGATAAAATTCATGGGAGATCTTGAGGAGTGTTTAAGTGGATCAGAAGCAGAGGTAGAATTAAAAGTTATTATAATCTGTTCTTATTTCACTCACCTACCTTGAAAGTCCAGGCTGTCATGCTGTACAACCTGCTGGAGGCAGATGCTAGTATTTACCTGGAACACAAACAGCCCAACTTTTTCATGGTTTAACAAATCAGGAAAAAACTCTTGGGAAAAATTAAAAGCAGTAATGAAAATTCACATTTCTCTAGTCAACATAAACAGCTTTTTTCTTTTATCCTTTATGATTGTGTCTTTGCAAGTAATTGCACCTGCTTGCAGAGTTTTTTTTTGTAATATATGGTGGGGGCAGCTAATGGAGAACAGGCAAAGAAACCCACAGAAAATAGACAAATTTCCTCCTTCCCAAACTGGGCTGGAAATGGTGTGCTTAAACATGCTGAGCCAGAGGAATGAGTAGGATGCTCAGGGAAAGCAGCTTTTGCAGGGAAGTCTGATTGATATTGTTCTTCCAAACCCATAATTTAACCATGCAAGTGACTCATTAGCTACCACAGAGGAAGCTTTTCTTCCTCCTCATACAGAACAAGTGCCTGGGGTATCAAATACGCCTTGCAAGGGTGACAGCTGGAGTCACCCTTAGGCTGTGTGGGCTGGTGCAGTGTGTTCTTATCTCATAGGCCCCTATGAATCTGCTTATCATTGCTTATTTTTAATCTGTCAGGAACATTAAAAAGCCATAAAAATAAAAGTTCAGCTGGTGGGGACAGTTCAAAGTGCATGAGTTTGCTGCGGAAATTCTCATTCATCCCGACCAAATAGGAATGATAACAAATTTCCTCATGCTCCCCATGGCTCTTAACAGCAAAAGAAAATGACTCTTAAGAAAAGATGGTTGCAGTGCATCAACCATAAAAACATTGAATGTAGACCTTTCCCTGGATGTCTCACTTACCTGTAACCTTCTTCTATATGTTTGTATGGCTGTATTTATATCTTATTGACACTATCTATAAGGTGCTCATCTCTATCAGAAGAAATATTATCTATATGGAAGCCTATTCAGCCTCATCCTTTGTGCAGCTTTGCAGAGGTACTGGGGAGTGTTTTACGTAACTGGGACAACTTCAGAGCTTTCTTCTCATCCCTGAGGGGATGCATTGCACTTTTAATGCTATTAGTGAGTTCTTCATCTCAGTGAGCTTCTTCATCTGCATTCTCTGATTTAAAAAACTCTAACATGTTTCTTAAATAGCATTCAAGTGATTCCTTGCAAATTTAGATGTGAATAGTAACATAGTCTTGCAACTTTGGTTGCTGCTCCCATTTAAGGGTCTTAAATAGTCTTAAAAAACTTTAGTAAAATAAATTGAGCAGCATTTCTTTCAGTTAAGTGTTACTAGTGTTGATTTCCCCTGGTTGGAGGAGCTGAAATACTCTCCTGGAAATCTAAAAAGACCTCTACCTCTAAAAATTGGTTTCAAAACTGGTTGCAAAACCAGCAAGTGCATGTCAGTGTTAGAGGCTGAGCATATCTGGAACAGAACAAACATCTTCTGATTCTGTCCCCAAATGAAGCAGCAGTTGCACAAAGAACAATTTTGCTTCACTAAAATCCTGTTTCAGAGTTGCCATCTTAACACACAGAAGACTCTCTGAAGTTGTCACAGAGGACAGGTCTGGTCATGCTTACATCATTTTACTTTATCCAGGTGATCATCTAGGAGTTAATAAAAATATGCTCCAAAGGAATCCCTTGCTTCTTCCCTTAAGCCATTCTGATACCCTCTCATCTTTATTAGATAAGCCAATATTATTAAAGATGGCATTATATAAATGGTTCAAAGGTGGATATTCAAAAATCACTTTTGTCAATTGTTACTGTGGCAAAAATTTGATACAGAAAAAAAAAATTCTGCTGACCTTTGACAGTAAATTTGAATGAATGACAGCTCACAAGTTGTGAAGTTTGGGTATTTTATAGCAGACACATTCTCTGAATTATTTTCCAAAGAGAAAAATAGCAGCTAGGTTTTGAGTCATTAGACTTTGTAAAGTTTTGTATAGACAGGTGTTCACAGTGTGGGGGCTACAGGGGAGACTTCTGTGAGAAGCTTCCAGAAGGATTGTATATGGGAATAATTCAGTGAGGTGTTTTTGGCAAGTCAAACCTTCTTCATCCTGAGGGAGTCTGTACTCCATTGGTTCATTTCTGGGTTACTTTCTTAATTAAAAATATGAAGGGTTCTTTGAAAAAATGCGAGACTGACACTCTGTATAGGTATGAGAATTTTGGTCTCACTTTTGACATGTAGTCCATTGTGTAGGACACATTAATTGTCAGTGATCAAATAACCCTTTGAATTAGTAATCTCCTTGCATTATAATGATTGAGCTCACCATGCAGTTTCTTTAGTGAATAAACTGATATCATGTTGTTATCACCATTGCTTTGTCAGAAATGGTGGCACAGATCACAGGCAGAAGGATTCCCTGGTCTGGTTACTCTGACGTAATCAGAATGGACAAGAGGAAATACCTGACTGAAGGAAACAGATTGTCAAAAGTCCTTGAGCCAAGAGTATTCATTGCTTTGTGTTGCAAACCAAATGTGGGATTCTGCAGGTAGAACTCTTCTGAAAATCTGGCATTTTCATGCATATTTCTCTTGCTTACAATGGAATTTGAATTGTCTTCTTTTGCTTTTTCTCCCATTTTCTTTCCAGCTGTTTATTTTCAAAATGACTTTAAATTTGCTATTGAACAATCTTGCTTCCACTCTGGTGTAACCTCTCTACATCAGCTAGAACACTGTTTCTTTTTGAACTTATTAAGCACTCTAGTAATCCAGACATTACTAATAAAAACTTAAAGACCTAAATTGTTATCCCTGAGGCCTGACAGCATTCTCTATCCAATCCAATGGTTTAGATAAAGGAAGGTGAAAATAATTCCCACAAAGCACTGAAGTGTCAGCTTTTGCTCAGACATCACATTACCACACACCGTCTTACACTCTGAAAAATGAAAGGAGAATTATACAGGACACACATTTTTTTACTCTAATTTCCAATTAAAGTTGATTTGACCTCCCTGGCAGTTGTGAAAATAGTGACTTGGGCCCCACAGTTCAATCAGGAAACAGTGCTGTAACAAATTGTTAATTCTTTTAATGAATTTAACTACTTTAGGTCAGAATGAATGTGGCAATATGATGTCTACATGCAAGCACATGCATGGAAAGCTAATGAAGTCTGTTCTCAGATTTACCAGCTATTATCCTCGATTTGCATTTGGCTATAGTAATACAGTTCCAACTATATCAATGTCTGTCAAGCCATCTTGCTTTACAGTTGATAAAGCACTAGCTTCATGTTAAGCACAAAGTTAATATATCCTGGATAATAAGGTTTTTTTTTTCATGTCTGGTTTACTATCCTGTCCCATCAATGTTCTTCATGGTTGTTTAGCTTGACTAATGACTTCCAAATGACCACAGAAGACAGAAGTCTCCCTGGGTGTCACAAAGTGTGTGTGGGGGTTAATTTCAAAAAGCCTGTCTGAATTGCATTAATGCAACTATTTGACCTGTGTGTATCCTCGGGACAAAATGTGTTCAAGCAAAAGGTAGTAACAATAAAGAGGATTTAAAATTGAAGTTTTATTGTTTTTTGGAAGTGAAGATCAGTTAATGGACTTTTCATTTTTTTACAGGTTCAAAATTGGAAAACTGCTGCCAGTCTCATCCAGCTTTGGTTTAGTACAATCTGCTCTCCAGGGTTTCTTGAGAAGTAATCTTTTATATTTTTGAGTTCTTTTGTACGTATATCACAAACCCAAATTCTGCTCTGTGTTTTATTTTTCTATGCTCCTATTTATTCTGATCTTTTAACTATGATTTAATTACTTTTGCAGTGAATTTGTTCTGCATTAATTTTGATGAGTTTTACTATTACTATATGATTTATGCAACCTGAGGGGAGGATTGTTATCAGGGGACCTCGTTTACACAGAAGAATCAACAAAATCTATAGTCCTGGTGCATGGACCAAGTGGTATTAGATTAATATTGAGCACGGTCAGCAAATTCCCAAGGTACCCTGCAGTTTGCTCATACAAATTTGTAGCCAGTCTAGGAATGAGAAAAGGCATGCCATTGAGATTTATTATTTTTTTCTTTTTTTAGATAAAGTTTAGGTGAAATAGGCATGCAGTTTGAACACCAAGTCCTCAATACTGGAATTTTTTATGTGTCAGTAAAGCCTAGAAAATGGCGTGGTCATTAATTAGAAGAAATTTTTTTTTTCCCACTGGTGAATGTGAGCTTCAGGATCTTTTTTTAGTTAGTTAGCTATTGGTAGGGCATTAGATCTAAAAGATATCAACATTTTATCCCATGTCTTTTGAGACTGAATAATTTTGATGTAGTATTACACATTTGTCACCTAAATCTGGTTACTTGCCAAGACTGCATTTTTTATGTCAAGGTTTCAATATTAAATATAGATTAATTTTGTCAATTGTGATGTTGACAAATTTAATTGACCGTAATTGTCAAAATTGCTGGTCATTAATTTATTCTCAGATTTTCTGTGTGAAAATATAAACCTGCAAAAGTGTCATTATCAATTATGGTCCATTTGAAGTGACCTAATTAGCATTGTGTGATGAACCAACACATGGAAAAGCAAATGGGAGGACATGGTAGGGAGATAATTGAATGTGACATGAATACTAATACTGACTTTATACTATTTGAATCATTAAAACATTGTCCAATGAAAAGTACTTAATTTAATTTCATGTTTTTATTTGCTAGAATAGCACAGGGGGATAATGAGGAACACCTGAATTCTTTCCATTGGATCAAAATTTGGCAGGACAAATGGAATAACTGAAATAAAAGTGGTACCCCAGTTTCATTTAGCAATGAGAAATCTGCCCAATATTCTCTAGGATTCTGACTTACTGCCTTATTTTGCAGAATTTTCCAGAGACAAGCCATTCTTGCGAAGGAAATAGTTGGTTACAGACTCATTTTGCACAGGTGAGTGTGCATCAAGAGCGGAGGAAATCTAGAAGTCACACCATGCCACCATGTCATCACTAATGCCATGAGCCTTAAATTATTATAGCAGCAGGTAACTGCAAGAGCTCACCATTTCTTTAAACCTTATTAAATACGAGATCACTGCCACTGAACCCACTGAATTCACTGGGCACTGTTTGGTTTTGTCTTTTTGTGTGAGGTGCATTCAAGACTGGGTCTGTCTGGGATCAATGTTTAAAAGCCAATCTTCTAAGCCTTCTTTCTATCAGATGCATATAATCCTCCCTGCGACTGAATTTGTAAAGAGGAAAGGGACAACCATTTTTGGGGGCTGTTATCTCTTGTTGGACTCGTGGAGCTCCAATCAATGTAATAATTGCTACATAGGTGATGTCTCCTGCTGGGTGAGTACTGGCTGGGTGAACACTGTCTGGGCGCTGCTCTCGGTGTGCACAGGCTCAAAAGAAACATTTTGGACTCTGACTTAAAACTGCATTTTCCCTCTGTGCTGCAGGAAGGGGAAGTACCCTCTGGGATGAGTAGTATACAAAATCAGGAGCAGAGGGAGTGCAGAAAAGACTGAAGAAGACTTGGAGGAAAAGCCAGAAAAGATAAGATACAAACGGAAAGGTCTTTACTGTATTGAACTTAAAGCCCTTCTGCTAAAAAAAGTGTGTTAAAAATGCTTTTTTAGAGGAACAGAAGGAAAATCCTTAAACTGCTTTTGAATAGACATATTTAGAGCAAACATCACTGTTTTCCCTCTACTTCGCACAGTGAACCTGCCCCTCTATGTTTTATGCTGGTTCCACACATTTGATGTAAAAAAAAAATTTAAGCTGCGTTTGCACGTGGCTATGAAAAATTCAGTGTAATGAGCCACATACTAACTTAACTAGAAATCCTATACATCCACTTAAGGTCTCTGCTTATAAGGAGGAAAATATAGAATACACTCTTTATATGCATAGTTTTTGTATGAATATTGAAATTAAACTTGGGTTTAAATGCAAGTTTTGACGACTAAATTGTTTATTCTGCCTAACATACATAGTTGTCATATCTCTGATACTCCAAAGCCAGAACCTTTTATTCTGCAAAAGGTTTTTCAGAGAACTAATTATAACATCAAGTGGGGTGGTGCTCAAAATAGAATGAATGAGAAATAATGAGAAAAACGAATCTAATAATTATTTAAAGTAGTAGGTGTTAGCTTCTCCTCTGATCCTGTGGTGGTGGTAGCTGGGAGTAGCTTCAAAGTAACAATAACATGCAGACACTGAGGACATTTTTATTCTCCTGTTCACAATTTACTGCATTACAAAAATCTGGTAGATTTAGTCTGTTTTTCAATTAGACTAGCCACTTACACATCGAGTGCAAAGCTCTCTGTACTGTTGTACTGGTCAACAAAAGACAATGATTAAATTCTGAAAAAGCACTAGATGAAACTGCTATTAAAATAGGCATCAGTAATCAGAGGCATAATCACGTTCTGCTGGAAATCTGTAGCTGTAAAATGAACAGAAATACACATTCAGCTTTGAAGTCCATTTTCATGCAAAGATCAAATAGCTGTCATATTTATTCCTCAGTTTTGAAGTGTAAATGTAAACCAATTCAGAGACAAGGAATTATTTACTGCACCTCTGTGGAACAAATATTGTCCAGGAAAAGCGACAAAACTATTTCTCTGCAATTGTTAGAATTTTGGGGATAACCACATTTGATGTGAGAAAAATACAGCAAAGTGATTACTTTACACATGTTTTATGGGATGGTATACTCCTGGAGCACTGAGCTGATGGTTTCAGGGTTTGCCTGAGTAGCTCAGTGCTGCAGCAGCACATATTTGATTGAAAAGACTTTATGATGGATCTCCTTGACCTGAAGATCAAGTATATAATTGTGACCATGCGTTTAATAAGTCCAGGTCCAAACAGCCTGCAAACTGCTGCACCAAGCACTCCTACACCTTGCCAGTGAAGGCTGACATCTCTTAGCTGGGAAGAGGGCATTTTCAGTGACATTTCCAGCACAGCTGCATGCACCTTGCTCAGCTTCTGCAGTACACAGAAGCATTTCTCACCTACAAATATGGCATAAGTTGGCTACACCTCATGAGTGGGAAATGGGGCTAGGTGAGAGGAAAAGAAGTGCTAGCACATCTATGGGCAAGGCAAAGATGAATTTTGATTTATTTTTTTTAAATTTAAGATGGTCTTATTGAAGCCTGGCCTTTCAACTCTCATAGAAAAACACATGATAGTAACAGAGCAGACTTTGTTTAACACTTTGAAAGCAACCTCTGACAATGTGCCTACACAAAAACCTATTTATGAATGAATACATACCCAAGTTACCTATTTCAGTAGTTGAACCCTTTTAGGAAAGAGCATTGGCTGAGAAGCTTCTTTGACTGCTTTGAGTGAGACTTACCTGAGCATAACAGGCTTTTAATCCATAAAGATAATACTTTTTCCCAAGCAAAATAGGGCATCCCTACTCAGAATTGCTATCAGAATTGTTCCCAAACCTGCACTTGATCATTAGCTGCCTAACTGTGTGTTTAAGCTATCTGTCTGTCCATGGTGTAGCACCAGCAGGGAGAGTGCTGGTTGGCATGGACCAAAACCATGCTGGGGAAGATGTTAGTGATTTAAGAAGCATGCACAACTGCTGGGCAGTGCTCAGGATCATGTTCAGTTTCCTAGCCTAGAAAAACATCAAAGTAAGGACCTAACTGGACCTAATTGTCAGAGGAAAGCCAGCAGGACTGATGAAACAAGGGTAAGAAATCAAGTCAGCCACTCTGCTAACAGGCACCTTAATTATAGTGGCTTTTGCATGGGTAAAGTGGGACACAAAGCAGAAGGAGAATGGTTGTAAGTTTTGCTTAGAAACTTAGTCCTTTGACATCAACATTAAAAAGTTCTGTTGGGACAATTTATATAGTTTTTCTGAAATTATAAATGTTTTTCTTTGACATTTTCAAAGTATATTTTACTGTCATAATTTCTCCCTTTAGGAAGAAAAATGTATTAAAAAAATGTTAAACCATAAAATGGTTGATAATAAATGTGGAAATATATCTGCTTCAATTGACCTTGGCCAATATTTCACTGATAATCTCTCTCTGTGGAAAAAAAAAAAGAGTTTTTAAATGTTGATCATCCAAAGAGAGATTGAGAAAGATTGTCAAAGAATATTCTCTTTGGTATCATAAAATCCCATCAGAATCAGAGGAGAATTTCCTACTCAGCCCTGCTAAAGAAAAATCTCAGCATCCCCTGCTGTACTGAAATGCACATAAGACTTTGTTGCAGGTGTCCTCCTCAGTAACCCGGTTGCTGTTGCATTATGTATCCTGGACTGTTCAGACCTGGAAATGTCTCTAAGCTCTTAGCAAACAAAAAACACTGTAAACAATTTAAAAGCAGGCACAGGTTCACAGATTTTTTTCCAGTTGTGATTTTATGCATCCTGTATAAAATGTCCTGAATGGCGAGATTTAAAGTGGTCAAACTAAGTGTGTGATGACTAAAATTCCACAAAGCTTGTGCAATAGAATTTTAGATTGAACTATATTTTCAATAAATGATATCTCTACCAGTGGTAAAGCAAACTAAGGACTTGTGCCTCCTTGAATTTATGATTAAGCTGCAGTGTTGTGAGATCAAGGCAGTTTTAGGCAATTGAAGACTAGCTTCAACCAGGCAAAGATGTAGTCCTGAATTTACTCAAACCATTCTTGCCTAACAAAAATCAACATGAAAACTTTAAAAATAATGAGACTTAAAAGGATTCCGATTACTTACATTCCACAATTTCAGATGATAAAAACAAACTGCGATAGGAACTCTAGATTTTAATATAATATAAATAGAAAGATGGACTAGATAAAACCAGCTGAACACTAGTCTGTCCTCAAGACCTAACAGGGAAGTAATAGCATGCTTTTGAATATGTAGCAATGACTTTTGGCAGATATGCCGTATACAATTCCATACCATGGAAAACCATTGGACTTGATTGACTATTTAATCCATTTCTGAAAGAGCATCACTAAGGGATGCTTATATTGTTAGTATATATAGTGTATTATATAGTTAGCCAGAATGACACAGGACTGTCGAACTGCTGGTTGCTGCAGCGCTGATATCTAGTTAGCTTCCTCTGTCCAGCTGCAGTAAGTATTTTAAAAGTTATGTAAAAATTTTGCTGATACTTGCTGCAAATTTTCTTCTACCAAATAGATATTTTGATTATATTAATATAATATATAATTATTATAGTAATTCGTGCTAAGCAAGAACATCGGAAAATACAGTGAAACATTGTAGCTGCAAAAAGACATCAGTTTAGCAAATATAACAAAAATAAAGTGCATATGGAACATATATTTTTTATTTGTTATTATTTCTTTAGATCTCATTAGATATATATATATATATGTCTTCTTTCAACAGCTAATCCTATATTTCATGATTTCATGCAAATTCGTTCCAGAAACATAATATTGAAAGTGTAACACTGGATGGGTTGATAATATTCTGGCCAACAAGTTGTTTGGTAGAATCACACAAGCTTTATGTCACATCCAAATAAGGTAAAACTCAGTTATGTCAATAAGCATATTATCAATTTTGCATTGAGCAAAAAAAAGCAGATTTATGAAAGTTCTGTATATATAGTAGAGAAGCAATAGTACAAAAGAGACTATATGAAGCATTATATGGAATACTGTTTATATAAAGAGTAATGGGCTTTGTGTGCCATGTATTAGAAACAAAATTTCAGCTTCTTCACTATGCCTTCCTTGTTCTATGCACTTTTTCATGAAAAGGAAGACCATGAGGCCTTATTTTTAAAAAAAATATTTCCAGGTTTTTCTCCTTTCAGAATACCCCAAAGCATATGGTACTATCAGCCTGAAGTTTCCCCTCTAGCACTTTGAATTCCATGCTTCATCAGTTAGACCACATAAACTAAACAAGGTAAAGATGATTTTAATATCTCTGAGTCCACTTCCTGGCATTAATTTTACTAATTAAAAGGCAGTCTTTCATAAACACAAAGTTAAAAATGTAAGTAATACCATGCACACCTGCAAACATTTTCAAGTGGTCTGTGTGTCACCACGGTCTCTGTTTGCCTGAGAAACTGTCGTTTTGGAAACCATGTATAGCACAGAAGGACTTAAGAAGGGGTATAAGTAAGACATAATGGCCATCAGCAATTTCAGGTGCCTAAATTCAGTGCTCATATCCCCATCCTGCCAACCAAGTGGATGCATTGTCCTGGAAATACCTAAATGCAAATACAATTCTTTTCATCATTTTGTGACTTATGTATCTAAATTTTGTCACTAGACCTACACAGTCATATAATGATGTCCTCATTCTAAGCCTATTTTCTGTCTCCTTTGTCTTTGAGGCCTGCAGAGAATCACAAAATATGCCTGTGATGCTGGTCTAATTTTGGAGGCTTAATCCAGTAGACTCAATAGACTTTGCAAAGCAGGATTTTTTAAGTAAGTAGCAGTTAAAAATCACAGGTTGAAGATCCTTCTGTAAAGTGACCTGAATTAATGTCTCACAAAGTTGTATGAAATGTGGAAAAAGTGCTCCCACAGCTTTGAATTGCTCCACTTTGCCTATTTCCCCATAAATCCTCAGGCATGATCCTGGGGGTGAAGAGCCTGCACACCTTTCAGGCGCTTTATCAACACACTCTTCAATAATAAACAGCATAATTCCCTGCTTAGACACTGGAGTGTGAGACATGCCTTTGAAGGGCTCCAAATGGAAGTCCCATCCATCTTTCCACCTTACCAAAATGGGTGTAGACAGGCTCCCCTGAGTTAGAGGATTTTATAAGACCTCTCTTTCTTAAAGTTCCTTTAGGACCTTATACATGTTCTTGACATTATTCACTGGATACCCTTATGCTAATTTTGTGTCTCCCATTTGCTGATGCTTAGCCCTAACAAAAATATTTTGTAGAGTACTTGAATCCAAACTAGAGGTTGTGAGTCCTGGTGATTAGGTAGCAAGAAGACATCATACAATGCTAAATTATTGTGGAAATTGAGCCCTCACTGAGAAAAGAGGAAGTGCTAGATAAGTTCCCAGCTGGAAACCAGTAATGCTGTGAACAGGCTGTGAACACCATATTCAAAATGTGTCTGGGACCTCTACCTGAAGAATTAGGCTAAAGAGTCCAATAAAATGCTTTTCTCTCAGTCACCAACCAAGACTGGGTTGTGTAGAAAAAAATAACTTTCAAAATTTAACTAATGACTGTATCATTCATAAACAGATAAAATTAACGGTATATGGAAAAACTTTAATTCTGGGCATAGGAAAACTTTAATTCTGGGTTGCATAATTTTGGGAATTTTGTGAGCTTTTCAAGTCTTTTCAAGATAGTCTTCTATATGTGTACTAGCATATATAAAATATCAGCAGTCCTTTTTGGCCTGTCATGTAAATTTGTTTCAGAACAGGGGCTTTAGTATTACAGAAGAAAAAAATTGTTATTAATTTTGTATGATTTAAAAGTCATCTCTGATTTATTTATTCCATTGCTCTGGCGTGTTGTTAGGCCTTTTTTAAGCTTCAGTGTTATTATGTCCAGTGACATTGTCAACTGTGTCATGACCTAAGACAAATTGTTCTTTTTTCATCTGCTAGTACCCCTTCTTGTGAGCTAAGCAGCATTACATACCAGAGGGGAGAAGCACTGACCAGAAAAGTTGCACGACATATTTACATGGTGTCTGGCATTAAGTGAAGTTCCTTCCTCATACAACACCTATGTGCTCATTTAAATCTTAATTTACCATCTGAAAGGTGACAGGGCCAAGAGGAGTAACAGACAAGTGAGTCCTTCCAGGAGCCTGTCTGATGGGTAGTGAAGGCATTCCTCCTACCATGTGAGGCACTGAGCTGTCACTCACCTGAAGTTTACTCTTTGGTTTCTAACAGAGTAGCTTGCTGATGCCAAGCAGTGTAGTAGCCTTAGAAAAATTTTACATTATCTCAAATTAGCTGCCAGAATCTGTCTCTCTGGTTAGGCAACAAAAGGGCCATTTAAAAAATAACAATGCAATACAAGCCTGCTTTCCTAGGCCTGATGCTCTGGCTGTCACAGAGCCCTGAAGCAACTTCCTGGATGGCTACTACAAGGATATCACACCTCTGTGAGGTTACACTACCTTTTTGTAGACTATCAAACCCACGTCCAGGGCTGCTCTTATATTCTAACTGGCTTTCAATGGACTGAAATACAGAGAGGTTTGGGATGAGGATCCAGTTGAAGACCTGCTGTGCTCTCTTAGTGGATCATTTACTCTGAGACAAAACCTGTCTGCACAGAAGATGGAGTTGCCAGGACCCAGATTTAATGAGTCGTGACCATCACCACAAATTTCACCATCATCTGCTCCTAATGAAGAAGCAACAAGGTCCTTTGTATTTGTCTTCTCAAATATATGGATTTGTCTGTCTGTGTATACCCATATGATTGAAAAAGCCAGAGAAAACAACTGTTGCACTGCACACACTTCTGGCCTGAAGAAGAGGACAAGAAAGCATTGGGAAGTACTGTACAGTGTACAAAAATAGCAAATGGATAAAAAAGGAGGAGGAGAAAGAGTATATAGAATATAAAACATTAAAATATTTTATAAATATAAAAGAGAGTTTGTGAGAAAAAAGAAATGGTACAAATCTGCAACAGTGAATCAATATACAAAAGTGGGAAAATAACCCAGATCTGGAACAGTTATGATAGTAGGTCTGATAGTGATATCTTTTCCTTCTAGTCCTCTGTCTGTCTTGAATCCATGTAATGCCTGCTTTCCTTTTTACATCCACCAGGACCAGGGGAAGATACCTCTTGATGTTCAATTGTCCTGGAAGAGACCAGAAGTCTGAAATTTTGGGAGGGAAAAAGCTGACCACTGCTGGATTCCAATTTCAATTTCCCTGTTTCTTCAAAAACCTTCAAAACCTTCCAAGCAGGCTTTTGCTGGGATCCAGGTCTTTATGCAATAGGCACGTTTCTTAGTGCATTCATCAGAAAGACTGCCAGCCAAAATGTGTGATAAACAGAAACTCTGTTTAGTGTTCAGAGTGTTTACTCATGTGTATAGGGTCTCAGTGCAGTTGGTTTTGACTGTAAGCAGGGACACCAAACTTTTTTGCATTTTAGGATCTTTTTTCTCATGATTCATTGCTTTGAGTATCTCTGCTGCTCTTAGGCTCCATGAATCAGAAGACAATCCAGGAATCCCATGTTTTGCCCTTCCCATGCTGATACAGTATCAGTGTAGCTATCTCATCTTTCTTCAAAGTCTTCAAATGTCCTTCTCTGACTTCCCTTTAACTGCTATACTTGGCCTTGGACTCTGAAATGCAAAGAAATGTCTCTTTGACATACAACAGATAAGACAGGTGAGGGTCAAGATGACCAAATTAATCAGCAGAATATGGAGCAGGTGTCTCTGATGGGTGGCTGTGATAACAGCAGTCCATTGGACAACCTTCATCCCAGTAAATGTCCCCAGTGTCCAGAGGCTAACCACTGATCTACCACTCTCCACTGGAAGATATGCGTCTTTCCATGCTCCTTCCCTTTCTCCTTTCACAATACCTACACTGAAGGTCCACTCCAGAGTTGGTTTGCCTGGTTTGAAAATGCTAATGAGACAGAAAGGTGTTAAATGAGGCTGCATCCTAGGTTTGTGGGAATTTAAATGGAAATTATAAGAAGAAATACAGAAATGAGAACCACTGCTTCTGCATTATCCTCAAATGCACACATCCATGTTGGCAGATGAGAGGCTGGGCATGAGCTGGCAGTGTGTGCTCCCAGCCCAGAGAGCCAATTGTATGCTAGGGTGTACCAAAAGCAGCGTGGCCAGCAGGGTGAGGGAGGGCATTCTGTCCCTCTGTGCTTCTCTGGTGAGACCCCACCTGGAGCGCTGCATCCAGCTCTGGGGAACTCAGTACAGGAAGGACATGAACTTGTCCAGAGGAGGACCACCGAGGTGATTAGAAAGATGGAGAACCTCTAACATGAGGAAAGGCTAAGAGAATTTGATCTGTTTAGCCTAGAAATGAGAAGACTTCAGGGTGACCTAATTGTGGCCTTCCAGTACCTGAAGGGAGCCCACAAGAAAGCTGGAGAGGGATTTTTCACAAGAGCATGTAGTGACAGGACAAGGGGATTGACTTCACACTTAAAGGGAGCAGGTTTAGATTAGATACTAGAAAGAAGAGTTTGCTGCGAGGGTGGTGAGGCATGGGAAGTGGTTGTCCAGAGAAGTTATGGATGCTCTTATCCTTGGAGATGTGCAAGGCTGGGCTGGAAAGGGCTCTGAGCAGCGTGGTTTAGTGAAATGTGTTCCTGCCTATGGCAGGGAGCTTGGAACTACATGATCTTGAAGGTTCCTTCCAGCCCAAATCATTCTATGATTCTACAATAACAAATAAATGTATTTGGAAGAGGAAATGTGGCTCTAATTTCTAGACCCTTAGCTGGCTAAGTAAAGCAATGCAAAAGAACATGATGAGGATTTTGAAGGAAGATATACGGTTACACTTGAGTGAGACTCTGAGCAAAATTCCAAGAAACTACTTTTATATTAACAAAGTGGCTGTTGTTGACAAGTGGAGCATGTGGTGGAAGGAGATTGTTGTCAGCGTAAATGGTGGTTACTGGAGATGGGCTGTCACTGAAATAAAAATGAGGTGAAAAGGCTTCATTTGGTGAAAAATGTCATTGGCAAAATTGGTTTGTTTCAGTTGAGAGGGTGCAGTGGGAGTCCCTAGCTGTCAGGACATGCTGTTCAGTAGAGTGGGTTATCAGACAAATTTTGCATTTTTTGAACATTCTGTTAAGGACACAGATAATACCATTAAGCCTATCCATGAAAAGCCAATAGAAACATTTATAAGTCATCACTGAGAGTGCTGTTGTTCACTGTCCTTGTTCCACACACACAGTACTCAGTGATGTCAGCTTTTCACAGATCTAGCGTGGCCTGTGACCCTGAAGTTTTATCCTTTCCACATTTCCAGTGCATTACTTATTGGACAGTGAAAACAGGCAACAGCCTTAGCTTCCTTGGAATTAGAAATCAGAGGCATTATTGGGAGACAATCAGAGAGTAGGGGCGAGGCACTTTAGAGAATGCTCAGCTTTAGCCTGAATCAAAGGATGTCTATCTTTGCCATTCTGTTCTACATAAATGCGTGCCTAACTAAGACACTGGGTATAAGCAGAAATGCACACCTGCACCCCAGCTTGTTGGCATTCAGAGCCAGCTGCGGAGGAAGCAGTTGCTGGGGCCTGAACTGCTGCTCCTCATTCATCCCTTCAAGGAGCTTTGCTGCATTAATGTTACATCTTCCGTAGAAAACTGAGACTTCTGTGCAGAGGAAAATTTCTCAAGTTTTTTTTTTTTTTTTTCCTTTTTTTTTTTTTTTCCCCACAGGCTTTAAGTTCACTTTGAGCAGGATTGTAAGCCCAGACATTTAGAGGGAAGTGGCTAGGTGTGTGTGATTCAGTGCAGCACAGTTCTCTGCACAACCAGAGTGGGTGCAGAAATGGAGCTTGCCAGAGGACTTCACCACCCTGCCAGGAGCCAGAAGCTGATGTGGATAACTAATATTGCATCAGGAAAGTCTTCAAAATCTATGTGCATGTGGGTGGCAACCATTTTCCCATCTAACATTAAACAGGAATTCTGTACAGTGTTAGAGAACAAAGACACTTCCTGAGGCTCTGTGAAATTAACCACATTTAATGGCTCATCTTTTTTTGATGTTGCAGTCTAGACTTCTTGACAGCTTATGTTAAAGCATTGGGAGGAGAACCCTCCCCAAACTTTCTGACAGCAGAAGACTTTTTCTGTTACTTGCCACATTTGTGTCTGATATCTCCATATCACTTATGGGGTATAAAGGGGTGGAGAAATCCAAGGGGTGGGAGGTGACACCCACTCCAAATTACCATCTACCCTGTCCAGCTGATACAGGGCTGCCATGCTGTGAGTTTGCACTTGAAGTGGATCATCCCTATTCACCCTCCACCTTTCTCCAGCCTCCAGACAGGGGCTAGTGCCTGAGTATTTATGGATATGTGGATATAATGGAGGTTGAGGACAGGCTAAAACTTCTATTTAGTGAAGGCTATATTTATTTCCTGATTTATGGTTGTGGTAGCTCCTAAAAAGACTAAAAACTATGAGCATCAAGCCAGTGAGACACTGGCAACCATGGCTTCATGTTTTTTCCTTCAGAAATCCAAACTGTGGGGCCATTCTTATGCTGAGATAGTGCCTGAGCATTTTTCATTTTTCAGGTACCTTTAGAGCCTTGTTTCAAGGTGCTCACTTTCAGCCTTGGGAAATGAGCTGCAGCAGACCTTTGTTGCAGCATTCCCTAGATACATTGTGTTCTGCTGTCCTTCCACACAAATGTGACATTTGCAGTGGCAAAGGACAAGTAGAAGATTGATAGAAAATAATCATTATCTTGTCAGGCTCCAGTTGCAGACCTAAGGAATTTCAAGATCTGACAGAAGCAGTTATTTTAATGAAGACTAGAAGGTAAGGGACAAAAGTTTTCTCATAGTATCTTGTAGATAATTTCTGATGGTGAACTTTTTATTGCTGGTTTTGATTAGAAATGCTCATAATTATAGGTGGCTTTCAGCAACCTTTTAGGGTTAATGTGATCCATATACGTAAAAATGATGATGAACATTGCTTTCATATCCAGTTGTCATTCACAAAAATTACGAGTGGGCACCAACAGGCTGCAGAAGCTCCTACAACTGCAGCGATGATAGGAAGCTGTGGAGGGATATAACTTCTCCCCAACTATGCTGCAAGATAATGGGATGGGGTCTGAAAAGGGATCTTCATCTCTCAGACAAGCACCATTGACATCAAGTAGAGCTCTTCCAAGAGCAGGAGCATTATTCTCATTGTGCACTGTTTTTTACTGACCGGGATTCCATGCAAGCTTATTTCCTTTGGCACAAAACAGAAAAAAAGCCAGTTAAACATCAGAGTTTGAAAGGAGTGGTATTCCTCAGAGCCAAAGAGCTAAAAAAAAGACAAGTATAAGATAAAGGGGGAAAATTAGAATCTGGTCTGTATAATATCAACTTTTCTCCTAAAGAGAAGATGAAAAAGTTATCCAAACTTGCACTATCTGGGGAAAGGCAACTAGTCACTTGGAGGAGGCATTTGTGCTGAGGTAAAAATCACACTTAATATTTCAGGTATATTCACAGCTTGCAGGAATCCCCAGGACTTGAAAGAGGCCATACATTAAAATTTTTCATGAGGTTTCTTCATGATCTGTGGTTTTGTAGCTCTAATTAATCACTTTCTAGGACTGTGCCTTCTCACTTTGAAAAAGGCAATAATCTTCCTCCCTTCATAGGTGTTTTCTAGGCCAGGCTAAGCTGCTTCTCATAATTATTGACGGTTCATGTTAAATAGCTTAAAGGTGAATGACATCTCTTGGACTAAAAAATTTCAGCTCTAGACCTGCTCATAACAGCCACTATCTTTGAGATGCATGGAGGGGTGACTTGGTTTGAAAAGACAGGTGTCTCCTCAGGAAGGCAGGAATTTCCCTTGAAATGGAAAAATGCAAACCCCTCCCACCCTTTTGAGTTATTGTAATCTTGAAATTGGGGGCTCTCAGGCAGAGATATGGGAATAGGATTAACAGTTCTTTACTAGGAAAATAAAAATAAAAATGCAATATTAAAAAAAAACAAAACAAAAGAAAAACAAACCCACTGACAGAGTCAGAATACAACCTGACACCCTGTTGGTCAGGGTGTTGGTAGCAGTCAATTAAATGGTGACTGCAGTCCTCCTGCAGTGACAGATGTGGTCCTATTGAAGCAATGATCCCATAGAAGGCTGTAGTTTTCCTTTGGAGGTCCAGTGCTGGTGTAGATGGGTTTTGTTTTCCTCTGGGAATTCAGTGGAGAAATGCTGACTGTGGTGTTCTGAGTCTCAGATTACATCCAGGTAGGAATGCTTGGCTCCTCCCCCTGGGTGGAGCATCTCACAATGGGATGATATAATTTTATCTTTTAGGCTTGCTTTTAAAGGATCTTCTGTGTAAATTGAGCAGTGTTCATGAAACTGTACAGAATATTGTGTGAAAACTGCTGGTAGTTTTTAGCCACAGGTTCTTGGACTAGGAAAAAAATTGCAGAATAAGTGCATTCAAATAATTTTCAGTGATCCTTACATTGAATCATCCCTGTCTACACTGACTTTTCCTCTGAAAATTATTCTAATGTTGTTATACCTGTTCACTGTTTTAATATATTTCAGATATCCAGAACAATTTAGGATTGTAGGATTTACTATTGTATGTTTCTGCTCAAAGGCGTCGGATGTGAATTGCAAATCACAAATACAGCTATAACTCAAAGCTTCTCAATGCTTCTGAAACCAGAAAAAATGGAAAACTTTGTGCTGAGTTATTTTAATGTGATATTCAGCTACTGGTTGCTATGTATACTTCTTTTCATGGAGGCAAACTGTTGTGCAGAAACAAATATTTCACAGAGAGAAACAGGCTGAGCTGGAGAACACAAGCATGGTGGTGGTGAAGAGAAAATGCATAATCCTGTTTCATGCCCATTTGCTGCTTGAATTTCCCTGTGCTGGCTCAAAACCCCGCACAGCAGGCACTTTGAAAATTGACTGTCCTTTCAGGGGGTCTAGTATTATAGTACTTAAGTAGGCTTTTCTGAGCTGAATTATCTGTTTTGATTTTATGTTTGGCTTCAGCATTCATACAACTGTCTCTCTGGGCTGAAAAGCTCAATTTCCCTACCAGTCATGCTCTCTTTGTACCTTCTACCCACTACAGAGCTTGGCAACCTTTGGCAGCCTGTTCCTGGCAGCTGGATTTTCCTTCTCTGCCAGGTTCTACTCTTTGGAAATTCTTTAAACCAGATAATTGCCTGGGAGGTCAAAAGAGAGTCTGAAATTTCTTTACAAATTTAAATCAAAATAGTTAAGCTAAGGGGCCTCTCCAGTATATTTTGTGACAAAGCTGGTTATCTGACTTCTGTCTGCTACCTGATCCCAGATGCAGTTGATACTTCTCCCAGCAGTTCTGCTCCTGAAAGATTAAGACAGATTGACCACAGTCTATTTGCTGCTGAAGGAAAAAAGGAGCTTCCAGAAGCACTAAGCTTGCTCTCCCAGCACATTCTCCCAGGAATGCTACATGGAATGTCTATGACTTACACCATTGTGCCTTTGGAATTATTAATTTAATGAAAAGGAAGCAGTTTTGTTTTCCTCAGAGATCACAATCTGTCTTTAGATAATAGGACATATTTAATATAATATTAACATAATGGATAAATTCTATGCACTATATATACAGCTATAAAATTAACATAATAGAAAAAATGTGCTTTGCATGAGTACTTTAACATGAACTCTATTTTTTTTTTTTTTTTACTTTAGCTCTGCTAAAGTGCTTCTAAAAATTTGGTAAAGCCACATGACTCTCAGAGAAAGAGGAATCAATACACTCTTTATTGCAGAAACCACTGATCTGAGATAGTAACTTGCAAAAACTCTCTGCACATTTGGAGCAATCCGCTTACTTCCCCTAGTAAATAGAAAATCTTGGGTTCTAATCATTGTCCTGAATATGGCTTATGTATTTCTGAATAAAATTAAAGAGGAAAACTAAGTAGCATTGTAAGTAGAAACCTGATGCCATTCCTCTCTGTCATTTCTGGAAAGCACCCTTAGTAAGGGTATCACAGTCAGGCTGCTTTGTACTTATTCCTCATCCCATAACTCTTGGGTTTCTTTTCTGAACTCCTGCTACCTGCAAACACCATGTCCACTTCCTCATTCTAAACCCCCTGTGCCAGACTATATCCCTGGATCTGGGGAACATGGCTTTTTACTAGGAATTAAATCAGTTGATGCAAACAATCAAGTAATAAGACTTTAGAGCACCTGAAATTTAGGATTGCTGCTGGCTAAGATGGCATATAAAAGGATGCTTCCACCTGTTCTATCAGCCGTCTTGAACCAAACACGTCTGATTTCTTTATAGCAACATGGAAACTATTTTGTCCAAATAAGAATGACATTTCAAATCCTCTGCACTAAAAAAGTGTCTAAACCAGTATTTTTAAATGAAAATCATCCCAGGTAAAACCTTGGATGAAATCTTCCATGAAACCAAATTCATAATATAGCTGAGATAATATAATACTAACAATATAGTTACTTTTCCCCAATTAATAATTAACTTTTAATAAAAAAGCGAATTTTATTAGGAGGGCATCTAATAAAATTTTTTGCACGTATGATCTCATTTAGAGGCTGATTCAGCTATAGAAAAACCTGTTTTTGTGGTTGTTGGACAAGAGCAGTGGTGGCTTTGTAAAAAGCATAAATGGCATGAAAGCCCAAAAGGAAATACAGTTTTTCAGTGTGGAAAACGCTATTCAAGTTTATTTTTCTTACTTGAACTTGTTCCTAAATTTCAACCGACTAACACTGCAATATACGTAATTAATTGGCGAACGGAAAGGTACCAAAAAAAGTACAAAAAAAATGAAACTAAGCCCGGAAAAGGCAGTTCAAACACGAGCCGAGAGCTCCATCTGCTGCTGAGCTGCGGCACGGCAGAGACTCAGCCTCTGCGGAGCCACAGGGAGCTAGGATTGTAAAGATGTCCTTGTTAATTAGGAATTGGAATACTTTTAAGGAATACCTATAGATAGAATAAAGCTTTTACTATCTTCCAGTCCATTTATTTTAATTTTCCTCTTTTATTTATGTGTTTTATTTTTGACCTGGCACCTTGAGATCACTACTGGCACTTGCATGATAGTCTTCTATCTTGAAATGTATCCTACATAATCCTGTGACATGACCCCAAACCTCTCTAGGGATTCACCATCTCTTCAGTTTACTTCTGCATTTTCATGGGTGAAGGTCTTTTGTAAAAGCTGCAGTAGACAGATATTCTGTCTACTATTCTCATACTCTATTCACCAGCATCTCTCTCCTCTGCCTTTTGGTTTCCCAGTACCTTGCTTAATAAGGACATATTGATGACAATGCAGTATTTCTGCCTGCGAGGTTCAGCACAGAACTGAGTATCCTCTCTACCTGTGACAGGATACAGAGAATCCTCTCTACCAGTGACAACCTCCTTGCATTCTAAAACGTGAGCAGAAGGCTGACATACTCTCAAGCCACCTTATATACATACAATTTATAGCAAAATAAATTGTAGTTCATGCTCTACTATAACCACAACTGAGCACACAGAGAAGGATAATCTCAATTTTAGGAATATGCATTAATCAGAAAGTTCTGATCTTGTCAAAAGGAGCGGAAAGGGTAAGTGGAATATTTTCTTGAAGTATTTGCTCTCACATTTGCTTGTAAGCACTCACTTGAGGTGAACCTTGTCAGTAAGTACAGATTTGTTTATTAACCATGCTATTTGTCGTTCTTACTTCAGTGCGTCTTACATGTTTAAGTCTGCATTGTGTTTCAGTGTGACCCGAAAGATTTTTACGGTGACTCAGTCAGTATTGACTTTTCTATCTATTCTAGATTCATGCTACACATATTTTCAGGGTGTTGGCCACAGATTGGCTCTAGTATGTTCCTATGGACTTGCTGCCTGTTAGCAGCTGAGTCACACTAGATCACTGCTGGGAGGGAATTCTCTTATTTGTTTTCATCCCAAACTAAACCCACTCAAGTAGGATGTCCTCCTAGGCCAGTTGTGTTGGACTAGCTGTTTCGTAAAGGTCCCTTCCAAACCAAGGCATTTTTTGATTCTAAGAAGTGGTTTGAGATAGCTTTGGTATGTCCACCACACGGTGGTTAAGTGGGGATGCCTGTGAGAGTCACTTAAAAAACCGCATTTCTGTTGGGAACTGAAATGCTAATACATGAACTAAACTGATGCAGAGATAAACCTTCTATTGGAAAGTCAACATTTAATTCCAGAAATAGTACTTTTAAAACTTTGTTAGGCATAATACATTGCAGAGTGCATGTTAGAGTGTATTTTGATTCTATTTGTGTACCTAAGGGCAAACATGGATTCTCTTTCTCACTCAGCACTTTGCATGCTCTTTCCATGTTATAACAGAAAACAAATATTATTCCCTGGAGATTTTTGGCATTAAATTTAAGCAATACTAAGAGTGAGAAGAAAAATGGAGCTATAATGTTCAGTGTACTCGGATCACCTATCCCTGAAACAAGATTTTGGCTCTCTGAGCTCCATTAGAGCGGAGTGCAAGCCTTTTAACAGAGACTTTTCTCTTTTCTTCCATCTTAAAGTAAACAAGGGCTTGTGATAGCTCTGTATAAGTATGTACACCAAATTGTGATAGAACCTGGGGACAATAAAATATAAAAGAGTAGGAATGACTTTCAACAAAATAGCTGAAATAATTATGAATACATATCCCTTATAATTATTTTTATTATTAGAAGAATTGAAAGTGTCTTTGTGCTATTATTAATTGCTTTCCCATCCATTACTTTAATTCCAGAATAAATATTACAATATTTCATATAAATCTAGACTCTTTTTCTTTTCTCCTCCTCCTTAATTCTTGTAAACCCACATTTTATACCAATAACACAGGCTTGATGATATACCATTTACTAAAATGAAAACACAAAGCTTTCCACTGTCAGATACATTCATAAGCTCAGAAACCAAGCTGTGATTTTATCCTATAGGTTTCATTAAGCTTGGTGACAGCTTTAGGAAAAAGAACATAAACTTTTCCATTTCTTATAACATAAAGTGTTCTGGAGTTGCTGAATCTGGAATAAGGCTGAAGGAGAAAGGCTAATAAATAAGAGCTTTTTGGATATTTTGCGTGATGTTCAAACAGATGTCTGCACAGAAGCAACCCCTGAAGTCCCCTCTGATAACAAAAATTATTTAGAAGGTCCTGGTGATCAGCTAAAGAGAAGTTTCTCTGTGCAACTCAGCAGAGAAAAAACATCTACAGCTGTTCAAGCAAGGTGGTGGCAATAAGGATTGGGGGTTCAGTTTGCCTCACTACTGGACAAGAAAGAAAAATTATGTAGAACATAAAAAAGAGGAGAAAAAAATAATTCAAGGCTTGAGGATTATTTCTTACAGCCAAGAAGGTCAATCTATTTGTTTCATCAATAAGAAGACCAAATTTTTCCTCAGAAACAAGGACTTACACAGATTTCAGTAAAGGTCTTCTCAATCTAGAAGAGGAAAAGGTTCATAAGAATTAACGATGGCAAGCTGAAAATGGGAAAATTTAATTTGGGAACATAGCAGAATGCAAGCAGTGAGAGTGAATAGCTCTGAAACAAACTACTAAGAAAGAAGTGGATTTTCCATAATTTTAATTTTTATGAATTGATGTCTTATGTATTGTTCTTCAGAAACATAGTTGTTTCTATGTATAGTATGTATAGTAATTTTGCCTCTGATGGAATGTTTTACTTTTCCTTTGAGACTTATCCTCTATTATTTATTTTTTTCTTTTTTTTTTTCTTTTTTTTTCTTTTTTTTTTTGTTACTCATTTATAATGGAACTTGTCAAGAATTTTACTTTATAAAGGTAGAAAATGAGAACACTGGGCTATCGTAGTTGTTTTGGTGTTGGAAGGAAGAAAATTTGTGATGCTGTATAAAAGGAGTTATGTATTTCCTCTGAGGAATGGGATGACTGGAAGTTAAATTGGAACAACCAGCTGTCAAAACCTTCTTTGAGTCTCTGTGTTGAAATGAAATCTCATCACAATTTTTCTCCCTGCTAACAATTTCTCTTAACCTCTGAGAGAACTATTATTGCAGTCACCTAAATTGAGAAACCAGAGTGAATGGAGTAAAGAAAATGTCCTTGAAATTTATTCAAGAGGATTCTTCACAGGTAGGAATTGATGTGACAAAGTCACAGTGGGCTTGGCCTATGATGGAAAACCCTGTTTGATTTTGAAAGGATTTTTGTTAAAGAATTTTTGCTTCAAAGATCATCATCCAATAGCAGCAAACTACAAGAGCAAAAAATTGACTGATGTGTTTCTACCTATCTTTCTCTCTTTTTGAATGACACATTATATGGATATATTATGACACCTGAGATCTATATTTTAGGATATTTTCAGACTTTATCACAGTAACAAGTCTGTGCCAGAAAATCATAGACCATCTCTAGCTGTTCTCAGCTCTGCCTTTGAACAGAAAATCTGAGACATTGTTATCTGACCCTGGAGACACTCACAGATATTCACCAATCATCTTTGTCTCTTCAGAGTGGATCAGTGTGCGTTCATCAAGATATGTGCTAGTCCAAGACACTACTTGCACACAGTCTTCAATTTAAGAGGGTGGAGATAACTCCCCATGTGGAAACAAGCTACAGCATATGTATTTTTCATTCTTTTCTGCAGATATTTCTCCTGCAGGGTGTGCAGAACAGCAAAGCAGGAACAAACAGAGCCATTACGTTTATTCACTGAAATATTTGCTCTTTGGTGTACTATGTGTTTTCTGATTTTAATGTCCTGTGGTTTGAAAACTGATACAGCTTTCTCAGCTGTGAGAGAACTCTGCACTCTATTTAGGGAGCAGTGGGCCCTGTAGCATCCTGGGTCATTTCTTCCATGGTAAGGAAACTCCTCTTAAACTGCAGCTCTCAAGAGCTGAATTTTTGGAAATCCTGTACCTCCCACTATAAAATCTGAAGACTCTTCTTGAGTTCTTTGGCAGGACCAGATGCCTCCTCTGAGTCTTTCACGTGGTTCAGGAATTCAAGTCGCCTGCCAATTTTGCTGCACCCATCAGCACGTCCATAGAATTAATTTGAAGACAGAGACAGTGACCTGTGGGAAAGAAGCTGAATATTTCACACCATTGATCTGAATTCACTGGCCAATTGACATGACAGGTCTGCAGCTCTGGCTGGCCTAAGGTCAGGTTTCTAAGAACTTGTCTAGAACTGGTTTCTAAGTCTCAATCTGCTGGTTTAAATTGTGTGAAGTATATACTGCTCAGGCACTACTTGTCTGGATTTGGGAAACTCCTTGCTGATTTGAAATTGACCTTCAACCGTCATGCATAGTGTTCTCCCCTGTATTTTTGAAATGTGTTTAAAATACTGTGTTTTTAAAAAGCGACAAATTTCAAATGCTTAGTGACAAAACCAAGATCTATACTGATAAAATACTGATGCAAGAACATCTGTACTGAAGTTAGAGTGATGGCTGGAAGTGGGAAGGACACATTGCATCTAGCAAGAACTGAGACCTAGTATCCTGTCTCTAGCCAAGAGCAGAACCTTAGAAAAGAGCCTGCAAGAACAGGGTAAACAGAAAGAGACACTTCCCTTTATGCTTACTCTGAGATTCCAGGTTTTTGAATGAGGTGCTGCACCTCAGGTAGGTTCTACTTCCATGTTTTTGCTCTTAACATCCATTTAAACTTTTAGCATAAAAATAGTCTTTTTTTGATAAATGAGCTCTATGGCCAAACTGCAGATTAAAAGTTCTTATTTAAAAAAAATATGTTACTAGTTAATTCAATATAGTAGTTCCCAATTCTGAATAGAATCCATTAATAAGTATTCAGCAAATTTTCAATATTATAAACAGTGAATAAGCGTTCACTAGTCATTTTATTTGCTGCCTTTCTACCTTTCTACACTATATAGTGTCTTTCATATTTATATCTGTATCATCTATATCTATATCTGTATCTATCCCTTTGTCCAATCCAAAAGGTTTATCTGGCTTTCCCTTGTCTTCTGTCCTGGAATTGGGACAAGATTATTAAACACTGGCATTCTCTTATTATCCTGAGAGCCATTCTTGCTCTACCCCCTTGCTTAAAATCATCACAGAAGTGAGATGGCTGCACCATCATGAACAGAAAGAAGCACAGTCAGCTCAGTGGAATGCTTGGTTTGCACAATGATGCAATTTAAATTCTTTGACATTTTAAGACAGTGAAACATGCACATGAAATTCCTAGCCTCTCTTTACAAATATTTAATTCTATTTAATTTTTCTTTTTTTTTTTTTTTTTTTGGTTAAAAAAAAAGATCCAAGGGAGGCATGTTCCCTTGGAATTACAGCAAAAGATGTGTTGTTTTGTTGGCATCTTTTAGGAATTTTTGAGTTGCATGCTAAAGCAAAATTGTGCATCAGCAGAATTAATGCTGGAAATGTTACAGGTCCTTGTGACAGCCACTATGGTACCATGTCATGATAAAAATTATTTGGAAAGATGGGTTTGGTAATTGGTCACAAGGACCAACATCCAAAGATAAAAAGGTCTCTTTATGTACAGGGTAAATTGCCCCAAGCTGGTACTACTGTGTAATTTTTTCAGATTTAAATTCTTGCGTTGACAGGTTTTTCTGAAGAACTGCATTTTTGATGCTAAGTGCTACAGAAGCTCCTGTAGAAGGCAGCTAGGGAAGTATAAGGGCAGGCATGAGAGAGAAAACTGAAGACAGCAGAACCTAATGGAGCACAAAATGAATTTTGTGTGCCAGGGGCAGCATTTGGTGACAAGGAAAATTTGCAAGTATTTTAAGGCTACAGAATTTGGGACCTTTAGGGCTCTGTCTTATTATCAACATGGGTGCTTAGTCCAATTACACAAAACATTTCAGCCAACTAGTTAACACCAAATGACAATAGAAATGAGACAAAGGGCAGAAAATTAATGAAGAAAATTAAAAATTAACCTGTTTGGAACAGCCATATTTGCAAGCACACTCATATATAAGGACTCAAAAAATTCTAGTAACTGTAGATGTTTCCTTCTTTTTTTTATGCTCTTTTTTCAGACATGACTGAATAGATGCTCAGTCTATGTGCAAAAACCTTTTCCTCTTCAGCTGTTGGGAAAGAAGAAAAGACAAAAAAGTTATACAGAGGGCATTTAAAAAGCTACTAACTAGAGTTTAGAAACTCTAAGGCTATAATGGGACATTCAAAATAACTGAATAACTAGTAGCCTGATAGGATTTAGAAAAAAAAAAGAAGTAAGGATGAAACATTACTTAGTCCTGGGAAGAGAGGTATAACAAGTTATGGCAAGGGGGAAGGAAGGACAGAAAATGAAGGAAGATAGATTTAGAGTATAGAGACTAACAGGACAAACAGATCTGGCAGCAGAAAAAAGGGAAAAAGCAAGGAAGAAAAGGATACTGAAAAGTATCAAAGAACTGAAAATAAACCAAGAATGAATACAACAGATATATATTCTAGTTTTCCCTGAAAGCAATGCATTTCCATGCTGAAGTGTTGCTATCATAAAATCAAGACCACAGTGATTTATAACAGTCAAACTAATATATATCAGCATTTCTTTTCTTCTGGTTGCAGATATAACCAACATTTTATTGACTTGATGTTTTATTTTGGATGGAAATTTGGATCTCAGAGCACTGGTCCAACCAGCTCCTGCATTTTATTTGAAAGTCATTTTAGAAGTTACCTCCTTTGCCCTGGTGATTTCATGCAACAAATTATTTCCTTAGGAACTAAGTTCCTAAGGAACTTAGGACTGTTGAGTGTGGACTGACAGTCAATTTTGAGTATCTGGCTTTTGTTATTGCTATAACATTATTTTAACACATGCAAGTCAAAAAGACTTAAAATATTTACAAATAGTACTAATATCAAGTGGCTCTCCTCCTTTCCAAAATTTAATGAAAATTCTCTTAATATTGATTTTACCTTGCATGAAAGTTCTCACAATTAGCAAAATCCATTTAGACACTATAAGCATATCTTCGTTACAGTAACATGGCATTTCCTGGCATCATTACGAAGTATTTATGGCTGAGTATCTCACTATGCATTTATCATCATAGCATATTTGAGTTTCTTTTGAATATAACAGTATGTATCAAAATCTTGACTATGAAGAACAGAAATATCCTGTTAGATACATATACATATATATATATATATATAGCCTCTCATCTTTAATTCTATTTCACAATTTTGATTTAGATAATCAGAAAAGAATCAATAAGAAAATGGTAGATCTTTCATGATAGCAAAGAAGTTTTATAACCACACTTGGTCTTACCATTCATTTAGAGATATAAAAGAACGAAAGGGCAAAATTAATAGGGTTCAGCTGACTTAATGCTAGCTCTCCTTATTGATGAAACCAGAAAATAAGATCTTCCCAACTTTTTTTTAGCGCATGGACTAAAAACAGAGCTTGGGAGAAGAATGAATGAACCAGGGAACAGGCTCTATGTTTCAGTGAACAATCCATTGTCTGTGTGAGCAGAGCTCATGCAAAACCCCACCAGTCCTGCTCCCATCTCCCATTAGTCCCCTTTCTGGCTGTACTTGAAAGGCATTTTTGTCATCAACAACCTAACTCCTGGTCTGGAACATCCTTCATAAAGGAGTCATAGATGTATTGGATGAGTCTTACCTACTCCAAGCTGTTTAGAGGAAGTTTTCTGGCAAAGGTCATGAAATGTCTCTGTCTCACTCTCAATGTTTTTTCTAGGGAAGATGGTAAATGGGACCATAAGGTTAATTTGTAGAACTGTTGTTTGCTAGTGCCATGTGCCAGGGCACTGATGGGCAGAGTCCTGAGTAGCTGGAGACTGGCACTGCTGAGGAATTGCTGCGGCTGCTGCAAGATATTTGGCGCTGTAAGTCATGTGTGAATCACGCCTTCCACCTCGATAATAAGATCTGAAACTTAATTAAAAGTCTGGAACTTCTCATTATAATTTCATAGGTTAAGTCTTATACTTTTATAGGAAGGTATCAATTTTACATATGGTGTAAAAAAGCAGGGCTTGGGAATTTCAGGGCATGAAAAGCAGCTTGCTGTTCCAGATGGTTTATAAAGTCTGACAACACTGTTTCACCCTATAGAGCAGTTTTTGGAAACTGTCCCCAGCTTACCAGCTGTACAAGAATGCAGTGACAGAAGGGAATACTTGACATATTTATAAGCAAAATTTAAATTATTTCCTATCCTTAGGGGAACAGATAAACATCTCCAGTCTAATATGGTGCTATTAAATGCCAGAAGAAAAAAGATGCAAGATGGAGCTCTCAGTGTATTTGCGCTTTATATATCCAACCATGTGCTTGTTTCACATGGTTGCCAGAAACCCTCCTCCTTACTGCACCTTCCCAAGGGCAGAGCCAGGCACAGGGGCTGGAAAGCTTCGTGCCTCGGCCTGACTGACCACCGGGTGTCACTGTTTGACAGAAATAAACTTGGGAAGGCTAAAAACCTCCAGATAGATACCTTCACTTGCACGCTAGAAGATGCAGATTTCATTCTAAAATCCTCTTCCCCATCTGGCCTCTCATTGGATGGGGTTTTAAAGGATATTTTGGAGTGGGATGTTTCTGTTTTAAACGGATTTTGGAAAATGCTTTCATTTTTAATAAAAATACCAAAGGCTGGGGAAAAATGAGAAGAATAAGGTAACTTCTGAGCTTTTGAGATATGCTGTGCTGATAAAATTTGTCAATTACATTTTTTTTACATCATAATCCAAGCTTCAGATAAAAATAGTGCTTAATTAATATGGAAAACCTGTTCCTCCAGATTTTCAACCTAAATTATTAGATTTCTAGTGTTTCTCAGGCCAACACTAAGCCTACTAACACTTGTAGTCAGTTGTAAGAAAAAATGTTGGATTTGAAATTGGCCAGAAGTATAAAAAAGCTCTTCAAGAAAAACCTTCTTTCAAAAAGCTTAAGGACATCTGCCTGTTTAAAGAAGAAAATACTTTGGTACTCTTAAGAAAGGGACTACACTGGTACAACTTCAGAGTCTCTTACCCAGATGATGAAAGTAGAAAAAAAAAAAAGTATTTTCTCTCTTACAGATAATGTAACTGAATGCCATGCCCTTATAGTGAACAGTTGAGAAGTACAACCAATTAATTAAAAAAAGGGGTAGCAACCTAGGAGGATAAATTAATCCCAGGAAAATGGGGAAATGGAGACAGTACCTCAATGAAATGTACATTCTGAGTGGAGTAAAATCATTGAGTGTGATAGAGATCAAAGGATTTATTGCCTCCTGTCTAATAGAAATGGAAGGATTTATTGCCCCCCAAACCTGCGGCTTCCAGAAGAATGTACTTACCCCAGTGGCTGCTAAATGTGGATAAATTCCTTCCCTCACAAGCTTTCTAAAATGTGGAAAGATTTACTTCCTTCTGAACAGTCTGCCTCAAATAAGCAGCTACAAATTATGCCACAGATGGTGCATTTTCCTTCTCCTTAAGGAGAGAATTTCACGGAGGAAAGCTAAAAGTAAATAAACATTTTTATAGATTTAAAAAAAGAAATGCAACTTAGACAATAACATCAAATATTACATATCTACAGAGCCTGGTTAGAAGGACTTTTGAGGTAAGGTATAGCTTGAAAACAAGGCAACATAATATGACAATTCAAAGGCAAGATCATCAAGCATATGGCTATTTCAGTTTATAATGAATTTGATAGTATTCTAAAATAGTTGTGTAATGAACCATGATGATCTAAGGGTATAACCAAATTAAGATTTGCAGGGATTTAATACTTTGTCTACTTCCAGTGCTGGGAAACCAAGCAAGACTTCAGACAGCCACAATCTACTTCAGGACCAAAGGAAGTGGCAAACATCAAGCCACAGTTTTGCAGCTTCTGTTTCATATTCAGAAAAAGGTTTGGGTGCCCAAACGCAAGTCTGCATTTTTCCAACTACATGATCGGGCCAATAAAAGATATTTACTCTGCCCATAAATCTTTCCTTGCTATCATTAAAATGTTAGGATATGTTTAAAGCTTTCAGATGTTACTGGTTGTTATGTAATAAAGAAGTTGATTATACATAAAACACTGCTTATGTGGAGTAGCAGCCAGGTTCAAAGAACCAGTAACTTCAGAGACTATGAGGATAAATGAGAGCTTGATCAAAAAATTGAAGCCGAAGCTGAGCATTCTTCCAACTAAGCAATTTTATCTGCTGTCGGGTTTTCCAAATCAATTCCCAGCGGCTAAGAGTTATTAAAAGCCAGAAAGGTGGAAGTGCACAGGAGAGGCACTTGGTCAGTATTTTATTCTTTTAAAACCTCAGATTTGTACAGGAATCCTGAAGTTGTGATGATATGCACTGTGAAGCAGTTTCAGTGCTGGGATAGATCTCTGACAGAACAGCACCAGGATTCCTGGACTCTGACTCCCACATGACTCAGACTTGAGCCTGATACACCTAAATGGAAGCCCTGAAGGTGTAAGCTACCTACCTAATTCCTCCTCTGGGAACTGTAACAAAAATAGCTTGTATCAAAATGTTAAATATTCACTGGGCCATTGAAAAACCAAGAAAAATCTGTTGTTTGACTACTGTGAGCAGTGACTGCTTGCAGGCAGTAGAACGTATCAGTGACGACAGGGAAGGACTGAGCATGTTTGAACCTCAGTGCAAACCAAGGGAAAGGGCTGACACAACTTAGCTGAGGAGCTGAAGATGGCAAAAGAAGAAAACTCTGGGCTCTCCGTGTCTCAGATAAGCATTCCTGAGGTGGCTGTCATTTCTTTCTATGTCTATTTCTTTCACATTCAGAAAGGTGTTGTGGTTTGAGAATGGTGCTTCCCAATTCAGTGCCCCTGCCAAGACTCTTCAAACCATGCACTACTGTCTTGCTCCCCCTGCTTTCCTCTCTCCATCCCCTGAGGATGACTGGAGAGCAGAACTGGAGACACAAAAGGTGAAAAACATGGCCTAAGATAAGAACAATTTACTGGAAACAGCAATGAGATAAGAAAAGGAATAGTAACAGCAACAATACAAATGTCAGAGTGTGGAAAGGAACATTATTGCTCACCCTGGAAACCTCTGACAATAGGCAATACCCTTCACCTCCCTCTGCCATGCTACACCCACCACTCCCCTCTGGCACAGAACTGCGCCCATGCTACCCTGACTAGAAGGAACCTCTTGTCATTGGAGAAAACTCCCTGCCCTCCCATCCCTGGCAATGACATGATTCCTTGGATAACAGAGATTATTACCTATGGACTACTGTGCATAACAGCATATGAGAGTAGCAAAAATGACAAAGCTGTCAAAACATGAAATGTGCTGTGGAATGGCTTAGTAGAGTGAATGGGAACTGGAAGAGACAAATAGGTCTCTTCTGCCATGGATTTTTGAAACAAAAATATGCTTCCTGAGAAAAGTAATTCTGGTATCACTAACTAAAAAGAGACCAGGGGCCTAGATCTTCTTGTCTTTCCCTTCTACACTTGTGCTTTTGTGGGGCCTGACTTTCCTGTGAAAAGCACAGATAGCATGAAGCCTTAAAAAAAATATGCGATAAAGATGGGGCAAAGATGCTGTAATTTGCAAATAAGTGCACAGGCACACCAAAGAGCTCCATGGGGCTAACCTATCCTGCTGGCCTTGTAGTCACAGCTCAAGAGCTCTGAACTAGTACCTGAACTAGTTTGTGAAGAGTTAGCACAGAGATCACAGAGCTATCTGGCAGTGTAAACCTACTCCTGGAGCAATGGCATGATACTGTCCCATTCCACTGCTCCCACTTGTACAGGGACATCTGTTATCTGAAGAAAATCAAATTGGTACATTCATCCATCACTCCTATGCATCTGTTGCCTATGAGTCTGAACTCCTTATTCTGTGTAAGTATTGTGGTAAGCAGTTTCCACACCGTGCTGTGCTTGTCTTGACACTTCATTATAGGTCTCCACAGATGAATAGAAGTGACACTGTACTGAAGAAGCACTTAGAAAAGTGAAAGCTAATATTTGCTGGCTGACTTGCTTATTTATGCTTAGAGCAGGAGTGGTGACACCTGAAATCCTATTGTTGTCGAGGGAGCAGTCAATCAAACTTCTGGAACCTCCACTCTGGTGTGTGGTGACTCGGCCCTGGTTGGCAGCCAAACTCCCACAAAGCCTCTCACACCCTGCCTTTCCCCAGCAGGAACAGACATAGGGGATAGGAAGAAGGAGACTGAGAAAGCTCACGGGCTTTTTAGATCTCTTGTAGCTTAAATACTCAGGAAAAACACGTGTTGAGGTGGGAGGGAATCATAAGAAAGCTGGACAACTGTGTACTTGCCCAGCTATACAAAGGCAAAGCAATGGCCTCACTCCTGCATTCTGCACTGACCACAGCTCCCAAGTTTGTGTGTGATCACAGCCAACAGGGACAGCACAGTGGGTGACTTTGGCCTGTAGTCTGTTAGACAAGAATGTCACAACCATCCTTGTTTGGCTTTAATTTTGTCTCCTTTGATCTCCTGACAACCTTGGTTATCCATTTTCTACAGGGACAGCCCTCCTGAAATCCATTAGAAGCTCAGTAGTGATGAACCCACCTCCATTTCATACAGCTTCCCTGTCCCTCCTGCAACTCCTCTGAAGCAGACCTCAGCTGCAGCTCCTGGAAATGGAGCTCTTGCAGAGGTGCTGGCCTTGGTGCACCACCATTCTCAGCAGCCTGGGCAGACTGATACACACATGGCCTGGTGTAGGGCTGTGAAAGGCACAGGGATGTTCACAGGGCAGGTGGGACCTTTCAGTGTGAAATGAAAATCTCTCTCCAGAACCTTGCACCTGACTTGTCACCTTCTGTGGCACCGAGCATACAGCTTGATAAAATACTTGATCTCTAAATGTAAATAAGAATCAGATTTGGGAAAATAATGCTTCAAAAGAAACACTTGGAGTTGTTTTCAAGCTGTTATGTAATATTAAAATTGGAGGAGAAATTGCATTTTGGAAAGCTACATTACATGGGTTTATTTACTTTATGTATTTTATATGTATATATAATTTATTTATAGACAAATATATATTTAAATATATTTTATATTTTATATTTTTACTTTATTTATTTTATATGTCTATACATATCCCTGCTATTGTGTGGTTGTGCTTATGTTTATATATATACACACAGACACATAAACATTTCTGATCAGAGCAAGGCAGAAACTGAATTTCAATACAGACTATTTTTCAACTCAATAAGCAACAGTGTTTTTTTAAACTAATTTTTGAGTGATAGAATATTTTTAAAAATATATTTCTCTCAGCCTGTGTGAGCACACTAGAATATTTTGATGACAACTATAGTCCAAATGGCAAGGTCCTGTTACAAGGAATTCATCACAGATGTAGTCCTTAGGCCAAATTATGACCAAAAGAAGACTGAAAATAAAATGTTAAGAAACAGCTGATACATTTTAATTTATGAAATGCAAACTGGGCACGATCAGTAGGTTCTGACATATATTTACTTGCTAGTAACACTGTGGGGCAATGCTGGAGCCATTGGTGAAAACTTTCAGCTCCAATCCCCCTCCCCTTTGGCAGCTGTTGAGCATCATTTCTCAATCAGGTCCATTTCTTTCAGCATGTCAGTGAGCTTCAAAACTTTTCTCCAGATGGCTATTGAAGCTGGGAGCAATGACTGCAAGCTGCATATTAAATATCTAAGTTCCTCGCACAAAGCTTGAGCCTGCAAATTCATGCAACCTTGTTTTTCCTGGGAGGCATCAGTGGGTGGATGCAACTGAGGCAGGGAGGAGGCAGGATGAAGTGTGTAGGAACAGGGCAATGACAACAATGGCACGTCAAAGCCATGAAAGTGAAAGGATTATCATTGATTTCTACGGGATGTGTAGCAGGTTCAACGCCTTATGTTACTCCAGATAGGGGCTGGCCTTCCAGGCTGTGCAGAGCCTCTTGCCTCAAGAGCATCCCTTGGGACCCTCTGCTCCATGACACACATGGCCATGCAATGCTGTGTCTGCCCAGAGTATTCCTGTTTTCTGGGAATATTGCCTACTTTTCAGATGCCTGTAGCAAAGATTGTATATCTTTTTCTGCTCCTGTTGCAGGACTTTTGTTAGTAAGGGAGAGACAAAGAGCACACTTTGTGTTTTCTCAGGAATGGTGATTATTATTGCATTTGTACTGCTGTGAGGTCCTGGTTCCTGAAGGCATTATGTAAGCAGGGACCAGCTTTTTATCACTATCAGCAAACCCCATATTCTCCTGAACTCTTTGTGTAGGACCTTATCTCAGGATAAGGTTCCGAGTAGCTTGTCAACTGGATTTCTTCCTGCTAACAGTTAAATGGTATTGGTCATTTATCTGCAGATTGTGATGTGAGTTTAGACGCTTGAATCACACACAGATATGTAAATGTGGAAACATAACCTTGTTAAATTGAATCACACCCACTGTTCTTCAGAAGCTTTCTTGTGACTGTTAAGCAGCTTTTTTTCATATCACACTTGTACTCTTTCATCCCTTCCAAACAACCAAAGTACACAAATAGCACAATAATACTAACTTCCATCCAGTTGTGTGCTGTTACAGCATACACATTCCCAATCACATTGATAATAGAAGACTTCTAAATTTCATCATAAAACGAGCCTATATTAAAAATACAACCTGTCAAAGGTGTGGTGCGACACCTTCCCTTCAGTGTGGATCCATGTTTTTCAGTGCAGTGTGTCCAGATTTCCCTCTCTCTGAAGCATGCGGTGTTGGGTGAGTCTTGGCCTCCTGAAAAGGACAGAAATCTCTACTGTAAAGTGAAGGATACAGCTGTACCACCATCTCACAAGGTGAGAATTAGTTCCATTCATGGATTGTGTGGATGTTTGACTTTAATAGTATTGTGAGCAATCCCAGTTAACTTCAGGGAGTTCAGTGTTGGGGTAGTGGTTCTCAGATTTTTACCCCAGGCTCTCCCTGGGGATGCTTACTGGATATGACAAAAATTCTACTGAAACAGAGAAAAGATGTCCAAATCTGAAGGAAAGCTTGCATATCCAAATGCTTCTCTGCCCTATTTTGTTCCCCACTCCCCCCAGCTGAATTAGTGGACTATTATTTTTCCTACAAATCTTTGTTTCATGAAAAATTTATGTCTTCACAACCATCAGCTCACTGTGTTCCCTGCAGGACAGGCACAACAGTATACAGTATACAGACACTTTGGTGCCTGATAGCTTGCATGTTATTTATTTAGTTTCTCTTAGTTACCACTGTTTTATTGGTAGTGTTTGTTTTTCAGAAAATATTTTCCCCCAAGTAGGAATCTGATTCAAGACAAAACTTTATGGGGAGACGAAAAATGCTTGCTGGGTCGTGCTAACTTAAGAGAAGGACCCTTAAGAAAACCATGCAGTTTATACAAATATGGGATTAACAGCAGCTATGATCTGAGATATAGACTTCAGCTCTTGTTCTCTAAATAATTTAGGATTTCAAGAAACAGCAAACACATCATGTCTGGTAGTCCTGGGCTGTTACAGATTTACTGAGTAGATCACAGTAATCTAGGAGTCCTTTAGTCAAATTATTAAAATTTGTGTTTCTACTGAGGTGTGGTCCGTGTTTCCTTCAGCTTTGAACTACTGCTTTCCAAGAAAAGCTCTGACTAATTTCCGAGAAGTTGTTTCACTGTGATGAATTCACCATATTGTGATATGGTACATTCACTGTTCTTTGGTACATTCACTGAACCACTGTTCTGGGTCTTATGTAGCCCCAGAACAATTTATTTGCCAGTATTAAGAATCAATACAGCCATTTTGATCCTGCTATTGAATCTAAAAGCAAAGTATGTAGAGAGAAAATCACTTTTAGGATGGACAAATAATGTACAAATATTTCCTGTGTTGTAAAGCAACCTTTCTGAAATTCCTACCCTTTTCTGAAGCTTGGGAAGGCTAGATCAGACTAGGAAGACAGACCAGCTGGCTACCCACACAAACTCTCTGGTGGTGATGAAGAAGCCTGCTGGTTATCCTGCTAAACCATTTGGAAGTGACAGATGCAGACTCTTGGGATGTACAGATACACGAGAGAGGAGTTCAAGCCTGTTGGAAGCTGGTAACGTCTGGATGAGGGGGAGAGGGGATGAAGGTGCAATCTGTGGTGTGGGAGAAAAGTGAGAGTCCTAGATTTCCATCCAGGTCTTTCTGTATTTCCTTTTTTCTATATCTGATTTGTTGTGTATCAAACATGAGTAGAACACTTGATACCACAGACACCTAAGGGGTCTCGAAGGGGAGTACCCATCGCTGATCTCTGCAACCATGTTCCTTGTCAAGGACACATCCAAAACTTGGCTATCTCCTCTATCCTCAGCATTCAAACTGAGGTGTTTATGTTACACAGGTAGCCTTGAACCTCTCATGTCAATCCTGTGACAGATCCAGCAAGAACCCTTTGGGCACTAGGTCAGTTCTACTCAATCCATTCTTTCAAGTGACTGAAAAGCCATACCAAACTCCGACTTGTAAGCAGGTCTTCTGTCTTGAATATTATCTGACATCCTGTGCTTTTCTGATCCCTCTAAGTTCTCAAAAGACAGAAAACTTATTAGAGAGTTGTTTTGTGTTGAAAGGAGAATCAAAGGGAAAATAAAAAACCCATAGAATCACAGAATCATGGAAAGGCTTGTGTTGGAAAGGACCTAAAAGATAATTTATTCCAACTACTCTTCCCTGCTACCTCCCCTTGCCCTTCACCTTTCTTCCACCCCCTGCCCCTTTCCCCCACCCATAATGGACAGGGATGCCACCCCCCATTAGAATAAGTTATTCACAGTTCCATCCAACCTGGCCTTGAACATTTCCAAGGATGGGGCATCCACAGTCTCTTTGGGCAACCTATTCCAGTTCCAGTTTCATTACCCTCTGAGAAAATTTCTTCCTAACATCTAATCTAAGTCTCTTCCCCCTTTAGTTTGAAACTAGGCAACCATATAACCACAGCAAAGGACTTTCCAAATATAAACTCTACTTTACCTAGACTCATGAAAAAAATACAATTATTTTCAAAGTCACAATTCTTTCTCATAAGCTAGAAAAGTGAGCTTTCAGCAGTGTCAACTACTTGCTCAGCACGTTTTAGACACCACCTCATATTTAACAAACGAAAAAACTTAGAAATTTGGAATAACCAGCTGGTATTTTCCTGTTCTAACTTTATTAAGTAGGTCATATTTCCCAAGCCTCAATATGACCACAAAACACAAAATGCATTTTTTATTTCCAGTATGAAATACTGTTATTTTAACACAGTTTTAGCTTCAATGGAAACAACAATTTGCTTAAGTGTTTGGTACTGCAGTTATATATTTATTAGAGGGATAGTAGTTTGAGGTTTTTTCCAAATGGGAAAAACAGTTTATACTGCAAAGAAGAAAGAATCTCCTTCTTCTATCTGGACCAAATGCATGTGTTTGCATGTCCATCAAAGCTAGTCCAGAGGGGAAAATGTAGCAGAACCTGCTGTGACAAAGGAAGAAATTGCTAGCTCAGAAATTTCTAATGTAGAAATGAGAATCTCAGAATAAACCAAGACAAGTGATCTACCTTGAAATATATATTAGATCTAAATGCAAAGAACTATAAAAAAATAAAGAAAAAAAATTTAGGGATGCAGTCTCCTGAACTTCTGTGGAGCTCTAGTGCTAATTGAATTTTGGGTTGTTGCACACCAGATGATGCAATGGCATCTAGTGGGAAAATAATTAAGCATATTCAAATCACTGCACACTGACATAATGTTTGAATAGGTAATGCTAAAATATCTCTGTCACAGAGGTAGGTGATGCTCCCAAGTGCACTGTTTGCTAACTGCAAAGCATTGTAGGAACTGCCTACACAAGACAAGCAGCTCTATCATCTGTACCTCTTTTTTTTTGTTTTTTTTATGTTTTGTTTTTGGTTGTTGTCATTTGTTTGTTGTTTTTTGCTTTGGCTGAACACCAGGTGACCCTGAGCACCCGCAGGTTTTGTGCTTTGCAAATGCAGCTAATAAAGAGTGCTGGAGCCCTGAGGGGTGAGTGAACACAAATCACAAAGTGCCTGAGTGCCTGGCTGGCCTGCCTGGGCACGCAGCAGATGGAGCACTTCACTCACATAATACACACCAGTGGGCCAGCACGAACTTTGGGTCATGGGCAAATACTGATCATGTAAATTGTACTCAGTGCTAGAATTTTGGTGCTGTAAGGCTCCTAGTGGGCTTTGTTTTCATTTTTGTCATTTTGTCACTGGACCCTGTATGCTCACAGTCTAATTGGATTTATTTGGATCTATTTTAATTTTTTTTATTTGGATCTAATTTGGATCTATTTTAATGATGTTGGCAAGACCAAATGTGCTTGTAAAAGTTTGTGAAGCTTTTGGACTTTATGGTAATTTATTACTATAATTTGTCCAAGGAATGGTCTAAATCTGTTCATTTTTTTTCCTTGAAAGAATGAAATGTTGAACATATTCAGAGCTTTAAAAGTTTACAAGTTTTGTGGAACTAAATCATAACCCAGTCTTTGGAAGTGGATCTCTTGTCAGTGCTCCAGAGCTGCTAAGACATTTTGCTGGTGAGTTGTAGTTAGTGCTGTTAGAAATATTGCAGGCTTTAAAAACGGAAATTTAGAAGTCCATTATGCAGCTTCTTAAGAAAGAAAAAAAATCAACATATGTCAGCACTGTAAAAGGCAGTTGTTATACTGCTAGACAAATTAATGCAAACTGGAAAAGATAAAAAAGGAACATGAAAGATGGAATATGACACAGATAAAATCTGAAATAAAAACATACAAAAAAAAGTCAGAAAAATCATGAAAGAAACATTCATATTAATTTAGTGAAAGGAAAGAACAAAATTCAAAGTGACAAGACTGTGATTCCAAAATGCTTTTCCTCTCACATCTTTCAGCCTGCCTAGTGGCCCACTGCTGTGATTCACACTTTCTGCCTTCTTGTAATTCCCTGAAGTGCTATCAGCTATGATTACTGCATGCATTCAAGTATTCTCTAATCTTGAGCCTTGTCCTATTAACATTCACTGGTATATGAGACATGAAACTTGCTGAGCTGTTCTCCTGGATTTAGGCACCTAAATTCAACTAATTTGTAGGACAAACAATACAGTTCTTGAAGTGAGAATTAGGTGAACCAGAGTCCAAAACTGGGGAAATGAAAAAAGATCCACATTGCCTTTTGAACTGCTGATTATCCTTAGACCTCTGACTGTCCAGTTCATATATCCAAATGTTTTGTTCAAATCCATGGCTAATCATAATTCAGAAATTATTAATAAAGCTATGAATTAAACCCAGACTCCCCTTCACTTTGGTCCTTTGTTGGTCTTGTTTGCAGAACAAACTGCACACTCACCAGCCACTAGGACAAGATACTCCTGTACAATGTGATTGCAGCCCATTTCTTCAAATAATACCGTATTTTTGTGATGGGCTAGACCACTCTGGCCCAATGAATCAAGATTTTTTTTTCTGTGAAATGACACAGCTTCAATAAAAAGGATGTGAGATCTTTAATGCTAAGAGCACAGCCTGGACGTTAGAGCACCATCTTATCAGATGTCTTCTGTCTGCACAGGTTGCAGGAAGAACTGATTTCAGGTCTAGGTTCCTTGACAAGTGCTTGAGTTCCAGACTGGGAAACAGAAACAATTGTGGAAAACCTTTTTGTATGGAGAAGTACCACTGCTCCTTCCTTTACCTTTCATACCTCTCATGGCTGTAAAAGGCATCTCTAGCAATGGTGACAGAGCATAAATGTTGGTTCACCCAGAAATTAAAGGGAAAAGAGTTGAAATAAAAGCAATTAGCCAGCAAACCTGTGTGTGCATCCAAACCAGCCTGCTGTTTTAACTTAGTAGTCCTCAAATATCCCACCTGAAACCCAAAGTAAAATGGCACAGACATAGAAAAGGGAACATCCAAAACACCTATCTTTCTGACTGAGACTTCTCTTGTTTAAATTGCAAATTCAGGCCCTTCATAAAGCATCACAAGGCTTTGCATAGTCAGATCTGCTTTTGACAATGGGATTTGCAGAAAAAGGTTCTTCAGTACATTTGAGAGTTCTTGTGTCAGAAATAAATAAGTCTATTGAGAGTCATTGTGAGAGCTCTTAAAATGTTTTGCCAAAGACAAATTAGAAAACAAAACTAGACCAATTACTTTGTATGTAAATTTTAGATGAGGAATGGGTTATGCCTTTGGCATAAATGTACTGAAGACAGTAATGAACTTCCCCACCCTTAAGTGAAGCATAGGATGCCTAAAAGGTTCTCAGAAGATTCAGATTTACGTAGTCTCTCCCATTCATGGTTCATTTAATTGAACCTTTAATTTTTGCTTGCATAGGAAAATTTGCACATCAATACCACTGAAAACTTTATACCACATTAAATGGGAAACATTTCTTGAAAGCAACCTAAACTTCCTGTATTATCTTGCAGCTCCTGTAGGAAAGGGGATGGCTGTGAAAATAAGACTGTTAATAAAATTGTTTGGACAGAAATTTGAGTATAAATCCACCTATTACAATCAGAAGTAAGGGAAATTAAAAGAAGATGTTGTAATTTAATATGTTTGATATGCACAAAATTATTAAGAATTCAAGAGACAATAAAAATGGTTGTTTTGATTCAGATAAGGGCTCACATAGTTAGTGCTCTTCCACTGATCAACAGTGGTGGTTTAATACTTACTGTAAAAAATAGAATGACTATACAAATGCTTTACACAGTATACAGTTCTGGCTTTCGCTACAGGAATCAAGATTTCAGAAAGAAAAAACAAAAAAAACCCAGTCAATGGCTTATAGGAACAGAAAAAAAGAGAAAGATTTGAAGGATCAATAAAACCATAAAATAATAAAGGATTGGTAAGACTCAAAAGGCAGAAGAGTCAACCACTATTTTTTTTAGAGAGATGAGCTTGATAAATTAATAAAAAAAAGATGATAAAGATCTTTCTAACATGGTCCTCAAGAACTGTGAAGAACATCATAGCAAAATTGATCAGTATTTGAACAATCTACCTAGAGAAGCAATGGGGAGACCTTCTTAGAATTGTAAAGATGCTTAGTTTGTAAAAGACATCTAAGGTCATCAAGTTCAATGTTAACTTGCACTGCCAAGTCCAGCACTAAAACTCTCCATTTTGAAATAACAATTTTCAAATAATTTTTTTCTATGTACGTGTGATTTTTGGGCTCATCCTTTTGAGCAGAGCACTCTGTTATATTTATGCCTTCCATTATTTATTAGAATAAAGACTATCTGATATCCTATGCTTGTGTATTATATCTGTCACTTCCAGCTGCTTCTGTCCCAAAGCCTTTACTTCTTGGAAGTAGGTATTACCCTTTATACCACAGTAAATCCTTGTCTCTGCCAATTTTCAGATGTTTCTGCTGTGTGAAAACGGGGGACAGAAGGCATGTAAAGGCATTTGATGATCCAGTCACTAGGCTGGCAATTGCAGCAGAAGAAGAACCTGCCATGAAATGCCCTCCATAGAGAGCTTTCCTGGCCGACAGTTCTGGGTGTGCACTAAGGAGTTCACATAGCCTGGCTGTAACACAGAGGATGCTGGTGATGAGCATGCCCTGCTAGACAGACGACTGTAAGCTGGTTACCAGCAAGGCACTGAGCACTGGGATTCCATAAAGAAAAACATTTGGTTTTCTAATGGGAATTTTTCACTGAGTGTTGCAGCGAGTACTGAGTGCCAAAATATGACTGCAACAACTGTGCTTCCAGCCACAGTGAACTCTAAGCAAAATTCCATTAGATATTTGTAATACTTTAAGGGACATTCCCCCCTGAACTCACCTGACATGTTGATCTATTAAATGCCATTTTAGTAAAAAATAGGTCTTATGGTCCTATAGCTCTTATAGTCAGCTGATATAATGTATCTAAACCCTATAAAAAAATCAGCATACACATAATATAGGAGTTTGAAAAATTCATATCTGTAAAAGAAAAATATATCTGGGGTAATGTGAAATCCATATGCATGTCAAATCAGTAAGATATTTAAGCCTCTGTGAATGTAAACACATATGCCATTCCTTTTCCTCTTGACCCTGGGACCCTGTAGTGAACAGGCAAGTAGTCTCTAGTTGAGCATGTCAGCTAAAGAAACCCAATTGTCCAGGTTCATTTCAGATGAAAATGCTTCAGAAATGCATAAAGTCCCTTGGTTTGGAAACATGTTAGGAGGAGGAGGAGGACAGTGTTTTTTTGTTTGAATACAGTGGTGCAGAGTGAGGTCTCTCTTCAGCTTTTCCAAGCTGGCTTTCTATTGTCACTGCAAGTATGTGAATTTTCTGGACTCTCCCAGCTTATTTATGTTTGGTTTCAGAAACCATGGTAAAGAATGGGACTTCCCCAAAATAAAGATGATCACATCTTCCCATCCCTACCAATATAACTCTAAGGAAAGAGGGTTTTGTTTTGTTTAAGAGTAGAAATTATAGTATCATAAATTTACCCTGCACTTTACTCACTGTACCAAGTTGCTTGTTCTTGGCCACTTTAAGTAATAACTAAAGGCAGCCTACAAAAAGCAGACACATGAAGACTATAAGCACACTTTATTCAGCTGGAAAAATTCACTTATTGGATATAATTTTGGTAACAGGTTATTTGTTCCTGTAGTGTCATTTATGCAATTCTTTATCCCCCTTGCTACCCATTATATCTCTCCCATCATATTACTGATGTACATATGTAGAAGACATTTTACAAAATGCATTTTACATTTTCAAGCACCAGATTGACCATATGCACACAGACTGCCTGTGATGCACAAGTATTAATACTGCCTTTCTGTGTGAGTATAATTAATCCATTATGAGCGGGAAATGCAACATGTGCTGTATATGTACAGAATTGTTGTGTCATACTTCTGCACTGATCTATTGTTTCTGGAAACCACTGGGTCCACTGAGCAGTCATAATGCATTTTTTCCTCAGATTGCACAATAAATATGGTGGCCTCAGGAAAACGCAGGCCTGCCACTAACAATCTTGTTTTCTGAAAGACAGTTGCTCTTTGAGGTATACTTTTTGTTCTCAAAATCTGTAAGGAAACAACTTTAATAATGGCACCCAAAGCCTGCAGCTCAACCCAATGCAATTGTTAGAGACAGAAACACTTCGCCAGGTAGGTCTTACCAGAGAACAAGAGAAAACTGTCTATTTTTAGTCTTGGACTCTAGTTCTGTGTGGACCAGGAAGTTAGGATAGACTATGCAGCTCTGTAAATCTCTAGTCCTTCTATGATAGTCCTGACATCACTAGAAGCCATTCCTTCTCTTCAAGATGGTATGGTTACATCATCCTTCAGTAGGTCACCTAAAGGCTCCAAAAAGGGTTGTGTACCTACAAGAGCAGGGAAGCATTTGACATCTGCCACATTTGTCTAATAATTAGTCCTTGATGTCTCTGTTGAATGTTCTCAGTAATACAAATATAATAATATATATATATTATATATATAAAATATAAAATATCAGTGAGATATTTAGATCTCTTTTGGAGGAAGACACTGCATGTGTTTGTCTTGCACAAGAGGATAAGAAAAGGAGAGGGAAGAAAGTGCAACATGGAACATTGAAGTAGGATATCTTCACTATCACTCACATAATGATAAAGAAGTTATTATAAGAAGCTGTGGTCAAGATGATTCACATAGAGCTGCCAGACAAAATTACCACCTTCAACTGAACTCTAAGGACATCTGCTAGTAAAACTGCCTCTGGTCTATTTGGCTTATCATGTCAGCCAGCAAACTCCAGGAGCTCAGGACTTGCTTCAAAAGAGGATCAGTATTTTAGGCAGTTGGAGGGAGATGCACAACAGTATGCGTTAAGCTTTCCAGTTATCCCTCATTTGGAATTGCATGGAAGACAAAAATAATTTGTTCTCCAGTGCTGAACTTTACAGAAGTTTTAGATACTTTATGGAATTAGGCTTTAAATGGTGATAATTTAGTTAAAATGACAGATTTATGTTGAAACATAATAAATGGAGTAAGACATTGTGTAAGGTTTCAGCAATCAATAGGCACATGATGAGGCTGAGAATCTACTTAAACAATAGTGTTAGGGACATAGTGAGAGCTATCTAGCTGAGATTAGTGGAATTAATCATGTTTTTAAAGTGAAGAACTGGTGAGGAGTCTGACAGAGCTTGTTAAAACTCAAGGTGAGCATTTAATTTATTTTTGAGTATGTCTTTAAATGCTTTGCTAAACAAGAGGAATCCATACCTTATACCTGGTTCACAACTCAAGAATAACTACTTACTCACTATTAAATTCTTATCTTTCATAAAGCTCCATCATTGATAACTCATTGGGACAGCATTATTGACATTCCATAGCAATTTTTTCTGCACCTTGTTCATGCTATGCAAAATGTTGATCTGACTTTGGGTTTTCCTGTTGCATCTGCAGTCCAACACACTTTATTGAGAAGCAAGCCTTGCCAAAAGCTTGTCTGTACATGAAAAATTGCTTCCATAAAGTCTGAAATAATTACCAGCTGTGTCTTCTGAAATTCGTACAGACTACTATCCATCATTATTGAAGTTGGACTTTGGATTCTTGTACCTAGTGGGGTTTTTTTTTGCCAAACATCTATTTTTCCAAGTCTTTGAAACTTTTGCAAGTCATTGGATTCTGTGAACATGATGAAAATCAAATGGCCTTTTTTGAAGTGAATTTAATTTATTTGAGTTTCCTGATCAAAAACTACTGGTCTGGATACATACTTGTGACATACAAATTTGTTTAAACTTTTCATATCCTCAAGTTATAGAACACAGTAGGGAATATTCCCCAATTTTCAACAGAAGACTTCTAATATAACATTCTTATTTTTACATATGTATTTAAAGCTATGCAGATTGCCTGTGAAATGAAGCAACTAGTTTGCTTAATTTATGCATATCAATGTGCATTCAGTGTTAAATACAAACAGTTCTTGTAAACCTTGCTAGATTACGAGGTATTCTTAGATGCATTGGACAAAAACTTCTCAGCCATTCATGTTAGGGTGGCTCCTTGCAATTTTCGAATCATTGGATACTCCCTTCCCAGATAACATGCACTTCCATTCTTCTAAGAGCACATTTGCTCTGAGTCATTTTATAGTGATTTATAGCTATAAATATATATATATATATATATATAAACCTCCCCCCGATAATAAGAAGAAAAGAAATGTGGAAATAATCAAAACCTTTAAGTTAGGAAATATGGAAAATTGATAAGGGAAGTCAAAGAGCTCAGGCTGGCAGGGTTTCCAAGAGTGAGAGGGTAGGGATGAAAGTTGAAAGGGTCATAAAAGTTGGAGCAAAGTGCAGCAGTTTATTAGAACAGATAAAGGACACTGACTATACAAAGAAAAATCTCTCTGCTGCAGTGAGTGCAGAGATTCCACTTGCTGCTGATTCATCTTTAATTTTTAGAAAACAGAAGTCTGTCTAGGTTTGCCATTGTTACTGTAATGCAGTTTCTCATATTTGATATCAATTTTAAGCTTAAGAGTCTTTAATTTTATCTAGCTCTCTGTCCACTGCTCCAGAGGGGAGTCACAGGACTCTGACACAACTCAGATGAGCATATAGAAAAGGCAGCATTGGTCCAAAAGTTCTATACAAGCTTGAAAGAAGTTCCCAAGAGAAGTGAAACTAGTTGAGAAAAAAACTACATGAGGAAAATATCTCATGTCAAAAAGCTTAAACTACTAATTTTGGGAATTGTAATTTTATTCCTTCCATGAATTTACAGAGATCACAGTCATCATCATGTAATAAAGATAGCAAGTATTGTAAAAGAGACACATAGATATTTCATCATTTGAAGGGGGTGACACAAATTGCATTGAATTTATTTTACTCCTCTTCAGATATTATTATAAAGACAATAGGTAAGGATCTGCATGCATTGGCCTCCAATATTTTTTGGAACCAAGCAATTGTGGGTATATAATGCACACCTCAGCTACTAATAGCGACAGTATAAAAACCAAGGGGATTTCTTTATCTCATAACAATTTTGGAGTATTGTAAGACAAGAGCATGCTCGTTTTTTGCATCCTTTTCCTTCTGCCACATTCCTTTACCTTATTTGTTTTGACATCTGCCTTTTCTTTTAAAATCTTGACTAGAAACCAGCTCCTGAATGACATGGGGAAAAAACTTCCCTACCCCAAAGCATCATAACTGTAGGTGCTTTAAAAGTGGGGAAAACATCACAGTGTGCTTGAAGTATGGATACGAGCAAAGGTCTAAGATGAAAAGTTTTTAGCATGGATCTGAATGTCTGAGATAAGTTTGTCTAGTTAAAAATAACCAAAGACATAATTAAAGAGGGATGTTTGCAACAGATGTTTGCATTTTGGATACCACTGGGGATGATATGAAAATAGGTGGTCCAAGCTTTTTTTTGGTTTCAAGTGAAACACTGCTACCTTTTCAGTCAACCTTTCCCATTTTTCCCCTGGTCATTTTTTTTTTTTTCTGTATATGAAATCAGCCAGATATTTATGTCTATTCTTTTGAAAACTGAAAATTCAGATGATTTTGTTGAAAAATCCTCCTCTCTTCATCCTGCAAAAAGTGATAGTAACAGAGGTTTGGTTTTATTTACCTAAAAATGTTACAAAGACTTCCCACAGACGTTTGGAGTAAAATAATTTTACAAAGAAAGCTGCCATAACAACTTCTGTATTATAAGAATAAAAATAGAAATTATTTTCAGGTATAAGACTAAACCAAGGTAAGATCTGAAAGCATAGGTGTGTAGGGGACACAGATGGATGTAAAACCTTATACTTGTTTCCTGCTGCAAGAGAAATTCCTTACATCTTTGATTTTAGTCAGCAGCAGAACTGTAGGAAGGATTCACTACCATAAAATTGGCAAGCTTTTTCTCAGCTGTATTACAAAGAATACAAGGGATGTTCCACACCTGTAGTTTTCAGTCACAGAGATTTTACTCATATGATGTTTAATTGTTTCATCTCCCAGAAAAGAAGTTTTCGAATGTACTTGGTTAAGGCTGCTATGCAGGCTTCTACAGTAAATCCTTCAGATTTTCTGCACTGACGCAGGTCAGTGGTTTGCTCTTTGAAGCTGAGGTTGTCTTCAATGCAAACATTTGAAAGAATGGTTCATATAGAGATGTCTGTTTTAGAGAAGGCAGGATGCACTGTTACTAGATTTATGTTTTATTGCAACACAGATCCACTCAAAGGTATGCCACCAATATTTAAGCACAATGGAGAAGTTCTAGCAGATCCTGAAATTCCTTCAAGGGAACTTTTTACCCTCAACACTTACTTTGATTTGGCACTGATTTAATCTAGACTATAGTTTAAACGTATTTGAATATCAAAAGGATGCTGCTGTATCTCTGTATGATACACTGTTCTAACTGGGTGAATAAGAAAACTTTTGGAAAAATCATCACAATTTGTGGCAGGAAAATTTAAGGAATTATGAACCTTGGTTTACTTCCCTTTGCTCTGGTGAGTAGAAGCAGGCATGTGCACATGTCTAACACTCCACAGGTCTCAGCCTGACAACAAGGTGACATTAATGAACTCTGGGAACTGTGGCAACACACAAGTGAGCACTGGTCTGTTTTTGTTGATTCTGAGGGGCTGAGGGAAAAAAGCCTCTGGCAGAGGAATAGTAGATACCACCCTGGAGTATCTTATTCTGTAACCCTGTGTCATCATGTGGTACTTGAAATGTTTGAGCAGCTTTAGCTGCGAAAGAGAATATCTAAAAATTACAGTGAATAAACTGTCAGTTACAAGAAGCAGCTGAGCTCATTCAGCTCAAAGAAGAAGAGACTGAAAATACTCCTCTGTAACTTTGCCAATATAAGCTGGAACCAAACAAGTTAAGTATATGCCACATAATAATTAAAGATTTGCCTTTTTTTTGTTTGTTTGGTTTTTTGTTTTTGTTTTTTGTTAAAGTACAAAAGTACATTACAAGGCTTTAAATAAAAAATTGGCAAAGGCTATTCAGTCAGCTCTTCAGTGCGAAACTCACACTCCCTTTTAATATATTTACAGTACTTCAAACTTTATTTTCTTTCATTTTTCATTTTTCTTTTAGAAATGCCAGTGTGTTCTGCAGAATAATTTTTCAAAAAGTGAGTTATTCCAGGAGAACGAATAATTATGAAGTAATTATGTGTTGCGATCTACCACTTGTCACTAATTACTTGCAGCACTATTTCATTGAAGCTAAGGGGCATTATGAATGTCATAAAACTGAGCCAGGCAACGCAGTGTCAAGATTTCTGCATCTTATTTAAATTTTATTTGATCACCATGGAAACTCCCATATACAGTGATAACCAGGCAAAGTGAGGTTTCATTATGAGCATTCTTAAAAAAAGTTAAAGTGCCAACTAATGCCATTTCTATGCTAGAAATTTAGAGAAATTATTTCTTTGCCAAAGGTATCTACTCCTGTGCCTCCCTACTCACACTGAACATGGAAGACAGGAATTGAAGTTTATTTACTTGAGATTAGTCAAAATTCCCTCAAAGGGAATGTCCTATCATCAGGTTACAGACATTGGTGGGACTGGGTATGAGGTGCTCAGAATGAAGCTTCAGAAATATGTAAAGTCAAAGGTAAAGAAAAAAGGAGCACAAACACCAAATCTGGTGGCTTCAGGACAGCTTAAGGCTGACATATTTCTGAACCTATTTAATACAAAATATGCCAACAGTCCCAGAAACAGATGTTAGGATCTAAGGATAAAGACCAATTGCCAAAATATGGAATCAGATACATCCAAATTACTGACTTGGTATACATTTTTGTACTGAAGGTGACTATTGATTGGATAGTCTAGAGAGGCAGTATGTTTTCTGTCCCTTGATGTGTCTGAATGCTTTTTACCTTTTGGAAAAACACTTTAGCTGAGTACCAAGCTTACATTTTGTCAAACAGAAGCTACAGTTGTAGCTGGAAGAAATCAAAAAAAACAAACCCTAAAAACAGTCTAGCAGTCCATTCTTGTTTTAAATTTTAGGAATCCAGCTTCTGCACTGTGTTCTCCCTACAGGAGTACAGTTTCAGTACAGTTTCTGTACTGAAAAAAACGCTAAACTCATGCAATACAGATGATTAGTAACAGTACAAACTCATTGCAAAAGTCATACATAGTATCTTTGTACACTCATAAAATTGTTCTGAAGCAAATCTCTTTTCACTCTGATAGCAAGATATTTTGTGAAGTGGTATGCTGTTCCTGGTGTAACACTGATGTCTCACTGAGTGTGACTCCAGGGACTCGGAATTTAGATTTACCTTTGACATGACTCAGAGCACTGGGAAAATAAAAACATTTTTCTCAGATTCATAGTAGTATTTTGCATACTACATATATATACAGATTGTACAGATGACACCGCAGTGCAGATGTCAAATTCAGGTTTTCAGGGCTAAACAATAGTAAAGTTATATTGAGCCATCACAGTTCAGTAGACTAAATTTAGTTAAAGAAGTGGCATTTGCAATAAACCTTTGGAAGTAGAATACCTTTTCTCAAAAATCAGTCTGAACCTGGATATCTAAATCCTGCAACCCTTACTCAGGTCATTGATGAAGGTGGTGTGAGCTATTAAGATAGCTTTGGCTATCAAGATCTCACCTGAGAAAACAACCTCTGGAAAACTGCCCCACATGTTCCATAGCCTTGTCTGTCCACACATGGCAGGTGGCTCCTTTCCCTTCTCCTCATCTATTGGAAGGCCAGCTCTAAACTTTGACAGCCAATGTTTGGCCAGCTTCCATGCCTGCCTGCATTTCTGCATCCCCTGCCCTCAGAGCAAATATTTTGCTTGCTCAAACAAAAAGAAACCTTCCAAAAAGAAGACTGTCAGTTATCCTGAAAACTCCTCTTTATAAATCCACCCTCTCTTTCTCACCTTAATGGTCATATCTTGACATTTTTGGTTGTTCTGGACTACAGATGAATTGCTTGAACAAATTAAGATCTATCTTTCCTACATGAGCTCTGGGGTCAGTCTGCACACCACCGGTGTGTCTGCTGCAGTGTGGTTTTGGTGGCATTTGTCTGGGCTAGTCAGGATGCCAGACCAATTTTCCTGGATTCAAATTGGACAAATTATCATTGTTCCAGATGTGCAGTTGTACAGAGAAAGGATGCTCTGGCCATTTATCATCAAATGTCAAGTTGAAATACTCACATCTAACTGACTTATGGCAATCCTGTATTTGGCTATAAATTTCAGGAGACCCTCAAAGCATGACAGCAAATGAGCAACACAAAAAATGGATATGGCAGAAAAGGAACATGGCAGAATGGGACAGTTAAAAAGAACAAGTGCTTAACAACATACACTTACAGCTGCTGGTCTTTCCCAGGGCATGCTGACAGCAGAAGAAAGTCCCAAACCTGACCAGTTATTTAGTGACTGGTCATTAAGTGGTATGAAATGTAGCGATGTACGATCCAAGTGCAGCTGCAAGATGGGTGTCTCTTGAATCTTAGGGTGCACCAGGCAGAATAAATGTGATTATTGTATATACTGTATATCTCACTGTCAATAAATACTTTTTTAATTTTAAAAATCTCACAGGTTTGTCCTAAGAATCAGTTCAAATCTTAATGCTTATTTCAAACAATCATTGAAATAATTTTACAAGACTTTTTCGATATTTATTTTCACATATTATTTTTGGAACACTAAGTCATATGATCATCCACAGGGCATATTAGGTCTTACTCTGACATTTGTTCCATCTGTCACTGAACACACTTTGCTTTTCAGAAGGTCTGAATTAGCAGAAGGATTTCTTTTCACTGCACCATCTTATGCTTTTAAACTGGTTGCATGTATTAGCACAGGTTATATTTTTGAAGTGTCCTTTGGGTAACTTGCCTTATCTCATAAGCCTGTAATGCTGTGCCTCATTTTCCCCATGGTACAAAGACCTCAGCTCCCTTCACACAAGTCTGGGTGTGGTGCCTGACCACCAGCACCTGCTGAAGGAGAGAGCCCTGCAGCACCTGGGGGCCCTGGAGCAAGTAGAGCAGCGCCACTGAAGCCACAGGTGCAGCTGTGAGCACATGCACTGCTGTGATCCTGCAATGGGAACAAGGCAAAAACAAGAGGTGTCTTTTACAGGCTCTGTGTGCCTACCATTAGACTTCCAGAAAATGTGGACTGATTCTGAGGTGAGCTGTGGCATTGAAACTACTGCTTAGCATGTGACTTAATATTTTCTCATTAAGCACGTATCCTTAATCTATGCACAGCTAGATCTTATTTTGGGGTTAGGTCCTGAACCACAGCAGAGTGTTTTAGAGATCATAATAAATAACTATACATACTAGTATGTAGCAAAATATCAGCTCTTAAAATTGAGTTATTTTAAAATTAAATAACCAATTAAAATGTACCTGTGTATTTCTGGGTGTCCAGGTGAAAAAGACTGACATAAGCCCTCTCTTCTGTCACCTTTACACACATACAGCTTCATCCAAACTTGTAATAACATACAAAAGATTTTAAATGTACTTCCTTAATGTGCATTGAAATTACATTAAAAAGAATTATTTTATGCTATTCAATATAGAAGTCTTGTATTGTGTAAATTCTTCAAAACTTTATGTTTTTTTTTTAATGTGCATGGAGGAAGACATTTCACAAAGTGATGTGAGATGCAATGGGTTCTGCTTTCTCAGGCTATATTCTAACCCCAGCCTTCAAGGATCAACTAATCTAAACAGATAAGAAGTCAATTTTTTTGAATATTTTTTCAGGACCCACAATTTGTTTCAGTTGGATTGCCATAGCCACTGTGATCCCAGCTGCTTAATTGGTATAAATCATCAACTGTATTTGATTTTATTTTGATTTTAATGTCATCAAGAGAGCACTTAAATGCTAATAATGCAGTAAATGACATAATATACAGTGCACATGGGTAGTCTATATATGTTCTACTTATAAATTGACTTATTAGGTGTGATTCATATGATGAAATGCTGCATTTGTGATGGATGTATCTAATCTGAATGGACCTCTTAGACTATACTCAATGGAAGCACAGTGAATGGGTATGATTCATCTCATTTTATACAGATGTCCACAGTAAATCACATGAATTGTGCCAGACATTGATTTTCTCCTCCTTAGCTTTCAAAGCTTAGCAGAAGGATCACAAAACACAAAACTTTCTTGCCCATTTCACCACAAATCTAATATGGAATGTTAAATTACATATTGGTGAGGTGTGAAAGAAGAAATGGTAGTTTGATTCAAAACACAGTGCAACTTTCCTAGGAGCAAACAATTATTTCCCAGTGTTACTGACTTTGAGTAGTAGTTTGAATAGACCTTTAAATGTAAATAGAATAATTCATGCAATATAGCATGAATTTCATTATGGCCAGGTATATCAGCTTATTTGCAAAATATTGTTGAGTTGCAGTTGAGAATAAGCTACATAATTGAACTCATTATTGTTGGCTTACTCACCCTTTTTATTGGGGATGGCTCTGTGGTTTAAGTCTCATGTATAATAGTGGTCAGAAGCTAAGGATGGCTTTCCCATACACCCAAGGGAAGCTTAGGTATTGAAACAAAAATTCAGGTGTCCTTTCAGGAAATTAAGTGTTTAAATAGTATTTAAACATGAAACAGGAAAGTCACATTCCCTTTCTCAATCACTTGTGCCTGTTCCAACAGATCTTGAAGACTTGAATTGTACAGGAGTTTTTCACTGACTTGCTGGGTGCTTATCAGCAGACTGCTCATTATTGTTGGTTGCAGCTTGCATTCCCAGTGAATTTCATTACAATTTGTTTCTTTTCCAAGAAACAGATGGTATTTTTCAACACAAAAGAATTACTTAAATTTTGGAACCTGTTCTGGTAAAACAGTAGTTCTCCAAGATACAGGAGCTTTTCTTTATTGTCATTTTGAGCTGACTCATTTAAAATGCTCAATATTTTGAAATGTTTTCATTTGTGTTAATTTTTTGGGAGAAAAGGGTTGATAACTTGGAGGGGGTAAATTTTGCCCACATGAAGGATCCTCAAATGCAAAAGATGAATGCTCAGAAACTTGTAATAGCAGTCTCCCTTATGATGCATTAACTGGGGGCTAAAATCATGGCATCTGAATCTGTGAAGGATTTCTAAAAATATATTGTGCTGCTTTTCTCTTTATGAAGATGAGGCTCTGAAAAGTGGCTAGTTGTCTTACTAAAGGTGAATTAAATGTGCTTCCACAGCCATTTATTTAAAAAACTTGTATTTCACTAATGGAACACTGGAATTTAGAAATAGGATTGCTAGGAAATTTATTTTTGTGCTTTGTGTTGAAGGCAGTTGGGCAAACACAAAAAGCTGTTCTATGATGTAAAAATATAGTGAAAAGGAGGAGCTCCCAGTAGAAGAGAAAAATCATGTTCTGCCAGAGAAGAATCAATATGTTCTAACAGAGACCTTGTTAAAGTGATCTAGAGGGCCAAAAGGCACAGTAAATATGTCTGAAGAGTCAGTGCTGCTACAGCACCCATGTGAGTCCAGTTGTGTCTGCTTGTGGTACAAGTCAAAGTAAAGGCAAACTGGTGAACATGGTGGTCACAAGGAAATGCAAGCAAATGCCAGGCAGTGCATACATTTAAAAAAATATCTGATTACAACTCAGCAATTAATTTCTTTTTCTCCTAAAAATGAATGGAAAAACCTGCAAGATTAAATGCTTCACTGATTTTTCTACAATTTATTAGTGTTAGACCTTGAAGTTGAAAACCTTGCAGATTTCTTGTACCATTGGAAAAAAGTAAACTAATTTCCCCTTCTGCTTCCACAGCTCTACTATATCTCGATTTATGTAGTTGCTATCTTACATCCACACAAATTAGAAGGAATAGAGCACAGTGCTCACAAAAGTCAGACCTTCCTCTCCTCTTAATTCCCTTTATGTCACTAATACTTACTGAATTTTTAGACTAGATATATATATATATATATATATATATATATATATAAACTTGACAGAAAATGGATTATGTCCCAAAGAAGCAATTGTTAGTTCTCTCTCCAGGTAAAAGCGAAGATTTAATGGGATATAAATTTTTTTTGGTGTGATTTTATCCCAATTAATTTAAACAGAGCAGATTATGAGACTGTTCAAGCTGCTTTTGTTCTCTTTTGCTTCTGGCTTAATGGATGACAGCAGTCAAAAATACCACTAATAAAAAAATGGAAAAAAACCTGACCTCGATTTTAAATGAACACATTTTTTATTAATTATTTTCTCTCTGTATTTTCCCTCTTCCTTAATGAAAATTCTTTCAAGAACCCCATGCTCTGGTTCTTCTAATACTGAAGAAATAAATCTTTCTACTTTGTCTTATCTGCTTCCTCCTATTACCCACAATATTTTGTGATTAAGCTGATATCCCTGGCCATAAGTCAATTCATGCTATATTGACCATTGCTATGATTCCTGAATTATAGAAATGGAGAGGAAGATAAATTCTGGGAGCTGAAGCTAAAAAGGAGACAGATAAATGAAATGAAAAAGTCTTTCTTACTTCTCTCTTCCCAGAGCCCAGGGAAAGATGCCAGTCCTCAGGTCTTTCCAAGCCAAGATCTGGCACTGCTGTCCACTGCCATATTCCTGGCCCAAACCAATTCACCACCCCTCTGTGTCTGGAGGAAGCACTGGGAAGGATTGTCTGCCTGGAACATCTAATATTGCTGGTCTTGTGCTGCTTTCCCTACACCACATGTGCATTGCTTTTTATTTCTTGCCAATGGGCTCTATTTAAAAATTATCTTTTTCTGAGGTGTTTGTACATGAAGGAATTTGGTAATCCAGGCTCACAGTCATGGCTTCTATTTTGATCCTACATCTTGAGTCACACAAATGGTTTAAGATCTTGTGAGGTGCATCTTTTCTCAAGCTTCATCTTTACCCAACTCATTTGCTGAACTGATGGGTTCAGGTTTAAGTGTCCTGGTTGTTCTCTCTTAGCATGAGACTGAAATGCTGGCCAAAGCCCCTCCACATCTCAAACCATGCAACAGACAAAGAAATGCATATCACAAAGCCAAGATAAAGTTTCATTGTCTTCAAATATGAATAGTGATTTCAAGCTCCTTGATCTCCTTTTTCTGTGTGTGTCAGACCCTCTAGGACTTGCAGATTTCATGTGATGCCAGGATAAGACTGAGCAACTCCTCAGTTCTCAGTTTGGGAATGTGTGGCACAGACTTCTTCCAGTGAAAGACATTTTCCTCTTTTTTGTATCACAAATTCTGCTGTAGGCTGTCAGATCAGGGGGTGTGATCACTAGGTGTGACCTCCACAGTGCTTGAAATAAGTAAATAAAAGTCCCATTTGGGGTGGGTGAACAAGAGGGAAGCTAACTGAAATGTGAAGATGTGTATCCTAAACCTTTCAGACTTGTCGGGTCTCTGAAGAACAAGAAAGCTGTACTAATAAAACCTCTGGTCCTAGTGAAATATTATTCACCCAAAAAGATGATACATGAAGTCCTGAGATAAGAGAAAGTTGTATGAGAAGAGAATATGATGTGGATAAAAGCACAGTGTGATGAAGACCAAAAATGTGAAGAACTCTCAAGAACATTAGATTTTTGAACAGAATTTTCTTTCACCAATTTTCTATATTAGCTGACTTTAATACAATATAATATAAAATATAAGTGTTGCTTGATTACATCCTACTATTAGAAACCTTGCAGGTGAAGTGTGACAACAAGAAGGCATCCTTCTACCCTTGAAATGAGGGTACGAAATGAGTGCATCCTGGTGAAGCACCAAGTTCCTCTTGACTCTTGTAGTGCAATCAGCACTGAGCTCTTTCAGGATGGAATACCCTTCCTGGGGCTCTCTCAGGAGCAGGGATTTTGAGAAAAGAGAAGCAAAGACATATCCCTGACATGTACAGTTATTTTCAAAACTTAGGTTTAATAACTTCCAATGACTCACACTGTGAATTCACTTCTTTGTTTGCACGGTTATGTACAAAGGTTTATTCAAAAGTAATTTTCTTCCAAAAGGGCTTTTCATGTCTCTCCCTCAACTATAATTGCTCAGAAGTGAGTGCCAGATGAGGCAGCTGTAGTTAGGATGAAAATCAATAGTGATGATCCCTTTCTGAGTCATCAGTAGCTAAGTCTCTTTTTTTGTCATTAACTTAGAGTTTCCATGACTTCACACACAGGGTCAGATCCCAAATGCCCTCCACAGTCATTTTATCTTCCTACTCTCAGAGGACTATTGTCTTTCAAAACTGACTTTTGTCTCCATCCTTTTGGAGACAACATATGTACAAATCATCATTAAAAAGGCAATGTCACAGTAGCAAAGAATTATTTTAATCCATATTCTAGGAGCTCTAACTTTGGAAATAGTAGTGCAGTTCCTCCTCTTTCATCAGCTTGACACTGCAGTGATTCCAGTTATAAAGCCACTTTTAAATTTCAGTTTCATGAGGGAAGGGAAATCGGTCACACCTATTGCAACCAGTAAAATCTGCACATAGTGCATTTTTTGATGGAAGAATAATCTCCTTTCAAAAACTTGACTTGAGGGTGTATTCAATGACTTTGACATTCTGTTCAACCGCCCTGACTTCTATGTTTGTGTACTGCTGGATCCTTCTGGAAGTTCCCACTAAGCAGGATGTACAGAAAGGGATTAACTCTGCTGCTGGTGTAGCTGAGGCAGATGGAGATGTAATAGCTAAGATGTAATAGAAGGTCAGGGCTGGCTGAGGAGCTTGAAGACTCATGCTCTGGATCACATGGAAGAGGGCAGTGCTTATCACAAACCCACTGATCAGAGCAAGCACCATCCTTGTAAGCCTCATAACTCTTTGCCTGGGGATACTGGTGGTGTAACTGCAAAACAAAGAGGGATCCTTTTGTTTGAACAATCAAGGTGAGAAGATAATGGCATGGACTGAGTACAGAAATGAACAGCAGTTATTTGAGACCAAGCAGTGCAGTCAAAGGACAGCTCTCAAAGTTTCACTTTTCTGTTGTTTCTTCTGCTATGATCCTATATCACACACTAAGAAGCTGCTGAGAATTGTTTATATGTATTTGGTGAAATACTGACAATTATTTTCATTAAAAATACTTATTCTTTTTCAGCATGAGAGTTATATTGCTTTGCATCCCTTTTCACCTATGACTACATTTTTTTGCTCTCAACAGGTACAGAGATATCCAATTAAAACATGACTCTTATGAGCTTAAAGGAGATTTAGAGCAAAGAAGCAAATGATCCTCCTGCCTGAGGAATTAAAAACCACACTCAAATGGAAATCAACTTCCTTTCCATAGAAAATTGCTATGAGACAAAATCCAAAGCTTGCTGTCCTACAACTAAAACAGGCTGGCCAGGAGTTGCTCTCTCTAAAACTTGGAAATTGTGTTTTGCCTGTTTCAAGTGCCAAGCTTTTTTTACTTCCTAGACTTTCTCAGACTGTGAACAGTGGCTAGGGATTCATGTGGAATTTGGAGTCTCTTTCTTACAAGAGGGGAAATGCAAACTGGAGGAACCTAATCTGCAGCTCTCTGGAACACTACAGCTGATACTAGACCTGGCAGCCACATTCTCCCAGGGTTTCATAATTCCTGAATTGAGAGCTTGGAGCCGTAAGGTGGGCAGGTGTCCTGCAGCAAGAAGGGCAGAGTTGAGCTGTACCTTTTTTGTTGTCCTGAATGGTGTACTCCAGGCACAACTTTCTCCACAGTGTTTCCTTCTGCATGGTTTCTCTTGGCTCTCTCTCTTGAATCCTATCCATAGTCTGTTTCCTTGGAGCCAAATGCAGTGTCTGGGGGACTGAAAGTTACATGGTGCAGTGCCTAATACTGTTTTAGGACTGTTGTTTTTGTCCTATTACATATAAAGCCTCTACAGTCTTCAGAGTGTGAGAAAAGCACAAATAATACTTTACCTTCCCTGTTTTCTTGTTTTGCTGATACATCCTCCATGTGGAACATAAAATTAAAATATAGTGAATAAATATCAGTGGCAAAGGAAAAGTCGTTATGGTAAGATAAAGTGTATACCTGTAAAACAAAAGAACGAACAACATTGTTATACAAAGACCATCTCATAAATATAAAGAATATATGATGTTTTTCCTGAAGTGGTCTCTGATTAGTGATCCTTGATTAGAGATGCATGGTGACAGCAGGTACCTAGAATGGCAAGTACTTCTAAAAATTACAGTCTACATTCAGCTCTTCTAGGAATGCAGTTGGCTACAAGAAGACAACTACAAATTGCACCTCTCAGTTCTCCAAATTCTGTATGTGTGTGCATTTTCCAGCACTTGTACAATTAGTGAAGATTCTTGCAAGCATTTATGCAGGATATAGTCTACTTAGTCCCCTGATATTTTCCTAGTCTGATAAATCTGTGATAATCACCTTCTTAGCAGTTTTTTCAATCATTCTTTCATTATGAATGTAGTCTAATTTACACCATCTTTCCTAGTTGGTTTGCTAGCATTTTGTATAATTCAAGTTATTTTGTTTCTATTTATTCTTTATCAAGTGCCTTCCACCAAAGAAGGAAATTAGATTGATTTGTTATAATTTGTGCCTGAAAAATAGACACAGAGTTTCTCTTACCACCCTCAGAGTTTAGTAATTTGTTAAACTTTCTGGCTACTGATGTTTGTTTTTTTTATTCTATCTAACAAACCCTCACCATCTGACCTCATGTTGGTGCTGCAGACGTGCCTGCTGCAGATACAGATTTTGTCAGCAGGAACCCCTGGAAGAATGGGAATTCTCATCTCTCTGCTGCCAGCTTATGGATGTCATCAGTTACCGGTTCCCCCACAATATATGATGTGATATCTGTGGATGAAGTTCCAGCCCTTCTAGTGACATCTGTACCAATTGCCACCAAGCTTACGGATCTGGCTCTGCCCCACTCCCACCAACTCTCTCCCTGTGGAAAGGACAGGTGGAAGAACAAAGCCTCCTGCAGCAGGAGCTGGTAGGTGTGTGAGGAATGGTGACACTGAAGAGAAATGGGGCAGATGTAACTCACAGGAAAACCTCAGTTTTGAATGTGAACACTTCACACAAAAAAAAAGGACGGAGGGAAGATCTGGGGAATTTTTAGGGGTAGAAAATGCCTATTCTAAGGCTAGTTTCTAAAAAATATATATAAAAAATTCATTCTGCTCTCTACAAGTATATTACACAGGCCTTTTCTCGTGCAAAATTCTAGATGTTTAGGCAGCAGCAGTGAAGCACAGCTCTCTTGTGGGAGTTAGATTGACCCTGTTCCTTTCAAAGGACTGAAAACATTGAGTCAGTAACAGAAGTATTTCGAAACTAACTTTCTGAAATTAACTGAAAAAGAGTGATTTACTAGCTGCTATGAGAAATACAAATTATTAGTAATTTAAACAATATTTAGAAATAATATTCTTGATGACTGACTATTAGCAGCTTCTCTACCAAGTCTATTCTGCAAGCTTCATTGTATTTAAATAGTAAGAGTGGTTAAGACCTGCAAAAGTTGAAAGGATAAAACTAAGAAATATTTAACTACTGGTGAAATTATCACTGAACTTTCAAAATCTGTCATTCTTTTCCTGTGTTGCTGTACCTGTACAAACACATAAACATACTTGCACATTTTGTACAATGGTAATATCTGATACACATCAGATGATCCTTGTCTGTAGGTGCCAGCAACGTGTTGCCTGCAAGACTTTGGGATATTGCTCAGTGTCCTGTCCTTGATTTTCACAGATCAGGTTCAGCAATCTGTCAGAACAGGGTGCCTGCAGAATCTCAGTTGCTTACTATCATTGCCCTTGGGCCAGTGACAATCAGGAGGCATTGCATAAGATGACGAAAGATTGGTATTTCATGTGATAATAAATTATTTTCAGTCTTGCCTGAATATGAGTATGAAACATTTTTTTTTTTTTTTCATTGTTCAAGCTTTGCAACAATCAAGTTCTTTCACTCAATGAGGTCAAAGTAATAGCCATCAATTCTAGAACCAGCAGAAGGCTCCTCTGGCATATGATACCTTAAAAAGCTATGTCTGATTTCACGCAGTTATTCTCAGTCCTCACGATGGTGACAGAAAGAATAGAAAACCTCTACATTTTTCATGGTAGAACTACTTTGTACCATTCTTGGTACAGCAAGCTCTCTTGTTTCACTGGCTGCCTCATGGAAATAGCTTCTGACACTGATACTGCTTACAGGATCTGTGCAATTGAGAGTAATTTACAAGCTTCTCAGGTTCTTACATTGTGATTGTTCCTCCTTTACACAAAATTTGACCTCTTAGTCTCCATGTAAGCACAGAGAAAGCAAGCTTTGAGCTAGCTTTCAGGTTTTTTTAAGTGGTGCAAGCAGCAACATCTCTCTGCAAAGACAAATACTACAGCTATTTTTAAAATTGCCAACAGAACTGCTTCCAAAGAATGAAGGCAGGAAAAAGTTACAATGGAGGTTACAAAAACCTGAAACCAACAAACCAGTATGTAAACTGTGAATTAAAGAAAGTGTGTAAGGCAGAAGAGAAGCAGTGAAAGATGTTCCAGGCAAGCATCATTCTCTGTGACTGTGCTCCAGTGTGGTGGTTCATGGTTCTGCCTGTTTTTTCTACAGTATCAACATAATTTCATCAGGACTCTCCTCTTACCGGCTGCCCCTGCCTATGAGGCTGTTGGTGCTGCTGAAAGCAAGTTTTGCTGAGGCTGCACACTGACTGACTATTAAGTTTGGGGTGTGCGTGTTTTTGGGTCAACTAATGTCGACCAGAAGCTTTGACCACAGGGTAGGAAGAGGGAGGGGAAGCAGGGGTGGTTCTCACGCTGGTGGCAGTCACTTCCCATGAGAACCCCCTGTACCAGTGCTTCAGGCTTTGCAGGTGCGGGGCAGGGAGGATAACAGTGCAAGGTCTGTAGCGTGGGAACAAGGAGAAAGTGCTGCCCCAGAGGCTCTGGGAAAGGCTGCCACAGCTTGGGTGACCGGGCACAGAGCTGGAAGCCAGCTATGCAGCTTCAGAGAGGGGGCTGTTAGCAGTGCAAAAGGCTGTGGCTCTTAAGGAACCGTGTGAAGTGTGGCTTAGTGGATGGTGTTGCCTTTGCTCCAAGGACCAGAGACCAGCACAGCTCAAAACCCAACAACAGCAAATGTAACTCGTTTCAGTAGCAGCTGCAGAGGCTATCAGAATAATGCTTTTTGTAATGAAATTAAGTGTGTAAGCGGACACTGGGGATCGTAAAGGGAAGACATGGTGTGTGCATAGGAACTCTTTAGTCTGAATCCACATCTTCCAGCTCCAGAAATGCCCATCACTACCTATCTGTAGGGTGTGGCTTTTGCTGTGTGGACACTGTTTTCTTAGATACACAGCTGAATTTTGGAAGGGTTCCTACAAAAGTGAAGGGTGGGTCCTACAATTCCTTCAAATCTGGTCTTCATATACATGTATTTCCCTAGGTATTGTAAGATGGTTTTTCATGCCTCCTTGTGTAGGACATGTTCATATGTGTCTATAAAGGATAATTTATCTGGGCTTTTAATTCTCACTTTTAATATTCATCTAATCAAAGGGGGAAAAAAAGTGATTTAATTAACTTCAAGATGAAAAGGAAATAATTTGGCTGGGTGGAATGAAACCACCACCACAAATTCAATTCAATGTGAAAGCAAATGATTATTTTTCTTGATAGAACTCAAACTTCTTGCAGCTTGCGGTTCCAGCTTAGCCTTCTCTAGACAATAGGAAATTAATCTCACCCTTAACACTTATCAAGCAGCTTTTGTCTCCCTTCTTTCATAGCAGAGGGGTTTCTATTGGTTCCTTCAGTTTGTAATTTTCCATATTTTCTGTTGTCTGATGATAAATTTTCAAAATGAAATGAGTGGTGCGTTTGGAAAAACATGCTGTTTTGAAAGTAAGGGCTAATTTCCTCTTCAAAAAGAGAGTGGAACTTGAAGGCAGATGTGTCTTCATCTCACAAAGTAATTATCAGTCATAAAAGTCTTTTGTTGGGAAAAGTCTGAATAATACCTGAGACAAACAACAAGGGGAGTGTCTGAGATGGGTCTCTGACGCAAAGAATGGGAGAAGGAGGCAGGGATGGAATCTGCTGAGCTCTCAAAAAATACAAGGCACAGGGTATGAGGTGCTTGTTAGTCATGCCTATTAGTGCATTCCTTCTGGCCTTTCTGCCAAACCTGCTGTTACAATGCTGCCTGGAGGAGCATCTCGGGGACCGACCAGCCACCACCAAAGTACATGATGTGATGGTGAAAGCCAAGGTGACACTTGGGTAGAGAAAATATTTAATGAGAGCATGTGCTCCTAGTTAAGGCAGCTAACTAAAAATCATCTTGTCTGATTTCTAGTGAAGGCACAACATGTGGTCGTGTTCCTATTATGAATATAGGAAAAGGTGAGGGGAAATGTCTTTTAGAGCTTGCTTTTCCTTCACATTTTTTTGTTCCCACTCCTGGACATATCTTAACCTATCCTGTGGTCTATCCTATCCTATATAGTGTATATTGTCAAAATATAAGATACTGACACTATTATTATTATTTCCATAATCACAAATTGCTATAAATATTCTTATTAATGATCATTATTAATATATTGTCAGAATTGGCTTAAAATGTACTGCTGCTAGGCTTGCCCAAGAGGCAGCAGAGTGTATTACACTCAAAGGCAGATGGGCTGCTCAAAACTTTTAAACTTTTAAAAGGCTTTTACCTTTCCCTGTGGCAGGGGGATTTGTAACTGCATGTAAAGTGAAGCAAGGAGCAGCTGAAAAAGGAGTGTGAGGAGTGAGCAAATGGATTAGTCCATGTCAAATCAAGTGGTTCTGGTTCTAAATGACTAAAAGCCCATGACTTTTTTAGAGTTGTGGCTCCATCCTACTAGTGATACTGCCTTGGTAGATATTTCTTAGAGCAACACTACAACAATGGGCAAACCAGGAATACATTTCTCATGCTTGTCAGTCTCGGCTGCTCCAAATTCTTGGAACACCTGTCTGTTTCTTCTCAGCTGTCACAGAACTACTTACTCCAGATTTATCTTCTCAACCTTCTCTGTTTATGTGCTTGCAGCTAGGTATAGGCTAAATAGACGTTTATGTAGCCCTCAAAATTGGCTGGTACCTACACAACTTTTAGACTTCAAGAACTTCCTCAGGAAACTTTTCTATAGCATGGAGATGTTTTGCAAACAGGATAATCATTGTCTAGTTCAGTAGGCAACAGACAGCTAGGAGTAGAAAGCTCCTAGGTTAAGTGTTAGTTCTCTCACGGCCCCTGTGTGACACCGCTGGGTTTCTGATGGACAGGTATCAATGGGAATGAAGTGGCAGCTTCAGATCTCCTGATTTTCATTAGCATTTTAAATTTCCTCATGACAGTGTTTCTCATCTTGAATCCTGGAGGGCCTGTCTCCACCTCAACAATCTTGTCATGCTTTCAATCCATCTAACTTAGTACACATGGTTCTACACTAGATATTTTTACACAGCTTAGAGCTTAGCTCAGGATTAGACTTTCACAGGATTAGACTTTCTCAGGATTCTGAGACAAGATTATATAGCTGTCCATACCAAAATTGCATCTTAAATCATGGGCAACTGAATACCTATTAGGTGGATTACACCTTCTCTTATAATCAAAGTTCATAGAAAAATTAGTCAGAAGCAGGTGAACTCTGTAAGAAGGGACCCAAATGGTGCTATTTTCTTGTGGTATGCTCCAGTGGATTTATGCTACAGAGAATGAGACGTGCCTCACAACCTCCTGTCACAGAAAGAAAGTCTGGCATAGGCTTTACCTGCTGCATCTTCTGTGCCATGAAAGAACAAGCATCAATCACTTTGAATATGTAAGTATTGGCTCTTTTTTAAAAAAATCTCATTGGCCAAATCATTCCTTTGCCATTTGTTCATCTTCAGTTAAAGGCAAATGGAGCACTGTGGTGTTGCAAATGATGAGCAGGACATCGTAATGGACCCCCTTTCCACTCATAATTTCTCCTGTTTCACCAGAGACAAAAACATTTAAGTATGTCAATATATAAGCTCAAGGAGATGCTGTCTGCAACACACACAGTTCTGATTTCACTTAGGCCAGACTTCCATAGTGATATTTTTCTTGGACAGTCAGATTTACTCTTCATGTACATAGGAGTAAACTTAGGATTGTTGTCTATGTGTAACTGTGTTCATCCCTGTCCAAAGAGCAGATGTTGTGAGTTGCTTCTTACAAAATTTTCTTTTAACCCACAGGCAAAAGTTGTGCTACCAAAGTTACATCCAGGTCTAATTTATGTTATGTCTGCCTGTGGCATAAATATAAATCTGTATTAAAAAAATGTGTCTGATGTCAATTTAGAAACCTCATAAATTTTAACATGCATACTCAACTTGCATAGTTTTACAGCTTTTCTTAATGCTTTTTATTTCATATTAAAGTGAGTAATGAAAACCAAAATTTTTTTACATTGTACCCCTCATAAATTGACCCCTAAAGCTCCATACAAGAACAGCTGGTTTTGCCACTTCTTAAGACCTTATGAAGACATTTTATTTGCAAAAAGAAATGCTGAAATACTAAAAATCTCTGTTGGACCATTGCGTGACATAGTTCACTCCTATTATGAAGCAGAGGATTTAAGGGAATAAAAGCATTATCCAGCTATATGACAGATATTAATTTGCATGTGGTGCTCATTTTATTTAGCTCAGGCTTCTTCTGGAAATGCCTTCTCAGGTCTGACCTGCTCCTGTCTTTGATTCTAAGGGCTTTTATTTTCAAGAAATGTGAAAGAGAATGTGAAGATGTCCAATGCTGCATCAGTCATATAATTTACTAAGATAAATTATGTCAGTTATGTTTCTTTTATTGTGAGCATGGGATGACTTTAAAATCAGCCTGATAAACTGCTGTATTTTTCTGGTAAAACTGCTGGTTTAGTATTTTCACTTAATAAAAGCTCCTAGGTGGATTTAGAGGTGCTTCACTGAAACTGTTAATCACTAAATAGTTTGCAAGATTGTTATCAGAAGAAACTTTGTTTCTTGGCTCTAGTGTCATAATTGGTGTTAGCAGTGATAACACTGGGAGAGTAGTTTGTACAACTTTCCCCAAGCAAGTGTATTTGAGATGGAAAAACCTGCTTCAAAATAAGAAAGAAAGAAAAAGACAAGCTTTTATTTTGGAAAAAAACCCATTATCTGTTTTAAGACATGGTTTTACTTGGGATATAAATTATTTCTGATATAATATTTATGATATTCTGTCTTTCCTCATTTAGGATGTCATGTCTTATTCCTGCCTTAACACTTCTGTATATGTTTTTTCTCTAAAGAACAAGAATAAAGATACTGCTAAATGTAAATTCTTTAGGAATATGGGAAAAGACTGTAATTCATCACATTACTCAAATATAAGAAAGAGCTTTTAAAACTGAATTTTGAAGGAACCAATCATTTCTTGACTTTTAAAATTGCATGTCAACCAAATTAGATTTCGATTACCATGCACTAATCTGGCATCTTCTTAATAGTCATACTTTACTAATTTCAAAATTATTTATCACTTTCAATTTTCTAACTAAATTATTTATAACTTTCTTCTTTCTGTTTTCTGATAATTTTTCTCTCCCTCTCTTTAGCAACTACATTCCACTATCATGGAAGCATGCTGTCTTTATGCTACAAGTCCAAAATCAACTGTCCTTCCCACCAAGCCATTTTGTTTAACCCCACGTGCCTTGTGCTATGCTGGGAAGTTTGTACTTTTGTATTCCTTCAATGCTGACTCTGACATATGAGATGACTTTATTCCAAATAAAATATATTCCAAATAAAATATATTTATATAAAATAAAAATAAAAATTAAAATATAATAAAAATATATTAAAATAAAAATAAAAATATATTTATTCCAAATAAAATATATTTTATTAATATATAAAAAAATATTCTCTTTCCTGAATTCAGTTACTTTTTTCCTTAAGATCAAAAATATACAGAAGCTGTTTTTGAACTCTCTAGTTAATGATACAGTCTGCTTGGAACTCAATCATTTATTGCAAACAATAAAGGTTAAAACAAATCTAGTTTTGGTGACATTAAGCCATTACTAGAAGCTGCACCTCTAAAGATAAATCCCAGAACAATATCACTGGATTAGGATCCCTTAACGCCTTGTACAGTGTGATGATATATTGAGACTTAAAATATTTCTGCCACCTCCAGAAAAATAAGAAATAACTCCTCCAGTTTTCAAAAAATCAGTAACCATGACTGATGGCATTCTCTTTAAATATATGATTGCGTGCCATTTTTTTTTTTCCTCCAGAAGATCATTCCTCTTTCAGCAGTTCCTATTTTTACATTGATGGTCAAGAATCTCCTGTCTGCATTTTTTAGCAGAATTCAGCCCTGGATCAACTGCATTTCAGGAGAGCTCTAATATCTTCTATTTATGCTAGGCTGATATTTCTAGATGTCCACCAGACCTATCTTCATTTTGAACACCATAGTTTTCAAAGGAGAATATGAATGATTTTTCTGATTTTAATAAATTAAATAGCTCATTCAATCTCACTAGAAAGCAAAATTTTGAACAATGTATTTTTGTTGAAAATAAAATGTTTACTTTGAAATACCTTTTGGCTGACAAACTTCTCTGACTCTAAAATAGTGTTTCTGACAGTACTTATTTATGTGAAGTATCTTTTAAAATGCACCAATACTTATATTTTTTAGTTGCAGTACTTTATTAAAGATGTCCTTATCCACAGTCACCATATAGAAGCCACCATACTTAAATTAATTTACAAATTAGGTTTCTAGTCTAACCTCTTTGTCTCCCCTGTCTCTCAGTATCACTAAACAATTTATTTTCCCCAGTTTCCTGCAAAGTACCAGATTATTTGTCAGTCTTATTGGAAGACACTGAAGAACCTGAAGCTGGGAGAACTCCACCTGGCCACCCATGAAGCACATTCAGAAGTCCAACTCTATGACCATCATTTCCCAAAAGAACTTGTGTGAGAAGAGTTCGTGGTTTCACACTTTTCATGTTGCCTTCACTGCATGCCGCAAGTTATGGAATAGCTATATTTTAAAAGAAAAAAAAATAAGCCAGAGGGAATGAGCCAGACAAAAGGGTTATTTTTCAAATATTTTAGCTAAATTACAAAGTATGATTCACTGTCATCTGTTTATGATACTGAAACCAAAGCCAGACTGCTATAAAGTGTATCTGCTGGCTCTAATGACTGGAGCTCATGGAGAGAATGACGCATATGTGATATTTTTCCTCCAGTGCCTTTAGCTTTGTGACTGTTGAAGGATGCAAAATGTACAGGAAAAGCCTCAAACTGTGATTCCTGCAAGACGTCAAATGACCATTATGTTCAAACATGCAGGTTTCAAAACATCTGAAAACTCCCCATCCATGTCTTTTAAGGAGAAAATACTTTTTCTGCTGTATTTCTTTCATACTAGCAGGATAAATCATGCTAAATTAGGAATTACTTTTGGACTCAGAATGACAATCTCAAATATTAAACTTGTACACCTTATGCTTGTCATGGTTTAACCCAGCCAGCAACTAAGAACCACACAGACACTGGCTCACTCCTCACCACAGCGAGGAAAGAGAATTAGAAGGATAAAAATGAGATAACCCACGGGTCCAGATAAACACAGACAGTCATTGAAATATAATAATAATGTTTTAATGAAAATTAAAATAATAGATAAATTAGTCCAAGTAAGACAGGTGATGCAAATGAAAATTTTTGCTGACTACAAACTGGTATCCTGCCATTTCCCAAGCAGTGGCTTCCTGGATAACATTCTTGCCAGACGTGTTATGGACTATCCCTTTGATCAGCTGGGGTCAGCTGTCCTGGCTGTGCCTCCTCTCAACTCCTTGTGTGCCCTCAGCCTCCTCACTGGTGGGTGGGGTGAGAGACAGAAAAGGCCTGTCTGCCTTTTCTGTCTGCCTTTTCTGTCTGCCTTTTCTGTCTGCCTTTTCATTGTGCAAGCACTGCACAGGAGTAATGAAAATATTCCTGTGTTACTGTAAGAAATTAAAGAACTCGGTTTCCTGTCTCAAACAATGTTAAGGCCACAGAAGGACTTTGCCATGAGATAAGCATGGAAGGGAATGATGGGATGGTGCTAACTCCAGGCCTGGAGGAGGTGAGATGTGCCCAACATATCCTGGGTAATGCACCCAGACAAAAATTCCCTCTGTGGAAAACCATGCAAAGAAGCAACTGCTTGTACACATCTCTAGTCAAACAAAGATCACCCCAAGTTTTGGGACAGATGGCATCTGTGACTATCACCAAAGTGCCCCAAATATGCATCCCTGGATATGGATACCTGGAACTTGGTCTCTGAGTTCAGCCACAGCAGCAGGAACTTGTGATAAGATAAAGGCATTACTTTTGTCCTGGAGTTAACTCAGAACTAGGGGGAGGTTAGCACAGACAGGAGAGAAGATATTACCAATAATGGACACAAAGTATGTAGAATTTACAGGTCACAAGGAAAGCCAACTCAACAACTGTGCTGAAGTCAGCTCCAATTGGGAAAAAGTTAATTCCAGAAGGGGGAGATCACAATTCTTCACTGCCTATTGACCCAAGAAACCCACATACTCAAAAGAAAAGGGAGTCTGAGCATGCAGACTAATTAACATTAGAGAATTGTGCATCCAATTAGCATTAATTCCTTTGTTATCTAAGATGTATGTATAGTGAAAAGTTTTGAATGACCTTGGAATGTCTATCAGTGAGAAGCCCAAGGTGAAGAAGGACCAACAGGAAACCAATAGATCCTCAGGTGGTGACTATCTTCTGCTTGATCTCACTCTCTACCATATGGTTAAATAAAATCTGTATTGTTGATTCCAGCATATGGTCTTACTTGCACCTTAATTCAGGCAGAAGCGTCTCTCATTGTGACCCATTAGTTGGTTCACAACATTTATCCACACTGTTTACAGCACAAATCCAAAACACAGCCCCAAAATATAGCATTAGAGCACTCTTATTTGTTCTGAGCACCACCAGACCCTTCCATGGTTTATTTAATGGATTAAAAGACCAGAACACTCCCCAGTTATTTTTAAAAAAATTTTTTTTTGGTGTTTATATGGATTTTTTTTGTTTATTTTTGTTCTGTCATGTTGGTGAATTAATGCAGCTCAGAGACAAGCACTGGGGCTTGCAAGTTAAATCATTGCAGAAGATGGAGAGGAGAAGTTCAGCTCACCCATATTTTAAGAAAGTGCTGTGTGAATGACTGGTCCAACCTCACAGCTCATTTTTGTTGTGCCTCTGTCTTCAAACTTGCCTGGGTTCCCCATATTCTTTTTTCTTCTTACTAGCTGCTGTGAAGAAAATTAACCTTACCCCAGGCCAAACCAGCATAATGCTAAATTTAATCAACAAAAATTACACTTTGAATAGCTGTGCTCCCACCACTGATGTGAAGGGAAATGTGTCTTCTGTCTCATGCTTTATGCTGAGGTTAAGAAAGCCATTTAAATCAGTGTCCGGAGGCTGGGGCATGTATTTTCACACAGGTTTTTGTGGTGTCTCAGAGCCACAATATTTAAATGGAAACTTACCCAGCAAGCTTTATAGTATCAAAAAATGTTTGCCACATTTTATAACTTTTCATCTTCTGTTAAGATGAAGGTGCTTGTCTTCTGCTAAAACTAACAATTTGGAAAAACAAAAAAACCAAACAAAAATAAGTCATAGACACCCATTCCTCCACACCCTTCCTCCCCACTCCCTAAAAGTAATAGTGATAGCCTCAATTTTATTTTTTTCTCAATTTTATTTTTTTCTTTTTGTCCTTTCAGTGTTTTCTATCCTCTTGCCACAAATTTTAAAGTTTCTTAGTAGTTTATCATCATTCTACCTATGCCAAATTAATTTCAGCTCTGAAACACCCTGTCCTGGGGTGACTTTATGATACTGGTATCCCCAATCGTCTGGTTTATGTTATATATTAAGTTCTGCACCTTTAAGACTGGCTTTGGGAGCAAGAGAGGGGGAAGAAGAAGCGCGCAGTTTGTGTTAAGGAAAAACATCACTCCCACACATCCCGCTCCTGGACTGTGGTGTCTGCAGCACGGACAGACAGCGGGACAGAGCTTCTCTCTGGCTTTTAGTTAGTTTTAGCTAGCTGAGGCAGAGGAGTTCCCTGGACCTTTGTTTGTTTTTTTCCCAATTTTCTTGGATCTGTGCAAGCCTGCTCTGGACTGAACACCCAGCCAAACCCCAGGAGCTCACGCCTGGGGCCTACCGGGGCCTGGGCCTTGGCACTTTCCAGCGCCGGAGGGACTGATAAGAACCTGAGCGAGCCGAGCTACACCACATGAAAAGGACTTTTCTTCCTAGACTTGCCATCCCATCGAACAGCAAGAGGTTTTATTATTTAATATTACTCAATTTCTGTTAAATAAACAGCTTTTTCCACTTCTCTCTAAGGAATTTTTTTTCTTTTCCCGGACCAGTTAGTGGGGAGCGGCATTTCCCTGGGGAAATCCCCATTTGGAGTTTTCCTTCCTAATTTGCCCTAAACTAAGACACACCCTATGAAAAATGTAAAAAAGCACAATTGCTGCTCTGTAAAATATGGGAATATGTCAAATCTGTCCTACCTTCTCTTCAACTCTATTTCAACAGATTAAACTCATTAAGAATGGACCTGAATGTTCTCAATCCTTTGTAAAAATAAGTGTTTAGCAGACATGACAATGTAATAATCCATATACTGACTGTCACTATAGTGACAACTTCAAGGAACATGACAAGTGCTTTGTATGTTGTCATCAATCATTATTTAGCTCCTCTGACTGGATTATATGCTGCCATCAGAATTTGTATAGACCCTCCTGGAGAGTCTTCTTTAACTTGAAACTGAAGTATTAATTTGGAAGTGATCTTCCAGGTCAAAGACAAAATGATTTGTAGCTATAACATATTTAAAAGCCCAGGCCCTTCCTTCACATAGGAAAGGTGAAAATGTTATCTCTCATGGGCTATGTCTGCAGTGGAAGTAATATCAGCATTAAAGTCCTCCCACCTTGGCCTGTCCTCCACTACAATCTCTAACTGTTCTCAGAAAACCACCTTGAATAGGAGGAAACAATTTTAACTTTCCAGCTCTGATATTCATCAGTCCTCTTTCCTCTTGCACTCACTTGGAATTTACCTAGATCCTCAGCCCCTGAGAAGAGCAGTTCTAACAGCAGTTCTATATCACTTCACATTATCTTTCAGCCCTTTAGTGCTGGCCCAGATGCATTGTGTGTCCTCTTGGATCTGTGTTACTTTCCACTAGAGGACGAAAAAATGTGTCAATATTTATCAGGAAAGACTTTCCCCCTTTCATCTGAGGCTGGGATTCTTTTAAGCTAATTTTCTCAGTTGTAAATTTAGACATCTAATGTCTTTGAATCATCCTGGCTCCTATAAGCACTGCAGGGAAGCAGAAGTCCAGGGGCAATTCATGTTCCTTTAGATAGCTGTATGACAAAGATGAATCATATTACTCCCAGCAGAGTCTCTGCATGGAGAGACCAAGACAATTGACTTGGGCAATCCAAATCAGGCTAAAAAAAAATTTGCTCAAATTCTTTTCAAATTGGATAAGCCCTATAAAATCTTGTGAGACTGAATTTTGCTTAGTACCTGTAATGAGAAACTGCACAGGGAAATGGCTGTATCTTTGCCTCTGTGTTCGCCTTCATTTAACAATATGATTGTTAAATATTCATTTAACTATGAATACTTATAATTGGCTTAATTTTCTGACGGGTTATTGGACAACAGTATTATCTGATATTTAGCATCAGATTAACAATAGCTACAGAGGTCTGTCCAAGATATTTCGGTCCCAAAATATACTACTCTTTACCTAAGTCTCAGAGTCAAGCCAGATAGCATCACTTAGGGGCATGTATCAACTGTTGTGCTAAATGTCATCATGGGAAGTCCCACATTTCTAACATGAAATTGTTCTGGATTTCTAAAATATCTGAAACAGAATCTTAGAAATCAGAGAAAATTGACAGCATGCTGTCTCACTGTAAATAGACTTAGCTTTCAACCTCCACAAGGAATACAGAACAGAACAGATGAGATATGTTGTAGGGCACTGGGTACATTGCTTAAGGTGTTGTGGTTTCTTTGCCAGATATAGGAAAGCCAGAAACTTCAGATTGAAAGAGATAACCCTTGTCACAGCGTAGACTAACAAGCTGTCACAGGCAAAAAGACCAAGGAAAGACATCCTCGTAACAAAGTAATTTCATCTCAGAATTAATGGTTTTACTTCCACCACTCTTACCAAAGGCTATCGCTGGACATCACTGTTCTGAAAGGTAAGGTCACCTTTAGTCACATTTAGCGTCTCCTGTCTGTGTTCAACCCAATTACTCTTGTACTGGTTTTGGCCTTTAGTTCAAACAGTCTTTTATCCATCCTGCTGCTTCTAATCCTGAAGTATAGAAAACAAGCATACACCTTCTTTGGTGTATGACTTCTTTGAAAAAAACCCTAAATTTAGTTGAATCTGGATAGTTCTCCCTAATTCTGATTCTAGTTATTTTCAGTTACTTTTTTCTCTGTTCTTATTCCAGTCTGAATATCTTATCCTTCCTGGAAACAGCTGGTGAGAGTTGTATTTCAGGCCTTGTTATGAGCCTGGAGAAGGGCATTAGCATTTCCCTCTTTCCCCTGGAAAAGCAAAGCCTTACATGTATTCCAGCTGCGTGTGCTTCTCACTCGGCTGTAGCCTAATAACAGCCCTCAGTAATCCCAGGAGCTTTTCCTCTGTTGTTTTCTAACTGAGAGCAGTGCTTCCTATTTATAAAAGAATACTGCTAAGAAAAAAAGTCTGTGAGTTTGTGCAATTCAGTGTTAACACATTTCTATTGCTCTAGTCCCTCCTCCAGTTTTTATCTGGTTCTCTCTCTTTGACAGCCTTTTACTGCTTCATATCAGCCACATCTCCCCAGTGGGTGTCCCTGGGAATACTATTGACACAGTCCTACGTTTTGCACCAGGTCTCTGAGGGAAAATATATCTGCCTATCCCCATGATCAGTCCCTGAAAATTCCACATTAATTGATTTTCTCGTGAAAATCTTTTCAGGAAACTTGCTTTTATCAACATTTCCTAGCACTCCCCATGCTTTAGCTATTTTTTTATCATGTTGTAATTCTTCTACTTATTAAATCGTTCTTCAGTTGATTTAATAATTTCCATCATGATAGCATATGAAATATTCTATCATAATATCTAGCCCTCTGTAGAGGTTTTGAAAATTTTCTGGCAGTGACTCTATATTTAGTTGCAAATATACCTTCCCTAGCTGAAGATTGCAATAAGTGCTGTGACTATTACTTGCCATCTATTCTGAGAAAAATTTTTTTTACCACTGGCTACTAGTTACCTTATTAAAACCAAGTTAATTTGAAAAGAAGCACCTGCAGATAATTGAAATACTATCTTATTCCCTTAATTTTCCAATAGCATGCTTATTTTTAAAATTATGAAGTCATACTAATAGCGTTGTCTGGATCATATTTTCCTCCTTCATAAAAAGCCATGGTTGTTATCCCAGAAGCTACTCCACCCAACTCAGTGAGTTTGCATAAAATACTGGTTTCCAGAAGGTGGGTTAAAGACCAGTTTTCTAGGTCGTTGGGATGAAGATGATTTGGTACTTCAGGCTGACATTGAACCCCTGGCATGTTTTCTTCACGATTTTTCTTTTTAATTAAATTGTAACGTATCTCAGTTCCCTCTATTATTCCCTAGGCAGGGATGAAAGTCACTCACACAAGGAGAGCCAGCCAAAAGTCATTGATTTAGAAAATTTTAAATGAAATCTCACTGCATAGGCATATATTACATGCAAGGTTCACTAGGACTTTCTCATATTTTCCCCCAATATATTGCAGATAATATAATTTTAATTTACACTTAAAAATGTCTGTCTCTAGCTGACAGATTTGCAAATGAAATTGAGGAGCTGAAATTTGGAGGTCCTTTTTTTTAATTTTTACCATCAGTAAAGGATTTTCTACTTTATAGAAGTAGCTTTCTACTTTATTAGAGAGATAATCGAGCTTCTATCTCTCTTAAAACAATTGTTTTAGTAAAGTTAAAAAAGTAAAATGTAGGCATGAGAAAATGTGTTCAATAAAGAGAGAAGACACAACTCAGAGGCAGAGCCATTGAATAAAGTGAGATTGGTTAGTGGAAGGTGAGAATTTGACACAACTGTTTTTCAATATGTTGCAAAAATTGAAATCTGAGGTTTGTGTCTGTCTTTTGTAGTGTTGGAAAATACCACATTAACTTTTTAACACACCATTTCCAAATTCTTTTCCTGAGTATAAATGTTCATGCCCATAAATTTCAATGCTTGTAATTTTCTCAAGGAAATATGGTTTAAATTATACTCTTTATTTCAAGTCATTGTCTGTGTCCTTTCCCTCTGCCTCTCATATTTTTATTTAAGTTAGACAAAGATTTTCACCAGGGGAAAATAATAATCTTTGTTCCTTTTTAGTTTCCTTCTATTCTATTATTTTAGAGACACTATAACTAATTTTTCCCTCTCTCTATTCATGTATTTAAAAAGTCATATTGTCATTATGTTCACTTCAGATGTACCATTTTCATATTTGTCCCCTTCTTCATTCAAATTATGAGTTACAGAGTTCTTGAGTGTACCAGACTGAATTTCATTAGTTTCAAGGGAAATTTACTTAAACTGAAGGGCTGACAGACCCCTAGTCCTTGGCTGGCCTTTGGAAATCTTTCCTGTGAAAGCACAGTATGTAGGGGTGGAGCCCTTGCAGTGTGTGATGATTATTTACTTTATGCACCCTATTTTTTTATGCAAAACTTGCACCAGAGATAAAACCCACATTTTCAAGATGCATGCTTATGGATTTAGAGTTTGTTGGACTAAGGCTTCAGCTGGCTGAAAGTATGTTTTCTTTTTTCCCTACATTGGAAAAAACCCCTCTGTTAAAATTAACATATTTGAAGGTATTTCCTTGCATAAAGGATGGTTGAGTCAGATTTTATGACCTCCACAAAAATTAACAACTTCAGCAATTTTACTTTCTCAGCATACAACAAAAATACCTCGAGGTATTAATTCCTGCCATGTGAGAATCCTCAGCTGGCACTAAGGCCCTGTTTCCAAAAGTAAGATGATGCTGGAAAACAGCAATGACTTCTAGGAAGCTGCTGTAAACGGACAAAAGTAAGATAAAGCTCTGTTATTAAAATAGTTTGGGGCAGAAATGTAATTTTCAAAGCAGGAAAAACCATATTTCAACTGATCTTAAAAGAATTCTGTAAAACATTATAATCCCTTGCTATTACCACAACTAAAGTTTAAAGACTAGTCTAGCTTTTATGTGTGCTAGAGGGAAGATTGCTCCCCGTTCTAATGGAAACACAGGAAGAAGGCATGAATTTTGATTTCCTTGAATATGTTTTGAAGTCAGTCATGCACTTTAGTGCTTTCTTATAGCAGAAAAGGGTAAGCAGGCATAAATTACTGCTATGTATAATCATGATTTAACTATTTTTAAAATGAGAATTAAACATCAATGACTAAAGGGAGCATGAAAAACTTGTTATTCTTGTTTTTGCTGGGCAATCCACTTCCTTAGTGCAGTCATCATCTGTTTTTTCAGCAATAAAGCTGAAAAATGTATTTCAACATTTTCAACTTCATACCTTGTTATTGTGAACACAAAGAGGATCTTTCCAACTAAGACTGTTGGACTGATAATCCCAATCAGAGAAAGAAATCAGACCTGATAATAGTGCCATCCTCTCCAAGATCTGTTAATCAAGCCTGTACAGTTATGACAGAAAGGCTGAAATTCACTCGTTCTTCACTGTTTTTAGGACTTGGTTCTGATGTAGCAAGATAAATTAATTATTTATAGCTAATAATTTGAATATCAATATCTAAATCTCATATCTAAGTGTATAATACTGTTTAATGATTTAAATTAAATCATTAAATTTAAATTTAAATTTAAATTAAATTAAATGATTAAATTTTTTTTTAAAAAAATTCACTGAAAGACTTCATTCAGGATTGTACTTGAAAGAGCAGGCTGATGTTATTTTCAAAATTAAATCTGTGATGTATGTAATATGCAATGTATGTACATTGTAATGTAATACATTGTTGTATGTAATAACTCCATTATAATTTAAACAAATTTTTAATCATCCAAGACACGCCTTTCAGTAACACAGTGTTCATTCTAATAAAGTGCATTGTCAGCTTCTTCTCTTGTCTGGGGTGATCCAAATCAATCCTCCAATCAAACCCTCTAACCAAACACCTCCTCCAGCTTAAGATCACTCTTCCTTGTCCTTTCACTACAAGTCTTTGTGAAAAGTCCCTCTCCATCCTCCCTGTAAGCCCCTTTAGGTCGTAGAAGGTGCTCTAAGGTGTCCCCAGAGCCTTCTCTTCTCCAGGCTGAAGAGCCCCAGGTCTCTCAGCCTGTCTTCATAGCAGAGATGCTCCAGCTGTGATCACCTTAGTGGCTCTTGGTCTGTTTTCAACAGATGAATGTCTTGTGTTTGGAGGTGTTTTTCTTCACATGGTATGACTTCACATGATTCTGATATTAAAGTTCAAGAAAATAAGACAAAATGTCAGGAGCAAGAATATTCAAACACAATAGCTCTATCTCACTTTTCTCCTTATGTTAGTGCTTGATGGTTATGCTGCACACAGCCTTTAGAAAATCCGCTCTATATTTAATTTTTTACTCAGTTTCTGCCACAAATATATTTGTATCTTCTTCAGTAAATATGATGCAATGAGTGACGAGAAAAAAAGATAATTCTATCTCTTCAAAGAGCAGAAAACATAGAAAAATTATATTTTTTTCAAGAAGTATTACTGACTTGAAAAATAGCTTTTATATCACAGAAATATTTCCTTATTATTTTTATTTGCTTCTTTCTATGGTCACTATCCAAAGCACTTTGCCTTAAATAGTGCCACAGCATCTTTCCCTCCAAGACAGGGATGAAGAGATCGACTCTCACCGTTTCCCCAGGCAACTCAGCTTCTTCAGCATTGACTGAAGTCACAGGCATACCTTTGCACTAAAGGCAATCATTAATCCAAAAGCAGTCTCTTTTCATCATTAACGCCAAACCAAACGAACAAAAACCAGAAGGAAAGAGAAATAAATAAATAGATCCCTCACGGGTGATGGCACACAGAGCACGAACCCTCAGAAAACCTCAGCATCCTCAGCCAGTTCCGTCCTGGGATGCACCTGCACTCCGCTCGTCCCGGGAGCTGCCCGCGTCCCTCCGCCCTGCCCGGGGCTCCCGAAAGCTGCCCGGGCCGAGGGGGAAATGATGCCCTAGCCCCGCTCAGAGCTCACCTGCAGCCGTGCTCCGTGCCAGCCTCTCCTCAGCCCCCAGCTGCCGCCTCGGCTGCGGCGGAGCAGGCGGGAGCGGCGGGGCGCAGCCGGAGCCCAGCCTGCGGCTGTGCCCATCCCCAAACACACGGATGGCAGTGCGACCCCCCTCCACCGCGCTGAGCCTGGAGAAAGAACAGACAGACAGACAGACAGACAGACAGACAGACAGACAGACAGACGAAGCAACAAACAGACGAACAACAGCCCGCTCCATGTTAAAAGATTAAAATCATAGGAAGCGATACCTGTTTTACTGCCTACTCCGAGTTCCACATTCTGCAAATCACATCTTGGCAGTTTGACACCCCCGGCCACCCCCGACATTCCAGGGAATCATTCTTACTAAACAGGAAAGAATAGAGGGGAACTGTAATTATCTGTGTAACATCACAATAATTGTCAAAGAACCCTAGCAGTTGCTGAAATGTATTGAAGTAGACATGACTGGATGCTTCTGATTCAGGTTTTTCAAATTCTGACATCTGTTCCTGGTTCTGATATGCAAAAGTTGCTGCTTAATTATTATTTTCAATTCCTCCTCTCATGTAAATACAGTAATAATGCATGCTTTGTTTTAATTGTAGGGTTAGCCCATTTTTTTGGTAGCAAATTTTCACAAATAAATACCTGAATGGAAGACTTTTAAAGCCAAGAAAAGCACTGTAGTGCTAAAAGAGGGCTATTGTCACTATTGTCACAGTGTTATTAACACTAAATTTTTGGCAAGAATATTTCAAATTTGATGGAAATTTATTTTTGATTTGAAACATTTCTGATTTCTCTCATTTCAAAGACACATCTCAGCTGAATAAATTTGGAGTCAACATCACCTTTTCAGCTCCTGTAGGAAAAATATATTATCCCAAAATTCTGAAATATCTCTAAAACACAGACACTGCCCATATACCCTCACAGAGAATTGCAGCACACACAGGAATATGAGAAACATCAACAGTTTCAGTAGAGTGGACACATGAGAAAGGCTGCTAAGGAAAACATAATTTGTGAAAGACATTTTGCACCCAAAGGAAAGAGAAAGCCTCAGTGATATATTTTTCATTGATATACCCCTTCCCAGCCCTGTGCTCTGGAATTTCTCAGCATGCTTTCCCCTTGCCTTTGGTTAAACCAGCCCAGTTACCATTACTGTCCCTGAAATTCCTGTCAGAGATTCCTGTCTCCTCAGATATGTTATGTGCCATCATAACTGCAGGTTTCATTCCTCCCTTATATGCTTCTTGCGAAAGATCTGGGTTAGAAAAATTTGGTAATAGAAGAATCTAAAGGAATGCCTGTTACTCCAAAAGAATGAGCTGACAGAAGTACTAAAACACATAACTCTTGGAGATCTGACAGAAAATTGACCTCTGGCAGGAGTGAGGTGATGAGCAGTGAGCATGGTAATTGTTCCAGTGGAAATGATCATGGTACTTTCTCCTCCATGAGCACTGGAGAGGAAAAAGTTAGAGTCCTCTGTGAGGAGAAGTCTGAATAAATGGAGCAAACATAGTCAGTCAGCCAAAGACAAGGACTTTAGTTCATATTTAGGGAGTGGAGGTGTCTTTCTTTCCCATTACTATTATTACTGTTATTGTTATTGCTATTGTTATTGTTACTGTTATTGTTATTGTTATTTTTCTTTTCTCCCCAATTATTAAACTGTACTTATCTCAACCTACAAATTTTACTTTTGATTCTCTTCAGAGTGGGGTGGGAGAGGATGGAGTTTAGTGAGCAGCTGTCTTGTCAGCTGGGCTTAAATCATGACATGACAGTATAATTAAAGTGAAATTCTGAACAGTGAGTTAGAGAAAAACCACAGTGGAAATAAGACATTGATTTGTAGCTAAGATCTTGATGACTAGTAGTCACTGAAACAATCCACAAGATTGAAAGGCATGTTCTTCAACACTGAAATGATTCTTAGAGCAGTTCAGGTATTTTTTCTGTAATATATATTCTTGCTCAAATGGGTATTAATTGAAAATTGCATATTTGCAATATTTTTCAGTATGTCAGATAACTGCTCGCAATTTCTGCACTAGATTTCTAATCCATGAGAAAGCTGAAATGTGGTGCTCCTCCCTTTGGGTGAAGTTTGGATACGGATTCACAGGTTTTGACTTTGCTGATAGTATCAGAATGGAAATCCTTTCCATTATTTGATAATTTGTAATACCATGAACCTCACAGCAAATAAGGCAGCAAAATATTAAAGTATCTACTGAGAGATGAATTGAGATCGGGCTACCAGAATGTTTCTATGTCTTACTGTCACTACTTTACTCTTCAGACATGGTATAACTAGAATAAATCTAAAAGAGTTTTTTCATTCAAAAGGAAAAACTTAAATCTCAATCAAATTTCTCCAAGGCAAAATTAATATCTGCCAGTCTGTAAAGGTAGTAATCACACTGTTCATAATTTACCATGACAAAGCTCAAAATCTAGCAGTTATTTTTGGCTGTGAAAAGTTTTATTTGCTTGTCTTAATCATTATGTGTCCATCTATTAGTTAATATCTTTCTATTTTTAATATTTAATAGAGCAAATTACTAGATGTTATTGATCTGGAACAGTTTTGACTCACAGTTGTTGGCACTGTGAAAGTTACCAAACCCTTGACTGGTCCAAGCTGCACACAAAATGTTGGATCTGATTGTTGGTTTGGGACAAGCAGTGAAAGGCAAAGAATGGTTTTCAGATGACTTGAGGGATGCTTACCTGGAACACTGCAACAAGAGATGTAAGTGTTGTGGATTGAGATTTAATTGGATTGGATTGAATTGGATTGAATTGAATTGGAACAGAGACTGGCACTCTGGACTCTCTGTGTACTCAGTCTTTCTTTTGCTCTTGTTTGGCCACGATGAATTTCAATTATTATGGGGGAATAATGGAATTATTCTCCTTCCAAGAAGGAGATAGAATTCCTACCTCAGAATGCCCACGTGGTTACAGCACGTTTATCACAAACACCTTTGGGCACCACAAATTAGTTTTTTCCAAATCTACCAGATCCAGAAGAGTTATCCAGCACCTCTATGATCACAGGAGTAATTTTGTGATCATCATCTTTGCCTTCTAAGAAAGACAATTAAGCCATAAATTATGACAGGAGTAGGGTGGAGGGAGAGGAACAGATGACACTAGAGATTTGCTTCCTGGCTGGAGAGTATTGCCTCCCTCCCATGGGTACTGGGATCCTCATTCCCGTGAAGAAGTAGATGATAAACCCTTCTCTTTAGCGTTTCTGGCTTCTGCATTTTCTGTAGTTTGGCACAGAGTCTTCCTCATGTGTTGCATGTAAATGTTATACAATAGGGTTTGAGGCAGGTTGTGAGTTTTTGAGATTAATTTATTTTTATGAATATATTAATCTCAGAAACGTCTAAGAAAAAATTAGTCAGCTAAAAAAAAAACAAACCAACAAAAACAAAGCCAAAAAAACCACCCCAGTGTCGCTGAGAATTCTCCTGTTGGCTGAACTTCTGCTTTAAGTTTCTTCTTTCTCTAAGGTTCACTATACTGTCAGCATAGTGATTTAACAGCCCCATAGTAATTTGTGCCCCTTGTTACAATTTTTCTTTCCTCATGGTAGTTTCCCTTAAAGCAAACTTTCTTTAAAGAAAAGTGGATAGCTTAGGGTTTTTGTCCTAGCCTCTAATTCTTACTCACAGACATTTTAGAAATCTATAGCAAACATGATGTTTAATTCATAGATTATAAGCTATTTTTTGTTTGTTGGTTTGGTTTTTTGTTGTTTTTTTTTTTTTTTTTTTCTCCTCCTAAGGTGCTGTAAGAACTCCATTTTTCTTCTCTGAAAATAATGGACCCTTTTTTCCAGGATTTCTTTATCAGGTTGGAGAAGTGGGCTGATATATCTGCTTTTTCCTATGGAATGACATGTTTGACACCCTGTTCCCTCTGCAGCCACATTTCTACACAGAAGGAAGCTCTGTATTTTCATGAGACACTCAAGTACAACGCTTTAAATGCCTGCAGTCTGCTTTCCCATTTCCCCAGGAAAACGGACTGCTAAGAGTAGTAATACATCACTACATTATTTCCATCTGCTGCCCTGACACAATTTTCTTCCCTCTGCCACGCAAGCGGGATGCTTCCCCAGAACAGCTACAAGGGCTACACCGAGTAACTACAAGGAGTCATTACCACCAGGTGGTGCTGCTAAACACAGTTTTCCACGTCCTTGCAATCCCTGTGGGAGTGAAGCAGTCTAAAGGAGATCTGCCCAACCACTGTGTTTAACTTGGTCAGTTTTAAAAATAAGCCATTATCTTGCTCAGTTTTAAAAATAAGCCATTCTCTTTGGGGAGGAGAGGGCAGGAGAGCATCCTCTCTGCCTGGGTACCTAAGAGGAAGCAATGCCTGAGCCAAATTTCCTGGTATGACAGCATTTTTGTAAGCAAGCATCTCCACCACTATCACAGACATAGTTAATATGTTTCACAAATACTTCTGTCAAGCCAAGGCAGTGTGCAGGGTCCAGACATTTCCTGCTCTTGGTTAGAGAGAAAGGAGTAGCCATGAGTTTGGGCCCTGAGTTAGGGAAAAGTAATAAACTAAAATATTTTTTTATAGTTTGCCCTACTCAGATAGCAACGTTCCAGCTAGATCTGATTTAAAGGGAATAAAGAAATGAAAGGACAACTCTAAAGAAAGGATAGATTGCACTTTTATGAATCCAAATTCTTATGTGATTCCTTTAGAAATTTCTGCTGCTTCAATGTGCCTGAGAGTTGAAAAGCAATATAATCCCAGTACTACATAATAAATCTCAAGTTTGCACCCAAGCTCTTTATCTCTTCCAGATATATAATGTAAGATGCTATCAAGTTTCCTCCCCAAGCTCTTTGAATCTTTCTAATATCTAATTGCAAGGAGCTATTATTAGTTCTGAAGTGTGTGCAACTATCACATGCAATGAGAATTATTTTTTGCAAACACAGTATCAAATGCTAACAAATTCCTCTGTGTTTCTACTTCATTTTTTTGTCATTATTAATCAATTGGTACTTCAAAATGTATTGGCTCATTTGTACATTTCTTGAGCTAATGTTTTCATGGCATGACAACTGTCTATTGCTTGAATCTATATCTTCCATGTTACCATTGGCTAGAAACAAAGGCACATAATGTGAAAAAAAAATAAATTAAAAAAATCTGTTTCTAGTGATCTTTTCTCACAGAAAATGTTTCAGAGACATTAAGAGGAATGCTTTTAAGCCATGCTTAATATTTTGAGAGAAATAAAAAAAGGTTACTCAGATACTCATTATCTGGTTTGTTTGGTTTTTCTCCTTCAAGTTGACTTTTCTTATACAATTTATGATATTATAGCCAAAAAACTTGCAAGAATGTGCATGGAAAGTCATGATTTGAGACTTGATGAGGCTATTTTCCTGGCGGACATGAAGTTAAAGTAATATTGTCAGCATTTATTTGCATATTTTCCTGCACAGCAACAGTCATATATAATCTAAATTCAGAGCCAAGCACTCTAGGGCTCTGTCCAAGAAACATCTGTCCTTTGCCACTTTTTGGGAGTATTTTGAATCATAAGTTTTTTTCATTGTGTCTATCTGGCAGCTTCATGAAAGTTCCATCTCGAAAGTTCCATCTCAAAAGTTCTTTATTTATTTATATATTTTTCTTTTTTTTTCCTTTAATGTTGATTTTTATTTAAATTTGCAGCAAGCTACTCCTTCATGTTAGGCAAATCAGAACATACCTGGAGAATAAAAAAAGGTTTATATAAAACAGATATATAGTGTTTAAGGGAACCCTCTAGAGTCACAACCCACTTGATTTAACCATCTGTCTGAGCACATTCTTTATGACTAAATTTACAATCTGCCCTCTAATTTTAACCTTTTGCAACATCAGAATACTTGGGAGCAGGTTTTATACCCTCAGCTCTGTCAGCACTTGTCAATGGAAACCATTTTGACAACTGTCCTGTGCCTATGAGCAAAGTCAAACAAAAAGTTTTATAGTGATTTTTCTTTTTTCATAAAACAACAACAAACATAGTATTTTCTTTCAAACCCCTTGGTTGTATCTTTGGCTACATTATAAAAGAAGAATATTTTGTTCTTCGCAGTTACACCAAGGTGCTGACAATGCTGCAGGCAAGTTCTTTTTCCTGTACTGGTACAGTAACCACTGACAGAGCGGAACCAGCAACAGGCTACAAATTAAAGAAGAGAAACCTTTCCGTTTGAACCAGTAGAGATGCTAGAGAGCTATGCCAATTCAATCTTTTTCAGCTGCTTTTATGTGGCTGAAACAATGAATTCCTGTTTACATCTTGGTCCTCCTAGAGTGTACACCTGGCATCATTAGAGTTATGTTATTAAGCTTCAGTTCCTATTGTGCAAATGTATCCTTATAACTGTCCTGAACTTAGTTTTATAAACCTCTTTCTTCTTCACATTTTCTTGTCTTTGTTATTTTTTTTTTAAATTTTCCACTTTGAAGAGGGTTCTACACATTTTTACTTCTGTTCTCAGAGGCACCTGCATGACTGAGACTTATTGCCACAAGCCAGCTTTAGTTTGTGACAGTCAGCTCTGCTCCAGCAAAGGAGTAGAGGTGGAATTGCCCAGGAATGCCAGCAGAAAAAGGATAAAAGGCTAACTCAAAACCAGCTGATAATGTGTCATTCAGAATGTTTGTGTTCTACAGAAAGTGTGCTTTATTGCCTTATACTGCAGCTGGGAAATTAAAATTGTATTCATAAAATTATATATACACACAGATATGTATAGAGCTTGAATTAGCTAGGCACTTTGTGACATAATTTTTTTCTGCTTTGAAAATGTGTGGGGATATTGCTTCTTCTAAAGTTTTTTCCTTCTAAACCATAGTTTTCCTCTGAAATACCAAGCTAACACTCCTATATGAAATCAATTGCTAATTGAAGAGAGTTTTGTTTGCCTGTAATGAATGGTAGCATGAAAGCAACCATATGACCTTACTAGTTAGACTTAGAAAAAGATAATCAAAAACATTAGGCTCCAGCAGTTTTTATTAAGCACTTAAAAATGGACTCTTCAACCCTTAGGAAAAATATTGAAAGTGTCTCCTGAATAACGAGAACAGGAAAAATACTTCTTTACTAGAAAAGTTGTTCTTTACTAGAAAAGTTCAGCATTTGTAGTTGCTGGCAACTGCCATTAAAGATAAAATGCAATCATAATCATAACTGCATTTTAAACTTCAACTAAATGTGTGATTTGTAAGTCTTAGCAGTTAATAAGTTTTTTAGTTTTTTGTCTGCAGCAAACTGGAAGGTATTTTGATTAAGTACAGCGGATTTCTTCAAACCCAGGGTAAAAAATTATTTTAAGAACAGTGAAACATTTTCTAACAAGCAGTACATGCTTGGATAGCTCTGCAGTCATTTAACTTTGCTGATGGATATTAACTTCCTTGATAAGAAATTCAGATTATATATAAATCTGGTAATGATAATTCATAGCACTTTTAGGAGGTAGCAATTTATTTCAGTTCAGGAGCAATTTTTTTTCTTTAGTCTACTTAAAATATAAATCTTTGGAAATCAGAAGTATTTTGAAGAAATTACACTGTAACTGAAAAAAATCAGAATAAATAGTTCTCACAGTTTTTCAGACTTGGTTTAAAGGAATTTTAATATTAATGATTCTTCATAATACCTTAGATAAAGTATAACATTTTTAAATTATCAAATGTTAAAACATAAAGTAAAAATTCCAGCAACTCAAGCTTTTTTCAATTATATTTGTAGATTAGATTTAAATGGATACTTAGGTAAAATGCTGATATTACTAATGGTTAATTTTAGTTCTTCAGAAAAATTTAATATATTTTTGTAATTTCTACTGTGTTATATTACAATGGAATAGAATAAAATAGGAGGAGGAAATACGGTGAAACAAAATATGGTCATTCAAGTATGCATCTGCTTTAGAAAAATACGGTAAATACTGAATCTGATAAGTCTTAAAGGCACATAGAATGTTTGTACATAGATTTAAAAACCCACTGAAAAGCAAACAAGTTATGTCTGTAACCTCCACCTCTTGCAGCCCTGTGTTTTATTTTACACGGTAATACCTGCCTCCTGGGGAGACCAAATCTACTGAGAATCCTTTCATGTATCTGAAGACCTGTATCAAGAATACTCACTTTTGTTGGTCAAAAAACACAGTTCTTTCACTGAACCTTGTTGGCCATGTTTCCAAACTTCTGTCTCTTGCTGTTCAGTGAATTGCTCGGTTTGTGCTATTCCCTTACTGGCACAGAGCGGAGCAGGGCCACTGCCAAGCACAAGGAGAAAGAATCCACTGTGCGAAATACACTGTTGCAACAAGTTTAGGGAGACTGTATTTCTCCTCTAAAACAACCCATGATTTTACCAATTTTACATATTTCACTTGCAAGATAATTAGAACTAAACTAGCGTGCTTTACTCTAAAATTAATGCTCTGGTGCTGGCAATCAAGTGAGGTGTAACTGTTCTGCTTTAACACAAAAACTTTTTTTTTTTTTAATTTCCAAGGTGAATTGTTATTCTTATTGTTCTTATTAGGACAAACTAAGGCACTTTTTTATTGTGAAGCATGAAGTCTAATAAATGACTGACCTCTTATTGCCAAGAAAGAATATAATAAACTAAGAACTGCTAGGTTGCAAACAACCCCTGGCCATTTTCCTTGAGAGATGGACACAAGTTCCTTTGGGAACTGGTGTGACTGAGCAGGACACCAACACTACACTGAGGGTTGCTTCATATTGGAGGGATTGTCTTATGACCAGTGTAATTTTGTCCAATGGAAAAGTAGCACTAGTGACCTAATTATTCTATCAGCCCAAATACATCCTGCCCTCAGGAAAATCTAGTATGTGCTCCAGAGATTTTTTGGGTTTTTTTTGCTATTGAAAAAGACACTAATATAACTATCCCTTCAAACACAGGCAATTTACAGTGTTAGACTTGCTCTTGTGCTCTCTTTCAAGTACAGAGGAGTTTGTCTTCTCACACCATAATTTAGTTAATGGTGAAACTTTCCTCTGTTTCTGTCTCTTCTATCCCTATTATGCCAAAGCAGTCAGTAGCAAAATGGTTTGAATGCTCTCATAGACATGGCAGCAAAGAACACTTGTCTCTGAAGAAATGTCTTCTGCATTGTGTGATTTCCAAAGAGTGTGGTTTTAGTTCTGCTTCTGATTTAAAAGAAAATGAAAAGGTTATTGACATATTTTTGGGGGATCTTGAGTCTATCAATGTAATAAACATCCATCTTCAATAAATAATTTCAAGATAAGATGTCTCTAGAACCTTAGTCAGAGGATTATCTAGCTTTTAGGAACTTGAGCCATGGTTGAGTTTAACCTTGGGTTTTTTGACATGTCTAAACTGTGTAGTTTCTAAGTATATACAGAGTCACCAAGCCAGAGGTTTTAGAAGTTCAACATTTCAAAAGCATTGATGAAGGAGAGTTTTCAAGACTGGTTTTATCTTCAGTAGTCTACACTTTAGTAGTATTCTGAATTTCATTCATTGAACATGATCCTTACATGTATGTTTCAGTGTAAGCATTAGCTAATTTAATCTAGTGTCCAGACTTCATCAATGTCTCAGAGAAAGATATTCTGAAAGCTCTAGTACTTATCCTGTGTAAAAATGTAATAATTCCTTCATTGCTATGAATAAACAAGGTGGCCACTAAAAAGAGCTGAAGTATGACCTGATGTCATTCATTATCTAGAGATAATGGAGCACACCTTTTTTGTCCCTTAATTTTAGATCATCACAGCTCCAACTTTTACTACCTTTCTTCATTCAAACTTCATATAGTGGCCACTGCTGTGTTTTGTTTAAACGAAGTATTATAGTCAAGACCTTTATAAAACAATATATTCTCTGTCAGGGAAGACCAAATAGATAAAAAATAATGGTGACACAAATTGTCTTAGAAAGCATTTTTCAGACCCACTAAGTTTCCTCAGTGAATACTAAAACGTGTTTATATGGATAGTAATGCAGCCTGGCTGTAATTCACCAGTAAATTAATATATCTAGTGACTCTACCTAATTAAACTGAACCTTGTGACTTTTTCATTATTAAGAGTTGCAATAAATCGAGTGACTTATGAACTACCAAACATAGTTACAAAAATAAGTAAGGAGATTATATTAGAAGCCTATCATCTGAAAAATTACAACTTGATGAAGATTTTAATTGACATATTCTAATTTCTATTGCAAATCTTAGCATAATTCTGGTACCAGAAACTGTAATCAATTATTGCAGCCCAGGCACTGTACATGTTTCAGAAGATGCACAATATTTTAGAGCAAATACAGCTAGACATACAGAATAATAAAATAATTACTGAAAACCGTGATTTAAAATAATCTTAAAAAAATTCCAAATAAAAAGGCATGATTTTTGAACACCACCACATGTACTATATTACTAATTTAGAAAGTGTGTGGCAATGTGATGTTTTGCCTCACATTAATTTGATTTGTAGTGTAACTTACAGCTTTGTGTCTTCACATGGCCCATGAAATATTTGGGTATAAGAACAGATGTCTTTGACAGAAATGACAAGAGTACAACATTCTCACATAAGCATTTCTTATGTGGGTGATGCAAGGGATCAAAGTTTTGTCTTTGTGTTTAGTCTTCTGCAAAACGGAGAAGGAGGGGAGCAGTTTTAGTGGAAGAGATTGTGCAGACTGCTTTGATGGTGGGCAGGCTCTCCAGTCACCACAGAGCTGAGTCTCCCTTTCACAGGCCAGACGCAGACAGATACCTTTTCACCTATTTTCCTTGCCACTTTACTGTGTAAGCACTTCAGCTCACAGTGATGGGATGTTTCACCCTTTGTATAAGGGCATTAATAAACATTTGTCCTGGGTTCTGGGCATATCTCAAGTCAGTAGGTAGGCACCCACACTACCAGGAAATTGTGCAGGTGATCATTGTGCAGATATGTGGAATACCTGGCATGCTAGTGCTGCTGTTCAAGTTCAGCCACTGTGCCAGGTAGAGGAGAATCATGGTGGAGGAATGTGGCAAAGAAGACACCTAATCCCTGGCTTTCCTTCAGGGTTCTTGGACAAGGTAGGAGAGACTTACAGTTTGCCATAGTCCTAGTGAATTTTTCAGATTTTATCTTATGACTAGTCAGGTGAATGGACTTCCCAATAAAAGCTGTAGACATCAAGTCAATAAGGCTCTATAATTCTTTTACACCAAATGCAGTGATCAGCTTCAAATTATGGTGGCCAAAACAGTTGAGGATCCAAAACAGAACTGTCTAGAGCATAGGGGTTGCTCCTAGAAGAACGCCACAGGTGCTGGGATAAAGGGAACATTGGTCTTACCTCATTACCCGCAGGCTGAGATCCTGCAACTAAGGTCTACTCTTCTGAGATGGCTTTTAAGTGCAAAGTTATTGAGAAAGTCATAAGGTGTATCACCACCACCTTCTATGTCTAAAAGAATGAACCATGTTATGAACTAAACTATAGATATTATTTTAGGATGTGTCTGTATGACTAGATACCCTGAGTCTCATGCAACTACAGCCACTTTAGTATTTCCTGTAGAATCCATATACTGCCAATAATGTAGCTGGATACCTACATTAAGTGGCCTGGATCGTATTTCACAGATTTTTTACTTTCTTAAATGTTTTGTCTAAGGAAATCCACCTTAGATGGCATCTTCTCTGATGAATGAAAGGTATAATCAAAACCTCCCTCATCACTCCAATGAATACATAAAAGCTAGTGAACTGTATAACTTCCTTGTACCCAAGGGTTTTGCATCTGAAAAGGAGACTCATTCCCACTGAAGAATAAGTGGTGTGTGTGGTAAGCATTTTGAATAGCCAGATTTTCTACTGTTGGGTCAAAAGGAAAGAGACTGTAAAAAAGAATAGGATTTATAATGTGGTTATTTGACAGCTCAGTCCAAAGACTACTAAAGCTCTTGAGAGTTTTTCCATCAACATATTTGGAATTGGGCCACTAATGACTAGAAGGAAGAGAATTTTGAACTTGAGCTTGTTTAGTCAAGTTTTATTTGAATCTAAGTAATGTTAGATGCAGATTAGTACTCACTAATATGTCTGGCTGCTGCATGAAGACTTTAATTTTGACCAAATTTAAAAAAACCAGAAATCCAGTCTCCACATATTATCTTCATTGTGAAAATGCTCTATGCTCTTTAAAAGAAGCTAAACAGAACTGTTTGCATGAGGGAGTGTATGTTAAGGGACTCTTTATCCACTCACAGTTTACTAACCATGCTGGATTCCTAAAAAACTTTTATGGTGAATATGCTTAAGAAATCAATTTTGACTGAACCTTTTAAAAAATTACATTCTAATTAACACTATTAACTCTTTTTTGTTCCCCAGAAGTAAGAGGGTGACAATTTTTAACCATGACTTAGAACATATCACATTACACATATAATTATTATAAAAGTATAAGACAATATGGAAACATTTTTTAAGGCTCGAATTTTGTACCTAAACAACAGACTCTGTGCACCAGATAGTCCAATGTCATCGGTAAGGGATTTCTGAAAAAACAAAAATAAATCATGATGCTGTGATGCTCTTACGTTACTTTTTTCCTTTTATGCTTGCTCTTTTTGCTATCAAATTAAGATGCTGATTTGTTTGTCTGATTGTTTGCTTACTTTTCTGGTAGTCATGTCTGACTAAATGAAGAGTTTGCTATCTTAGATTTTAACAGTTTGGGGAATAGTGTCTTGATAGAATCTGTGGCAGAAGCATTAAATTGTGTAGACAAAAGTTTCTGAGTGCAAAATTTAGGAAAGAAAAGTGTCCACATCAAAGGTATGATCTAAGGCACATGGAAAATTTCTGTCTTCTCTGGGTTTTCAATTACCCTCCACAGAAAGAGAGTAGCAGCCCAGCTAAGGGACAAGCACATACTGTTCCATCAGCTTTATGCTCAAGATAAAGTATATTTGGGTCCGAGGAAGAGGAAAGGTATGCAGTCTGTGACAATCTGGTCACTGGAGTGCAGAGTATGACAGTACACCCGGATTTACTGCCACTAGCACATAATTCATCATTATACCCATCAGCTGATGAGCATCCCGCCTACATTGCTGTAAATTTGGATGGCTAATGGGAAACTCCAGATGATTTTAAAAGGTAATGTTCTCTCTAGTCACCTGAAAAAAATAGATTCCAGATTTTCTACTTAATAATTTTACTACTTGGCAGTAAATGCTATTTTTGCATGCAGGCTATTGCAGAAACACATAATTGATTCACCACCATCAATGTGTTACATCATACTCAGAAATAAACAGCTTGATTTCAATCCAAACCAGCTTTTGTAGCCAATATACCAGAAAAACTTCTGTGAAACCATCTGTAACTGTCAAATCTAATGGGTTAGAGGCATGCACTGCTAAAGTGAGCAAGAATCATCAGAAACGAAGGCTGGGAAACTGTACAGTTAAATGTCAGAGTGGAAAAATTCTTTCAATTCTGTTAGCCCAGCAGGTGACTTTATTCAACTGGTTCCTCATCCTCTGGACCTTTGCAGTGAACTTTGCCTACAGGGACCACTGTTAATATAGACCAATATTGATTTGTTAATATTGAATGAAAATGATAGTAAGATTTTTTCCATTGCCTCTATTATTGATCCCTGTGATTAGAGTTTTAAAAAAATACAGAACTAAACCAGAATTTGCAGCCCTTAAATCTGAATTATTCCTGATATTATCGTGCTGGAATATATAGCCAAATTTTATGATGTCCTTCTGATCACACCAGTATGGCTCCAGTTAAGAATAAGAATACTCCAGTATAACAAAGTTGTTTGCCTAAATCAACTAATATTGCACATTTATTTTAGTGTTTGTTTTTTTTTTTTTCTGATGAAGTCTGAAATTGCCTTTGAAAATACTCCTTTAAAAGGATATGTGCTATTACACAGTACCACATTAAACAACTTCATTATTTTTGCATAGTCACATTTTCAAAGGTGGGAAGTGCCAGAACAAATTATGCATATACACCATGATGAATGCTGCATGTGTAATGAGTAGTCCAATTATTGAATAAACATCGTGAGTGCTTATTTAGTGAAAAATGCCTTATGAATATGTATGCTGTATTTTTTTCAGATGTGTGTTGTCAATAATATTTTCAGGAGTCACTGAATTTTTCTACCTGACTCTAGGAACAACATTGAGAACAGAGAACTCAGGAGATGTTCTCATAGGTGAGAAAATGGATGTAGTGAGATGATGTCATGAATAAACTTTCAGTTTCCTGTACATGTAGCTATATTGCGTTGGCCTAGGTATATTCTGCCTCATGGGAAAGGGGTAAAGCAACTTTGTGCTGTCTATAAATACAGTGACTTATGCTTTAAACTAGGAGAAGAAAGCAGCAGCTTGAATGTCTAAAACAAGAGATTGATCCACTATCCTATTTTTTTACAACTTCTTCCACTGTTCTATCATTATTAAATTTATCCATCAAATTTAAATGACTTGACAGTAAGGCAAGAAGTGTGAAAAGAAGCAAGAGTTACTGGAATGTTTCATGCACAACCGAAACTATGACTGAATCACCAAAAGACAGTGGGGTAACTCTGCTGACTGACAGTTTCATAGAAAAAGTATAACTTGTTCAAAATGATGGGGAGAGAGAAGGAAACATTAAGGGTTCAAACACATCATCACAAATACAGGTACACAGTATTGGCAGACCTGCAGCTGTTGAAGAGCAGAGTTGGAAAGAAGTGCTTGAGAATCCAAAAGATGGAGCACTTTGGACAACAGTGACAATGGGTCTTGTAAGAATTTGTGATTCACAGAAACCAGCAAAAGTAAGAACTGCATTTCAAGAATAAAGAATTAAGCAAACTCATAAAATGAGTAAAACAAGATATGCTGAAATTACAGTCACTCGTAGCTTGATGCATCCCTAGACTATTCCCAGAAAATCAGCAGTCCACCAATCGGAGCTTCTGTTCTGAGAGCAGGCATATGGACTAAAACATTTTCCTTAAGGTTGCTCCTTGATAAACAAAGTATTTTCTGAGGTGCACTGTCTTTATGAGCCCTACTACTAATGCATTTTGCCAGTTACCCTCCTTTTTATACATCCCAGTGTGATCTTTGGATTCAATTTCTTTTTTTTTTTGCAGCATCAGCGGCACAACATTGCAAACATATGTCAGCTTGTGAACCACTAAAATCTGTATCTTTTCTCCTAAGTAATGTCCTGGCGGCTTCCTCCCTCTCCCCCATATATATTTAGATAATTATTATTGCCCATATGTTATACTTGATGGAGCACAGGACAAAAAATATATACTGAAAAGGGAAGAAAAATACTTTCTAAGTAGAAAGAAAGTCCATATAGGGATAGAATTCTTATGCAAGCCTGTCTTCACACTGTTACTAAAACCTGGCCGTGAGCTCTCCCAAGAACATGTACTGGTAGGCTGAGATGGGTTGGCCAGTGAGGATGGCAATCATCCTCATGGAGCTGTGTATGTACAAGCAGTCCATACATGGGATGAAGAAGCAGTTTCTGAATTTCTGAGGGGAAAATCTAGTCTTTTTTGTGTGAGAATGTGATATCCTTTAGGAAAATACATGTCAGCTGTTGTATCGAGCAGATCAGAATATGTGACAATCAGAAGCTGACAAATGCTTTGAGGACTTGCTGTGCTAGTCTTCCAAGGACAATGGCCCACTGGATCACCATGCAGCCATGGGCCTAGCAAACCTGCCTAGACATAAAACAATGTGCCTGTCATTTAAAGTGCTTAGTGTTGGCCAGCTACACAGAATGAATTCCAGTGCATAACCTCTGACACTTTTTTGGCTGCTTTCAGACAGCTGAAATGCAAGGTTATCCAAGGGTGTCCTCAGTTCTCCTTCCTACCTTAGGAATCCCATTTTAATGAATGTAAATTGTGGTGATTAGTAGTAGTAGTAAAATTGCATGGAGAAAAAAATGTAGGCAATATGAAGTGGACTGAAAAAATGTAAATGCATGGCCTCAAAAAATTCTTCTGCCCCGTCTTTGGCTTACTGATCTTCTGAAGATCCCCTGTGATCCATTCACTGCCGATAGAATCCCATTATAAATGGCTGCAATGGCTGTAGATTAAAGCAGATGACATGGATTGAGACATGCATTTGAGATGAATGGTCACTTGAGGCACTGTGCTCTTTCATACCAGACTGTGCCTCCTTTGTGCAAAAGACAACAGATTATGGCCAGTCAGAGCTAAAGTCAGTCAGCACTAAGGTAGTACCTACTTTTTTCCTGCATAGTTTTGCCCCAAATAAATGATGATGTTGTGGAGGGTTAAATTTCACAATGATTTATCTGTCTCTCTTGGGTGTTCTACCAGTAGAGGAAAATTGACCACGAATCTTTCCATATTTTAGATGGAATTAGTTTTCATTTTCGGTTCAGAAGAGTGTTTAATGGAAAAGATTTCTGTTTGCAATGTGCTGTTTTCTGGCTAAAAGAGAAGTTTCAGTTGGGGTCACTGGACAATCCTCAAATAATAAATCATGATTCTGGACTACAAGGAATAGAGAATAAGTCTCCTTAGCTCGCAGTAGAACATGCCTGGAAATGGTTTTCAAAACAGTCAGCAAAATGGTCAAGTCATCTTTCTTGTAAGGACAACTGCCCATATTCTAATTGAATTATACAATGTTAGCTTTTTTGAAATATCTATTTTAATTAAGATACACAATCATTTATCTACTAGAGAAGGGAATGAAACTCAAATCTTCCTTCTTTCCAGTGGAACATTGTCATGGTTTAACCCAAGCTGGCAACTTAGACACACAGAACTATGAAGAACCAAAATTATCCTGGGCCACATCTCGTTGAAGGTTATCCTACAGGTGCAGCATATATAAAATAATAGAAAAAGACAAAGTTAGAATAATTCGACTACATATAATTACCAAAAAGATTTAGATCAAGGATTTATATCTAATTATATTCTGCTCACATTTACAGTTATTAGATAAATTGATATAAATTCACTAATTCCTCTATTTCGCAGTCATGGGGGCGGGGGGGAAGGTATTTTATAATGATGGATATCTTGGCAATTATTTAAATCTCTAAAGAACATTCACAGAGAGCACTCTTAAAAATGTGAGCATTATTAAATGAATTCCCAGCCCCACCATTACAGAGATTAGCTCAGTGTTGTATCACTACTAACAATTCTATTGTATCCTTTCACTCCAAAGATTTTATGAGCAAAGCTCCACTCTTGCCATGGTCTCACGCAGAGAGATTCCACTGTAGGACCACAGCTGCAACTCTTAACTTCCACTTCCCTCGCTTAAGTCAGTTTAGCTGTTTAAAGAAGTTTTGTTTATGTGAGAAATGCAGGAAATCAGATACATATCAGTTGCCTCAAAAAGAGTTCTATTTTATTTTCTATCATTCTACAGCACTTGATTGATGATCAAAAATTTTTGAATTCCAGCTACCTGGGGAAAACCAGGACTCAGTAGAGGATATATAATAAAGAACAGCTAAAAAGTAAAGTGACAGCAATCATTGTAAAGCCTGATAACTGGATCTCTAGTGTCCAACATAAATACTGGGTTTAGGTGCTTTTTATGCATTTTGCAGCAAGAGCCAGATGCTCAATATCTTGTACGTGAGTTTATATAAATTAGTTCCTTACTTGGCCAACTTTATGACATCAGTTCATCTAGAATTTATACTTTGCTTTAAAAGGTCACAATTACAAAAAAACTCCCACAAACAAAATATTGAGACCTAGCCTTCCTGTTCCTGGCAGTTTAAAATGTATGTTCTGTAAATATTTTGAACTTGCAGATTCTATGAAATGCTGCAATCTTTCTACCGGTTATTAACTGCAAACCTAGAGAACACTCCTATGTGACAGCAAGTAGCTAAATAGTTCCATCTGTGCATATAGGTGCATCTGGGTATGTTCCTTTTGTCTCTCCAAATAATTTCTTATAAAAGTGCATAAATATAGGCACCTGTTTATTTAATTTTGATGATAATGCATTCTTCAAGCCCTAACGATTTGTGACAAAACAAAACTCAAATCACGTACAGCAGGCAGAAGCTGAAACAGCACCACAAGGATTTAGGCTTGTGTTCTGTTGAAGGGGAAAGGATGGTGTCCTTTGGCCAAGGTCACCACAATGTGGATATCATTAGGATATCATAGGTGGCAAGAATGCATTGATCAGCCAGGTGCGCCATGGATTAGCTGTGCTCCCTGTCCTGCTGACAACCTGTGTATTTTCCTGCCTTTTATTAATACCTCCTGATTATGGATATATGGGGGCTATCAGTAAAAAAACAGAGTAAAAGAACTAATGGGCAAGGTTTTTAAAGTCAGCAAAGGCAATCTTTAATCCTAAAACTGGTGTGTGGTTTGGGACTGCATGAAGGACAATGCCTTACAGCATATGCAGCAATAGGAACTACTGCATTGACAAGGAAATGCATCAGTAAAATCCCTGTTGAAGTCAGTGGGAATTCTGTCACTGACTTTAGTAGGGCCAAGGTGTCAGCTCATGAATTGGATTCTCTCTGTCACTGAGTTCTAGGACACGACTACCAGGAGAGTACTGTTTCAGTTATGTGAGAATTTACTGTTCTGCCCCTGCATTTGGATCATAATGCCGTAAGAGTGGAGAGATCAGGATTTATCTCTCCTGGTAAAATATCAGTTTAGAATTGCTGCAACCAAGAAGTACACTGGCTAAAAAGACACCACACTTAAAATTAATGGCCTTCTGCAACATATTATAAATGCCTTATTATTGAAGGTTGCTTGAAAAAGAAAGTGTTACTGAAATATGGCATTGCTATGAAACTTTGGGAGTTGGTAATTGCCATAGGCTATAAATTAGTTTGATGTCCTGTACTGACCCTGTCATGAACTTAATGTAATGGTATCAGTTTAAATTACAAAAAGAGGCTGAACATTAAAATACTCATATTGCATTAGGAAAGGGAAGAAATAACACAACTGTCATAGCTGATTAGTGTTCCATAAAATTGAAGAAAAGTACAACTGTCAATAACAGTACAAAGTTTTGTACTAGCTGTTTATTCATCTATCCAACTTTGCCCAATACTGCAATTTAAAAAATTTGACACAATTGGAACTATTTTATAGTTGCAAGTATTTTTCATACAGAATATTTTATTAATACTGGCATGACTTATTAACATGTATTAACATATTATTTATTAACAATTCCTTGCTGTTAACATGAACATGCACACTGTAGAATCCTATTACAGAACTTCACTGACAAATGTTCAGAGAGGGCTACTATATCTCTGTATCAATGGGATCAACTTTTGGTTCTCCCAGCTAGAAAATTCAATGAGACAGAATTTAAGGACAACTATTGAGGATTCTGGCTTTGAGGTGGTTGTAGTGGTTTCTGCAAGTATGTAATCACCAAGCCCAAGTGTGTTCCCTGCATTGGTGAAGTTCATTAGCCAGCAACAGGGGTGTGGTATTGGAGATGCAGCACTTTCCAGCTACACAACAGAGGAAACAGAAACTTCATTTATTTAACCATGGACTCTTACAGACATTTGGATGTTTTATGAAAGTCACTACTATTTTCTATTTTTTTCCCAAACTGCTTTGCCCTAGCTTACGTATGTCTCTTGCAAATCTAAAACGGATTATTAATATCAATGATTAATACCTCATTGGAAGAGCAAAGACTTGTTGAACACCTTCCAGGTTTCTGGTGTAAATGACATTTTAATGATTGCTTATCTCTTCCTAGCAGCTTAGAAGTCTGTTTTCCATACCTCAAAGAACCTTGGGTAAGTGTTATTTGGGTTTGCAGAAGTAGCTGAATTCTCAGCCTACTCAAATCACTTCAGACTTTGTTTATCTAGGATAACCATTTATGAAAGTGTCTCAAAAACACTGGATGCTGTTGTAATTTCCAAAGTATTATTTTCCCTTTAAATAGAGCATCAGCCCCAACCAGGTTACTGGAAAGCTGTGGAAATTTATTTCACCTCTGTCAGTATCAGATGGAATGGTGATGCAATTATATGTTTGACTACAAGATGTAGATATATATCTTAAGAATCTTTAGCTATGGCAAATAGAATGGATATGATGGATTACAGACTTCAGTGCCCCATAGGTAAAGTACATTACACTGAAAGCTTGTACAGGTAGACTGGCTGTCACCTTGTCTTATTGTCAAAAGGTGAAAATTAGGGATCTGGTTGAAGCTGGTTATCTACATGACATTTCTCAACAAGTGTCTATCTTAGATACTGCTGCTATTATTAGATGACTTACCTTACAGGGATGCTTTTCTCATCTCTGTATTTGTCTGACAATAGGAAAATCTGGACCTGCTTATGCAGGATAACTGACTTTGCAATGCTTTGAGTCCTAATATTACCTTCTGTGCCATCTCATTTTCAGTGGCATAGTGGTACAATCTGGATAATGCCCAATTTAATAATGTCTGGCATGCTAAGGACACAGCTCCTAACTTCACTCTGGGGTCAGCAATCTCATGTCTATCTTCCTTTGAGAAGAGGACATTTGCTGCTTTTTCTTTATGGACTTGCCATAAAATAAGCAGCAGTTTTGTTAGTATTGACAAAGACAGGTACTATCCAAGATTTTCCAGTATCCAAGATTTCCAGAGGTATAATTCAGAATTTAAAAATCATGAATTTGCATTAAAAAATAACTCTTTTTTTTTTTTTTTTAACCTGGTTTTGATCAGCTACTGTTTCTGCTGGTATAAACCAATAACAACAGCAGCAACAAGAACCAAACTGGAAATTCTTTTGTATAACTTTATTAACTGATATTTCATTATATGACATATATCCCACATATCTTTCATAAGAATTGGTGGAAACATATATGTTTCTGCAACAACACTCAGAAAAAATAATATTGTACATAGATTAAATTTCACAGACTTATTGTTTAGTTTTACAACCATTTCTTCTTTAAACAGAGCAAAATAATTTCTTTCACTCTCTCTCCTCAGTTTGGATAAGCAGTTCTCTCATGTTTTCAGCTGCCTTCTTGTGTTGTGTGAACTTCTCCTCATATTTCTCCTTCATCCATCATGATGTATTTGGCTTTTTTTTTTTGACAGATGACAGCACTTCATTTCACTGGAAGGAGGAATACAAAAGACAGAAGAACAAGAAAAAGCTGAAAAACACTTTGTCTTAGGGTAAATGAATAGACTTTTACCAACTATCCTCACAAGCACAAGCTCCAAATCTTTGGACTGACAATAAACATTGGAAACTTTATCCAAATGGTATTTTTCATCTGATAGTACTAAGCTTCTGAAAATGGGGTTTTAAAACACAGCCTCTCAGTCATACCTCTTTCTTCTCAAAGGTTTTGAATCTAAGTTGAAATTGTTTGATGGCTTTGCATTATGTGTTGTCTGAATAAAACATACTTGATTCCTTTTGCACACTGGATGTCCAGGTAAGCTGCACATTATCTATCTGGTCCCTTCAGAATTACTTTGCTTTAGCAGCTCAGAGTGAGTGACAGCAACACGTGAGCCAAGTGTTCCAGAAGAGCAGAGACTACATTTATAAATTGCTAACTAGTGCATCAGTAGGAAAAGCCTCCTAGTGAAGCAATACTTACTCTGAAAGAGCACTCCAAGTCTTTGATATTGAAGACAAAAAATAGGCAATATGGAAAATGTTTCAGTAGACTGCCTCTGCACACATTTTCACATTAATCCTTGTGTGTTTATGGATGCGTCTTATAAGCAGTCCCTCTCCTAAATTAGTTTTGTTATGTTTTTTAAAAATAATTTCTTTCATGTTGTTCCGCATCAGGAAATCCACTCAGAAAATGAGTAGACAAAAGTAGCACACCTAACTCTTGAGAAAGTGGTTAAATGATACCACTTGCAAAAAAATGGATTTTTTTTTTTTTGCTGTTTGCTTGAAGGATGCTAATCACCATTTCTGTGCTTAAATTAAGAAACCATCTTTTTGTATCATAACTTTAGAAATCATGTTTTTATTCAGAAAGGTAAATTTGGTTTAAATTATTGACTTGAGTCTAACATTCCATTATCTAGAACTTTTCCTTAGCAGTTCAGATTCCTGCTTTTAAGTTATTGTGTAACCAATCACAGTTTTATTTATTTTACTAAGCAAGGGTTTTCTGAAAATTCATAGTTTTAATATAATGATGCCATTTAAGTAAATCAAATTAGATTTCATTAAAACAAAAAGATTTCCATTGGAACCAAAGGTTAAGATGGAAAACATTTCATCTGAAACAAAATTAGCAGATACTTAACTGAAACTAGCGACATTCACATTTCCAGAGAGGAATTACTTTTTCTACATATCATCAAAGCAGATGGAAAAATCTTTTAACTTTTTCTCCTAAAAACCAGTTAAAGACCATACAAGCAGAAATAAAAAATGTGAGTTGCACTTACAGCTAATGGTCTCCTGGAAGAAGAGACTCGCCCTGTCAAGATGAAATACTGCAACTCTAAAAACAGACTGAGTTTAGCTGGATTTAGGACTAGGCCCTAGAGTTTTCAGGATCATAATTAGGGCTAAGGAACTACTGTTTTCTTGGATCCTACTTTATTTTCCTAGACAATTTTTTGGAAATTGTCTTAACATTTCAGTACCTTTACGTGTATGTGAGAAATAAGCAAATGGAATCAATGTATACAACTTGAATTCTAAAGCAAATGCATTTACATCTATGGAATTATAATTATTGCTCTGCCTTATTTAATGGGAAATTGTAGAGTAATCTTGAATTAACATATTTTAATCTCTTAAGAAGAAACAGACAAACCATAATCAATATTAATGTGTTTTTTTTCTCTTGTTAGCTCATGTTATAACAAGAGATTTGTTGTCTTTTGTCATGACTTAAAAACCTCTCGTGCTTATGGTTTCTTTTTATTCATTAGCACACTTAAGTATAAGTTTTCTTAGTTTTATTTTTCCTTTTACATTACAATAGTACTAGCAGGCCAGAGTCAGATCACAGTTCTGACATAAGAAATACTATTTGCAGATTTAGTGGGATGGTTAAACCACCCAAGAACTATATCATTAGCAGAAAATACAAGAAGCAGAGGAAGAAAGCACAGGTTTCACATAAATGTGAATTAAACTGGTCAAGTTCAGACTGAAATAGTACTAAAGATTAGAATAGGTCCACTGTCTCCTATTTCACAGTTCAGTGTCACTGGGTTATCACTTCCCATATCTTCCCATGTTTTTTCATGCGTTTCTGTCCAATTCAATTAAATTCAGTTCAAGGTGTCTATATACAGCATGGGAATACTGCTTTTAACCCCTGGAGTTACTCCTGAAATCACGATGTAATGAAAAACAAGTACATTAAGTTTTCTTTCATGCCAGAGTAATGTGCAGGTAAATAGAGTGGACTCAGGGAATTCTATCTCATTGAATTATTTGACAATTACTGAAATGGTTAATTACTGATTTGGATACTGAGAAACAAAGAGTGTCTCTGCTATGCTCCCAAAAATACCCATCTCCACATGCCTCCTCCCATATTTTCCTCTGTGTGTCCTCCCATAACATCCCCAATGTCTCCATTTGTCTCTACATCATGTGGCCAAGAAGCTATTCTTTGGAACAAAAAAAAATATGGCAAAATATGGCAAAAATATTGCATCTAAGGCAACCATAGAGCATTTTAATAATGAAACTTTTAATGAGAAAATGACAAGAGAAATTTGTGTATTACCCCAAACGTGGTGGGTTCTAACTAATCACAGCTCCCTGTGACACTGAATTACAAGCCATGTTCATTGATAATTATCTCTACTCCAGATTTGAAGACTAAAAATTCTGCTTCATGAATTTTCGATGCTGGGCAACCAGACTGAGGTTTTTGATGCTTTTCAGGCTGCAGCAGAGGATTTCAGAGATGAATTGTATTGATCCAATACATTCACTGACTTTTTACTTTCTGCTCTTCCAGCATCATGCACCAATGCTTCAGGGACTGGCATATCTCCTGCTCCCAACATGCAAGCCTGGTAGGTGTCTTGACATGAAAATTTGTCATTTTGCCCCCCAAAATAAGGCAATAAGGCCTTGGTAACATTTTCTTTCGTGGCTTTTGGGCTATTTTTGCTGTGTGTACGTTTTTGTTTTTCTTTTGGTTTATGTGCTTCTGATATGCTGGAACACTGCCTTTCAGAAGATTTTGTGTAGCATGAGGGACTCATAGACTTTGTAAGATTAAACCTTTGTTTAGAGCACTCTGTCTTCTTGCTCTAAGAAGAACATATTTCCTATATTTCTGTGTTGGAGCAAAGTAGATTATAGCCAGACAGATAGGTACTTTGAAATAGAATTGATTTTATTTCTATGTTACATTGATTATTCCCATGTATACCACCATTAGTCATACCCAGGAATTTCCTTGCTGGGAAATGGCAGGACAGCTTGGTTTAGAACTGCTCTGCAGCTGTTCTAAATTACACCAGGATAAGACTGTGAACCCTTCCAGTTTTTAGATGTCTGAAAGTTTAGCTTTTAGCAGGAGACTATACCCAAACTAGCCTCAGTTCCCTGATGAAATGGTTTATTCTTTTGTGGCTGTAAGAATTAGTAACTTAGGGAAAATTACCATAAAAAACAAATCTCTGAAAACAGAAAGTGAAAACAAAGCAGTGTACAGAGAATTAGGCTGACAGGAAACTTCAGAAAATACATGATACAAAATGGTATCAAAACAAAAGATCAACAGATGTCTTCAGCATGAAGACTAGCAGTGTTTTCTAGCCTTTATTTCTTTCGGGGGTGAATACCAAGAGGTGCAAGTTTCCATCTGGTAATAGAATTCCACAAATAATTTAAGATGAAAGGCATAATATGTATTTAATGGTACCTTCACGTTGCTGATCAAAGCATTTTTTCTGAACAATTTTTCGTCATGGTATTATTTTTCTTCCCTTACCCATTTTTTCCAGTCCTTCTACCCTTTTCCATCTAACATGTCACATAACTTCACTAATAATTTTCCAATACCATTACAAAGGCAGTATGTGGCTGCTGAACACAAGTGATTCTTCAATGATTCTGTCCTTCAGGTTGTTTTCATTTTTCCTGTCCTCTCCTCCCCTTGTGTACCACATATTTTAGAACTGGAAAGAACTAGATGTTCCCTATTTGGTGTATATGTTCAATGTTTATTGTACTTATCCTAATTATCTTTACATTAGTTATTTAATGGATGAACATGCACACAGTGAGTACGGTCCTTACCTAAATAAGTATGTCACTTCCCAACTTGACAGCATGGCACAGACAACAGCTGTGGCACAATGTCACCTGGGAACCCTTCTCCAGTCTGTGGGGGAAGACAGAGTACAAAAAAAGATATATGCTAGACAAGAAAAGAATTGCAAAGTTTAGAGGACCTTGGTAAGACCCTTTATTTGTCCGTGTGTCCATTTTCCCTCTCAACCACTGCTTTCTCTAAAATTCCAAGCACAGTTTTCTCACAGGGCCTTTAACTCTGCTGTCATGCTAATATGCCAATTATTTAACAGCAGTATCAAGAGATTTAATAGAATCACAGAATTTTTAAAAATATTTTATCATAGGCACTGTAAAAGACACCATGTTAATCTCTTCCTGGCAACATATCAAATCTTATAATATTATGTCCATTTTAGAAAACTGGAAACCCACTGAATTTGTGAGCCTTTTTTCAGGTGTATTAATCTGAGATGAGGCAGTGTGTGCCCACCGCAATACTTCTTGACTTCATATTCCAGTGCTGGCTTGCCTGTAAACACAGCAGGAGAGGAAAAGTAGTTCTGTGTCCTGCTATATGTGCACTCAGTTTTCGTGTTTTTCTCCTTCCAATTCATAAGTGAATTTAGAATGGTTTAGCAATGCTATTGGCAGATACTTCAGCTCCAGTAGCTTTTACATTCAGTGTTGAAAATGTCAATCTTTTGACATTTGTTTTTTGACATTCATTGTACCAAAATGTGGTCTCTGGCACAAGCTAATATCCTGTGGTGGCACAGTTCACTACTCTGATACTGTGACAGTTTCTCCTGTTTTTATCCATATTTCTGATTCAATGTGAAAGAGGTTGAATTCCATTCTCTTCCACGCTATTTGATGTTCTGTCCTTTCCCTTGTGTATATGGGTTTTGTGTGAATTAGTACTGCTGCTAATTTCTCTGCAGAGATAGCTGCAGCAGAAGTAACAAAATTAATAGTCTGTTGGAGTAGCCCCTCTGCCACGTACCCTGGAGACCCCACAGTACTGTGACAGGCTAATGGTCTCCTGTTGCTATGCAAATACAAAGTCAAAACAAATGTGAATGATGACATTTTTAAAAGCAAACATAGAACTGAGCCTGTCTCTGGTAAATATTTCATTAAAAACCATTTCTGTTTCCTAAACCAGTGAAATGAACACATTCTGAGTGTCTGTATTGTAGATGAGAACAGAAATACGGCTCTAATGTTTAACATGCCTAGTGAGATGTTAGTGTTGTTACCCTTTTTAGAGCTTATATGACAAATAACTCATTTCACCCTTTGATTTTAAGACCAGCCACTATCTAGTTAGTATGTAATGCTCCTTACAGCTTAGCTGTTACCTCTTTTCTAGTCTTCCTTTTGATGTCCTGTCATGCTCCTCTACAATTCTCCCTCTCTGTGCAACAAACAGCTTTCTAGTTAGTGTTGGTTGTTCAGTGTGTTATCCCTCTTATCTATTTTTGAACTACATTTTGTCTTTTTGACAAATCCATTTACACTCTTGAACTAGAGCCTACTCCATCTTTCTTATTCTGGGAATAGAAGGGTAGTAAAATAAAAAAACAAAACAACAAACCACCAACAAAAAAGAGGCTGTCTGGAAACTGGTTGTGGCATCTTGATCTTATCTATTCCCAGCTTAAGGACAGATCAGAGCAGTCAACAAGCTTGTTCACCTTGGCCTTTTTGGCAGTGATTCTTCAGAAGCAAGATGGTTGTTAGCAGTCTGAAGCTTGGCAGCCTCAGCAGAGCAGCTAACTTGTCTAAGATTCACTGTGACCTTGCTGAATCTTGATTATCTTAGTGTATAGCAGCTGGGGGAAATTTGTGCCTCATCTCAGCCCTTCTCATGCCAATCTCAGCTGCCAAAGAGGCGCTTCAACTTCAGACTGCATCTTGTTCCTTTTAACTACATTTATTAAACTGATACCTGCTATAGGTAGGGAAAGGGGATGTGGGCAAGGGTTTGGAGAAAAAATGCTCCAAACCCTATGGATTTTAGACAACATAAACAGAATAAGCCTGAAATTAAGGGAGCTGCACATTTAAAAAATTTCTTTCTGCATAAGAGAAGATGCATCCTTTAGTATGAAGCAACACCGTATGGTCTCCAATTAGAAAGAAATCAAAGAAAGGATTTAGATAAACTGCCCTTTCTAAACATTAATCATATTTGCATTTTTATTTTGCTTAGTATGACAGTCTTTTGAAGATCAAGGCCAAAACAGTAAAGATTTCAGGATACTGAGCAAATTAGGACTAACAAAATGACTACATTTGCAGTCTGAACAAGGTATCACAGCCCATACTTTGCCAAGATTTCTCTCTGGTAGAAGAAAATGAGTCCCGCATGTTTGCTGCTTGCAGTTGGTTCAGGAATAACACAAGAGCAGGCTAGACTCTTGAGTACACAATTATTTAGAGCTTAAAAGGTCAAAACACCCAACTGGCTACCGATAGCCAATGGAGATCATATGGCAAAAGTGCACTGAACTTCACAAAGGCGCAATACTTTCTTAGAAGAGCAGCCAGGTTTGAGGCAGCCAGATTTTACACTAGTTTCATTTTCCAGATGGACTTAAATCATGCAGAGATTGCAAGTAATCTAATCTTGAGAAGGCAAGGTCTACAGCCAGAGGGTGGGTACAATTAGAGGAGTGCACAAATTTTTAAATTATGTGGGTGATATTAAAATGAATCAGAACTATTTTCACTGTATGACTGCAACCTGCATATCAAAAATCTCTCCCCATTTAAACCATAACAGAAAAAGGCAAACACACATCTATTCCTTGAACTGAAAATTATTTACTTACCTGATTCATTTATTAATTTCCTTTCCAGACATTTTTGCACCCTTCCCTTGTGAATTAAGGCTCAGTCACAAGTTTCAGTCTACGCACTGATCTCTCCCAATCACTTGGCTTTTATTTTGTGAATGCAGAAGAGAAGTGAAGGAAGAAGGAGGAATATGTTGGGTACCTGACATAAAGACAGATTATCAATAATTCAGGTAAGCAGATGACCTACAGCACTCTGCTTTCAAATTCTACAATATCCTTGTAAGGTCCAGCTATGAAGATCAGTTTTACAGCATCTCAGTTTCTCCTGTTTCCTCTGTAGATTCACTAACAATACATGTTATGAAGCACATAAAACATAGATAACCAAAAGAAAGGTTAGGGCAAATGGAGAGAAGTGATGTGTTCAGACAGTCTTATTTGCCTAAAACACTCCTTCCTGATTACTTTGAGTTTCTCCCTCTGTAGCAATATTCAATTTTTTCTTTATCTACCACTACTGTGAACATATTTTTCTATTTCAGTAAACACTGGCCCCAGAGCTTATTTGGTGAGCATGAGAATTGCTTGAACCCACAGGTAAATATATTTTAATGGACAGGGTCAGTTGTCAAATTCAAGCTCTCTTCTTTTTCTCAAAATCCCACTGCTTTCCACCAGATATCAGCATATACCTTCAGGGTCCCTTATAGTCTTTAGAAGTTTTTTTCACTAAAATTAAAGGAAAGATAACTTAAAATACATATATATTTATTTTATACCAAAAAACATGCTGAAGTTCTGTCAGTAGGATATACCTGGTTGAGTCACTACCCTGTATCTTCAGAATGGCACAAACTAAAAGGAATTTACTTAAAATAAAAGAGAAGTAATTGATACAGAAAGTTGTAACTTAATTATGTTCACTCTCTTGAAAGGCTTAGCGTGGGTATCAAACAACAGAAACAAAACAGCTGCAGACAAAATGAGTTTTACAAAGACCATTAACTCTTAATTCCCATCAGTCTTTTAAATAACAATATAACCAAAAAGATGGTAAAGTACAAAGTCTTTCTGTTGCTCTTGGTAATGTTGACTTGGAGTATTTCCCAAGCATTAATTGGAATATAATTTTATTAAAACATGAATATATATTACATCAATCTGTAAATCTGCCAATATACAATCAACTTTAATCTGTCTTGCTTGTTAATTGGAAGTTCATTAAAGAGCTTCTTTTTATAGCAAATATGTCACAGAAAAAAAACCCAAAGAAAGAGTGTTGGAAAAATTCCTGTAGGGAATAATTCCTGGTGCCTGTTCTTGTAGACTATCAAAGACAAAAGCAAAGACACGTACTCCAAATTGTCCAGAGGGTCAGTTATCATCCTTCTGTTGGAGTGTTTCCAATATATAGCCTGAGTTTTCTTATTTTAATTTAAGCCAAATGTTTCTGCCTTTTCTACCCATGTGTGACGTGGTTCAAGTTTTTTTCTTTAATTTTAATTCTTCCTCAAGACTACTTTAGTATTTCCTCAGTGTTAATATGACCAAACCCACAGTGATTGTCATTGCTGTATTGCAGACTGGCCCTCCTGGTTCACATCCTTTTTGAGGATTACTGTCATGAAGCGGTGGTAGTACTTCATCTAAGCAGAGTGGAATGATTACCTAACATTTAGCATATCTTTGCTTTTTGTCCCAGTACCTCCTCTTAATTTTTTTTTATTGAGACTCACTTTCAACTCACAGTCCCCCACAATATCTTGATCATCTTCTGTGTAATTGGTGGCTTTTTTTCAGTACATTTGTCCTTCTGCTTTATTCTTTTTTTTTTGTTTTTGTTTTTGGTTTTTTTTTTCCTAACCATATTATTTTTCTGCTTGTATTTGTTGAAATGCATTCTGTTTTTTCAGCTCATCCCTCCAGCTTGTCAGGATTTTTTAAAACTTCTTATCCTAACCTCTAATGTACTTGCCACGATTTGTGCATCATCTCCAAATTAGGCATTTTGACACCATCCCTCCAGAGCAGAATATACAACAGAGCCTACCAGGCTCAGGACAGGTCTTGAGTCCCTTGCAAACTGCAAAACTGCAGTGGACTCTTCCACTTTGACAATGAGGAGGCATTACTTATTTCAGTATGTTAATTCAGCCAATTTTTCATTTTCATAACACTTAGAGTTAAAAAATCCTCTATATTAAGTGTAGTAACTTATTAACTTAACTCCTTTAGATATGCTGACTCTCAGGTTTTCCTTGAGGGGAAATAAGAAAAATTGGGTAATATGAGAATAGAGGTGCTCAGTAATCACAGAAAGACCAGAGAAAACTGAAAGACAGGATGCTCAGCAGTTCCCCAGCAGGACATGAGAAAAATCTAATGGTAGACATACACACAGGTTACTGCTGAACATGTGTTGAGGTGTTTTGTCATAGTGGTCAGAAAACACTAAATATCACAGAATAGTAGGAAAAATAGATGGAAATGAAGCTTATATCTGAAAAATTAACTGTGAATACTTAAATGCTGCTGTTTATGTTGGTCTTTTTATCACTACTGCTCCTGAGAGCCTGCTCTAAATTAGACTGAAGGAACATATCTTGGGGGAATGTTATGAGCCAGCAGCCTACTCTTATGCAAGGTTTGTTTTGCACTAGTCTAATTTTTAGCAAGGATTTATACTTTTTCACATGTACATGCAGCACTATTGGTATCAGTGAGAGTGCAGAGATACATATAGCCATAAAATTTGGCAAAGATACAATCTGTCTAGAGTGCATAGAGCTGTGCACAATATTTGAGTAGGTTGTGGCAGCCATATAGCCATTAGTTAATTATGATAGGGCATCATGTTGATGTGGTGACTGTGCTGCTTCCAGTTTTGGAAGTAGTTCAGAGGCCTCTACATCTGTGTCTGCAGCTGCAAGACCGTGTAGCTTGTTGCTGATATAGCTTTGATTTGCTGAAAAAAACAAAATAGGGAAACTTCTGGTCATTCATCTTCAAAATTAATTTTCAAAGCTCTTCATTTTGTCCTTGTGTTTGGAGTCCGTGAAGAAAGCAAGATGGCGTAAGATGAAGGAAAATATTGCTTGCATATTGTAATTCCTTTGAGAGGCAAGATGCACTCAAAATTTCTTCTTGGTTTTGTATCAACTAAATTTTACTCTTAGATAGAAAAAATTAGGAAGGCATAAGAGGAAGAACTAAAGCAGGCTGTCCACATGGATTCACCACACTTTTTTCTGCCTTGAGAATATAATCAGCAGACAGGAAGGATATGCTCAAAGTTTTTATCAATCTCTCTCCTTTATCTAGCAATAGAATAGGAATAAAAAGATGGTTTTTTTTTTATTTACCACAGGTGATAAATGAGCTCAGTTTCTAGATCACTATAGACTACATAAAGCCTCAAAGCAGCTCTCAAAAGCAGATAAAAGGCTTCTCAAACCTAATGAAAAGAGTTCCTAGCTGGAAATTAAATTCACTGAATATGTAATTATCTTTTTTTTGTTCTTTCTGAAATTCTGCTAGATTTTCTTCTTTTAAGGCTTTTAGCCTTATAATTTTTTCTGGATTTTAAGGTCAGAGTCTTATCAAGAAGAAGTAGTACTAGTTAACAGAACTTTTTCTTTCATGTTCTATTTAGCCACTTATGAACCATACAAACACCACAAACACTGGAAAAAAGTCCTTTAAAATCCTTGAGAAAACATGATGTCAGAAAAAAAACCCTAAAAAGCAAGTAAATGAAATATCTCGTTCAGAAATCTCACTTCCTGATAGTCTGTAATCTTATTCATTATTTAAAAATTAAAATAACGACCTTCTGGTAAAACCCCAGTTACTGGGTGATTAAATCAGTACTTTGCCAAAGCTCTAAAAGCCAGAAATACCTTTCTCTCTTTTAAATATTTGTGGATTTTCCTCATGAGCCACAGAAGTCTTCAGGCTAGGTAGGTCTTTTCCAAAATGCACAGAAATGTACAAAATTTTTTTTCACTATAGTCTTAAGGTCTCAAAACCATACAGGCAAACCTCTTCATATCCTGCCATTATTGGAGGAAGCAGCACATTTCACTTACTGTCTCTGAACAGGTATTCTTCTTTTTTAAAGTGGGGGCAGGAAGACATACTTTTTGCATTCACCATTTTCTTGTACTCCCTGACACATATTGGGTACTGTATTGTCTTAAACCTGTAGTCTTTCCTAGGAGGGTGGTTGCATGCATTTAATTTCTTGTAGCAAAAAACCTGGAAACCTCATCTACCCACCTGGCACAAGAAGGGTAGTTCTGAGTCAAGCAAACTTGCAAACTATGCTATGTTTATAAATGCTTTCTCCATCTCCCAGATGTTCATATCTTTGTGAGAGATCCTATGGAACATAAAAGCAGTTTCAGGGAAGTTTAAATTTTTGTAATCAGGAATTAGTTTCTTTTTTCTTTTTCTTTTCCTTTTCCCTTCTCTTCTTTTCATTAAGTTGTAAAGGACTACTTTCTATGGAGTTGCACTGGAAACTTGTGAGATTTGCTGATGTATGGCCTCATTTGACCAGCCTGGCTCTGTCTCCAGAGATTGGAAAGTATGAGAGGAAAACCCAAGGAGCTGCAGACTTCCCCTCTTACAGAAAAGACATTTTTCAGGTAAGATAAATTTTTCTATATTGCCCAATAAATCGTAAGAAATGAAACTCAGTGGTTTTACTCCTGGAACTATTTGTAAATCAGTTATTTTAACTATTCAACCAGCTCTGCTGACTATTTAGTTTCCTGATACTGACATACCCTTAGGAAATTACAGGATACTGACCCAGTTTACACAGATGAAGTTAATTAATTCAAATACAACTCAAACAGGATAGTTGTACATGCCTGACAAATAAATCTTAACCAACTACCTTTTCAGCCCCTCCCTCACTAACCCTTACTCCCGATCCCGCTTTACTTCAGCCTGGAAAATAAGTTTTCCTGTCCATTATTTATTTTCTGTGGCTCAGCAGGCCTACATTTGGTATCCCACCCCAAACAGAAATCCATTCAAACATTAACAATAGATCACACCAGTTCTCAATCTGCAGCAAGGGCAAGATTGAAAGTAGAGAAGCTGGAGATTACAATGTCCCCAGAAGTTTAAAAGAAAAGAAAAAAATAAGAAAAAAAATTAGAAGAAACTCATATTCCTCTTTGATTAAAATATACTGAAGCTGCCTTGGACCAGGCTCCAAAAAATTCTGTCCTGTCTTTCCCACTTTGCTAGGGCTCCCAAGATCCCCTCCCTGTGCATGTTAACTCACTGCAGTTCTCAGCCTCAACAGAGCCCTCCTTGCTATGGCAGAGCAATGGCTGTGTTGACCTGTCGCTGGCCTCTCCTTGGTGTTCCTGTTTTCCAAGGCTTTGTCCTTCCCTGTATAATCAGGGACATCTTTTCTCACCCTCTTTGTACCCACCTGGGCAGATCACTTGATCTGTTCAAGAAAACACACCTGAAATACAGAATTGCTCCGTGAGTTCTTTAGTTTAAGACCAGATTCAGATGCATTCTCCAGTTTTTCACAAATGAGTTTCAATTGCTCTTGGCTGGGGTGAAGTTATTTTCCTTCATAGTGATAACACACTCAAAGGATTAGGCTCTCTTTTCTGAAAACAGTAGTGTTTTGGGAGTGCTTTATACTGAAAATTTTAAGAAGTTGTCCTGTTGTAAAATTCTAGTACAAATGCTCAGGTTTCATAGGTGATCAGGATAATCTCAGAAGGGGAATGTGGCTAGCTTTAGACAGTAGGATGAGAACCACCAATCCACAGTCAAGTTTTACATTGAAAGAAATAAGACCAGTGGACTGCCTTGAAATAAAAACACCTGTATTTTTGTCACAAGTGGGATCATAATTTTAGTTTGGGTATGGGTAGAATTGGGTTTTCTCATTAAAAAGGAGCATTTGATAAATTCCAAAGCAGCACGTAGAGAAATCAAAAGAAAATTCCTATTTTTGTGGGGGGTTTTTTTGTTGGTTTTTTTTGTTTGTTTGTTTTTTGGTTTTTTTGGGTTTTTTTAGCCAGGCCTTTATATACTGGAATATAACACTGCTTTACAAAGTAGAAGGCTGTTAACATATTCACCTTAAGGTCTCTGTTCTAGGAGTATGCTTGAACAAGGTGAGGTTAATCAAGCTAATTAGAGTGAACTCAGCATAATTTTCTCCTTCTTTTAGGTCAAGTGAACACAAAAAATAACCTATGTGGATTTCACAGCAAAGGTTTATGATTAAGGAGCTTGTTTTGAAGTGATTAATTTGTATTTGTAAATAAATATTTTAATTCATATATGATTTTATTTGTCAACAAACCTGCTAAAATAGAGTTGCTTCAAGGGCACATAAATGTAAAAAGACTGGACACAGGATTTTTAAAAGGTTTTAGATTTACTTTTTATTATTTTTAACAGTTGGTATCACAGGTGAACTAAACTGTATCCTTTTTTAAGAAAACAACTTGTTTTTAAAATAAAAACACTCCAAAGAATATGGACTAATGAAAGCTTATATATTCATTTACCTCTGTGCCATAAAACCAGCTAACTTGATGACTATCTTGACAGACAAAACTGCTTAAGCTTGACAATTAACAGTAAAATGGTAGTGGGAACCAAAAAGCATGTTTATGCAGGAACTGATGTTAGGAATCCTAAATTTTGTGAGTGTAAGATCCTGCACCTGGGCCAGGGCAACCCCAGTATCAACACAGATGGGAGGATGAGGAAAGATTGAGGGCAGCCTTGCTGAGAAGGCTGGACTGGGAGGTACTAGGGGGTGAAAAGCTGGCTATGAGCCAGTAGTGTGCACTTGTAGCTCACAATGCCAGTTGTATCCTGGGCTTCATCAAAGAGGAGTGGCCAGCAGATCAAAGGAAGTGAATCTGCTCCTCTACTCTGACCTCCTGAGAAACCACCTGGAGAGCTGCATCCAGCTCTGGGGTTCTCAGCACATGAAAGACATGGACCTGTTGGATTGAGTCCAGGAGAGAGCCATGAAGACAACCAGAGGGCTTGAGCACCTCTCCTGTAAAGGCTGAGCAAGCTGAGGCTGTTCAGCCTGGAGAAGAAAAGGCTCTGAGATGATGTTACTGCAGCCTGCCAGCAGCTAAAAGGGGCCCACAAGAAAGATGGGTGTAAGCTTTTTAGTAGGGCCTGTAGCAATAGGACAAGGAGTAATGGTTTTAAACTAACAGAGGGAGATTCAGACTAGGTTTAAGTAAGAATTTTTTTTTTACAATGAGGAGGGTGAAACACAAGAATGCATTGCCTAGAGAGGGAGTAGATGCCACATCCCTGAACACATTCAGGGCCACGTCGGACAGGACTTTGAGCAACCTGGTCTAGTGGAAGGTGCCCCTGCTCATGGCAGAGGGGTTGGACTAGATAACCTTGTAAGGTTTCTCCCAGCCCAAATTATTTCATTATTCTATGAAATTTTGTCTATTGATGAATATCATAAGACATTATAATCTGAGAAAAGTGATTAGTATATCCACATTTTTATATATGTATTTCTGCTCTTAAATTATCTTTTTTTTTTTTTTTATTACAAGGGGATGTAAGTTCCAGATGTTGATTTCCCTGTTCTTCAAATACCATCCCAAAACTGGCTATTAGGCTTACACAAGGTCAGCAACATTCAGCAGGAGGATGCTCTGAGATCAGTCGTGTGTCATAGAGCCTTTGCCCTGCCATCTGTCTGGGTCCATCTGTTGCCTCTAAATTGCAAAATTGTTAGGATGGGAATGTGACTCTTATTCTGTGGTCGCAAATTTCTCTTCCTCAGCCTTGCCTGGACTGCAAGCACAAAAGTAGTATTAATGACAATAATAAAAAGTGAAATGTTGCTGCTGTGTGTCTGTGAGTATTCATGGTGGTTTTTTTTATCTTCCTGAGGGGGGAGAGAGCGCATATTTTAGCAAGTGAAGTCAACTAATCTGTTTTCACAGAACAGTTATTCTTTTGATGCACCTGGAAACTAGCCCATGGCTCCCACTGATGAGGGGAACCACTTAGCTAATTCCCCAGTGAAATGGGTTGCTGGAGTGCCTTATGCTTTATCAAAACCACAAATTTTGACTTCAGTGTGACCTCCATAACAAACACTGGCTGTCTGCTGAGAGAGGTGCTCCCCCTCCTGTTCCAGTGGGCAGGTACCCTGGGGACAAGTCAGGGAGCAGAAGAGATGGATGAGAAAGGAGGTGAGCTCCAGTGTGAGTGGTGGATGTGGAAGAAGCTCTAAAAATGATACCTGTAAATTGATTTCACTCAAGGCAATAATATGATGACAGTTAACATCCATGAGGATTTCTCTTTTTGGCTTCATTTTGGTCTCAAATAAAGGATAGTGCAGAACAGTGATGGAATTGTGCTGTGTGTAACTAAGGAAGAATTTTCTTTCCCTGCAAGATCTACGCAGTGTCAGAGACTTTGCATCATTTTACAGTTAATAAATTACAGTTAATACCTCTAAACTTTAGTATAAATTTATTTGTATATGTTTTATACTACACATACATAAACATAATCATGTCTGTAAAAATGCAAAAATGAAGGTTTTGGTACACATACTTTGATAATTATAAGGCTTTAATTCTAATTTTGCCTTTGCTTTTCATCACTGATCAATGTGTGTAGCAAAGGCAGGTCACTGGAGAGGGGAAGATCACATTGCAAATCCACAAGCCTTTTCCTCCCTTCACTCTGTAGGTTTCCTCAGTAGTGATACTTTCAATCCCATCAAGCCATATACAATTCTTGGCAGGTCTGTGCCTGTTTCCTATGGAGACTTGCAGCCTAAATACTGCTGGGAGGAGACTTTACCATGATACATGAATACCATGTTAAGAAGAGATCGGGAGCTAAGTTTCTCTGTGATTTGCAAATGTATTTGACACCAGGAGAAGCATCAATTACTCTCCAGTCTCTGTAGATGAGAAGATTGCAAATGCATTTCCTTGCCTGAGAAACTATCTTGCCAGTCCATTTAGGGAAAAGAGTTATACATTCTACATCTCTTAAAATTAACTGCCATGATTTCAGTTTTTGACTGTGGATATTTTCAAGGTGTTTAGAAGTTATGGAGTGAAATTTGTTGATAAAAGCTAGTAAATAATTCCAAGTAATGCTGGGTTAAAGAAGCTGTCAGGTACCACCAGCAAGAAGAAAAGATTGAGATTAGTTTAATTAATTTAGTGCAGATGATATGTCAATCCTGGTATAGTTCTCAAAGTGTAAAACCATTCTGTTTGTAACTCTGCCAAATACAGACAGATAAGTGAAAATAATATATGCTCTTGTTACAGAAAATCTCACAGAGCACAAAGTATAGGCAGTCTTGGGAGAAGGGAAGCATCTCTATTTTTTTATAACTTGTGGATTTTTTTTTTTGTTTTAAAGCACAGGTCATTTTTTTCACGCTGATTTTGCTGTTCTCAAATGTACTGACATGCACAACTTGAAGCTAAACTGAAGGAAAGGAGAATGACTATGTAACAAAAAATAGAAGCCCACCTATTAACTCATCCCTGCTGGGCTGCTAGATTGGGAATGAAATCTCCACAGCAAGAGCTATCTCATTAAATCCAACTGGCCACAGGAGAGATTGCTGAATCCTTTTCCCTCCACATAAATCCATCTTTGCCTTAAATGTTGATGGTTAACTGAAATCCATGCATTCCCTGTTGCAAGTCCAGGTCTGTCTGGCTCCCTGGGGAAGTTCCTAGATTGTTTCCAGCCCCTGAAGCAAAGTGATTTACCTACTGCAGAACAGGAACTTGGGAGCCCTGAAGCTGTCTGAGACCAGGAGAGGGATTTGAGGTGGTGTGTGTTTTGTGAGCCAGAGTCGAGATGGAGAATGCCATCAGTAGCTGGCATTGCACAGGACTTCTGCAGCTCTGAGGTAGTGAGTAGCACTGGGTCACCCCAGAGACTCCAGAGCTGTGGAAGTCTAGTGTTGTAGGTTCTGCAAGCTGGACAGTGCAGGTACAAAGAGAAATGAGAAGAAAAACTGTCCATAGAAGAAAAAAAACCAGGGTGGTACGATTCCTAGAGTCTTCTGGTTATTTATCTGCTAAAAAAAAAAGATTTATCTGTTCAAATAAACTCCTATATAATTTTAATTCTCTTTGCATCTTTACCAGCAGTGAAAATTAAATTGCATTAGTGTATGCACTATCAGGTTGGGAGGCTTCCCCTCGTTTGCAGCCTGGTTCACAGAACCTTGGCACAGAACCAATAAGGCATGTTAACTTCCTCAATTCACCTTTCCCCCCCACAATATTTATGGATATAAGTATTTTATTTTTCTTAGGGAAGGGAGAAATAATGATAAGTGACATTCCTCATTCTTAACATATCTATCTTTAGGGCTGGTGTGGTCCATACCATTATAGAAAAGCTACCAGGTACTCCTGATTTCTAAATACACAAAACAGGCATAGGAGGCAGGAAAAAAAGGGCTGCTACTAATAAGATCTTATAGATGTAAAGTAGTTTTAAAAACCATGTGCTAATTTTATTCCAACTTTAATTGAATTCAGAGTTCTAGAGCAAATTCATTGTACTTATTTCAATGTTACCAAAAAATTATCTTATGAACATTCATACATTTCAGAATATCTGCTGTAAATTGTATTAAGGTGACATGTTAAGGCTTTGTACCCCTACTCAGCATGTATTAAAATTCAATCTTATTTTGCAACTTTGTGAGGCACAAATCTATTTTCTACACCGGACATGGTGTCAAATACAGAAGTAAAAATGATGGAAAAATTTACAGCCACTGGATTCTCATTGTTGTTCCTTTAAACTACAAAAAAAAAGAAAAAAAAATTAAAACAAATTTTAAAAAATGTTGAAGTTAAAATTTTAAAGGTTGGGACTTGAGAATAAATATTTCTGACCATTTTCATATTTCCATATTTCTATTTTAAATGGCATTAAAATATATATTCACCTAAAATACTAAATTATGTTAATATCAAAGCATTTCATGAGGCCAAATCCAAATGAACTACAAAAAACACTTCATCACAGCAGCTTGACTTCTGTTCTCCTTAGAAGTTCAATCAGACACCGCAAATTTCAGTGTAGCTAGTTAAGAGAAAGTGGTGATCTGGACTATATAATGAATATGTTTAAATGCAGGTATTATCTTCAATTCTTCAATATTTTTTACTTGACTCAAATCTCACTCGTGAAAGTTTACGTGGCCAACAACCAAATGCGGATTTCAGATAACTCTTTTTATACCATTGTCTGAAAATGAAGTACTAATAAAAGTCAGTAATAGCTACCAGGAGACATCTATCCCCACGCTCACTTCTGAAAGTCATTCTGCACAGAGGTGTCAGAGCCTGATTCAGAGGCAGAGATACACTTGTAGTGGGTAGTTCTGTGCATGAAAACAAAGGAGCAACAGAATGGGTACTGAATGAAGATGGGTGTGGAAAGGCTGAGTCCTCTGCTGAGCAGAAGTCTCCCATCTCCCATTTTCTCTTGGCGGCTCCCAGGTAAGCCACAGGTCTCAGTGAAACTTCCTTGCAGGGGCTCTGCAGCTTCATGGTGGTCTATGAAAACAGATTTCTTAGTGCTTCCCTACAATGCCTCCAGCCCCTCACTGTACATCTGCCCAGCACCTGGCCCGGAACTTGGAAGGGTTCTTAATTTCATTCTATGAAATACACTTATTACCCTCCTAAGAAAGTAAGGCTGAGCTAGACTCTGAGTACAGTGGGTGGGTTTGAACACAGCTGTGCAGCAGACCGCTTGTTCTCTTTCAGCTTTGTGAGAACGATGCTGTTCAAAATATCCAGTCATTTTTAGGCACCAAGGGATTTGGGAATGAAATGATATCAAACTAAAAAGGAGGGCAAACCCACTTCTCCTTGCTTCTCCGGAAGTCATCCCTTTTACCTGCAGCATCAGCATTGCTCTGAACTGCTGCCTGAGGCCAGCGCCCTCTGCTGCAGCGCTGTCGTGAGCACGACTTGTTAGCAGAGATGCAGACATGAAACAGTGATGTCACCGGAAAAGAAGCAGCAGGGATCGAGCTTATCAACTGCAGCCTTGCTATGAACGGGTGGGCTGCCTTCCTTAGCTCTGCGATGGAATGGCTGAAATTGAAGGCTCTGATGTGGGGAGGACAGAGGAATCTCTGCTAGTCTCTGTTAATACAGCTCCAGAGCAACATTTGGGTTTGAATATCCAGGTGCCATAGCTGGAAGCTTCATTGTGCAGTTATAGCAGCTTTATTGACAGTGGGCTTCGTTGTTGTGCTCGCTCTATTTTCAAGCCTGCAGAGTTTGCAAAGGAGCTGCGTGTGCTCCTCTCTGAACTGTGGATACTTAGGTTGCAGTACAAGTTCAGAAATGGCCTTTAATAAAAAGAAATACATTGGTGCCACCCTTTTGAAATATTAACAGGAGCGCAGCCATAGCAGCATGGACAGACTTGGGCCAGCTATTGTCATCTAGTGCTGTTGTACAACATAGACAACCCTTCTGAAGCTGCAAGAAGCTCTGAAATGATTCTTCAGGACAGGATGGTTCTCCATCATCCCCAGCATATGACTCTGACAGCACAGGCCCCAAAGTCAGTCTAGTGTACACCTATGCTTCAGACACTGAAGGAGAAAGAGTCCATCTGGATTCTATTGCAGGTCCCATATGTCTGCAAGCTTGCAGTGGCAATACCCAAACTGCAATTTCTTTTGGTCTGGTTTTCGTCTCTCAGTGGGAGTTAGGTGCCTAGATGCCTTTGAGGATTTGGGGCCAAGATCTTATCTCTATGTATGTGCAGCCACTAGAACACCAACAGAAAATTTTTCATCCTCTGGTGTGGACAATGGGAACAACATTATTTCTGTAAGAATTGAAATAGCTCAGCGATTTCCCAGAATTGGAAACCTCTCTGTTGAAAAGAGCAGTCTATCACTAAAACTTGGTGGGCAAAATAAGATATTTACAACAAAATAATTTAGCAGCTGATTGTGCTGCCAATCCAATGTGCAGTTGACATGACCTGAACATTCCCAGTCATCCAGGGGGAGGCTCAGGACATGACCGGGGTCAGAACAGGAGCCAAACCTTGGTACTCCTTGTCCCGGAGAAGTGCCCTACCCAACCAGCCACTTGAATAAGGATGCTGTGGGCTTACCTGTTCAGCCTGGTGAGCTTTATCTTTCTCCCTCTCTCATCTTCGATAGGTCTTGGGTTCATTCTGAGGCATAATAGGAGAAACGAGATCTCGAAAACTTTCGCGGGACAGGAAAACCACTTCCTACCCAGTTCTATTTCTGCTTCCAAAATTCTGTTTGGCAGTAGTTTCAGTGAACTCATTCTTCCTTTGAGAGCCATATGATCCACAGTTGTTTTCTAAATCACCAAAAGCCATTGACAGGCTGTGTGGTTTTGATTTAGGACAAAGATGTTCTTTTCAAAAAATCATTAACTCAAAATATAGGGGGAAAAAATGCATGTTTATGTTAGTCTTTGCTTACAAAAATTTTATGAGAGTGAAATCCACTTATAGCTGCACTATTTATAGATGTAAAAGAAGATGGAATTTTATCTCAAATTAAAAAGCCAGCATTGAACCGAAATAAGATGCATAATATACATATATATTAATGTACAAATAATACACACATCTGAATCATGTAGAAATATTTCAGCAGTGTTCATACATAAACAGGTCTGCAGGTAGGTGTGGAAAACAAATACAAATATATATGTATGTGTTATTTTTAAATAAGTATTTCTTAGTTCAAATGTTCTGTGAGAAGAACACACAACCCCACTATTGTGTTTAGTAATAATTTTGAACTTTCCAAGTGTTACCTCCTCTTTCAAACGTTAACCAATTATTCCCCTCGCCAGGTGTTAGATTACTTTTTTTCTCCAGGCCTCAAGATATTATACAGCTGAAATACCCACAATTTCACAGGGCAAAATAAGGAGGAAGATGAAATGCTACAAGCACTTACTAAAAGAATAGTATTTCCCCCTGGGTCAAATGACATTACCCAAACATATGAGGAAGGCAAAAATACAGATACATCTTCAAACCAATCTCTGCTTTCTTCTGGTAGGAAAACCAAACCAAAACAAAACAAAAAATAAAAAAAAAAATGCAACATTGCAGTTGTCTCAAGCAATGATTGGAATTTAGGCAACCTCAAGATGCTGTGTGTTCACCGACTTGAAAGCTCATTCATAAATATCCCAGTGTGAATTCCTGGATAGTGAAATGCCGCTAATGGGGAATTCACCATTTGTCACTGTCTCTTTAGACAGTAACTTGGGGACAGATAGAAAAGATTGCAGTCTGCTTCATCAAGAAAGCAGAGGAAGGGAGAAAAATGGCAGCAGATGGCCTAAAAGAGCCTGCTGTGCTCTGGTCACCTGCTGGCAATTGTTCCTGTGGCATTAGTGGCAGCTCCTGACCATGAACACTTGGAGGAATTTTTGGTTGCTATAGTGGCAACCACTGCACCCTATTACAGATTGGACTCTAATAGTCTAGAAAATTTAGATTGTTTCTGCATTTTCAAGTAACTTAATAAGAAAATAGATTAGGGAAAGATACCAAATATCAAATGAACAGACAGCTGTACATCCTGACAAACATTTGTTCAAATTGTTCTTTGAAACTCCAGCGGAGAAAGTGCCTCAGCTCCCTCAGGGCTTTCTTCAGTGGTCATGTGGTTGATACAGGCACAGGGAACAGTTGATCTCTGTTCTCTTTGTACCTAGATTTTATGCTTCTACATATCCAGCTCATGTATCTCAAGACTTTTGGTAAGTTTCTCTTAGTCTTTGCTAAATTAAACTACTCAGACTTCACCAGGAGCAGTTTTTCACAGGCTGTAGTTTTCATCTCTCTGACTTTTCCCGTCCCTTGACATTTTCATCAACTGATCTACACATGCAGAGAAGACCCTTTGGGTGGATTAGACGTTAGGTACTTACTGAGATAAAGGTAGCCAAAGAAGACAAAGCAGCAGTACCAGAAATTGTGCTTGCAAATGACACCCCACACATAAATATGAAATTTATCTTTTTCTCAACATCACAAGTTTAATGATGGGTTTGGCTGGTTATCTGCTATTACCACAAGGTGCTTTTCAGCAGAGCTGTTGCACAGCCAATAATTCCTCAGTTAGTTTATGGAGTTGATTATTCCTGCATATGTGAAAGAGTTTGCATTCAAATTGAATCTGTTTTTTTCCAAATAATTTCCTCAGTTTGCTGAATTTGAGTTTAAATCCTATCTTTTTGTTTAACTCACCCTGTATAAAACCATAATAAGCTTGTTTTTATTTTATCATCCAGAGTTGGCCAATATAACTCTAGAACATCCTTCCAGTCTGATAGATGAATGTCTAATGTAGTTTTCCAATTGATTCAATAAATCTGTAGTGCCTTCCTTGTTTTCAACGCACTCTGACATGGAATCACTGAGGTGAATGAGTTGTCAGAAAAGTAAAAGTGTGGTGAGGATGTTGGTGGTGAGTATATTCATGTATTCCTATTTTAGCTAAATCAAAGTGGTATGATGATGAGCTTGGGTTTGTAACCAGGAGATTTTATTAACCTGTCTCATTTTGCTATAAATTTGGAGCATTTCTACTAAGCTCTTTTTGGATCAATACATCAGATTTTATTGGATTCTTCCCTTCCTTCCCTCATATCTTCTGGCAGAAGAAGGTTATATGGGAACTGTCAGTCTTAAATTCAGTCAGTTTTCAATAGAAGACTCTACTTTCTGTTAGGTGATAGTCCTTTCAAACCACTTAAAATATTACATGAATATATATATAATTACCTGAATGCTCTAAGCACTGAATTCAAAGTTTTTGTCTTTACATCTAAGAATAAGAAATAAGAAACTATCTTGCAGTTATTTATGTAGAACTACTAAAGCTGAATTTTTCCAGGTTTGAGAGGGTCTCAGATGGAGACATCTTTATTTCTGCAAGTTCGGTGTGACTTCATGAGAGATTTTTAGTTAATCATTCAGTCCAGGAGTTCTTCCTGTCCTTCAGCTCTGGTCAAGCAACCACATAATATACAGGCAAAGAATCAGCTTAAAACAGAGTCAGCTTAAAAAATATATATGGAATATATCTGTGCACACAAAACCAGACCAGTTGTTTTCCCCATAGATGCACCGATACAAAATGCTGCAATATAATTCTGCATTCCTTAACACATTATAGTCAGTTATTTTGAGGTGAGAAATGGATACAAATATAAACAATTTCCCTCTATACATGTGGAAAAGAACCCAGACTGTCCAGGAAGACATTATTTCCTGGTAAAATACTCTGTGTGGTTTGGTAACATATTGGAAAAAAAACTTCAAAAAGCCAGATGGTTCTCCCTGCTATTTTAATGTTATTGTTTAATGAGTGGCCCAAGAAATGCATTTAAGTAAGTGAATAAAATACAGTTGTTTCATCATTGTGTTATCTCAAGCAAAAACAAATAAATAAAAGCATGCCAGTAATGAAATGTTTTCCCTTAAGATCTTGGTAGAGTAGTAGTGCCAAATTCTGCTGTGATGTAAAATGGATGGATGCAAAGCAGATGTAACTTCATCTGCTGATTGCAATTGAAAGCTTTTAAAATTTGCTTGGAACATATTTATGTCTTGAGATGCATGGAGAAATGAAGTTCAACTGGAGTTTAAGGAGTATTATCATTTCCCTCCACAAAATCTCTCTCTGTGTCACTGATCTCTTCAGACAAAGGTAGGGGTTTGGTGTCAGGTTTCTTTAGAGCTCTATTCTCTTTTTCAGACCGAAAGACCTCTCTCTATATGTAGTATAAGTAGGTATTATTTTTAACTATCAGTAAATCATTCAGAATTCCTCATAGTACTCATAATCTGGAAGAAAAGTGTTTATCGACTCTCCCCCTTATCAGCAATGTTCCATTCCTGATAAACATCCTGTAGATCTGTTGCTGTAGGTTAATGATGAATTCCTTTTTGAGCCAAGTTAAAAATAAATTTAAGCTAATTATTGTGTCCATTATTGAAATGTCTATCTAGGGTGATGAACTTCACTATCCTTGAGAACAAGAAACATGAAATCAGTATACATAGTTGAGCTTATTAAGGGGTTTAGACATAAAAGTGGGACTTGATGAGAATTTGAACACTGAAGTTGAAGACTGATGCTCCAGCTCCACCAAATCTCTTCAACTTCAGGGAGACTGTAGATGCTAACTTTCCACCACTGAAATTTTCACATCTCTTGGAATTTTCTTCTGCAAGGGTTCCAATCTACTTGAATCTCCTTGAGGCCAGAGCAGCTCCCTGCCTACTGGTAGCTGAGACAGCTTTCTCCAGGCATAAAGCTTCCATTCACCTTCTTCCCTCTTCACCTTTTTCTTAATCTGGCGTTATTATTGCTCTTAAACCATACCAGGCCTAAGCATTGAAGCTATTGCAAAACACAGTAACTATTCAATTTCACTAATCACTGCAATGGATGCCCTAACAAAAGAGGATTCCCTCTGAAGTAAAACATCTCATTTCTCTATCCAAGTTCAAATTTCTGTCTTTCAGTAATGCAATTAAACATAAGGAGGGAAGGGCCACTCTTCATCTCTGCTGTTGAAACTAGCAGGTAAGATTTCTCATTTCATAATGTCAGGAAAAAAGAGGTGCAAGAGGAACCATTCTCTATCATTCATTCAAGGAAAAGTCCCAGTAGCACTGGGTGCAAGATGACTGGGAAGTAGGAAACACTGCATTGCTCCAATTCAAGATGAGGAGGGACTAAAGGTGTTACTTTCTGTGTCCTGAGTGACTGTGGTTGATGCTGGGCAAGAATGTGAAGAGGATAGTGTCAGCACCATCTGCTTTATCCAAAAAGACCAGGTCTATGGTCTGTTCTCTAAATCTCTAGATGCAGATGCTAAACACAAGAAGTTCCAGACTGTGAATTTAAGACTCTCAAAGTAGACTCAAGAAGGACAGTATTCCTGATGCCTTCTTTTTCTTTTTTTTCTTTTTTTTTTTTTTTTTTTGGATGACATGTACTTTTTTCATTCATCAGTTCTTCTTGTTATGGATTCCATTCCAAACTTGCTCTTTCCATAGCGATTTAACATCAACCTATGAATTTTTATTGATGAACAAAGTGAAAAAATTTGATTTGGTGAACATCAGCATTATAGTGACAAAGTTCTGGAAATAACCACCCTAAAACCTGCAGTTGGAGGTACCTCAATACATTTCACACAAATGTGGATCTGCTGCAGTGCCTAATGTTTTCTGATGCAGGGCTACAGTCTAGGCAATCCCCTTGCAGGATATAGTTACTGTCTCAGCTGGGAAAAACCAAAAAATATCTTAGACTGGATATCCTAAACTACAGACATTTCATAATTAGAGTGAATTTACTTAAATCCCAGGACATGTAAATGGGTTTAGTCTTGTAACCATGCCAGGCTTCCTTTGAGCTCATAAGTCCGCCTGTATTTCACATACAGATATGTTGCTTCTATGTGCCAGTAGTAGTTAGCATTGCCAAGAAAAGCATTCCCACCTTGACTGCTGGATAATGAGGAGTAAGGTTATTTTAAAATCAGTATATAAAACAGATCATCTCAAAATTTTTTAAGTGTAAGTTTATAGAATCCTGTGATAGCATTGTTATATTTTCTGAGGAATTTTCTATGAAATACATATTTTCAATACGCTCTTGTTACTTAATATGTCCTATGCATATGCAGGCAAGAACACAAACCGTGCCACTACTAATTGCAATTAATTTTCACTTTTGCTAAGGGACATTCTTCAAGAAAATCCTCAAGGTGGCAGCACTGGCTCAGTGTTTAAACTCACACTCCACGCTCAAATTACCAATAAAAAGCCCAAAACAACCCAACAACTTGAAAACAGTGCATTGGTGAGGTGGACCTTCTTTAAAAATACTTTTTTACCCAGTGGTGAACACATGCCTTATTAATCAACCCCTTTTTTCCCTGATAAACATCAGCTTTAAACTGTAGGTGTAGTCAGGCATTCTTAAAAATGCCAAAAATATGATAGTGTAACTAAAATACAACTGGTGCTTGCTCTTCTACATAGACATGACACAAATGGGATTTATGGAATTTTAGCTGGGAACATGCACCTAAGCTTGTCTTTCAAACCCTTGGAAATATGGTTCTCTTTACTTAATCCCGGACTCTTGCTGTTACTCTCTGTTGCTGTTACTTCTCATATCTCAGACAAATGATCTGGTTAGCAAAGTGCAACAGAAAAACCGTTTCGCTAAACCTCACCACACTCCACGTTATTTTATAAACCCATTTTATGCACTAGCTCTTCATTAATCTAAATTGTCTGCTGCACTTAATATTGTTTAAATATAATCCTAGCTAATTCAGTTTCAGCCATAATGAATACAGGGACTGAAAGTGTGCAGTATCCTGCTCTTTTGTATAGAACTAATCCTACAAATTGCTTTGAGTGTTTCAAGAGAGCATTTTTTTATGAATGGTTTTTATTATCGCTAACCTGACTTCATTTGTAAATAAGAAAAGCTTCCTACAGTACCTGCAGGCACCAGCAATGATAAAAACAGCTGTAATCTTTTTTTACTTTTAACAATATATCCTTTTATATTCAAATCATTCCAAATTCTAACTAAATAGTTTTAAAGTTAATTTAACTATAGATATGGAAGTGATGTCTATGCTAAAAATAATATTATGATTTATATTCTTCTGGATGTTCTACTTTCACTAGAAACAACTGGGTTGCACATTTGGTTACCTCTGTGCTAGTAGCAAAAAATTTAATTAAATTTAATTTGTTTAAACACTGAACAGGTATAAACTTTAGTAGATAATAGTTTTTCATGACTATATGTGAACAATCTATCTGAAAACGTGTTTGGCCCAACTGTTTTTGGAAAAACATCATCCATATTTCTTATTTCCATATGCCTTTAAGAAAATGAAGATGGAAATTCATGCGCTTTTAAATTAATCTTTTTATCAGAGGATTCAATTTCAAAAGGGCTTGAACATAGCAGATGACATTTATCACTTAAGGTTTCAGTTGGAAACGCATCAGTTTGCTATGATAGTAGTCAAATTTTTATATTTTCAAGTCTTGGCATTCATAAGGGGTGTCTTGGACAAAGTAACCCAAATACAAATTCATGGCCAGCCTTGTTCACTACCTTAGAGCTTGTATTTTAACAGAACTCATCTCTAGAAACTGTCTTAAAGATGGACAGCAGCTGGGAAGACACAGCTTGAATAAAGATGGGAAGCATAAAATCAGGCAAGGGATCTCATGTTTGAAGACATTACTAACATGGTAGATAAGGAGAAATCAGTAGATGTTAATATATAGTTTGGTTTCTGAGACACATTTGGTAACCTCACACATGACTTTCCACTTCTTACTCTTAGAATAATGTGATAGCCTGTTGGGGAAGTCCCAGGTATCAGCAAAATTTGACAATCCAAAACCAATGTGTTAACCCATTTATTTTGTGCATACAAGTGTAAAGGTCTTCCAAACTCTCTCTTTTATGTACATTTACAATTATTTAGGCCAGAGAAAACTGTTATTTGTTAGTTCATTAGGGGTGAAATTTCTCTTTTTTTCCTCCCAGCTCCCATTGGTCCTCTGAAAATCACAGTAAATGCCTTCTGTATTTGCTACTACCTGAGGTCATACTTTTGCTTTTAAGAAAGGATGCATAATTTTTCAGGTTTTTATGGGCCAGGAGTACAAGGTCTCTCACCACAGGAAGAGAAAGAATATTCATAAGCTCAGAACACCAGGTCTAGGTAAGGGAAGGACCAAAGCAGAAGCAGATGTAGCTTTGTGCTACCCTGGTTCTGAGCACTCAGAGAGTATTGAAGAAGACCTGCCTCACATTTTATTGACATTTTAGGTGCTGAGGATGATGATGGCATGAACATAACTCAGAAATACATCTTTGCCTGGAAATCCCTTCATACAACACAGACTGCTTACCTTTCTCAGTGTAGTCATGACTGATCAAAAAATGTTTCAGAAATTGTCTATCTGGAAAAACTAATTAATTCAAAGTATAAAGATAATGGGCTCATTTCTGAGAAAAAGAATTGTAAGACGCACTCAAAAATAGGTTTCTCATATCTCAGACAAATGACCTACCACTGAACCAGCTGATTTTCTTTTATAGTTTCATTCTGGTAAAGAATCAAATAAAATTCCAATACCTAGAATTCATGACATATTTTCTTTTTGCATGGAATATGTCACCTCTCTTTAATTTCATGCCATTTGACTTAAAATTCCCAAATTCTACTGTATAGTACATTAGAATTGTACTACAAGTCTTGCTTTTTCAGAAGTGACTGAGGCTGTTTCTTCCTTTGTCTGCTTTGCTCCTCTGTCCAGATGAGTTTTCCCAGGCATGGTTTCCATGCTTGTCCCAAAACATGCCAACAAACCAGAAGAGACAAAATAATCTATGCATGGTAGCAACAGGGGTTTTTCAGAATTGTGCAAACATTTTTTAGTGTATCAATGTACAATCTTTTAAAAAATACAGGATATATAATATCAAATAAAGACAGATTTTATTCATAAAAATAAGGAATATATGCCCAGCTTCTGATGAAATGTCATCCTGCTTATTCCCTTAGCAGGATTTTCCTGTAGCACTTCTTAAAATAGAAATAATTATGGATTTCATCTACTTGTTCTGCAGTGACATTTTTATTTCTCATTTCTCAGTTTTGCCTCCTGTGCAACAGGTGCTTCACCTTCAACTCTTGAGGATTGCTTAAAGGCTTTTTCATTTAACTGCTGCTACATGCCAGTGCACAAATTACCTGGCAGGGATGATGTGGAGTGTTAAGGCCCACATCCTACAACAAGAGATTTATCAGCTACCTGTGTTCTTAGAGCCACAGGGAGCCTTGTTCCACACTGGATGTGGATCCAGGTGTTTTTGTAGCATGATGCACTGCCTCAGAGCAGTGGAATTAGCTCCAGGTGTCAATAACAACAAATAAGTGACAGCAAAAAATAAAACTGAATCGCACCGTCTGCTATTTCTGTTTCCATGATCTGGACCCTCCACAATAATTTATAAAAATAAACCACTATTCTGATGCTACATAGTTTTATCCAGCAAGTTTTCAAATACCACCGTGGCACCCCAAACACAACACTGGGACAAATTTGCATGAAATCAGAGAATTCAGCACCACAAAACCTACTTGCAATCTTGATACTCAAGGATTTCTGTGGGTGCAAAAGCTGTGCTACCAGTAATGCCCAGAAAATATTTCAGCTGTCTTCCCTGTAAAGCTGTTCACAAACAAAACATCTTCACTGCTTAATACCTGTGCTGAAGCTCTCGGTTCTGCTCAGAACATAGCCAAATGTGCATTGTGTGGTGCTGCTCTTGACCCAGCTTTGGGTACGTACATTAAGCCTTCTAGTAAGTGTCCAGGCTTCAGGGGTAAGAGAAATCTGACTTCATGGTTTTCCCCATAATTAAGAAAGCAATTTTTGGAAGTACTGCCGCTGTGTCTGAATTTGCATGGTTTCAGACTCACCCACTGCTTTTTTTACACTATTTTCTCCTGAAAAATAAAAGCTTGACCATTTAGGTGGGATTTTTTTTCCCATTTCCCAGAATAGTATTTATGCATTGCCATCAAGTCACTCTGCAACTTTCCTTTTAGCATTAATAATGAAGTATGGTTTACAGCCAGTAAAATATATCCTAAGCATTCTTCTACGTAAGTTTTCCAATAATCCTTAAAACCAAAATTCTATACCAGTTTTCAATAGCATGCCAGATATGGTATGTGACCACTTAAATCAAATTGATTTCTAGGTTTGCTTTTGTAAGAGATGGGCAGACAGGAAAGGGGTTCTGTGCTGGTCCCACCTCCAGGTAGTGTTCTTAAATACTCACCTGCAACATTCAGCTCCTTAGAAAGCAGAGGAAGCCTGGGTTCTGGTGGACAGTGCTCAAACTTGCAATCCTACAACTGCTTAATTTAAATAAATATAAAAATATTTTATTAAAAATATAAAAAAATATAAAAAATTAAAACCCAAAAAGCTACAGCAACAAAAATCCTAACAACAAAAAACCAAAAAACAAACAAAATAACCAACCCAAGACAAAAACAAAAACCACAAAAACCAACACAAAACAAGGGAAAAAACACCCACCAAAACAAAAAAAACCTCCAAAAACTAACAACAGCAGATTATGAACAAAGGATATGTTTATATGAATACTTTTTTACCTCATCTAACAGTCCTCTAGTCAGTATGCCACAGAGTAAAGGCATAAATAATCCACTCATGTCCAACTCTGGCCTTCATTTTAGTGTGCCAGTGTGGGGGAGAGTCCTTTCTCCCGCACTGAGGAGTTGTGGCAACATCCTGTTAAAGAGAGTTTTCTGAGTCCATTAACCTAGAGGAGACTTGTCTAGACCAGGTCATCTCCTTGATAGGCTACTGTCACTGTTATATTTGTTAAAGACTCTGCAGGAATTAGCTCCTCTTCACCATTTATCTTAAGACATTTTGTTAATTTCAGAATTCAGGATAGAATTGCCTAATAAAGAACAAAGAAACAGTTGTGGGAATTTAGGGGGAAAATGAGGTTTCAGGCATTCCTCTTGCCTTCAGGTATTCCCCACCAGCTTGACAGAGGCAGTTGTCTGCATAGCATGCAAACTTTCCAAACTTTTGCTTAACAATTCTTTCTTGAGACTATGTCTTCTCTTTGAGGCACTTTCCAAAGGAAAGATATCTTTTGCATATACTGAAATGACAATTCATGCCTTCTTGTATCTTGTATCTTTAGTTTCTATAAATTAATTTTCTCTTTTTTTTTTTTTGCCTCAGTATAGTGATTTCAAGATTACTGGTCCTTCAAGCAACCACAAATATCTAATAAACGAATCTGTGATAGCGATGCAATGAAATCCAGAGTAGAGCTACTTCAGATGTAGTTATCTGTCTTGTTACATTAGGAAAATACCATCTCAAACTGACATCCCCCTGACAGATATTTCTAGGTAGTGCAGACAGGTGCTGAAGGAGCAAAATGGCCCTTTTCTCTGACTTGATTCTGTGTCCTCCACCAAGCTCCATCTTGAGTGACATTAGTTAATACGTGAGGCCACAGGAACACATGAAATAAGTGACAGCATTCTCACAATAAAAGGCCAGCTTAGCACCTCCTTTTAAGCATGCAAAACTTCCTGAACAGATTATGTCCAGGACTTTTAACTATCCAGGTATGTGAATTGTCCAGTCAAGTTTGAGAAAATGGCAATTGCATCAAATTTCCTTTCATCTGTCAGACCATTTTTTCTTTTTTTCATTTCTCAGATGTCTAGGAGTAACACCAGTCATTACAAAGCTTCTTCATTTTATGCTCTTTTCCAATTTGTGCCCAATTTGTTCACCACATGCTGAGTTAGACTCATGACTGCATTAGCCATTTCTTATGGTTGGTCTGACACTCTCATGGCTGCTTCTGATCATTTACCAGTGTGATTAACTATCACTGTGATCAGATACAATCCACACTGTTTGCCTCATGTACAATTACCCTGGACTGTGGTTCTGTGGTCCTTAACTGCCATCACAATTGATGCTCCTGATTGTCTGTGTTTTTCCTATCTTTGTATTCATGCAAGTCATCAGCTTCTCTATTTCTTTCTCATAACTCTTCCAAAATTACCACAGTCATCTTCTAACCTTGCAGCTCTTAGTGATGCGATGCCTTTGGTTTCAGTGTGTACTGTCATCTGTAGTGGATGACAACATAACCCCCTCCTGTCTTGCACTTGCTGTTCATATTTACATTCCAGTAGATAACTCTACCTGGTTACCCTGATTTACACTGCTGATTTTGTGGCTCATTCTTCTCACTATCCTGATAACTAAAACCAAAGAAAACAATTTTTTAAAAAAATCAATATGTTAAAATATTTCATTTTATCACATAGTTGTCTACAAATAAAAGTCAAATTTATTGAACAATTTAGTGAAAATGAAGAATATAAATTAAGTCAAAATACAAGTACCAAAAAAGAAGGGAGAGACTTCGTTCATTGAACTGTGCCCCAGCTGTAAGTACTCTAAACATTTAATTTCCATTTTACCTGAAGATATTAGAATTCACATCATGATGCCAAGCATCATCATGCTGCTTAGCATTTTGTATTAAGGCTCTAAGAGACCAACCTCAGAATATCATGCAGCCTGTAGTGGTTACAGCCCTCAGCTGGGTGAAGAAAACAGAACTCCAGATCTCCCTCAGAGGCATTTGAATGACAGTGTCTGACCTCCCACTTGTGTGCTCTAACTACAGAGAATTGCAAGGTACATTCTATATATGCTTGTGGGAGCTATTTATTTCTTATTATAAAGCATTTTTCAACTCATGTTGGAGTTCTGCTTTGGTTAGCTACTTCCAGGTCTTCTTTACTAGTGTTTCTCCATTGTTTATATGTTTTTTTGCCTGAAGTTGACTCTTCCAAAGATAGAAATTTTTAGTTCCAAAAATTTTACACGAAGGAAACATGCACTTTATGGCATGGAATATGTACTATTTTCCTCTTTTCAGCCTTCTGCTGGCTGTGCCTCCATAATGGGTAGACAGTAATCTTAAGAAGTGCTGTTTTATGTTACCTTGTCATCTGCAGTGAAGATGTTTGAGTTTCTCTCTTTCCTTGATTCAATGAATCTGCAATTATAAGAATCTTACTTGTTCCTTACAAGCATCTAAAATATTTTTACAGGGCTTGGGATCTGTTTCTCAAAGTCTTTAGGCTGCTTTCTGTATACTGAGACATTTGTTGCCACAAGCTCAGTCAGGTCAATGTAGAGTTCCTCCTGCAAGAGTACAAGCTTCCACTGCTCAGTGCTCATTTTTTAGCAATGCAGAGAGACAACAGTGTTAGAGAAGGATGTCAGTAGCTTACTCACATAATAAACCCCCTCACAAGATGCTGATTTACATATTTTAATGTCTTCCCATTTCTTTCTGCAGAACTTGCTTGGCTTCATTCCAGCAGAGGAAAATGCAGGAAAAGAAAGATTGCTTTACCCTGGCAAACACACTACTGACAGGTACACAGCAGCTGTTCAATCTTAGCATCAAGATTATGGACACACACACAAGGCTCAAGCAGGCACACTTATTTCAATGCTGGTCACAATTCTCTGACAATATTTTATAAATCCTTTCACAGTCAGCCCAGATAAGGTGAAGGCACTTTTGGTTCTGGTATCAATTTTTGCTCTGGAAAAGGAGGTGGGAAACCAAGATTTCTAGGTTATTAAAATCCTAGGTTTAAGTATTTATAAACCAACACTCCTCCCCCATCATCATAAATTTTTTCCTGTTGTTAGAATATTCAAAACCTCATGACTGTTATAACAATATATGCAACCTTCACATATAACTTCCACATTTCAGTGTATTAGGCAAACACTAAGTAATTTGACAATATCACTGTTTGACAAACAACATGATGACCACCAGAGTTAGTGCCTGCTTTCCTCAGCCTTTCTGCCTTGTCACTGACTTTAGTATCTAAGCCATGCAAACACCAAGTTAAACATTTCCCTGCCTGGGGTAATTGCAAGAACTTTCTCCCATGTGAGCTGTCTCGACCTTCAATATCACTGGAATTCAGGCACCAGCTCCTTCCTCCATTCTTAATCCCATTCCAATCCCCTAATCTAAAAGCCATGCTTTCATCAGAAAATTCTGCTATTATTTACCCATATTTTGATTATGTTTATCCTTGAATATATGTAAAAACCAAAACTACACTTACCATTACCTTCTTGTGGTTAATACTGCAATAGATCAGCTCTTTGGATCAAAATCAAAGTAGTCACGGAAGTTGGGAGCTACAGCCAAAGATGTCATTAGCTCCTGTCAAGGCACCGGTTTTGAAAAGGCTTCTGGTGTATCTGTACAGCAAGTTCTGTTAACTCTTAACTCATCAATGCCCAGAGAGTCAGTGTGTGGCAGTGAGAGCTAAGAGAATTGATAGAAACTACTGAATGAGCAGGTGATGAAATGGCAGATTAAATTCAGTGTCAGTTCAGTGCAAAACAATGCAGTAATGGTAAACTAACTGTAAGCATTCAGCCAGAGACGAGAAATGGACTATAAATCAGATGCTTTCACTCATGAAAGGGACCTCATAGTCACCATAGATAGTTTTCTGATTTTATCACCTCAATATTCCTCAGTGGTCAAAAAGAAAGCAGGGTACTAATACTTAATTTTATGAAGACAGAATAGTCAGCTAAGCAAAAAACAGTATTTAATGCTTCTTGGAGTTGTGGCAGCACCATATCAAACAGGATACTGTAAAAACAGTACAGAGAAGGATGAAAGGGATGATAAGGAGATAAGAAGAAATTAAATAGAGCAGAACAGATCAGTCTGGAAATTACTCAGCTGAACAGGCAATAGATACAAAAAAAGAATATAACATCCTGAAATACCAGAGAGAAGATGAACAGGAAACAATTATTTGATGTTTCACATAGCTCAGGATGTGGAAGACACCAAATGAAATGATAAGATAGCACGTATAAAGAGAACCAAAGGAAGTTCTTGTTAGTAAGTAAAAATCACAGGCAAAAAGTATAAGTGAGATCAAAAAGATAGACAGTATCAAAGAATAAAACTCTGTTGAGAGCTATTAAATGACATGAGCCCAATACACTGATGGTTCCAGATATCTTGCAGGTTGGGAACTAGGAGAAACTATCAGGGAAAGATTGTTTTGTATTTCTGCCATTCTCTGGTGTGTCCCTGGCTGGTCACTGCCACAAAACTGCTTGGATTTCTGCTCTTACCCATCAAGTTCATTTGTATGCTCTTCTATACTGTAATAAATGCTTGACTTTCAAAAACAGAGTTTTGCAAGTAGAGAGACAGTGCAATACAAATCCAATACCTGACTCGATCTCCTGTGATACAGGAAACCTTCTTCAGGCTCCATGTCAGGTAGAGAAGGAATTCAGGCAGAAGCATCTCCTAGCCAAGGCATGCATATTTTGAATATTACAGTGTCTTCTACAGATTGCTTTAAGAAGAAACAGGTTATAGTCATGTCACCCATGTAATAAAGGAAAATTTTAACAAGTTCTGTCACAGAGTTTGCTGGCAACAAATACTGTGGACTTAAAATGTAACATTTTGCATTTCAAACTTAGTTGGAAGAGTTGCAATATTTCTACACTATTTTATTGGTCTTTTAAAACAAATAAAATGAGTAAAAATAGAAAAAAGCTGATATTTTTATGTATTTGAAATTGAAAGATCAGTAACTTTTCTGTTATTTCTTTCTCTCATTCCCCAAAATAATCAAAGTTTACAAGTGAAAATCTGACAGAAATCACAGAAATAAGAATCTCATTCACCTGATTATGTTCATTGAAAATGTAATTGTGCTTATAAACTCCAGAAAAAAACCTATTGGTAGCATGTTTCTGATCTGAATTAATTTGATTTCTGTAATTTCTTTCCAGATGAGCCAATGATGTGTGGTTCTTTCCTGTCTCTTCATTGCCAGGCTAGAATGCTGCATATCATAAAGCTCATATTTTATACCAATATGTTGCCCAACTAAAAACTCAGTAAAGAAATAGATTGAAATATGTGTTACTTTTAAACTCCCTCAATAAACAGATATTAAGAGAAAAATACAGTTAAAATTATACATCAGAAACAATTTTATGTATCTGAAGTGATCAGTCATATACGACTTCAAAGGGTTTTAACACTATGGAAAACAAATTTGAAAAAATTTCCAAAATTATCACCTGAAATTATTTTGGCAAATACTAGAGGATGATTGCTTCCAGAGAGCATGGCTAGTATGGAAATCATTTGCTAGCCAAATGTTGCTAAGCAAATAATTCAACCAGCTTTGGTTCACCAGTTAATGACACCCTTTGAAGGTTTTGACAGGCAAACAGTGTTCACAAAGTGTATATTGAATTAAAAGTCCAAAAGATATTTTTCCACAAGAATAAATATTAGTAATAAACTGATCATGCATCAAATTATTTTCATTTTAGCCTAGACATATTACCCATATTTCTAACAGTTTCCCTTTTCTTAGCTGTGAAAACAATCCATCCAAACTGAAACACCATCAAAGAATGTGTCATGTTGTTTCTTAACGTGGGTGAAAACTTATTCCAAAAGCATAGTGAAAAAAGTGTGGGTTTTGTTGTTAATTTTGCTAGTGCCAATACTACTTTCCAGTGATGGACAGAAACTTATAAAAAAGAATTTAATTTGATTTTACTTAAATAACCAGGGCGCCTCAGAATGGTAAACAAATACTCCTCTGTGGCATTGCTTTTACCACAGTATTTCCTAAATTTAGAAGGAATCTGTACCACAGGACTCTATTTATACCAAGAAATGGTATATTTTTTGCTTTTTAATCTGGTATGTCCACGGTGTATTTATAAAATGGACTGAAAAGTAGAATTAAATATGGATAAATATATGGGAAGAAACTGAATATGAAGGGAAAATCAAGCTATACATAGAGCGCAAAAATACAATGTGAATTTAGCTGCAAAAACAGCACAAGTGCCACATGAATATCATCATGTACAAATTACTCCACAGTGGAAGGTAACATAAAAATTTCCGCTATAAGCAAGGTAGGGCCCTGCAGAAATAATTCAGATTATCAGTGGGCTTAAGTAAGGAAGAAGGTGCCAAGAAGAGAAACCAGAGCAATTTTATTTTGAGTATGTGTATTTATCACATGTCAAAACATCTCCACTGAGTTTTGCAGCCTTGAATATTAGAAGAAACCTGCCACATGGTGGAAAATATAACACAAAGTCAGTCAGCTGTATCATAAAGACTAATTTAAACTTTAGGGACTGGAAAAAATAATAGTTTTTCATCATCAAAGCCATCTTTCAGAGTGTAACAACCATCTCAACAGCTTGGAATTCTGTTCATGCCTTGGAACCAGCTTTTGCAGGGCCTGATCAAAAAACAGACATCATATTCAGTAGAAAATTCCAGGCAAAAAATAACACACATCCCCCTAAATTTGGATATAGAAAGTCCTTGGTAATTTTCCATGGAGAGAAAAATCCAGACATGCCTAATATTTACATAATCAAAATATTTTGTTCTGAAAATTAAGCCTCAGTTATAGTTTTCAGCCCTCCTAAGACAAAGAGGAATTGGCTTCACAGGGTGTGAACCAGGATGCTTGGGTATCCAAACACTCAGCTTTGTGACAGAGAGACACAAATCCCAGATGTCTCAACTAACACATCAGGTAAGCTGGCTGGACTTTGGGCTCAGCTGGTGTTATTTCCACACAACAGCAAGAACAGAAAAAATTTACTTGTATTCACTTCATAGGTTTTTAGAGTTACTAAGACTAATATTTGGATGCAGGACAGAAGCTATAATCCTGCAGAAGGTTGTGCTAAGCATCCCTCTGATCCTTAGAAAGTGAGGACTTGATGCGGGACACTGTAGTCTTACCCCCCTGTTTCCGTAAGAAGTAATTATGAAAGACGTTACACCAGGTAAGAGGCAAAAACTTGTGTGGGTTTAAATGTTATGTCAGGGCCTGAAAAGTGCATCAGGGTCTTCTTTGCATGACCTCATGGTCTTACATAAGAACAGAGTGCTCAGGTGACAGAAATGGATGCCGTCCCACTGAAGTCCTGGGAGGTGCTCTCTGCCACGTGGCCAGACCACCTTGCTTTTCCTTTCTCCTCCTCAGAAGGAAGGATGCTACCCGAGAGCCACAACTGGGAGCACAAAGCTGTCTTCTGGGCACATGGCTGTGGCTAGATAGGACAGCAGTTGAGTAAGCCAGAGCATGTGTTTGTTTTATGTGGCCCCATTGCCACTGCCTTGAATGACAGCCAAGCCTGGCCTCAGCTGGCCGAGGCAGCAGGTGCCACAGCGCTGCTTTTGCTGCCTGTTGGTTGTGGCAGTAGTTGTTTCTGCTGGCTGTGAGCACTGCAGCTGCTCAGCTCACCAGAGCAGAGGTAGGGGAATAGCTCTGTAGCTTGTCTAGCATAGCTGACACAGCACACAAATCACTGTTAGTAATGGAGCACTGCGCCTTGCCTTCATACCTCCACACTAGGTAAAATGTCTCAGAGGCAAAAGTCAAGATGGCTTTTTGCCTATTATTGGTCACATCAAATACAAAATTAAGCTGAATGCTCAAATGCCCCATAATATCAGTCTTCTTCATTTGTTCTACTTACATGGACTAATGGCCTAATGTTCTCTCTAAGTTAGCAAATGGTATAAATTATAAAATATTTGATCATGATTTATTTTCTCAATCTGGAGCCCTTCCTTTATACACAGATTTTCCCAAGAGGCCATTTACAACCATGATTCTATGGGCTATAACCGCAGCTCCAGGAATACTAACATGAACTCTTCTCTACTTTATACTGAATATTCACCAGCATCTGCTATGGGATTAAAAGAAAAAGATTTTGCCACACATGGCAGACAACTAACAAACAATATGCTGATATAGTTTAGGGCTATCCCTTCATCTTTCCTGCAGGATCTGTTGTGGAGATATCTCCAGGGGTTTAAATTGCAGTCTTCAGCATCTGAATTTACATTTGGCCTTTCATTGACTCTTTCTGCCTTAATGGTATACTTTTTCATTTGAATACAAATATTATATGGATGTTAAGCAGGATTTCCTCTTGTGCACTTTGACTGTCTAAGTCTACAAGGATGATGGATTGTTTTTTCCAACTGGATGTCTTTAAATTGAAATTGTTCTGTTTAGTAAGGTAGCACAAAGAGGAAGGAGCATTGGTTATTTTTTGGTTTTGAGTTGATTTTTCGTTCTTCTCCATTTATAGTACAAATAATTTCATATTGTGTTTCAAAGCTCAGTAATGCTGCTGCTTATTTAGATTTCATTTCATTCACTATTCTCCACTTAGTTTGAATTAGTGAATTAGTGAATTAGTGAATTAGTTTGCCTGAAATGGAGTTTTTAGTATGCCAGTTTTAAGGTTTATTTTCAAATTCCCTTTTCTTTGCTACCTATAAAAGTAGATTGCTACACAAATGTATTTTAAAACATTGAGGTCAGTATAATTTTCAATTGCCTCCCACTACAACACTGACTGCCTCATTTATTCCAGTTTTCAAGACTTTTAATTCCTCATTGGCTTGCCCCCACTTTCCCTCATACACAAGTGGCCTTTTGACTTGTGCAAAACTACAAACATGCAACATATTTTTGCATAGCCAAGATTTAATTTCTCTTACTGCCTGTATTGGGAGTTGAAAATGTCAAGATTTAGGAGAATCAGATTATTATTTAAAAAAAGGAGCTAGCTATATTAAATTTAAATTTAAGATTTAAATGTAATCTGTACTCATTGTAGTAATGAAAACATTTTTACTTCCTTTTCAAGTTCTGCAAGATTGTGAACTGTTTCTTTGGTCTTTAACTACTTAAAATGTAGGTACTGAGTATATTCTATATCTTTTATTAACAACTAAATTAAATTTTGATGAAGGTTTTCCACCATAAATGAGTAGTTGAATTTAAAAATTAATCTCAATTTAGACATTTTAAAATTTGATGAATGGAAAGAATTCAATTTTGAAATTCTATTGTGTATCCAAAGCAAAAAATTCATAGGCTTTGCTGTTAAGAATTTGAAAAAGTTCATTACCTGAATGACTCAGCTGATGTGTGCTCTTTTTACCATTGCAAATTGTAGGTAGGAGTAAAAGGAGAGGAAGAAAACATGAAACAAATGAAAGGAGATTAAAACCAAAAACTAGCATAAGTAAAAAAAGTAAGAGGTCACCAAAGGGGAAGACTCAGAGTGCATGTGATCTGGATCCATTTATCAACCTCCAATGAAAATATTGAGGTGTTATTATTTTTTATTATACTGGAATGAGTAAAATTAACATCTTTAACACTGTTTATTTATCTCAAAGCTAGGTCTGAGGGAAATTCTCTATGAAAACAGAGAACCAGAGTAGTCTAAAAGCAAAATGTAAAGGCACTCATTGTTATATGTGATTTTGTTTATGTTTATGTGGACATGGACTTGGTTATATCAGTCGCTAAACTAAGCAGAATTCAGAAAGACACAGGAAATGGGAATCTAGACACTAAATATGAACCTTTGAAGATTTTAGGGAACTTCCATTTTAAAATAAGAGTAGAAGTAAAGCTCTGTTGCCCTGGGACAGTTTAATTCCCTTCTTAGAGACTCAGTTTTCCTCACTAACCTTTTCCCTTGCAAGCTTTGAAAATGTGGAACCACCAAAAGAATTGTTCCAACACAGTTTGAGCATTTACTCAGGAGTCACCTCAAGCCTTTGCATTCACATTTTTAGGGAGTACAGTGAATTTTGAACAGTGTTCTCAAACCCATCTCTGATCCAGGCCCACTCTCATTTTGCAAGGCCAACACACAACATTCAGCATTTCCACTGAGCTAGGGCCAAAGCCAAGTAAAATCACGCAGGTGTTCCATTATTATTAAATGTAAAAGGTTATGCAGAATTCCTGTGCCATGAAACAACACAGAAAATACTCATCTGTAACTTCTAATGGAACGTGACAGCAGATGATGAGTGTAATTATACTTCAAGTCTCAGAGGAGAAGTCTGTTAGGAAAGGGAAAAAAAAAAGCCCTCATATAATTTGTTCAAGACTCTTGAGGAAAAACTACACATAGAATTATCAACATTGTCTGACAACTGAGGAGAATAAGGAGAATAGCCTAGCTCATGAAGGGGCTGAAGAATCCAGCAAGCTCAGACAGAAGAGCTGAGTAGAAACCAGGATACCATTTTGTTGACAGCTTCTTCAGGTTTAAGAACAGAGGTATCAGGGAAGTTTACTTGTATCTGTTGCCTGTTGTTTTAATTCTGCTCAGTAAAACTGAGCTGTTAAACACCGTGATGGGATTTGCGTTTGACCATGTGCAGGGAATTTAACTGTAACTTAATATTTACTGTTATAATTCAACATGCCAGATCAATGATGTCAATGAATCCTGACTTGTCCCAGTAGCATTTGTTACTATTACTGCAATGATGAAGACAGGTGGAATCATTTGATGATGTCTGTGGGGAAGGAGAGCCTTTGCCAAAGGTTGAGGTGACTTAGAATAGGATGGCGCACTCGGTTATTCTTATGGTAGTGACAAAATAGTTTTCAAAATGATCTCCAATTAGATAATTTAATTTTTTTAAAATACATTAAAATTATGGGCTAAAGACTGTGAATGTTGAAAACACATCTTTACTTATACAAGGAGCAAGGATGTTACACTGTGCTACCTGAGCTGTAAAGATTTAAAGCATAAAAAATTTAAAATGCTATTTTGTTCTGCCTTTGCCAATATAACTGTATTTGGCCCTAATTCTTCTGTTACATGGCTATATTTTGCTCAGTGGAAGTATTTGAGTCTAGACTCATTTCAGCAGACATCTCATCACCTGCTTCTCAGTTAGCTTTGAATAAGCCTAATATTTAATTTATTTTTCTGGTGTTCCCTGTTCAAAGGATCAATATACCTGCACAAAATTAAAAAAAAGAAGGTGTAAATCTAACATATACTAATTTAATATATCAAATAATCATAGACTGAATACAAATTTCTAATTTAAATTTTGATCACTCATTGTTTTATGTGCTTTCCTGTCCCAGCTCTTGAAAGCATTTGAAAAATTGTTTCCAAGTAAGGAAACTACTGATTTATTTAATACCTACAGATTATAAAATTTTACTTTGTGAAAGTGTACACTTTGGCATACACAAAGAGAAAGCAGGCCTTCTATATTATATCCTACTACACTATGACTAACATAGTTTCAAGATTGAAAAATTCTATGCTGTGGTAAAAAGGAAAGCTGATGTCCTTTTTTTTTTAATCCTGTTTTTTCACTTTATTTTTTCTTATCCTTCCTTCGTTTGATGCCTCCATGATACCTTGTCAGAGAGCACAAGCCCCAGAGGATTTCAAGGATTTCCTGAAACTTCAGAATACAGGAAGAGCCTTGAGGGGTTTTAGTAATGGCAAAAGGAATGGAAAATAACAAAAATTATGGGATCACTAGTACAAAATGAAGGATGTGGTTGTATAGTCTTAGACCTTTAGAATTAGTGAAAAAGTAAACATCTTTTTGGAGCTGAACACCACAGAAAGCTGATGATTTGAACCTAGAAGAGACTTTTTCGCATCTATTTTGCCTCAGCACTCATCTCTTCTATAAGAGCTGCTTTGGAGGGTGCTTTTTCCTTCACATCTTACCTTTCCCATGTCAGTTTGATGCTGAAAGAATTGAGGCTTTTAAATAACTGATGAATTGTTTTCTCAGCCACAGAATAAGCATTAAAGACGGCTTGTGTTTTATACTATAAACTGCAGGTTTGCGTAGGGTACATAGCGAAATTTACACACTAGTGGGTTCTTCCAGTGTCAATACCTATGCATGCACGTGTTCAAAACTTAGAATAGTACAGATTTTTTCCCAGTGTTTGGATGAGCCCCCTAGAGTTTCCAACACAAACTACTTCTGCATGTGGATTTAAAGGACTGTTTCTGTCTGAGACTATGCGTATCTTTCTGAAATTGGTTTTCTATTTGTGACATCCAAATTCAATTTTTCCAATGTTTGCAGTAAATAAGCACACACACAAATCATATTCATTGTAATATAAAATAAAGTAAAATTTAAACCAAATTTTAATGGAAAAGTTTTGTCTCATTTGTCAAGCTCTCCTTATTTATATTGTTGTAGAAATGCCTTTTCATTTTATTCAGGATTCTGTGTGCTGGAAATTAAAATTTTGACTATGTAGCTGATAACCAGCCCTTTTCAAGCATAACTTTACCTTTCACCTTTTCATCCTGTGAGATAAAACATATCTGAGTATGAAGGCTGAACTAACTTCAAATTAAAAGTAAAAAAAGGAAAAAGAATGGTAAAGAGGAAAAAAAAGGAAGAAAAATAGTTAAAATCTTACCCTGGGCCTATTTATCAAGTTGCTGCAGATTTTCATGTATTTTTTTACCTCTAAAATGAAAACTGTGAACCAAGAAGCTATAGGCAATTCTGGACAGTTACTGCTCCATAAATTTAGCATTGACTGCAATGCCCAAATCCCCCTACAACTTTATGAGACAAATTGATGGAAATATCGATGCAAATACATCGATAACAAAGTTGTATAGAAGTTGAAGATGGGGATGAGTATCTTGAAATGAAATGGACACAACTTTATTGAGACTTTAGATTCAGACTGTTCTCTTTCTAACAGCAGTTCCTTCTACATGGTGAGCTTCAATCAATTATTTGACCTCAAACTTACCACTGTACATGCATATCAGCAGCCCTGTCAAACACTGGATATTCTATAGGTTCTACAGCTGTCCTAGCCATGAGTGCTGCCTAGAGTTGAGGGATGAATGGTGCATAAGAACTCTCCGACAAGATACCAGCATTCCATATGCGGTATCAATTCTAGCAGAGTTGCTTGGATCAAACTGAGGTGGGAGCTGTGGCTTTAAAACATGAGTTCTCATATTAGCTGGGAGCAGCTGTAATTTGCTCCGCCCTAAACAGTCTATATGTGGTCTTCCGGTTTGCAGCAAAAACCCAGCATATTCCCCAGCTGGAAAAAATATGTGGATACCTCTACCCAAGACAATTTTGAAAGTGTTGCCTCCTAGGTAAAGCTGTAGAGACAATGAATTGTGATAAGAAAGGCAGAGCATGCTGTTATAGGATGCCTCACCTACTCCCTAAAGCTACACATAGGTATGATTACATACTTCAGTGCAATTTTATCTGCATGAAATGACTTGTGTTGGGGAAGCACAATAGGCCGCCAGTGCGTAAACAGTCTCTTAACATTTTGCAGCCCATTATATTTTGTTGCCCAAGGCAACCTTCTGCTCTGTGTGGTTATACAGCCCTGTTTTTATTTTCTGTTGTTGTCAGATATGAGCCTATATATCACTCCCTTCGGTAGAGGCTGGGCTCAGCCTCTCCATATGTAACTTAACATCGGCGGCTCCAGTGGCAGGCAGATACTCGAGGATCCTGCTTCACAGTGTACAGTTACTTTGTGAAAACCAAGAGGAAGATGGCACCAATAAATAGACAAAACAAGTGAATAATATGCTTTACTAATTATTTTCATTTCTATAGATAAGACGTGTGGGTAATAAAAGTCTATTTCCCGTGCCCTGTGCCTGAAGTGCCATTTGCAAAGGACCAGCTCAGAGTTGGCAGCAATTCCAAATATGTTGTTTTCATGTCAGCAAGTCCATCTTGGGAATTAAAATGACTTTCCCAGATGGAGAAGCATTTGGTACTTCCCAAACCTGCAGTCAAAAGGATTCTGAATGTAAACATGAAATTCAAAGAATGGGCAAGCATTGGTTTGGACAGTAAAATAAGCAGATTAGTCAAAGGACACAGTCCTTGTGCTGAGAAATATTGAAGCCTTTACAGCAAAGCTGCTACTAAAATGAATCATCTGCTAATTATTAACACATGCTGTGACACCACTGCTATCTACTGTTTTAAATGTGACAAAAACATGGTGTCTTAAGATATATGGGCTAATATTTCATCCTTTTTCATCTCGAACCACACACCAGAAGTATCAAAGCATCCTATCAATAGTGTATTGACATATAAAGAAAAGCAATAGAAAGATTAAAAAAATATTTTGATGGAGAAATGTTTAATTGCACATTGGGGAAGACATCTAATACATGTGAAGAAGAATCTGAATGGGACATACTATCATAAAAAAATGTGAATATGAGTTAGTTTAAATAGTTTCTGCTAAGAATTTAGCCAATACTCAGGACTCTGCGGGCTGTATATGGGAGGAAAAATGCATCAGAAGTCTTCCTGTTTATTTCCAAAGGAACCCTGACCTATTTCCTCAAAACAATAAGAAACAAGCAACAGAAAATAGTTTTCATATTTGTAATTGCAGGCTCCTTCCAAGGCAGTATTTAGCCTTCAGTGCTCTGTGTTTGTAACTGCGTCTCCACTGCTCTTAGTCCTGCCACATTATTTCTCCTGCTTCTCTCTCACATGCACAGGCACATCTGTTTCAGTGCAATCAGCTCCCAGCCTGTGGATCAAATGACACAGGCCTGCCTCACTGGAGGAGATGCTGTGAGTTATTAGTCCCTGTTTTTTTACTGTGTATTCAATAACAGAACTCAATGTCTTCTTTCACTTAATTTAAGGTGTTAAGAGCTGTGGAAAATTCTGTTAACTTCATCTCAAAATCCTCTTTAACCAATTTTTTTCAGATGAACTCATGATTTTTGACTGTGTCTGTTTTCATGTGCCCAAACAGTTATATACTTTGAGGTCTACTGCATGGCTAGTGCATATTGTTCCATAAAAATCATGACCACTTTAGACATTAACATGTTTCATGTTGGCTACACAGGAATTTCAGCACCAATTCTTGGTTTTGAAAGTATTTGTTGTTGTTTTCAAAACTGTTGTATTTACACCAAGGGCAAGGAGAAATATTTTTTCTAAAGATGGAAATGTTTTTGAGTTACCAGTCTCTACAGAACCATTTAATTTGAGACTTTTAAATTTTGTCTAGTATAGATTAATAACTACATGTTAGTCACCTCAAGTCTTCCAGATAGTGAAGTGCCCTGAATGATTTTTTACTTGAGTAAAGGATTTCTAAATAATTTTTTAATAATTAAATTCCTATGGATATTTCCAATTCAATTTCTTATTTCCCTAGAATCAAAATACATTTTTCTGTCACTGACTTCAATGTGAACAGGACATGTTTCATGTAAAACTACGTATAGCTCTATGGAAAAAGGAAGAAGGAAGTGAGGAGGGAAGGCGGGAAGGCGGGAAGGCAGGAAGGCAGGCAGGAAGGAAGGCAGGCAGGAAGGAAGGCAGGCAGGAAGGAAGGAAGGAAGGAAGGAAGGGAGGAAGGAAGGGAGGGAGGGAGGGAGGGAGGAAGGAAGGCAGGAAGGCAGGAAGGAAGGAAGGAAGGGGCGGAAGGAAGGGGCGGAAGGAAGGGGCGGAAGGAAGGGAGGGGAGGAAGGAAGGAAGGAAGGAAGGAAGGAAGGAAGGAAGGAAGGAAGGAAGGAAGGAAGGAAGGAAGGAAGGAAGGAAGGAAGGAAGGAAGGAAGGAAGGAAGGAAGGAAGGAAGGAAGGAAGGAAGGAAGGAAGGAAGGAAGGAAGGAAGGAAGGAAGGAAGGAAGGAAGGAAGGAAGGAAGGAAGGAAGGAAGGAAGGAAGGAAGGAAGGAAGGAAGGAAGGAAGGAAGGAAGTCCTCATTTGTGTGAATGAATCCAGTTCCTCAGTGAAACCATACAAACTGTTAGAATATACACTTTTAAGTTATTTTCTTAGTAATTCTCTCCTCTAGCACCTTCAAGTTCAATAGTAAGATGCCACAGAACAGTTGGAAGCATTTAAACTAAAATCTCAAAAATATTCAGACACCTAACTCCTTTGAAAATTTATTATTTAAAATCCCTGAAGACTCTTAAGGTCTGTTCAACTCCACACCACGTAAGATCATGTCAGTGGTGTGCAATTCAGGACAGAAGTGTACATCCTCTGCGTTTTCTGATTTGTATCCTTAAAAATTTACCTTGAATAAAATCTTCATACCTCCAATAGAGTGTGTGCATGTGCATCTGAGTGTAGATGTTTGTTTTATTCTATTCTGCTATTCTTGGTATGAAGATTCAAGGCAGCTTGTATAAATTTACAGTCTTCATTGCAATAGCTGTTCTGATTGGAGCACTGATTTTGGCTTTCATTTCTATAACAACAGGAGCCTACCTATTCAGAGTTAGCAGGGCTGGTTTCAGTAAAGATGTGATTAAGGCATTTATAAGTGTTTTGTCCCTTCTTTATAAATCTCCATGATACTTTTCTTGCTATCCCCATACATTTTCTGCATTCTTTGAAACTAAACAATAGGCAGGAGGTGTGGGTCAAGGCATGGCTGAGACCTAAGGCTGATGTATCTGTTGTCTGCTGGAGAGATGCCACAGAACACTTTCCATAAGCCTGCATTTACACACAAGTGATTGGGTTCTTCAAAAGGGAAATAATGAAAACTAGTTTCTTCACATTCATATTTTTAATTGTAAGAAAATTTCAAGCTTCAAGATATGATACAGAGAATACAAATGTAGAGTATGGGAAAAAAATCCTTATTTACTATTAATAGCAAATCGAATGCTCTTCACTCCATGGGGTTTTTTAATGCTGAATCTGAAGTTAAAGCATAATAGTACATTAGCAGACACATGAGGTTAGACTTTATTACAAAATGAAGAAATCAAGGCACAATCATCTGATCCCTTTGTTGATGCTAAGAATAATATCCACAAGTTCTGAAACATACAGTTTCTAGACATCCCAAATTAATCTCTTCCTACACTGCTCACAGTATTTTGTGACAATACAGACATTTGTAAAATGAACAGAGGAGAAAAAAGCGTTCCTCAGAATGGCCCTGAAGTTTTTCCTCCATGCATACATTGCCTTTCTGCAGAGCTGCCTATACCTTAAATTAGCTAGGGACCAGTGGTACCTTTGTACCTTGCTACTGGAGGTGAATACACTCTGGCAAATTTAAGACTTAGGAGGAAAGTGCTTTTTTTATTCTTCAGTCATTTCCCGCTTTAGAGATGTGTCTAGCATGAATTTTATCACCCTCGTATCCCTTCTTTTTATTATGCCGAGGAACAGCCAGGCCACAGAGCAAGAGAATGGTTCTCTGATGTGCTTTTCTATCACTTCCTCGCTGCCCTTTGTTCATATAACATTCTTTTCCTATGACAGTGGAAATAGGAACTCTATCATTTCCACACTCACAATTCCTCCATAACACACTTTTAAATTCCCATGTGCCTTTTATAAATGTTGTGCTAGAGGTTTTATTACTTATTAACACTATAGGCTATTATTAATTTTTGTGTTTATAGGATTGAACACAAGTCTTCAACAGGGTACTTAGGAAACCAAATGAGAAATGTTAGAAAGAGCAGCATGATTACCAAAAACTAATTAATTAATGCATGGAATACTGGCACAGAGATAAGAGGAAAAATGTTGGATATTCAGTGCTATCTTCAACATCAAACTCCTTCTGTTTTGAGAAAAACATTCAGCATTAAAATATGCTGAATTTCTTCTCTCTCTTGCCTTTCCTACCACACTGCATGACTGCCTCTTGAGCCTCCTCACTGCTGTATCCAGCTTGAATAGAAAGTGTGCAATAACTTCAGTAATAGTCTCCAAGATGTTCAGAACTGCATTTCATCTTTCCCTATGAAGGAAAAACAGCTAAAGTTTTTCTTTCTTCTCCCTGAATAAGGAGCAAGGCATCTTACAGCTGACCTTTGCACCTGAGTCCAGTTTGAAGGAGATTAACAGATTGATACTGTATGGCTGTTTTTTTCCATTTATTCTATTTCCTTCTTGGGAATAAATGCTAAAATTAAGGCTTTTATTTTTAGGGCTATTCCCTACTAGAGAGAGGGAAAGGTGTATTCAAAAGCAATTCAGCTTGCCTGAGATCTGATCTGTACTTGATGATATCCTTATATCAGACTCTTAATCAGGCAAATATCCAGAGAGGCATAGGATGGTTTCCAGCTTTGGAAGAGTCCAAAAGAGAAAACAAAAGGTGCTATCATTAATGTTTTCCATTTTGATTAATAATATATTTTTTTTTATTACTTTATTGTAGGAAATCTCAAAATTCTAGGTGTAATTTTGTCTTTCACCTTGTTTTTCTTGTCTCACAGAATTTCTAGGTAAGGACTTTTTTGGTTTAAAGCCTATACAACTCCTAGTTTTCAGTATTTCTTTTCAACAATATGAAAAATATATTTTCTTCCTTTTACTGACCAATATTAGAAAAGCCATCTCACCCTCAGGGAAAGCATGTCATGCAGGTACATGAAGTCCCCTGACAAATATGTAAATATTATTGGCGGTTCATCTTATGTATCACATATTTTCACTGCCTCAAAAGGCACTTCAGCTTATTGTCTAAATTAATGGATTAGAAGAAAGGGATGTCTGTGGAGAAGCATAACAATTGTTGGAGTCATATCTCTTCCACTAAGTGTAGTCTTGAGGACAGCACTTCTGTGAAGGTATTTCACAGAAATATCTTCTTTTCTTTGATAAAGTGCCAGTCACAGAGGTGTGTAGGTGGTTCATAATACAGCATGTAAAAATATTTTCAAGTATTTACATGACTATTCTGGTGTAGTCTTAGGATTCTTAGAAAGCCTATACCTGAGAACTGCCTTAAATAATATCAATTGATTGTAGCTAAGTTTCAGATATGTTCTATGTTACACAGCTCATGCCACTTGGAGCAGAATCTTTCTCCATTGATACCTTGAGATTTACCAACTAAAGGGCATTCCAATGTTTTTCATTAATTTCTCTTGTTTTTCTGTAAATATACTAACAAATTAAGTGTAATGCCAGGAATATCCTCCAGAAAATAGTTTGAAGTTTTGCAGTTTTTTGGTAAGCTCTTTGTTGCGCTACTGTAACACCGAGAATCTCCTACTAGCACTGCAACCCTTCTGTGGGGTGGAACATGTGAACTCTCAAAACAAACAGCAAAATATTTCTAACAAACCAGAAAAGTAAAATCTAAAGTTATGTTAATGAGCATACAGATCAGAACTCAGTCCTCAAAGGTTTGCTCATCACTATAATTTCCATCACTAAAAAAAAAATTTTTGAATTTTAGCTATCAGGTGTATTAATTCTGTGTATTCAGCAGGTTATGGATTATGCCCAGAACTAATGAATAATCTTGACAAAGAAGATGTGAAAATAAAGTTCTTGTTCAAATAATTGGGGGAGGGAAGGGGCAGGGCACTACAGTTATTTAAATTAATTATTAATTCATTCACTAATCATAATTTGATCTCTCCATTTTCTTTTCTATTAAATTTTGCAGCCTTCAGAATGGGCAGCTGCTATTAGATGGGTTTTGACATCACAGATGTAGATACCTGGGGTGTGGGTGTGTATTTAGCACTGTCTCTGCCAGAGCCATTAGTTCAGTGTTGTTCTGCACAGTTTTAAGGAAAGCAGAGGAGAGCTTTGGCACAGCCACGGGAACGAGCACCAAGCACACAGGATCTTTTGGCTGACAGAGACTTGCACAGCAGAGCATCTGTCATGCTGTCTGACTATGGATGAAGGAGATCAAGGAAGTGTATCTTTTCTTTCTGAATAATCTCCAGGATGCCACACACACTACAGCTCCTTACATATTCAACACTTTCCTGTATGTTTCAGGTCAGTGGATAAGGGGAAAAATTAGTTTTTTAGGTAAAAGATATTTTCCACACGAGCTCACTTCTCTGCCTAACTTCCGTGCTGAGCAACCACTTCCAAAATAAGCTGTTTTACCACCTTTACTGCCTTTACTGCCAGTCCATCTTATTGTTTAGCAGGGATTGCTATAAATGTTTTTAAATCTGTGACTGGAATAGATCCACTAGAAATATCCAGGAGATCACAAATACTTCTATTATCACTGTTATTATATACCAAGGAATTATTACAGCTGAGAGATCTTGTGCCATTTATTAAACAAATAGTCTAAGCTTCAGTGCAACTTTTGCAAATATCCATGATAAAAATCAAGACTTACAGTTAAATAAAACTAGGCAGATATTAAGGCATCATATTGAAAAATACAAACAAAAAAGGCTTATGGAATCAAATAAAATACAAGCAACATTTTCAGAATACATTTTCACCATTCAAAAAACTATTTACTCTTTTGAATGCATCTGTATATGGTATATTCCAGTGGAGAAACAGCAAGAATTATCCATATTCAGTGCAAATGCATGCTTGCCTAGGGATCTAGAAATAGAGCTGAACTAGTTCACATCAGGCAACAAGCTCCAATCATACAGGTCAATCATTTCCTCTTTTAAAGTAAAAGCTTTAAATCTCTAGAAAGCAACATGGTCACTGGAGAAATGCAGCCACATGGTCCCCATGGGACTAACTGAATGCAAACCTTGAAGAAAATAAATATATCTTTATGACAACAGTGGAATTCAACAAGTCATCACTGCTCTGAAAGAGCTTTCATTTTATTAAAGAAATACATTGGATACCAGAGGAAAAAATGTCAACAATCATAATATGGTCACAACAGTTTAAAAGTAAATGTAGATAATCTCTTTTATACTAAAAAAAAGCTAAGCTAAGGAAGATTCTTTCAATAAAAAATTAGTTGCCAAAAAAATTCTGTGTAGTAACTACTGGAGAAACTTTTAAGCAAAGTACTACTGACCAGGAAAAAATAAATCAAGTGGTAGGTTATATGCACTAATAAACAGTCAGCACAATAGCTCACACTCCTTAAAATAGCATGAAAGCATAGTTTAATGACAAACCATGAGCTACTTCAGAAATGAAGAATGGATGGTTTTTCTTAATCCTCCCAACTTTCTAATGCACTGTGAAGCTGAGGAATACAGGTCTTTCTCTGAACTCATTACTCATTAATAAACAAATTGTCCTTTATCACTTGTGCTTAGTGACAGAAATATATAAATATATATAGTGAGATAAAAAATAATCAAAGTACACCTGGTTATTATTTGTAAAGACTTAACTGTAAGTTTTTAATGATTAATTTATCTGGCATCTAATACCTTAATAGATCATGAGAAACATCAAGGGAGGAATGTGGTACTGCATTTTTAAAGTCTCTTTCACTCTCACTGAATGATAATAGGCATGGAAGCTATCATTAGTCTTGTTAGATGATGGTTCCTTTAGGAATCTCTTATATGTTACCTTTTAGAGGGAAGGTCAGAGGAAATCCCCCTGGGAGTCCCCTTGCAGGATACAGCTAACACAAGCGTAAACTGTATGGAAATGGCTAAATTATCTTTAGAGAGACCTTGGTCTTTCACATCAATCAGACCTTTCTGAACTAGTAAAACAGATAAGCATCCTGCTTGTAAGACTGGTTTTATCCATATGTTTGTCATGACTGTCACAACAAATTTGGAATAAAAAGACCATTGTCTTACTTTTCTAGTCTGTTGGTAAATACTAAAGGTAAGGTACAATTAATTTTAGTAAGAGCTACATGAACTGTTAGTACAAAACTGTGATATTTCAGGTTGTAGTTAAAATCCAGAGAGTCAGAAAACATAAAAATTAATGCTATAAGAGCAACCTTGATGCTACCTCTGCGCATATCTTGTATATTTTATGGTCTAGGTTTTACAGCAAAATCAATAATCTATTAAGCTCCACATTTAACAAGAAAACAGGATTAGGAATGGAGTATTTATGGTTGGTAGTTTTTGAAAACTCTGTGGATTTCTTGACTTTTCTTGACTTTGGTTATATAAACTTGATGTTTTGTACTTTAGCTCATTTTGGTTTTGAAGATTTTTTTGAGAATAGGCTTCTTGCAGTGTTTGGGTTTTTTGTTTGTTTTTAATTTTTTTGTTTGTCTGTTTGTTTTTTCTCTTATCAAATAAAATTTTAACTTCCTGTGTCCTGAAAAAAAAAAGACACAGGACAGAGGCAAAGCAAAACTTATGGTCATCCACTCTTTTTACCCTATTAGAATAACTTAAGTCATCTGCAAAATAAAAGTAGCAATAGGTCATTTGTATTTTGCTCACAGTGACTGCAAATCTGCTTTGGTTAAGGGATTCCAAATGATTATTTAAAATTTTCACTGTCACAAAATCCAGATGAAACTTTGGAGAGACTACCAAATGATTGAAAATGCAATGATAGGTTGTGTTTTCAAAGCAGTACACCAAAACTGATAGAAAAAAGAATATTTTTCCTGTCAATATCATTATTTTGGCAAAGAGCAAATTTTTTTGTAGGGAAATTCTGATTTTTTATTAAAAATTTTTTTAAGCTTTAAATTTCTGCATTACAGTGATTTTCAAACAACAATATCAAATTTTACCTGTCTTTATACTCAACATCTGAGATATTACCAATCCTCATAATTTGAGCATCCAACATTACAGAAGAAAAGATAATTAATTCCTTAACCAGATACCTTAGGGCCATACTTGAATCCTCTATAGGCATCCAAGGGGAACCTAGCCATGTACAGCCGAGGTGATGAATAATTTGAGCCAATAAATAACCAGGGCTCCCTGTCACCTTCTGGGAAATAATGAGGAATGCTGGACAGGTTGCCCAGGTTCGTGTCAGGAGCTCTGCATATGAGGCATAAAGGGCTGCTCTTATGAAATCTTAGCTATTAACCCATCTCTTACTTGTAAGAGTAACTCTCATTTACAGCATACTTTAATTTCAGAATGAAGCTATCCCTTCTTAAGTTAATTGTGAAATTTTTTATGGTGTACCCGACTTCTCTGTGATGACTTCAGCCCTGTGAACTTATTGAATACCCTCATATTTATTGGGTATTCAGGTAATGTTGGCAACATTGCTTAAATAAGTGTATGGCTGGTGCTTCAAAAGTATTATGTGAGTAAGGCAATTGCCAATATTTTATGCAGGCTATGTTGGGGTGCATCAGAGAACTCTTAGTCTGAGAATCCTATCAATATTTAAACATGAAACATCCCTGACATCTCTTGCTGTTATAGCTCAGGAGTTCTTTGTTTGCCTCCAGACACCCTTCCCTGTTACATTTTTGTCTGTGCTCATTTGCAATAAATGAGATATTTGTAAAAAATATTGGTGTTTCCCAGGAAAGATGAAGTTTGGGGATCTCATTCATTTCTCACTAAAGTAGAAGGAAAATTCTAAAAACACGTTATCTGAGATTCCGTGTTTAAAATAGTATGATCTGTGCATGAGTGGCAGTAATAAGCTTTACCAAATCCACTGAACTCAATCCATCTTCCATAATTCTCCATGTCTGTGATTCATTTTAGATTCCTTAATTCAATTCTCACCATGTCCAGATATATTCTCTTTCCCCTATTCTCATTTGACATTTTTAAAGGTATCTTTTCTCTGCCACTCCACAAAGTAATAGCTGTTATAAGACTTTTTTCAATGGACTAGCAAAGCTCACTAAATCATAAAAAAATAAAAAATCTTTCATTGCATCCTGTGAGAGATGTTATAAGCAAGCTAAAAAACTACAGAAGTCTAAAAGTAGACTTAAACTCGGCTCTGTGTTTTACTCAAACTAAAATTAACTTGATAAATATCCTTCACAACAGTTCTCTGGAAGGGGAATATATCCAGGTGTTGATACAGAAATGAAGATGATCCCTCTTTCAGCATTTTTTTCCCATTAAGTCTTTCATCTTCTAGCTGTAAGTGACGTGAGAGAGAATTACAATTTATTCTCAGGGTCTTGGCCACTGACTATTTTGCCTCTTTCTCTAGCCAAGTAATACATTTGCTATAGCTTAAAAATTAGGAACAGAAGAGACAACAAAAAGAAACATTTTTTCCCCATTTCCAGGATACTATTATAATCACCTTAACCAAATATGAATTGGGCTCCTTTGAATCAGGAGATCATCTCTAGGTCACGAGAGTGAGTTTAACATGGATTACGAGGCCTTGCACTAACCTAGCACAAACATGGGTGAACTCCCGAAGTCAGCAGCAGCTTCCGACAACTTTGGTGTCATTGGTGAGTTCCCAGCACCAAGTCTAGCTCTGCCTCAGTTTATGGCTCTGGAATGAATTCTGCTTCTTGTTCTTTTTTTGTTTGCTGTTTTTTTATTTTTTGTCTTTGCATGAACCTACACTTTCTCATCTCTCTCTATACCTCCTTTTTTTAGGCAATTGCATGACACATTGGACATGCTCTGCCCACAAAGGACAGTTCTCCACCTCTAAGAAGAAGAAGACTTGTTTTTTGCTTTCAGCGTGGGAATCTTCATATCATGTCAAAAGGAATGCTCTGTCAGAAAAGGTTGCTGATGATGTGGCAAAGAAAACTAGAAAAAAAGGAGAAAAGAGAAGGGAACAAACAGGAAAAAAAAAGGATAATAGAATAAAGGAGGATAGAGAAGGGAAAATGAAGGGGGAAAAGCGGGAAAAAAGCAGGAGGGAAGAAAAGAGAGATGGTGGAAAGAGAAGTAAAAAATCACTTGCCATTACAATCCTAAAAAAAAATAAATTTCCAAATAACTCAGATAAAAAAATCTTCATTTCCCTGTAACTCTGTTTACTAGTCAGTGAACTCAGTGAAAATATTTCTCCATGTCCTTCACTTCAGCTTAAGAGAACATAAACCTGAGATTGAAATAGGATCACAGGTAGTAATTGGGTATCCTTGGACTCCAATATTGCTGTTCAGGGGATATTCCTCAAATTTGATTTCTCTCTCAAGGTACAAAAAGTGCCATTTATTTGTTGGGCTCGGAGTTCAGTCTGCTCCTAACAATGGTGACTTTTTCCCTGAAGCTTTTTCAGGGGGCTCCATATGGAAACTGAAATAAAAATAATTGTCCTCCAGCAAGACTGGGTGAGAATATTTTGGTTCCAGCACAGATGCCCAGACATTGCCTCAAGTCAAAATATGCAACTATCAAGACTTCATTTGTTCAAATATGGCTCAAGATCTAAAGTAAATACTATTACTCTATGAGAAGAAAAGAGGAAGTCTTTCTGTTTTCCTTGTTATTTCATACTGTTGTGTAACTGCAGCTGTTTTATATATAGTATCAAAGATTATTTTTCTGAAATTAACAATTTTAAAAAATTATTTAGAATGCCATTATCATCTGCTTTGACAGCTTAGATTGGGACTGTGTTTAATGTAAGAAGAAAAGCATTATATTTTGATGATGGCAGCCTCTACATTACATCTACATTGTTTTCACTAAAATTTTATGTTAAAATATTCTTGCTTTTTCAACGACAAAATTTAATGTTAAACAACAGCTTTCTCACCCATCATGTAAAAGGTACCAGGTACATTTTACTTCTGGATTATTACACAAATAATTGAATTAGAATTGCATCCACATATAACTTAATATGGAATAATGTTAAATAAATAACCTTACCTCCATCAAAGCCCCATTTTTAGTAAATAAAATCCTTTTGCTTATTTGCAAATAACACATAAAAGCTCTTCTTCCTCTAATATTTACAGCATCTTTATATGTCCTGCTATGGTTTCCCTAAAACTATATTTAAACAAATGTATGAAATGCAACCAGAATCTGCAATTTAGCTTCAAGTAAATCAGAATATTCAGTGTGAAGATTTAAGGTACAGCTGTTTCTGCCATTCATTTGGGTAATCACTGTACATAAATTTATACACCATGAAAAGCTTTATTCATGTTCATATGGTGTGAAAATTGAAAGGAAAACTCTAAATTAATTACCTTTTTAAGCAAAGCAATTTAGATTTATCACATCCAGCAAGGGAATTTGTTCACATATTATAAAGCTGCTGTGAAATAGCGAAACGAAATATGAGTTAGGAAAAAAGGTTTACGCTCTGTAGAGACTTTAGGATGTGAAAAGCAAATTAGCTGCCCCTGACTTCAATCAGTGTGCTCTTATGAGTTTGGGCAATGTCTACCTTCTGCAGCAGCCCAGTGCCCTGTGGAGGCTCCAGAGAAACGTGGAGCAGCACAAGTATTTGTCTAGAACCACCTGAGACTTTTCCTTCCCCAGCATCAACTTTGAGAATAAGGACTTCAGCTTCTGAGGTAGCACATTTTTATTTTTCCTTCACACCTTACTAATAAATGTCAGTCGAAAGCCATTAGATAGCAATAGGTCTGCCTGAATACAATAAAAAGAACTTACTCTCTTCTGCTAGGAAGTGTAATTTTCTTCCACATGACTTATTTCAGTGGGTATGTAGAAAAGCATTGCTTCTTTGCTTTCTGTGAATCTTCCATTATTTCTCATTATGAGCCTCAAGTTCTTCACTGCATATGCTTGATTATATCCCAGTATACTACCAGTTGTTTATTCAGATAGTGTTTGTCAACGTGCATCCACCTTTAATTTACAGTTGGAACAGGAAACATCGGTTGATGAAATAATTTGCAGCCCAAAATTGATCTCCAAGAAAATAAAATACATTCAATGTCTTTTGCCATAGGACAACTATGCCATAAACAAACAGTCACCAAAATACATAGAGTGTAAAAATTATTTTTCCATTTCTTTCAAGCACAGCCATGTTTGCTTCACAGAGAATACAAAATTACCAGTGGATATCATTCAGGGAAGGAAAATATTTTAAAACTTAATTCTTCAGCACTGTTGTTCCAGCATGCTAACAAAATCAATGCTAACAAAAATCATCTCCTTTTAATCTGTTATTCTTTTGTTCCATTGAAGTGACTCAAGATCAATATATATTGATTTGCTCCCTAATTATATTAATTTTACTTTAGAAATTAGGGAGGCCATAATGAGAATGTGAAGTTACTTGAAGACAGTACATTATAGGTAGTCTAATTTAGAAGGAGTCTGTGCATGAGATTAATTCATTAAAAGGAGCCAATTACCATACAAACAGGGGAGATAAATAAGATTTTCTCCTTTAATTTGCATTTTATATATTCCTTTGTAATTTTTAAAAACTTAAATGAATTTACAACCTAACTATACTTTTAATGTATATCCATTTTATTCCTGGGGAATGTAATTGCATTTAATTTTAACCTTTACCTTTGTCTTTTAGACATAACATTTTAGAAAACGAGATCGTGGCATCCAGGTATAAGACATTTTATGTGACATTTTTATTAAGAAAAATAATGAAATGTTAATACTTTTAACAGTCCAACTTTTCTTTACACTAAACTTTTCTCTACTTACTGATAAGATATTCAGTGGATAGGTAATGATACAGAAGATGAAGGTGATTTGGCCTGTCTTGGCTGAGAATTTGGCTCATAAATGTATCTCAGCCTTAAATGACTACCTATAAACATTACAGAAATCATGTCAGTTGCATAGACACATATTTTATCAATGCAAATTATTGCTTGATGATATGATTTCTTTGAAGAACTTGTTCTTTGATGAGGTTAAAATCTAATTGCTTATTTTTAGAATGACCCTCTCCTTGCTGATTTTTTGCAGTATAGACCAGTATAATCCAGAGAACTGACATTCTTGATTCTTTGTTGCTTTACAGCTGAAGGACTGGGAGTATCTCCAGTGAAATATCACAAATGTAATCACACTTGTGTAATTTAGTGTCTGCAAAGACAGAATCAGACCCAAGGGATCTTTAAAAGAAACTTACTCTGACATTAAGCCATTTGTAATTCTCTTAAAAACTTAACAAAAGTCCTTTAGCTAACCGAAGACTGCTTCTTTCCAGAGAAGATATGTGGTGTCATTCAATGTTTTGGGAGAAAGGAAAGGGAAGGGAAGGTGCGGGAAGGGAAGGTGCGGGAAGGCGCGGGAAGGGAAGGCGCGGAAAGGAAAGGAAAGGCGCGGAAAGGAAAGGCGCGGAAAGGAAAGGCGCGGAAAGGCAAGGCAAGGCAAGGCAAGGCAAGGCAAGGCAAGGCAAGGCAAGGCAAGGCAAGGCAAGGCAAGGCAAGGCAAGGCAAGGCAAGGAAAGGAAAGGAAAGGAAAGGAAAGGAAAGGAAAGGAAAGGAAAGGAAAGGAAAGGAAAGGAAAGGAAAGGAAAGGAAAGGGTCATTAAACCTGAAAAAATAATTGAAAATGCATACATCTTGAAATCCATAAATTATTGTTTGTGTAGTACTGTGTGTTGATACTGGTTGTTGCCATAGAAAGTACATTGATGCAAAAGGTTCTGTGCAGTAGATTTTCTTCCTTATCTCCCTTCCCAACTCCTTTATGTTAAACCTGTCATAAAAATTATGTTTGATAGCCTCTCTATTCAGCAGCATTTGAGGAATAAGTTGCCTCTATGTCATGTGGACCTTAGGATAAACCCATGGAAAATTCAAGCCTTGGACAAGTGGAAGTAGTCTCTGAAGTGGGAAACTGAAGCTCATATCTGGTTTCAAACATGTATATTCTCAAAAAGATGATACTGAAATGGACATTCAGTGAAACCTTTGACCCTATGCTGCTAAAATTTAGCAATAAATATTTTTCTAAAAGAAAAGACATTTGGTTTTCAAATTTTCCAGTTCCTTACCTCAAGCTGAGGTATCCTTTGGTTTGGTCCCATTCAAGGCTGTTCTTAATAAGGTAGATACTGACTGCAATGAATATTTTTAATTGATACCAGTGGGCCACAGACAAAACCCGGATGAAATTCATTGTCTTCCTTGGGTTTCCACGACACAGACATTGGTGCTAAAACATAACAGAAACATCTGAAGAGATTAGGCTACCAAATTGCTGCAATTTCTCTGTATGCTGCAATCTCCAGGAAGCAACAAAGGGGAATTTAAAAGCAGTTTTACCAACATCTGGTGCCTTCTTAAATCCAAGCTGCCTTTCTCTGCCAGCAATAATTAGATGCTTCATGGAAAAACATGACCAATATAAAGAATTGTCATTCATATTGCAAGCAGATTGCCAGACAGATAACACATAATGATAATGATGACGATGATAATGACATATAAATGTTATACATACTGCATTACTATTACATTCCTGCACTGAATGCTGCATGCAGAGCATAAAGGAACCTCCTTATAGAAGTGTTCAGCTAAAAACAAGGCTGAAATTTTCAAAAGTAATCAACATCTATTTGTCATAGGCTTTTCTACTGTTGCTCACGAGTGTAACCACTGAACACATGCTCCAGCAGTGGAATGATTCCACTGTATCTGGGTGCAATTTGAGAACAATGAGAAATGTCATCCCACTAAGCTTTTCTTCCTTTTATTCCCTGACAGTCTCAATAAGAGACTGAGGGTACATCTTTGCTAGATAGGACTCAGTTGAATGTCAGAATTATTGTTAAATAAGATACAGGGTAAAATAGCTTGTGCAAACCCCTGGATTAGGACCTCAGCAGCATGTGGGTTAGCTAATGTAAAGTTTCAGCATTATTCCTTGTTCTGCATCAGGACTCATTCTTATCATAACCATTTAGTATGAAACTCTCTGTTCCTATGTGCTTCCTCCCAGGGTAGTCACAATGCAGGTGGCAGCAGCAGTGCATTTCATCCTACTTTAGCCTATTCAGCCAAATTTACAGTCAGATCACAGACTTTTTCAATCACTGATTGACCTCCCTTCCCTTCTTCCTAGTGCTGGTCCTATAAACCAAAAAAGACTGGTAAAACATCTGTCCTTTCAGAAGGAAGGAGTTAGGCCCTGCTCAGGGGGATTGATTTTCAGATTGAGTTCCAGCAGCAGCTTCTAAATGTGAATACAGTTCCAGTAATGTAGCTGTCACTCCCTCACAGTCAAAAATAATTTGAAATTTACAATAACTTCGCAGTTTCTTACAAAGTGCTAAGGAAAGCTGGTATAGAAAGCCTGTTACTCTGATTTTTTATCTTCTGTCTTTAGTTATTACCTTCTGAACCATAAACTAATTCAGGTTAGAAGGGACCCTCAAAATGTCACCTAGTCCAAACTTCTACAGAAGCACACCTCATTAAGTTTTCTGTAGTTTGAATGTCAAACAGTGGAAAAAAAAGTGTGTCAGTCTGGATGGCAGTTCTGAGCAGCCACACTTTGGATCTGTTTTTCTTTCAGCCATCTACATAATTTGAAATCTATATTGAAAAAGAAAAGGCAAGAAACTCATTACAATGCCCTGCATACCGTTTTTTTCCCCAGACAAAACCAAATTAATTTCAAATAACTCAAAATTTATAAGGATTTTTTCATCATATCTAATTTAATGTGTTTAATTAGTGAGCTGGTTAATTGAAATTAGCTGATATTATTCACTAGTCATATGACACAAGCTATCTGCTTAGTAGTTCTTCAAAGGATATTTGACTTATATGCAGATATAATGTAACTGGAAATGAGGTAGACACTGGCTTATCATCAATTTTGGAAATTTAGAATAGCTAGAGTTTTACTAAACAATTAATAAATTTTTGCCTGAGAAGAAGCCAGCAACAGAAAGTTCAGTTCACAAATGTCTTCAAGGCATTTATTTACAAGACAATACGAAAGTTAAGTATGACATGTTGGCCAATATTGTTTCTCCTCAAAAACCATTCTGAAACAGGAATATTTGGAAGAGCCACCTACAACTGAGTGTGAACAGGCCAAGTAAACAATGGCACAATATAGACACAACTGAAGACACTTCAGTAACTTATGGCAATTAGAGCACTCATGTGAGCAGCCTTAACTTTTCCAGTAGAACTAGTTTTTACTCAAATACATTTTCAAAAAAATAAATAAACCCTTTTCCTTGAGATAAGAATTTAAGAACTCTGCATCTTCCCCAATAGTCAAGTGTTTTTACAGCAGAACACTGCAGCTCTGCACTCCAGTAGGCCATGGATGGCTTGCCCTCAGAAATGAGACGCATTTTCTGTACTTAATGCAACTGGCATTGGATTGTGAAGTTCACCTCTCAGATTGTTTTAACACTGCTATTGAGGTGTACCTCTTAGTGAGGTGGAAACCTGGGTATCTATGGAACCAAATTTTTAAGCTATCAGCTAAATTAATGTATGAAACTTGTCGGGGGTGTGACATTAATAACCGGGTTCTTTTCTTTTAGAACTGAGAGTAACAAGACAGAGGCTATCTTCTTGTGTTCGGGCTTGGTTGTTTATTCTTCTCTTATCTATATTACATATATACAGGGTACAAGGAGCTATATACACTAAGATAGAGAGGTGCAAAATGCCAAACAAAGAACTTCTTCAAGGTCTTTTATATGTCTATTTATCCAATTAACAAATGCCAAGTAAATTATTTTTCTTAGTGACCCAATGATCCAATACCTGTGTGCTGCACTGCAGCACTTTTTATCCAATCACTTATTACTACCCAAAAACTCTTAGAAGAAGATGAAGGAAGAAGAAAAAACAAGAGACGACACCTTAAATCCTCCATCTTGTTTTTTGTTTTTTAAAAGAGCTTAAACCTTAAAGTCTAACATTTTCATCTAGTGACTTAAGAAAACTCTCTAACTTACACACTCACACTCACAGTTTTTCTATTTAACTTTAACAGTTGTCTCCATGGTGTTATGTGAAATTCAGTGCTTTCTTGGATGTCAGAGCCAGATATCATAGATAAGGGCACACTCTCTGTGCCTCTGACTTCCAACAGAAACTGAACAGCTACTTCTCAAAAATAGCTTTGTCTGGCCACTTTTCTACTTGGGTGCCAGACTAGAAACCTCTTGGGCTCTTAAGCAAGGACCTGATTCTCTGTAGTCTGCCAGTTTATTTAATCTTCACACAAAAGCAGCAAAAGCAATTTCAGCAAACAAAGGCAAAAAAAAAAAATCAGGCTTTCACAGGCTAACAAGAGTTAGAAAAGCTGCTTTAAAGCTTTAACATGCTTTTTCTATGCACATTTCTTGCATGAGGACCTATTGCTGGAAATCCTGCTCTTTTACCTCTAGACTTATAGTCCATTCTCTTTATTTGGGACTGTCAGGGCACATTTGAGTCTTTGTATAGAAGAATTCTTTTTGTTTTTTCATAACTTGCAAAATGATAGCTCCCATTCCTCCATGTACTGCCCTGAGTGAGATAAGTCAGAGGTATTTTGAATGATCCTTCTCTTCCTTTGCATTCAGACTCCTGTAACTAGAACATCCCTGATTGTGGAACTTGTACAGCTGTAAACTAAAATAAAATGCAATTTAACTCCCACTTGTTCAGCTCCTGGGGCAACAACATATAAAAGTGCCTAAGATAAAATACACAGGTGCTTTAGGAAAAAGGAACATAAACACAGTTTGACACCTCTAGCTCTAACAAATAGGCTACAGACATATGGGACTTGTTTCCTCCTCTTCTTCTGGCCTTAAGATCCTTGCACTCTTGGCTGTGCTGATGCTCAGCTTGAAGCGTAATAGTGAAGTGCCTGCTAGTGCAGACTACCCTTTTACCTTGGTAGGTGAAGCTGTCTTATGTGAGTTGTGGTTTTAAAGCCATTTGGACTGAGGCTGAAGTGGTTAATGCAGGTGGAGGGAGATGTCTCTCCAGCTGCATGGATCCTTTTGTCAGGAGCTGCCAAGCAAACTGCATTTTCCACTGCCTTCCCCATAAAACAGCAATCAAGTTATACATAGGTCTGCAATGCTTGTGCTTCTGTCCAGGGTGTACCCTGAGCTGCTGCCAAACCTTCATGGTTTTGTGTGTAGAATCTCCATCCACAGAACAGTCACAGGGGGCTTTCTAAATCTGTGCCTCATGTGCGTGGAATGTGCTTGTGTGATTATGGATAGCAGCGTCTGGGTAAGAGCAAGCAAATGAAAGTGGAGAGTTTTTTAAGGATGTATGGCTTTCTCCATCACTGGACTTTGTGAGTGATCATTTGTTTGGACAATCCCATCACGAAAAATGAAACCAGAGTAGTCTAAATCACTGCTGGGGGTTGTTTGAAATAACCAGAATAACCTGCTTGACTTTGCTGTGACACATGCTGGAAGAGTTCCTCAGGCTGCTCCAGCTGACAGGCAATTAGGAAATTGTTCCTTGCCATTTCACAAGCTGTCAGTTAATGACTCCCAGCTGGAGCACAGACACCGCGGAGGGGAGTGCTAACCCCATTTTACCAAAGACCACTGAAGGAGCAGAGCCAGAGACAAGGACTTGGAGATATGCAGGAAAGCAGTAATGTCACTGTTCAAAACAGTGGCTCCTGGCCCTGCCACCTAAGACAGACTGGGCTTGTGTCCATTGCCAGCAGCATCTTGCAGGGGGACAGGTTGCGGGAGAAGCATGGGTGCAGTTAATTCAGCTGGAAGCCATTAGTGTACAGCTGAGAGGCAGCAAGGAGCAGCTTCCTAAAGTGCTTCCCAGCAATACCTCTAGGAGCATTTCCTTTTGAAGGCAGAGTCAAGATGACAACGTAAGGCTAAAACTGAAGTTGAACTTGCCTTATGCCAGAATCAAACAAGCAGGTTGGAAGTGCTCATGTGTTTAGGAATAAGTGAGAAGGGGTTTATGGACCTGTTTTCTATCATCTCTCAGCTGTTTGATCCTGGCTCCCAGCTAAGACCTCGTAACTGACTGTGAGGATGCATGCATTCCCTTTGAAAGCAAAAATCAAACAGGTGAAGGCTAAATTGCATGACTTTCGGTGATTTAAACTTGCATCTTTAACTTTGCTCTGAAACAGAGCAGAATAGATTTCTCAGAAACCAATAATGTAAACCTAAGAAGTAGTAAAGACCAACCTGTTATATGTTACTCTCAAAAATGGCACAAAAGTTCCCTCCAGCTGCACTCTACAGTAAAAATACTTAAGTTCAGTTTCAGAGCTTGAGCACTTGTACTTTTTTCCTCCAGATTCTCCTCTGTACTCCCTCCCTGAATAATTTTTTTGTGTGTAGCAGAGAGGGTGAACTAATAGAATAAGCTTGGTGATTTACTGATGTGGTCAGTTAGACAGAACTGACTGCCAGATGCATTTCTTCAAGGCTGCTTCTAGGGATTCTTGGTGTAGGTGGTTTTGTTTCTGAGCACATTCCCTGTTGTAGTACTCATCTTTCAGCTCTACCTTTTTGAATTTGCTTCATAAGAATAGAAGGCACTTAACAACAGCCTTGTGTAGCCCACCCCTAATAGCAAAAGCTGCTATAGTGACAACTGATTGCCTTTTGAAAGCTGGGAAGAGACCACTCAGCTGGCTTTTCAGAATATTTAATTTTTCTGAATGGTATCTGACATGCTTGGTACTGCCTTCAGAGCCTTTTAACTTTTTAAGGACACTAAATCAGAAACGGTGAGTTTTAGTCTTGCAAAATATTTATGAATTTGAGTAAGAATTTCTAGGCTCCATATAGTCTTCTTGACAGATACATATTTATGATAATTTTAATACAGCATGCTTTCTTCTATTTTCAATCATATTAGAAAACTATTTCTCCTTTGAGAATGTGTATAGTACTTTGTACGAGCATTCCCAAATCATAAGACCAAAAATTCGTATTTATTTTGCAGAAGATTTTATGATAATTCATCTGTCACAGACCATTTCAATTATAGCCCAGGTATACTTTCAAGCAAACTATAATATAACAACTTTGTATTTCTTTATTTTATAGTAGAAGCTGCATGTATAGAACACTGCAGACATGTATCAAGAGTGCACAGTGTTTAGTTAATTGTCTAACCCAGTCAACAAAAGGATTTTCATTCCTGTATCTGATTTCTGTAACGACAGTACAACAGCATGAATACAAAGTTTTATCTACTCACTAGTTAATTTAAGGCTTGTTGTGTGAATCTTAACACTGAATTAACATGAATCCTAACACACTAAACTTCCTTCAAACATAATTATTTTCTCCAAGGATTTATTTTTTCTGAAGTGCTATGTGAATTACTAAAAAGATTTATACAGTAAAACTTATTCAAAACTGACCTTTGATCTGAAATGTCAGCTTCAAGTTCATAAATTCTATTATAAGCAAGTAAATTTTCCCAATTCTTGTTACGAAAGGAGACAACTCAATTTTTAGCTCTACTATGATTTCTTAGGAGCTAGGTGCACTATTCTATTTATCTACACTTCCCATATGAACCTAAATTATTTTTTGTTTTAGAATGCATTATACCCAGCTTAACAGATTTTCAGATTACTTGGTATTTTACACTTCAGCATTTTACACACTGTTAATGTTTCTGTCAGTACTTCTTGAGACAGATGTTCTCTTAGAGCGAGCTACTCATCTTCCTAGGCTATTGAAAGGCCTCCTACTGGCTGGTTCTGCAGAATTCCTCCTTCAACCAGACTCATACATGGTATTAAATAGTTTGGTTAAAATTAGGAAGGTAGTTATGCTGAGCAGCTTCTGTAAGCAGTATAAACATTAATTAAAAGTACCATTCATTCTTGGTGTCTTGATTATAGTCTCATACATAAAATTGTGCTACAGTCTTATAAGTATTAATTTGCCAAATATTACATCTGTGGAAGTGCATGGATTTTTCAAAAAAATGTGAATTAATGTGAATGAATTTGTTGAACGTTTTTCCACACTCAAATGAAAAAGTACGCTTAAGAAATCCTAATTTATTAATAATCTAAATAATTAATATTATTAACTATTATTATTAATAATCTTATTGATTAATAAATCTAAATAAACGTTGGAATTTAAGGCATGGCTTACAAATAGTTTTAATCAAAAGGAACATTTAAAAGTGTCAAATAATTTTTAACTGTTTTGAAGTGAAATCTTCTTGGCTTTGAGTCTCAAAATTGTCAATATAAATAATGATAAAGGAAGAGGCAGTTTCCCTACACATGCAGATGAGATAGCTCCTGAATAGGGGCTCATGAAAAAGACTGAAGATAAATTCCTTCCCTCCTTTTTTAGATTGTGAATCTCAGCTCAAGACATTTGGGCTGCAAAGCTTTATCATGATTAATTCATGGTATTTGAATTATTCTTTTATTTATTATTTGAATATTTAAATAAAATTCTAACACTAAAAAAAAACTTTTCAGAGTTCTTATTAAGAACATTTGTACAAATGTGTTAGTCTTCAAAGATAAGCAATAAAAATTGAGTTCAGAGATTTTCTTTCTCATTCACATGCAATGACAAATTCAGAAGAAGGAATAAACTTCTTTGTCTATATCTGGTATGTTTCTAGGTCATAAGAAATCAGCTCATAACCTCTGGCTTCCATTTTGTGAAAACAAATAACAGGATTGGAAATAACCTCAGAGTAATATGAATCTTCCAAGGTAGAATATCAATAGCAGTACTCAATCGATATTTCAATTATCACCAGAATTTTCTCAGTATTTCTAAGCCATTTTTCAATCAAGTATTGTGAAAATAAATAAAGTAGCTCAGGGATTATGGAATATTGTGAGAGGTGGGTGGAAATGAACACTCCAGTCCTGCAGCTTTGCTGTGTGAAATCACACACACATCCATCACCAGTTAAATCAGTGCCCAAAACAAAGCACAGCCTGACTGGTTCAGGGTTGTAACCCAGTGATGCCAAACAAGGTACCAGCCAGCACCTCTGGATGGCCTGGGCTTTCTTTGGTGTGCCTGAATAACACTGAGCCATACAGAAGCCAGGTTGGAAAGTGGAGCTAAAAGCTAAAAAGAAAGAGCTGGGTTTTTAATTTCTCCACCACCTTCATTGACTTGAGGAGAAAGGGGTGCACTGGACCAAGCAAGGAGCCCTCAGCCAGATGCCTTCAGGACAGAGGAGTGAAAGCTGAAATAAAGAATGCTTAGTTGTTTTCAGCAGTTAGTTTCTGTCCTCTTTAGCACTTCATGAGGTGAGCTGCTTGAACACAACTGCAGAAGGCCACCAGAAACCCAGGCACGGGGTCTAACCTAAAATGTCACCTTAATTAACCAGGAAGATATCAGTCAGGCGTTGGCACATGCAGGGGCCATACTTCTTATAGGCAAAGCTTTAATAATTCTGAAGAGGGACATAAGAAACCTGTGCAAAGTCAGGATTAGATCATAGTGTCATTCTTACTTGCAGCACCAAGGGCAGAAATTTTATATTAATACAACAGCAGGACAACATGATTCTGTCTGAGGAAATGGCAAATAAAACGATCACCAATTAAACACTTTCCAAATTTCCCAAAATATTAATTAAAACAAAGAGATGAAGGTCTTATTTTCAAAACTATACACAACCAAGGCATAAACTGAAAAGTATGAAAAAACCACAACCCTGGATGATATAGCATTGTTAAACTCCACAGAGGGGAAGGGTTTGTCCTTTTGAGTATTGTCTAGGTACTAGGCAGCAATGGGGACATGGAAGATGTATTTTATTTAGGAGTACTGATAAATGAAACCAAATGCAGCTTCTTACCACAGTCACTGGGATGAGTCATTCTGAAACACAATATCGTAACAACTTCAAGTCAAACCTTAAGCAATTCAACAATGCTATAAAACAATGGCCTGTTTATATCCCCATTCAGTCATTCTGTTCTGACTTACTCATGGGTAGCATGAATATTGGATAGAGTCCTGAAAACATATTTTTACTAAAATAGTAAAATAATAGGAAATAGAAGAATGTATAGATTTGTAAGGTCATCTCTGTCAATACTGTGATTCTCTCGAGTGATTCTGGGCTAGCACCTATTAGCTGTGAAGACTTAAATGCTGTTACTGGAGTCAAGTGCTTGTGTTTGAATATGTTGCAGGGAGAATATAAGCATGCACTAAAGTCATGCACAATAGCCAGCATGTTACATAATCCCCCTCTTCTCCACTTTTATTCTTTAAAAAATAATTAAAAAATAAAATAGGACAATGTGGAAATGTTTTTTCCCTAATAAATTGGGCGTAACATGATTCTCTCAAATGAAAACAAGATGATTTCACAAAAAGTAGAGGCCATTTGTTGCTCACAGATTTTTCCAAATTAATCTCTTCCCCATCCTCTATAGTTTTGAGTTTTTCCATTGTGTGAACACTATTGATCACATCAGATGGATTATTCCTTCAAGAGTAATGCTGAAATTTTGCCAAAATTGTGTTCATATTCTTATGAAGGTGACAAGATTTGCTTTCTGTTTATTCATACAAAGTCTGTTCATCAAGTTCCAATCCATTAGTGATACTGGCTCTTCAAGGAATAATAACTTTTCTTGAGATAATATACTTTCCTTTCTGGAAGGATTATATACATTCTAATTTATTATAATCCATAAAAAGTTGTTAGGCAGACAAAAACACAACAGCAGAATAATCGGTCTCATTGGATAAAGGGTTTACATCTTCACAATGTAAACACCATACAGCTCCTTAAAAGTGCAAACCAAAACAGCTTTGCCAGGCTTTCACTTGGCAATTTTAAAAGCAACAAAGAGAGTGATAAATCTACAGTTTTCAAGACTTTTTTTTTATTTTACCTGACAAATACATTTTCCTGGAGTGCAACTCCTGTTTATTAATAAAACAGATTCATGATATGATTTAGGAAATAGCAGTTGCCTTTGGCGTCAAAATCTCAATAACAAAAGGAAAAATGTTGGGTTTCCTCTATGTACTGTTAAATTAAGTACAAGTTACAGCGGAGCAGCACATATTCTTCCTGGGTTTGGTCAGTTATTAAGGACTTAATTTAAAATATGGAACCTGTAGATGGGAGAAATTATTTGAAAAAGTTATTTTCATTATCTAGACACAGCAAGGGATTACAGCTGCTGATGTCATATCTGACCTCTGTGGACATTCTTGGATGCCTACTTGTACTTATAGAGAAGTATCAGTGGCTTATCTTTTGCTCTTAGTCTAAGCAAATACATTTGTAACAGGTAAAAACAATAGATTCAAGCATAGGTAGGTTGTACAAAATGGAGTTATTTTAGTTTAGAGGAAAATTTTTAACTAATCTACCCTAGCTGAAAAAAACCACATTATGTGCTGCATTTCACTTTAGTTAAAGAAACAATAGATCTCTGAAATCTCCCTCTGTTGTTACTCTACAGCCTTCTTAGTCTGTTTCATTTATTTCCTTTTATGGCATAGCAAGGAGCATATTTTTTTATCCAAAGGAAAAATTGATTTCTGCATGTGCTGGGTTGCATGCATTTGTTGTAGTCCATTATCCAATTCACACCCCACAACATTGCAGACAATCAATCACCAAGTATCACGAACTCTTCAAGTAGTAGAATCTCAGATACATGTGAAGGATATCTTCTCATCAAGGCACTCATCTCAATAATGAAAACACATGACATGACAAGGAAAGCAGTGGGAATGAAAAGACAGATGCTGATGGGGAGCATTTGCCACACACTCGGTCATATTATAATTCTAACTATTCAGTATATAACAGACAACAGGGATGATTACTATTGTTTTACTGATTAGCCATTCTCTCTCTTTTTTCCCAGAGGGCATCCTGCCCAACTCTACTTAGTAAATATTGACACCTGTAAACCAAGCTGGCTGATGCCTTTGGCTCTTCAGCTCTCTTCCCATCTGTTGCCTGGGAATTTTAAGTGAAGTATTTTGGGACACTTGCTCTCTTTTCATTGAAAACTGTTTAAAAAAAAAAAAAATCACTACCCAAAAGCTAATCCTAGAGACACATGGCTCTAGAGCAGCCTGTAGTAACTGAAGGGAAAACACAGCATATGTAAAATGCATATCCCACTGGCCTCTTCTGACTACTCTTCTTTAGTTAACAGCATGCCAGGGTAATCTGCTTAGTTACCAAGTGGAGCTTTCTTCCCTTTTCCCCATGAGATCACCCTGACCATGATCAAAGTCCAAACACATTCTCGGCTAACTCTATTGTTCCCAAGAGTGGGATTAATGACTAATTATGTCAGGTCACTCATCCAGATGGCCTCTCAGATGTTCCTTTGTCATTGCCTGACCTTCCATATGCCCCTTTGACCTTGAGGTTTATTTCCATGGCAACATGAAGCCTCAGTTTCCTTGCTGAGATTGCCAAGAAGTGGCCAAAAGGGGGAATATGGGATAATCTACCCACACTTTGTATTCTGCTTCCATCTCATGCCTTGTTAAATCAATGAATAGATAAAAAATGCTATCTGATCCCAGCTGAGTGATGACCATGGTCATGATTCTATGTTACATGCTATGTTTTTTAAATTAGCAGGCAGCTTTGTACATGGAAACGTGCATTTAATTTGAAGAACATCAATCGCCATAATGTGATCTTTTTATCTCATTAATGTTAAGCAAGGGTAATAGAATGGAATTACAAAATATCACTGTGAAAGGAATACAATTCAGAGAATTATAGATATCCCCCATTAAAGCCCTAGAGATGTTTAGATAAGTCTACTTGTTCAGTTTCATAAATTAAAGATTCTTTTACCTTTCCCAAGATTTAAATTTAGCCTTGGGTGTTGATCTTATTCTAAAGAAGGATTTTAATGTGGTTAATGCAGTGAAGAAATCTTCTAAAACAACCAAATAAGTAAGTAAAAATATAAAAGGCTAGTGGCTGACGAACTCAAATAAAAAGGCTGAATGGTAGTTCCATGAGTAGAACTGTATATTCTTCTAGCATTTAAAAATTAATATTCAACAAGATATGAATTTACTTTTGTGTGCTGTCAAATGTAGCAAAACTGGTTGACCTTCTTACTAGTCGGCCATAAAATGAAATTATAATCTGCTCCTTCATTTTAATCTCCCTAAATATTATTCATTGTTTAAAAACCATTGCATGTGGAAGAGTGAATATCAGGTTTACTGCTCACTGTCCTAAAACAGCATCTTGGGGGAATACTGTCTCTACTTATGCCACATCCCTAATTGTCATCACTGATTATGTTTTGGTTTTGCTGTTTTATTTTTAAAGAACCATTTATGTGAAATAAATGGGACAGTCAATATGGAGGGTCATGTGAGCCCTATTTCTTCCTAGTTTTGAAGAGTATCAGTGCATACTGTTTTATAAATTGCCTTGCAAATGCATTCCAAAGATATTGATTGATCTTACTACAAATTATTTTAAGACTCAGAGCTAAACATAATACAGTGCCCTCAAACTGCATATTTGCTCTTCATTTCTAGTCTTCTGCAATCGGCACTGAAAGTATGTCTGGGAAAGTTACCTCTACGTATGCATGTCTGCATGACATTCTATAAAAACTAGACTGAAATAATAGTATGGCTTTTAACGAGGAATGCAGACAAGTTTAGAAACAAAGGTGACATTTTAATGCTTCCAGCTCTGCCCTCTATATATATGTGTTATCAGCCAGCCTTCATCCAGGTTATAATTTCAGTTTTATAGTGGTATAACTCCATTGTAGGGTCATGGCATTTGACTGAAAAAGACAGAGATTATTTACATAAAACAGTGCACACGATTCCCCTCTCATGCCCTCACATTCTGTAAGGATAAGGATGAAACAGTAATGTATCACTAAATTTTTAACTGTTCCATTCAAGAAATCTCTCATATTTTGTCCCCTGCACATGACCAGCCCCTGAGGAAGTGAAATAAAGCATCTCTGAGCTACAACACACTTTCATAATTTCCCCCGAATCAGTGAGCTGGACAAAACCAAGGACCTGAACAGAGGCTGATACATCATCATAGCTTCAAAGACTTAAACATAATATTTCTGTACAGAGGATAAAGTTAACATTGTGTTCAATACTTGCAGTTTGGTCTTCTCAAATTTTAACTTCTCCACTTCCCAACCTTTGCACTCTAACTCTTTTTACCTGGGATTCTAAATGTTTCTAAGGAGAAATATGGAAAAATTTCCATGAAGGAAATTCCATTATGTGCTACAGTTCTGTAAGTATCAGTTGTGTTTCCTGTTCAAGAAAAAAAAACCCTTAGTGAAGCACAGATGTATAGTTCATTCAGTAGGCAAGAAGCCCATTCTCAAAATTCATAATACTGTGAATAATCTGTACCCTGGGGTAATGTACCACAAATACAGATCAGAAATGAAAAACTACTTCATTGTTGTATTTACAAATATACAGACCCTCTACAATCACTACAGCTTGTTCACTGACATGCTTATGCATAAATAAGGGAGGTGGCACAATGGCAGCCCATTGTACAATACAAAGAACAATTTAAAGTTTTCAGAAAATGAAATAACATTTTTAAATACTACAAACAGTACCAAATTGACACAATATTTGCACGAGTTTAAAAGCATTGCATAACCAAATAAATAAATACAGACATACATTGTAAAAAGAGTAACATGTAATTATTTTGGGATTATTTTGGAGGTTCTTCACAGTCCTGACTACATGTTCTCAGAAGCCAAATATGAATTGAGAAGGGAGAAAACCCCTATGTTTTCCAAAATGGCCCCTAATCATGGGTATGAAAGCTCTTTTGACATCCAAATGAGTTTGGATGTGTGCACATTCTATTGATTTTTTTACAAAAGTGACAGGGTGCTGAAAGACCCATAAAAATGATTAGTGTGTAAAACTTTTGTTCGTACAAACGCAGGCTCCATTAAGAACCACTGGAAAGTTTGCAGGATGACTAACAGGCTCAGAACAAATTACTTAATCAATTCGTCTGCTGGGAATAATGAGAATAGTTTGATGATTTACCATAAGCATTAAGCCAATATATAATGGCATCCAATCTTTTAAAACAAAAAATTTAACATGAATGAAATGTCTGATATATAGCAACTAGTTGTTTAGTATTCAGAATATCAAATTCTTTAGAAGTAACTCTCATACAGAATGCCTTAGCAACGAAATTCAGGAATGATACATAGAGAAATCCATATAGTAGACAGGAGAGACAATTCTATCTTTATAACTTAATTAGTTACTTACAAAGTAATGGTAGTGCCAATCATTAATACTTTGAAAGTGTCTATTCCATCAAAGTTTAATGGTGAGTATTTTATCATGCTTCAAGAAGTAATTAAGTAGAATTCAGTATGTCTCTTTCAGGTCTGGCAGGATTATCATGTGTTTAAGGATAGATCTAGATGTTTTTCCTTGCTTTTCCATTTAGATGAGGTAAGTCTTTGAACAAATTGCACACATGTTCAATGTCTGTTTTCCTGCATAAGAAATAGACCTAATAATGATAATTGCTGCTGTAATATAGATGTGCAGTGAGATTACATTAAGTAGTGATTGTAAGGTACAGTAAAAAATAAAGTTTTATTGTAATTTTCCTATGACATTGTAATATTCCCATGAGTATTACATGACAGTTTGAGGTTTGCAAGGACTGTAGGACTTTGTTTGCCATTATTAAATAACAACATCCTTTACAATCTAATTAGTTTTGGTAGGATACCCCGTGTCATGTAGAAAGAAAGGAAGGAACAGAGGTGTGAATGAAAGGCTTATATATGCCTATAGGCTCTGTGTTCATCAAGACTCTAGTTCCATCAAGGATACCTTGATATAATGCTGACCAAAATGGAGGGTACTCATATCACTAGCAAAATAATTTCTGAATGTTAAGTGGGAAAACATTTCCTACATATTTGCAAAAAAATCGAAATTTTGCCTCAGCAAAATACAATGCCAACAGAAAAAAACCAGAGGAAACTTGTTTTATCTGAAAAATCTGTATGTGATTTTGAACATTAACTGTGCATCAGAATGACCAAAGCATGCTTATTCCAGACTGTCAAGGCATTAAAGCATGTTTTCCAGGTATTTGATCAAAGGGATGCAGGAGTTTAAGAGAGCTGTTTTGAAGTGTGTAGAGCTGGTAAATCTCTGCAATGTTTGTTTTCTGTAGTTACTAACATTGGAAAGCTGTTTGGTATGTTGATATATGTGCAAGGATATTCTGTACACTTTGATGTTTACTAATTCCATTAAATTTATTTTTAATGAAGTGCTAATAAGAGTAAGAAATACCATTCTCTCAGAAATACCCATGCTACAGTACTTGTACTATTACAGATATACACCCCTTAAACTATGCATATAGAATCACAGAATCATTTAGATAAGAAAAGACTTAACATCAGCAAGTCCAACTGTTAATCCAGACCTGCCATGCCCACTACTAAACCATGTCCCCAAGTGCCACACCTGCACATCTTTTTAACATTTCCAGGAATGGTGCTTCCTGCACTTCCCTAGGCAGTCTGTTCCAATGCCTGAACACGCAGTGAAGAGATGTTTTCCAATATTTTATCTAAATCTCCCCCAGTACAACTCGAGGCCATTTCCTCTCATCCTATTGCTTGCTACTTGGAAGAAGAGACCAACTACCATTGTACTCCAATGTCTTTTCATGCATTTGTGGTGCAGTAAGGTCCCCTGGAATCTCCTTTCCTGGACTGAATAACCCCAGCTCCCTAAATCACTCCTCATACAACTTGTGTTCCTTCATAAGGCCCTTCACTAGCGCTGTTGCCCTTCTCTGTACAAACTCCAGTGCCTCAATGCTTTTCTTGTAGTGAGGGGCCTAAAACTGAAGGGAGGATTTGAGATGCAGCCTTACCAGTGCCAAGTATGGAGGGACAATCACTTCCTTGATCCTTCTGGACATGCTATTTCTTTTACAAGTAGGATGCCTTTGGCCTTCTTGGTCACCTGGGCACTCTGGTGGCTCATGTTCAGGTGGCTGTCAATCAACACACCAGGTACTTTTATTCCAAGTGGATTTCCAGCCACTCTTCTCCAGTCCTATAGTACTGCATGAGGTTGTTGGTACCTAAGGGCAGGACCTGGCATTTTGACTAGCTGAGCCTCAAACAACTGACATTGGCCCATTCCAGAGCCTTTCTTCCCTCCACCTGATCAAGACTCCCACCCAAATTGTTCTCATCTGTACGCTATCTGAGGGAGCACTCCATCTGCTTGTCACAATCATTCATAAAGATATTAAATAGAAGCAGCCCCAGTACCAAGCCCACTTGTGACCAGTGGGCTTACTGCCAACTGGATGTAACTCCATTCCTTTGGGATCAGCCGTCCAGCCAGCTTTTTCCCAGTGAGCAATGCATTCATCCAAATGGCCAATTTCTCCATCAGACTGCTGTAGGAAACAATGTTGAAGGTTTTACTAAGGTCCAGACAGTCAATACCTAAAGCATTTCCCTCATCCACTAAGCAGGTCACCTTGCAATGGAAGGAGACCAAGTCAGTAAAGCAGGACCTGCCTTTCATAAACCCATGCTGGCTGGGCACAGGTACTTTTACTGAACGGTTTTGTGATGAGCAAGGGATAAAAGAAAAACAAAAATGCCAACTCATCACTGCCACAGACAGAATACTTGTTTCTCTTTTAACAACTTTTAATTTTTAAAATTAAACTTTTTTTTTTTAAAGTTTTTTTTTAAAGTTTTAATAACTTTTAGTATGCTTACAGTCAGTTTTCCAAGTAATTTTGAAGTTGCACACATAATCTTACAGACAATAAAGAATAAAACACATTTTATGCTAACAGCTATCTTACTTCCCCACAACACATGCAAAATATTTTTATAGAAGAATTTTTAACATTGTAGACCTATAACTAATTATGTAGACAATATAACAACAGTACAATATTATCTTCATCACTTTACAACTCAAGGTTCTGGTCCAAAAACATGTCATAGTGTATAGGAAAATACTGGAAACCGATTCACTTGGAGACACTAAAAAGCATCAGGAGGACCTATGCTGTAAGCTGGGACTGAGAAGAACAATATTCCAGATCCTGCAGTGGTGAAATAATGTTTTTATTTAGAATGAAAGAAAACAGAATGTATCTTGACAACAATAGCACCCAGAGTACTCATCTGGGATATGGGAGACTTCATTCCTGTGAGCTGGATCACTGGCAAGCTAGAAATTCTTGAGCAAAGGCTCCAATGAGAGCTACATTAAAGGCAATGCAATAAAAGATTGTCTTAATAATAACTCAATAATAACTCAAAGGATTCACAAGATGGTCAATCACATAAGAAAGGTATTTGGGTTTGTTGCCAAAACCCATTTGGATTTGCTGCTCAAACAAACGAACAAACAAACCAACCAACCAACAAACCAACCACATGGAGAAGTCCCAGCTGCCCATACAAATCCCTTAACCAGAAGCCAGGTTAGAAGTTAACCTTCAATTTTTAAAGGAATTTCGTTTTCTCTGAGGGTCCTCTGTGGGGAAGGAGCCAAGAAACAGAAGTGCCTCTCCTCCTTAGGCAGTTGGTCAGGGACAATTGGATACTGGTGTTGAAGATATTCCTCTAAACCTGCCTGTTTGAACTATGCTGTTTAGTAATGAAGAGTCTCAAATCAGCAGAATTACCATACTGCCAGATCATCAAAGCAGCAGAATTACCATACTGCCAGATCATCAATCTGCCTTGTCTGCAGAGAAGCCTGTGTTGCTTTCATGTGGGAAGAAAAGGGTGTTGGAAATGTTGACTCTGTTCTGTCCCTTTACAGGAAGCAAATCTATCAACCACACAAGTAAGGTACCAACATGTGTAAATGAGTTACACATTCTTGTTCAGTCTCAGCATTACTGATTCTCAATGCCAACAGTTAACTTTTCTAAATATAAATCAAACCTTAATGTGAATGAAACACTGAAACGGTCTCATCAAAACACCAGGATAAAACGGTCATAAACCTAGGCTTAGGAATAGGCCTGATTAAAGCATAGGTACTTTATGCCTAGCCTACAGACTAAATTCTTCACTTCATATGATTATATCTCAATCTCAGTTTTCATTTCGAAAGAAATTTCATCTTTTCACTCTCTGCAGTTTTTAAGGAAGGGTTGAAATTTGAGTCATCTATAACCAACTCAGGGATGACTGTTTTTAAAGCAACCCTAGAAAGAAATTTTATGAGAAGCAAGCTATGTCCTGGCAGCTTAGTAGGATTTTACTCTCAAGACTGCTTTCTTCTGTATCCCAGAAAGTAATGCCATTGCAGTGAGGAATGGCATGGTGTCAGGTGGAGAAAAGAAGGCTCTGAACATGCTCATCCAAGGTGTTGAGATAAACATCAATCTTTTCTTTCACATCAGAAGAGGACAGAAATATTTTTACAGTTTCCCAGGGCACAATGGTTGTTCTGCTCTTAGAAGGAAGAATATATGCCAGTCTTGGGACACACATTTGTTATCACTCTAGATACACACCGAGGCCATGATGCTAGAGTGGAGTTATGGGTTTGAAAAGTATATGCTTGCAACTACTCTTTTATCTATCCAGTTATCTGAAGCATAATATGTGCTTCAAAGGCTGTCGCCATGTAATTAAATGTATAAACCAGTCAGAAGGTTTCAGTGCAATTTCTCTTTTATCTTAGTGGCATTGCTGAAATGGCCTAGCAGTATATTGCTAATCTTCCCAGCCCCTGATACATTACTCTCAGACTGGCCTATAGTTAAGAAATTGTCAGGCTATTTATTTTCTCTCTGCCCCTCTTTGTCCCATAACAGTTACTCACTCTTCTCTCTCCCAGCTCAGACTCACCAACCAGCAGGCACTGCAAGGCATGAAACAGGGAGCAATACTTTTCACTGAATATTTCACCAGATGACCCTCACTAGAGAAGTCAGGGTTCTTCTAGGAAGAAACATCTCCAGCACTTCTTCCTAGCAGTATTAACTTACAGCTTCACAAGAGGAGATAATAGCTTTATGGAACTTTGCTAAGGTGTAGGATTTTCTTTAACAGCTCTTTTAAAGCATTTGATAAACCTGTGGATGAGTTATGGAAGCTTTAGAATTAAATGGGATTTGACTGTTTAGTTAAGAAGCATTTTTCTCTGCTGAAGACATAATGATTAACTCCACTTTATGGCTTTGTTTTATATTGCAGTTTGTGACATAACTGTTTGGGTCTACAGTTGGCAATGATTTATGTGTTGTTGTTAAGAATGCTCTTGTTCTGCTTTCGACAAAGGCTATCTCAGGAGCTAAAATCTTCATTTTCGCTGTTATTATTGGAAGAGAACCTGTTTGGAAGGACTGGGAGAGAGAATTTTCTAGAGGGAAAAAAATGTTAATATTCCTTTTAAGATGCTAGAATATGTTTCAAGCTGCATACAGTGTACAGCATAACCAAATATCAGAATTCTTAGTCTGTAACAACCTGTGGAAAACTCAGAATATGAGAAATAAATTACTTTATCAAGTGTAGCCATTAGAATGACTCTGAGAAAACACATGAGGACACTCACACAAACACGAGTAATTTAAAGGATATATATTTATTCCCCCAAAAACGAACATCTATCTATCTATCTATCTATCTATCTATCTATCTATCTATCTATCTATCTATCTATCTATCTATCTATCTATCTATCTATCTTTCTATCTATCTATCTATCTATCTATCTATCTATCTATCTATCTATATCTCAAAGGAGTTTGAAAAACCCTAAGTGTAGGCTAGAGGACAGAGAGGGATTTGTTAAACTACCAGCTAGATGTATGGACTTTCCTTCCCTAATACTACAAGTGATAGGAGTGTGTCTATCTTTTTTGACCTAAGGAGTAATAAACAATGTTAAAATGACAGCTTGTTCACTCTCTCAACTGTGTTTGGAAATTATGGCCATACTTCAACTTCTTTGCTACCCTCAGCTTCAAACTGAGGTCCAAAATTCTAAAGCAAGATTTTAGATGTACTTGGTTAGGGATGTGGGTGACAAAATATTCCTTTGAATAATTTCTTCATGGACACATAATATAAAATATGTGCTGCAATTTTGCTAAGGCACCTGATGACTCAAAAACCCATTAACTGAGCTGCTCTGTCACAGACAATTTTACTGAATTGTCTTGGGCCTATATATTTTGGAGGTAAATAAGTGAGAGGTGTAGCTGAAAATAGAAGATAACTAATTCTTAATTCCTTCACACAAGCTTTAAAATAATGACTGCAGATATTTTTTTTTAACTCCTAAATTGTGTCTTTGAAGAAGAAAGGGATTACTTTGAAGTTGTTTGTAAAGTTGTTGGTTGCTGTGAAAACATTCAGATGTTAACTTCAGAATTCTAAAATGGGAGAGGGAAAAGAAAGAATTTAAATGGATTGAACAAAATGAAACTCATTGTCAGAGAGACCTGTTTGATCACCTGGCGTCTATGGGCAGCTCCGTCTGTAAAAAAAAATAAAATAAAAAATAGTAGTAGTAGTAGTAATAATAATAATAATAATAGTAATAGTAATGGTAATAATATTAGTAATTATAATGATGATAATAATGATAATAATGATAATGATAATGATAATGATAATAATAATAAAAATAATAATAATAATAATAATAATAATAATAATAATAATAATGACACAGAGTGAAGTAAAATAGACAGGCACCCTCCTTCTATCTGCCTGCAGACACAGAGAAGCAGCCCAGGCTGATGCTGCAGGTGACTGGTCTGGCCCTTACCAGAGCCCGAAAGCCAGAGACAAGTGACAAGCAGCCATCAAACCCCTGCGCTGCTCCATGGGGATCACGTTTCCCACTGTACAGTGTGTGTGCATTGATTGACAGCGCTTCCCCTCCCGAGAAGCCTGGCCCCGGGGGCAGCAGCCTGGCAGCTTGTTTTGTCAGCTGGCTGCTGTCAGCCCAGCCAGGGACCCCGTACCCCACGGGGAGCCCTGGCCAGGGCTCGCCCCTCAGCCCCTGAACCCTGTCAGAACCCCGACACCCCCCAAAAACATCTCACTGCCGTCGCTTCAGCCGCACCTCAGAAGGCACGGGAGGCAGAGGAGAGAGGGAGGGCAGCAGCAAAGCCTTGGATGGCTGAATTTGCAGCTAAAATGCCTGTCCAGAGAAAGATGAAATCTAGACCTCCATGCCTGCCTATTTCTTTGCATGCTTGTTCAATGCTTGTGCTTACCTGGCTTACAGCTGCTGTATATCAGGGAGAAAGCCTATAAAGAGCAGATATTAAACCTGTTGGCATTTTGCACTATAAAATGGAAAGAAGAGAATGAACTAGAAACTCAATAGAAACATTTGTGGGGCTTATAATTGTTTTCCTTAATTTTCCATTTAACTCTGAGTACCAAATTCAGAAAACAAGATGGTCTCCTTGTTTCAAGACCTACAGTGATCTTGCTTTAAAATGCTTATTTTTAATATTTTTATTTTAAAGGCTTATCTGCTCTTTACGGAAATCTAAAAGGTACAGCTGGTGCGCTAAAAACCTAGGTCGTGGAACTTCTAAGAAACAGATGCTTTATTCCAGTCTCATGGAAGATAAATGAAATCAACACAGACTCTTCAAAAGGTGTAAGAGTTCTGTTTTTGCAATACATTATGTATTATTTCTAAATTTAATACACAGTTTTCAGTATTTGCACAGTGCTATCTGCAGCTTAGATGCCTTGAAGCAATTCCTTCAGCAGCAGGGCACAGCTTTGTAATGCTCTCCTGCCCCCCAAGGAGCCACATCCTTCCCACTCTCCTCTCTAGTTATCTCCCAGCTCTCATGAAAATTTTGCCACTCCAAATTGCCTGTGAAATGCTGTCACTCATTCTCCTTCTTCCATCTCAGAGGTAGGGATAAAACTGGTCTGAAAATTTTGGAAGAATGTAAAATAACTGGGCCTCTTTTAAGCATGACTGGATGCTAGTTAATGGAGGAAAAGGTTTGCTTTCTGAAATAATGCAGCATCACTCAAAATACTTTTAAGCCTTTTACTGTATAAATAACCTTTTGCACTTCAAGGGTCATTAGATCACGGTAGTTTGTAATGCAATTATAGTCAGCACTCTGCTCTTATGGGCTGTCTGGTAATTTGCTTGTTAATATATTAGCACAAAGCATTGATCAAGTAGCTAATCCAATCACACGCTTTTTATTGATCTCTTATTGACCGTCCTGCCAGTGATCACTTTTTGCTCAGGCCCAGTCAATAGCAAATGCCAAGTAGGCTCTCCCACACCTAATGAGCTTACGAAATAAACCAAACATTTTCCTTTGCCCTCAAGGCTAGGATCAATTGAGAGCTTTTAGAGCAGAATTCGGATGATTTTTTCATCAGCTTTCCCCCTTTCTTTCTGTGAGCATTCAGGTTTGCATTAAGACCTCTATCTGAGACTTTCCTTCTAATTTGAGGACATCTGAAAAGCAGCTGCCATGTCTGAAATACTCGAACAGCTGTAAACAATAAATCACGCGGGTGAGGAATTCTGGGCTGCACGTTGGCATGTGGTCTGTCAAGCCAAAAAAATAGAGACATACAAAAGATCAAGAGGTTAGGGGTACCTGAAGTCTACAAAAAAATGTACTCGTGCCATATTTCATCTCAGAGAGTTGTACTTTGGTGGAAGGCCTACCCAGCATTCTTTAACAGGAGCATCATGCCTTCATACATCAGGGTGGGGGGAGGCTTGGGGTGCTGCAATGTATTAAATGTGAGCCTTTTCATGCTGCTGCTATTGCATTAGGCGATTCCAGTATCAACTAATGGAATTTCACACTACAAACACAGATTCTTGCTGATGAAAAGCACACCCAAATTATGCAGGAAGAAACTGTATTTCGGTTACATGCATAAGTGCCAAATACTAGTTCTTTAACTTGTAACAGTTCTCAATTTCTTACCATGCAGTACACAAATGTGACTGTAATGGATTTACAGTTACTCAGGAAAGAAAAGAGTGAGAGAAAGGGTAGGAGAGAGAATTTTTGGAAGAGGTAACTTTGACTTATCGCAAGAATTCTGTAACTTTTATCAGATGTCTTTTCAGCTAAAACAGCTTATTAAGTCTCTGAGGAAAGTTCATTGGAAGAAATATTTTCCATTTACTCAGAGGCCTTATAGCAAAACAATAGTGCTGTAATAGTAGATTCTATTAGATCATAAAATAAGAATGCAAGATCCTTAGATCTTAAATATCCTTGCTTCAACTATTACTATTAGCACTATTTTATATAGCTAGGTTGCATTTTCACTTTAATCACTTTTATTCCATGATCTTGTTTTCATTATTTGGCTTAATATTTTCCTCATTACTGTACCAGATTTAAATTACAGAGAGGCACAATCTGAATATAAACCAGGTACAGATTTAAAATATTTAAAAGCATTTGTAACATGTAAGCATGCAATTTAAAACCATTACCAAAATCTGATTACTTGCCTGGGGAAAAAACAGGTCAGTTAGAAACATTGGTGATATCTTTTCAGAATTTTTCCTTTAAATTACTCATAATTATGCATGGCAGAAATATTTGTTTGGCAGACCTTTTTGATGTCAAATGAAAAGGAGTGCATCTCGTGACTCTGTATTTTACAAGTTTCCATTATTTTTTCCTGTGCAATCCTCTTAATAACCAGCTGTACGAACCTCTACCAATGAGGCTGGACCTTAGGTAAAAGGATTTTCCTTTATGGATGAGACCTTGCTCTTGCTGTTAGTAAGCCTTGTGTGGCCAGCCTCCACTGACAAATACTTTACCTCTGTGGTTTGCTTCTATTTTTCACCCTTTTGTCACTGTCTAGACTTATTCTCAGGCTTTCTTTTGGAGTGACCCAGGTAATTCCCCCAGGATCAAGCTGCACATGGTTCCTGGGATGATTCAACCCTGACATCATTCCTGAAAAGACTGTGAGAAAACAAATGAGTGTAGGCAGCATCCACCTTCAGCCTGGACAGGGTTTACCTACTCAAACACATACCTGCAACTTTATGCTGCAAAAACCCCCGTTAGTCTGGTCTTTTTTAAGGTATTTTTGTTGAAAGACCCACATGTCTCCAGGATAACCAGGAGGACTACAGCAGCCCTAGGGGACAGAGTAGGCTATGTGCTCAGTATGTTATCCACTCTGTTCAAGAGGAGAGTAGCTGAGCACAGTTGGGAGTGACTTTACACCTCTTGGTTTGGAGGCAAGGGACTTCTCCTTTGGAATGATGTCCTTGACTGCACAGGCAGTGCTATCCAAATGATTTGCATCTTTCTTATGCAACCTTAAACCACATAAGCCAATTAATCCAGAGCAGTGTAAATGCTTTTTGAACTCTGCCCAAGTATCTAAGATCTATTTGGATTAATTGAGTCAAGTAGGCTGCAAAATTCAGGATTAAAGTCTTTATGACAAAGTTCCTAAAAGTACCACATTTATGAATGAACAGTAATCTAGTGTTGCAACTCTTCCTTCAGCTAAATCTCTTCAGGATCAGCTGCTTGCATTAGTGATTGTGTTTATATAAATACTGTGGTTTTGCAAGCAGCTAAAGGTAGCTGTCAAAATTAGACAGGTATGACACAAAATGTGAGCACACATCTTATTAACATAATTGAATCCAGAGGAGGGCATTAAAGGTGGTGACAGAGCTGGAAGATGTGTGTGAAAAGCAGCTGAGGACTTCTGGCTTGTCTGGTTTGGAGGAAAGGAGATGGAGGCACCACCCCTCTGCACCTTACAGCTTCCCGAGGAGAGAAAGTGGAGAGGGAGGTGCTGAGCTCTTCTTCCTGGAACTCAGTGATAGGATGTCTAGGAATAGTTTAAAGTTTTGGCTGAGAAGGTTTAGATTAGACATTAAGGAAGCATTTCTTTATCAGGAGGGTTGTAAAACACTGGAACAGGCTTCCTCGAGAGGTGGTCAATGTCCCAAACCTGCCAGGGTTTTTAAGAAGCATTTGGACAACGAATTTTAATAACATGATTTGACTTGTTCAGTCCTAAATTGCTCAGACAGTTGGACTGGATGATTGCTGTAGGTCCCTTCCAACTGAAACATTCTATTCTATTCTATTCTATTCTATTCTATTCTATTCTATTCTATTCTATTCTATTCTATTCTATTCTATTCTATTCTATTCTATTCTATTCTATTCTATTCTATTCTATTCTCAATTGAAAAAATAGTCTCTGATGTACAGTTGGACTACTCTGCTTGGTTTGTTGTTTAAATGTTATTTCAACTTTGTTTTGGAAATGCAAACTTTTGCTTTTTTTTTTTTTTTAAATCTGATAGACACATCTCAAAGAAAGAAGGCAACACCCAAATACTGAATGACATTGTGTCCTTGTATTTTTGTACTCTTTAGTCTGTAAATATTTAGGTTTTCAGAGCTACATATTTATTCTTTAGATAACTCTGCTGGTGTAATCAGGCCTTTTGGCCCGCAAAAAAAGATTCAATTTCCCTTGAACTTCTATTATTAATTACATTAAATGCGGAACATTGTCTACATGGCAGGGGCTGTCATGGCTTAGGAACGGTATTCTGCAAGGTAGTACTCCCACTAAAACCATGTCACTGCTCACTTCCTCCTCCTCCCAACTGGAGGCAAAAAAGACAAAGATCGAAAGTTGAGATAAGAACAATTTAGTGGAAACAGCAATGAGATAAGAAAGCACAAGTAACAGCAACAGCATTAACAGCAAAAGGTGTAAGACAAATAAAAGATTTACAGGGAAAGCCCACAACAGTAAATAATATCCTCTCCCCGGCCACATTTCCTCGAGCTGGAGGAACACCTTCTCCTCCCTTCAAGAGACACCCTTTTCCTTGCTGCCAGGAATGAAGTGGGCTGGTATAAAATAACACTGGACTTTTAGCTGTGCCCCCTTTGTAAAAAGTGAACTCTGTTCTGGATGAAAGCAGGGCAGAGGAAAATGGGAGGAATTTCATAGTCTGGAGACAGAGACTTTCTAAGTCCTAATTTGACAGCTTTCTCAAAATCTATAAAGAAAGACTTCTTTATTTTTTCCCCCCAGAACTTTTGCCACTGAACACTAGAATAGAATATCTTGATCAACAACTAACCAATTTTTTTACACTTTTTATAAAGCATATTTTCTCACTTTACAGCTCTCTGAAACAATGATTAAAAAGTGGGAAGTAACCATTAATATTTTCCACTTTGAGCTGAAGCTCTTGTAGGCATCTGGCCAAAATACTGTGAATTAACTATATTTATGGCAGCAGTAGTACTCTATCTTTTTCTCTTTAGTAAGTCATGTTCTAAAGAGGTATTTGAATTACTCCTATGAAATCATTACTAAGGCACTGGGAAAGAAAAGTTTCATTGTTGTTTTTTCCTTTTTTAATTATGTTTTGTAACTTCATATTTGTAATTCCACCTTTGTTTGGACTGTGCTTTATGCTTTCTTGAGCACTTTTGTGCCTCTTGGGGAAAGGATTTTTTAGATGCATACTTTTCTTACTGCATCTCTTTATGGAAATTATGAAGGCATGTATAACAAATAATAGTCATTTTCCTGCAACCAGGAAAAGGCATATAAGTTAATTTGGTTTTTTCTTCTTTTGATCCGTAGTGAACAACTGTTTTTTTCTCTAACAAGGTCTGTACTTTCAGGTGCACTTCACTAGGCTATGTACAATATATAATTACACATTTTAAGTTAGAGATGAAAAACAAGTATTAGACGTGCCTCCTACCATAACCATTTCCAAGAAAGAGGCTGAATTGATAGAAATAGAAATCCAATATCTAGAGATGGTGCTTTTCTTTAATGTCTTTAATGTCTGTCTGGGAGGCACCAGCTCCTTTAAAGTAGTGAAAGCTTTCTGGTGAAAATGAGAGCCATTCTAAGACAGCTGAAATAAGACTTTAACATAATATATATTAACATTATTTGAATTGTCATTGTTCTCAGTTATTTCTTCAGCATTGATGCAGGCTATTCTGAAGTTCTATAGCGGCAGTAAAGTAGCTTATGTCTAGGAACACAAAGGCTTATTGGCTGCACATTGGAAGGCAAAGTGTTGAAAGTAGTGAAAAAATGCAGAAAATCAGTAATGAAACTGGAATGACAAATTTAATTACATAATATAAATATTATGTTAAAAGCATAAGCATAAGGGGAAATATTTATTTTTCTCATTCATCTGTGAAAACTGACAACAATGTTAAGTTTGGCCAAATACAGGAAAGTGTGCATGTGTAGGAAGATGCTATGAAAATGCCCTTTTTCCATACACCACTTAGATAAGTATTTTTCTAAAGCAGTGGATAAGAAAGAAATTCTCAGTTTTGATCTGAGTAACCACCATTTGTTATAGAACACTGCATGTGATCATTATCTATTTCTTTATAGTGTTTCAAGCCCCCCCCCCAAAAAAAATTACAAAGCCATACTCAGTTCAGTTCCCTTGTGAAGCAAAGACATTAGACAATCAGAATTGTCCTCCAGGGAAGGCTGATGTCTGTAGAATATCAAGGAGTTTCAGAGAAACAACGATTTCAAACACAAAGCCTTCTCTTCATGTGATTTGACAGTGGCAAAAATTAAAGATGAAAATTTGTTTTACACGTGCTGCTTTTGAAGTGCATATTTGAAAACATTTTGTGTAAGAAAGAACTGCCTAAAAATATTCTGTGTGTTAACAGCTGAAAATAGCTATTTAAATAGCTATGAAAATCCCTCTCCTTTCACTAATATTATGAAAAAAATCAGTAAAACAAGTAAAATTAGTCTCTACTGTGCTTCTTATGCACTATACTTCAAAAGCATTTGTGTCCTTTAAATTGTCTTTTGAATTTCTCTTTTAATTAGAAATAGCAGAAAATTTACAAAAGAGAACACTGTTTTAAAACTCTCATTGGAACACACTAAAGCAGATATCAGAACTCTAATTAATGGAGTCAGATTGCAAAGAATTAATGGGATACCTTCAGAAAACAGTCTAACTAAATATCATTAAATAATCCAAAATTTCTACACCAGAAACTCAATTTATATTTTGGGGCATTGAAAAAGACAGGCTTCAGAACTGATAGGCTGAGTTGGCTGCTACTGTGGTGTCTATTCCAAGGAAAACAGCTCAAGAAGGCCTGAAGGTATTATACAAAGCAATTTCACCAGCATCTTAAAAGTTGTGACACAGGAGACGTTTTAAAGGACCTCAGATGTGCCTTCCTTCACCTTTGTTTCTGGACTTATGCAGAAATACTATGCTTTCAAAATTTAGACCTATATTTGCTATATGGAACTAATTTGAGCTTAACTGGAATTTATATTATATTTAAGTAATCCCCACAAAAACAGTACTCAAGCCAGGGCTAAGATGTCTTCGGGCTATTCTGAATATCCTAGACATCATATCACCAGCAGATATAAGTCTTGTCCCTCCTTGTTTGTTCTTCTACCTCTATGCAAAATGACTTTTGCATTCCATAGCAGCCAGTGTCAACCAGATGAGAAGATACCCCTTTAACTACTGTCTGGATTGAATGCCACATACTTGTCGAGTGGAGGCTGTAGAACTTTTTTTATATTCTCAGGCTATGAAAGGAACTGTCACTTGTTTTCTGGCTTCCTAGGCAGGTACTAAAATCACATTGTATAAAAGCAATGTTGTAGCAGCCGTGCCTAGGATTAGACAACTGGGTGCTACTTGGGATGTCAGGGCGAAGGTCCCTTAGGCGGTGAGATAAAATGAGGAGCGGTCACAATCTAGTGACCCAAAACAAAAGCACTTTGTTTTAAATAATAAGGAGAAAATAACAAGCTGCAAAAACAACTGGGAATGTGAACAAGGTATGGGCTGCACTAGAAAGGCAAGGGCGGAAGCAGCGGGTTACAGTAATTTATATAAGCTAATGTAGGGGCTGAGTCTGAGGGAAAGGGACCAATAAAAACTGGGGATTAGGAATATGCAAAATAATGCACCAAATCTTAACCAATGATAACAAAGGAGCTACAGAACTTTCTGGCAACATTTACATATAACTTTTCAGGGGGCATTGTGGGTAAGCTTTTGCTCGCCCTAACTACAGGAGATTCTTCTCAGGGCCTGGGGCAAAGTCCCTTGCCAATCCCTTGCCCTGATGGACTACAACACAAAGTCACACTTTAAACCTCTTCCTTTTTAGCTATGTTCCCTTTGCTGGTAATGTTTTGTAACCAATGGGGTTTCTGTTCTCTGTGCTAGACTCAGCATTAATAATACAGAGTCTAGCATTTCTTAGAGCTAATGTACTCATGATTTTCTGCTTTCCAGGTGGATGAAATTGAGGAGAATCTGGTCACCCAATTGCTCAAGTCAAAGCATTTATGCATATGTATAAGACATCTAGCAAAATTTCAAAACTGCCAGCAAGACATCTAGAAAGCAGTAGATGCCTGTGCAGGTATATAATTCTGGGCATAATCTCTCAAAGTTACTTCAATGGATTAGGTACTGCATTTCCCATGTCTCAGTTTCATGGTCAAATACAGGTCAATCCCTTGGGGTTTCTCCTTTTTACGTGTCCACAATTGTTCTGCCTTGGGAGCATATGCAATATATCAAATAAATCACAGTTACAGTGAAAAATAGACCTTTCCCCTCACAACATAGCAGGATAACAATAATTCCTGCCTCCCCCCCCCCAAAAAAAAACAAACAAAAAAATCAAAGAAAAGCAAAAAAAAAAAAAAAAAAGCAGGGAGAATCCCCAGTCTCTTTGATCATTAGCCCCATTTATGAATGGCTGATCAAAAACCCTAGGGACTTTGGGTCATGTCCACTTTATGAACTGAACCAATCAGAAATAAAAATTCCAGAGTAAAACCTTTAACTGAAACGGCCTTGTGTTACAATTCCCTGCCAAGTTCTACCAACATATCACCTGAAGAAAAATCTGTCAGGACATGGAAATACAGAGAACAAAATGCATATTTTCCAGAATAAATCCATGAATGATAAAGGCTACAAATCACTGCTCTACAGTGCTCACTGAAAGAAGTTCTGTTTAGTGAATTCTCACCACAGCCTGCAGCACCTGAATGTCTAGTCATCCATGGAGCAGAAACTCCAGAATGACACATTAGAATAGGCTTGTCTTACAGGGCTCTCTGTAGGAAGATTAATATCTAATATTTTCAAATATGTCTTGGCAAGAACAGATGTGCATTAAGATTCCAAAAACATTTTCTTAATGCGGTTCCAGATGGCAGAAAAGCAGAACTTCTGCACACTGATATGTTAGCAGCTCCACAGATAACATCCACAGCATTAATTGCCTTTGACACAGTCACAGTGAATCTTTTATTTAAGAAGGAGATATTCAGTGAATCCCTGAAATAAGCAATAACAAATACTTCATGTTCTTGGTTTCCTGCTGGAGTGGTAATGGGCAGCAACTCAGAGTGTTATTGTTGCCATATGTCTCAACAGTCATATTGATTTAATTGGTTGTCATAAAAAAATCTGACAAGAGAGAAGCCAGTTCATATCTGGGTATGGGCCAGAGAGTTACTAGTGAATGGACTACTGAGATCTCTCAAGAGCCTCTTTGTCTTTTCCCAATGTCATTGAACTGGTTGTCTTGTTCATAATCTAGAAATTTTAAATTTTATGGATGGAAATGTAGGCCATTTTCTTTTGGATCCAATTTATCTTAGAGAATGGCAGAAAACTTTATACTGTAAGGAAACAATCTGTTTATATTACAAATATAATATAGTATATTATTTTTATATTATATATAAAAATATATAAACTCCCAGAAACAAAAAGTGTTTTCACTGAGGGCAGCAGATGGGCTGCCTCACCATTTGTCTCTGTATCACCCATCTTTAATTCTGTGCTGCATTTAAACGACTTCAATCTTTGCTTAACATCAAAAGACAACCACAAGCAAGAACGTCTATATTACATAACAGAATATTTAGCACTTGCACGAGAACTGTTATACAGGAATCTTAATGCACTCTTGCATATCTGTGGTTTACTGCAGGGTAGCATTGCTACCCACATTTCATGGAAAGGGAAGGAAAGAAGAGATGCTTGAGAAATGATGTGACTTGACTACAGTGTGAGGTAAAACCAGGAGTGGAGCACAGTTTCGGTTTCAGGCTATAGGCTTTACCAAGAAAACAGCCTGTCTACATTTTTCCTGCCACCCTTGGTCTGAAGTGTTATAAAAACATTCCCCCTGTTTGGAAGAAGAAAGCAAAACTACAGTTACCTCCCTCCTTGTTTAAACAGCAAGTACTTTTTTTTTATGTGTGTGTAGCTTGTTTGTGTCTTTTAGGTTTATCCATGAGGTATTTATGCCCTGCCTATGTGAACCAACTGGGCTGTCTCTGTGATCAGTGTCTTTTCTAGCAGCTCTTTTCCTTCTGTAAGATAAATACATCTACTAAGAAACAATAATAACTTTATGCGCTGAGAACAACATATAAGAATCATGTATGATACAGTTTGAACAAGTTTGAAGCAATCAGTATAATTTTCTACACCTTTATGAATGCTTTCTGATGCACCAGAACTGCTGTAGGTTCAGTGCAATCTTTTTCCAGTGAAAATGCAACTTTAAAGTTTCAGTGGGTAATATATTCAATAGATTACATTAACACATGAAGAGGAAGGATATGCACTTAAAGAAACAGTTCCCCCTTCATTTTTATTATGAAAGGTTCCTAATGATTATGACTTATTTTGAAACTGAACATAAAAGTGACGCAAAAATGCTACACTGAAGGGTATGCTGTGGTGTTGGTGTTTTCCTGTAATAAAAGATTCACCAGACAATATCCATCAAAACTCACTATCCAAAACATTAACTAAATTTTTGTGGGAGGGCTCAGAGGTCTATGAATGTCGACAAATTGTAAATCTAGGTATTTTTTCCAATAAAATTATACTATGCAATAATCATATTTGGAAAACTCATGAGAAAAAAATCAAGTGAAACTCTCGATTTTCATGCCCTAGTAAACAGTCATCTCGTTTAAACAGTCATCTAGTTATGAATGAATTTAAATATGAAAATGAGCATTAACCTTGTCTTGAGAGATGATTACAGAAAACAGCATTCCACCATGGCAAGAACTGTACAGCAATGGAAACTTTCCATGCAGCAATTAAGTTGATACCCATTAACTAAGGACGATGTGTCCAAGCCACGAAATTGGCTTGAAACACATTCTGCACAGTAGCTTACTCCTATGTCCTAGTTTAGGGCAAATTAGGAAGGAAAACTCCAAGTGGGGATTTCCCCAGAGAAATGCCCCTCCCCACCAGCTGGTCCGGGAAAAGGGAAAAAAAAAAAATTCCTTGGAGAGAAATGGAAAAAGCTGTTTATTTAACAGAAATTGAGTAATATTAAATAATAAAACCTCTTGCTGTTCGATGGGATGGCAAATCTAGGAAGAAAAAGTCCTTTTCATGTGGTGTAGCTCGGCTCGCTCAGGTTCTTATCAGTCCCTCCGGCGCTGGAAAGTGCCGAGGCGTGAGCTCTTGGGGTTTGGCTGGGTGTTCAGTCCAGAGCAGGCTTGCACAGATCCAAGAAAATTGGGAAAAAACAAAGGTCCAGGGAACTCCTCTACCTCAGCTAGCTAAAACTAACTAAAAGCCAGAGAGAAGCTCTGTCCCGCTGTCTGTCCGTGCTGCAGACACCACAGTCCAGGAGCGGGATGTGTGGGAGTGATGTTTTTCCTTAACACAAACTGCGTGCTTCTTCTTCCCCCTCTCTTGCTCTCAAAGCCAGTCTTAAAGGTGCAGAACTTAATATATAACATAAACCAGACGATTGGGGATACCAGTATCATAAAGTCACCCCAGGACATTCCACCCCTTATCCCCATATCGTCAACTTATTATCAAAATTAATATATATATATTTTAACCCTACAACACATACATTATATACAGACAAGGGCATTTATTCATGATCTTCACCCAACCATCAGATCTCTCTGAGGTACACATTGTGTTGTTCCATCTTTCCGCATTATCCACCATGTGCAACCTGGTCCTTGAGCAAAAACAACTCCACGAATGGGTTTGTCTGTACTCGAAGTAGAATTGATCCAAACTGTCTTTCCTAACAAACCTCTGAGATGTACTGCTGGGACTTTGTCTCCGTCTACTATATGCAGGGGTTCGGATTGGGCTGGGCCTGCTCGATTGGTGGAACCTCGGGTATTAACTATCCAGGTGGCCTTTGCTAGATGCTGCTCCCAATTTTTGAAAGATTCCCCCACCCAACGCTTTCAAGGTAGTCTTTAACAGTCCATTGTACCTCTCCACTTTTCCCGCAGCAGGTGCATGGTAGGGGATATGGTACACCCACTCAATGCCATGTTCCCTAGCCCAGCTGTTTATAAGGTTATTCTTGAAATGAGTCCCATTGTCTGACTCGATCTTCTCAGGGGTGCCATGCCTCCAAAAGACCTGCTTTTCAAGTCCCAGGATGGTGTTACGGGCTGTAGCATGAGGCACAGGGTAGGTTTCCAACCATCCAGTGGTGGCTTCTACCATTGTGAGCACGTAGCGCTTTCCTTGGCGGGTTTGGGGCAGTGTGATGTAGTCAATCTGCCAGGCTTCCCCATACCTATATTTGGACCAACGCCCACCATACCATAGCGACTTCAACCGCTTGGCCTGCTTGATCATGGCACACTTCTCACAGTCATGGATAACTTGGGAAATACTGTCCATGGTTAGATCCACCCCTCGGTCTCGTACCCACTTATAGGTGGCATCTCTACCCTGATGGCCTGAGGCATTATGGGCCCATCGAGCTAGGAACAACTCTCCCTTGTGTTGCCAATCTAAGTCTGTCTTTTACACCTCTATCTTTGCAGCCTGATCCACCTGCTCATTGTTTCCGTGCTCTTCATTAGCCCTACTCTTGGGGACATGGGCATCTACATGACGGACCCTCACAGATAGTTTCTCTACCCTGGTGGCGATGTCTTTCCACTCATCAGCAGCCCAGATTGGCTTTCCTCTGCGTTGCCAGTCGGCCCTTTTCCACATTTCCAGCCATCCCCACAGAGCATTGGCTACCATCCATGAATCAGTGCAGAGGTAGAGTTTTGGCCACTTCTCTCTTTCAGCAATGTCCAGGGCCAGTTGAACAGCTTTGAGTTCAGCAAGTTGGCTTGATCCACCTTCTCCTTCAGTGGCCTCTGCGACCTGTTGTGTGGGGCTCCATACGGCTGCTTTCCACTTCCGGTTCATCCCTACGACGCGACAGGAACTATCAGTAAACAGAGCATAGCGTGTTTCTTCTGCTGGCAGTTGGTTGTATGGTGGAGCTTCTTCAGCCCGTGTCACTTGTTCCTGCTCCTCTTCATCAGTGAGACCAAAGTTTTCACCTTCTGGCTAGTTTGTAATTATCTCCAAAATCCCAGGGCGATTTGGGTTTCCTATACGGGCGCGCTGCGTGATGAGGGCGATCCACTTGCTCCATGTAGCGTCGGTGGCGTGGTGGGTAGAGGGAACCTTTGCTTTGAACATCCACCCCAGCACTGGCAGTCGGGGTGCCAGGAGGAGTTGTGCTTCTGTGCCAATCCCTTCTGAGGCGGCTTGAACTCCTTCATAGGCAGCTAAGATTTCCTTCTCTGTGGGAGTGTAGTTGGCTTCGGACCCTCTGTAGCTTCGGCTCCAGAATCCCAGTGGTCGGCCTTGAGTCTCCCCAGGCACTTTCTGCCAAAGGCTCCAGGACAGACCGTGGCTCCCGGCTGCAGAGTAGAGCACATTCTTCACGTCTGGTCCTGTTCTGACTGGGCCAAGGGCTACTGCATGGGCGATCTCCTGTTTGATCTGAGCAAAGGCTTGTTGTTGTTCAGGGCCCCACTGGAAAGTGTTCTTTTTGCGGGTGACCAGGTAAAGAGGGCTCACAGTCTGGCTGTACTCAGGAATGTGCATCCTCCAAAAACCTATGGCACCTAGGAAAGCTTGCGTTTCCTTCTTGTTGGCTGGTGGAGACATTGCTGTGATCTTGTTGATGACATCAGTAGGAATCTGACGCCGTCCATCTTGCCACTTTACCCCCAGGAACTGAATTTCACGAGCTGGTCCCTTAACTTTGCTCTTCTTGATGGCAAAACTGGCTTTCAGGAGAACCTGGATGATTTTCTCTCCTTTCTCAAAGACCTCTTCAGCTGTCTTTCCCCAAACAATGATGTCATCAATGTACTGCAGATGTTCTGGAGCCTCACCCTTTTCCAGGGCAGCCTGGATCAGTCCATGGCAGATGGTGGGGCTGTGCTTCCACCCCTGGGGCAGTCGGTTCCAGGTGTACTGCACTCCCCTCCACGTGAAGGCAAACTGAGGCCTGCATTCTGCTGCCAGGGGAATGGAGAAAAATGCATTGGCAATGTCAGTAGTGGCATACCACTTCGCTGCCTTGGACTCCAGCTCGTACTGGAGCTCCAGCATGTCTGGCACGGCAGCGCTCAGAGGTAGAGTCACTTCATTCAATGCACGATAGTCCACAGTCAATCTCCATTCTCTGTCAGATTTACGCACAGGCCAGATGGGGCTGTTGAAGGGTGAGTGGGTTTTGCTGACCACCCCTTGGCTCTCTAGTTCTCGGATCATCTTGTGGATGGGGATCACAGCATCTCGAGTTGTTCTATATTGTCAGCGGTGCACCGTTGAGGTGGCAATTGGCACTCGCTGTTCTTCCACTTTTAGGAGTCCTACTGCAGATGGGTTCTCTGACAGTCCAGGCAAAGTGTTCAATTGCTTGATGCCCTCTGTCTCTACAGCTGCTATCCCAAATGCCCACCTAAGCCCCTTTAGGTCCTTAAAATACCCACTTCGGAGGTAGTCTATGCCCAAAATGCATGGGGCCTCTGGGCCAGTCACAATGGGGTGTTTCTTCCACTCATTTCCGGTCAGGCCCACATCAGCTTCCACTAAAGTAAAGTCCTGTGATCCCCCTGTCACACCAGCAATAGAAACAGATTCTGCCCCTACATATCTTGATGGGATTAGGGTGCACTGTGCACCAGTGTCAACCAAGGCCTCATATTTTCGTGGTTCTGATGTGCCAGGCCAACGAATCCACATAGTCCAAAAGACACGGTTTTCCCTAGCCTCTACCTGGCTAGAGGCAGGGCCCCTCTAAGCCTGGTTATCCTTCTTTCCTTGGGTATATGTCTTGGAGGTTCCTTCAAGGGAGTCAGACATGTCATCATCATACTTGTCAGTTTGACTACAGGCTACTGGAGCGGCTTTCTTTTTGGTAGAGTATCTCCCCTGAGTCTTGCTGTCTTCCAATTCATGCACCCGTTTTGCCAGAGCAGCAGTAGATTTTCCATCCCATCTTTTCATGTTTTCTCCACAGTCACGTAGGAAAAACCACAGCTCAGCTCGTAGCTTTTTCTCTCTATCTGGGGAACTTCTGCGTTGAGTACCAGGGCTCCTGGTCTGTACTGCCGAGACTGGAAGAAGGTCCTCCCTGAGTTTCTTGAAATTCTCCTCCATTTTGTCTTGGAAGTTTTGCATACGTGTTTCCATAGCTGCAATTTTTGTCTGTATGGGGCCATGCACGGTATCTGCATATGCTCGAAGCTTCTTCGCCATATCCAGCACAGTCTCCTCCCGGTCATCCCGCTTCATTGTTGCTAAAGCAAAAGCGTATTCTTGTGGCCCAAGTCGAACAAGTTTTCGCCACATCACAGATGTACATGGCACCAAGTCTGGATTTCTAGTACCTAAGTCACCCACAAAGACAATCTTTACTATTGCCATTTCTCTCAAGCGCTGAATCCCTTGTTCTATGGTTTTCCAATGAGTTTGCTGTATATAGAGATCGTCTGCACACAGATATCTTTGTGCCACACTTCTTAGGACCCGTTCCCAGAGACTATAAGGGTCAGCCCCCCTCATCATCTCCTGGTCAATAACCGGATCGTGTGACAGGGACCCCAGATGCCTCGCTTCAGTGCCATCCAGAACTGTAGCTTCACCTGCAGCATCCCACAGACGGACTAACCAACTAATTATAGATTCATCAGGTGGTCAAGTGTAATCTTTTCTCAGGCCACGAAGGTCCTTCAGGGAGAAAGGTTCACCAGTGCCTTCTGATTTTTGATCAGTTGCTGGTCTTGAGGGTCCTTCCCCTGCATAACCATTATCATCATCTACTGGCCGATCAGTTTTGGTTTTGAATTTCATGCCTCTCGTGGCAGGAGCAACAGACACTGGCTTAGGCTCACTGTCTGGTTTGGCTGCTGGCTTGGCTGCAGCCTGGGGTAGCTGCTGATTTATCTGCCTGCCCTACAGTATCTAGCAGCGTGCGATAAGCATACGCTAGGGCCCAGCTTATTGCAATGATATTTTTCTTCTTAGAATCATCAAAGCAATTCTCTTCCAGATATTTCCCTACTTCATCTGGGTTCTGAATTTGTTCACGTGAAAATTCCCAGGCTGGGGGATCAGAAAATTCCTTCAGAGTTCAGCCAATTCTCTCCCATTCTCTACACCACTCAGGATTTCCCACACCTGAGTCTACTTCTGGGACAGGGGTCTCGTTGGCTCCTCTGGATATCTCAGCCCTCACTCTAGAGAAGTTGCAGACCATATAGAGGAAGCTCAACAGCTGAACTACCAGGAAAGTGACCAGGAATGTGGTATCCTTAACACTCAGTGGAAACCGGATATTCTCAAAGAGGGACATAACAGATTCAAAGGAGAAGAAAGAAAGAAAAGGCTGAAAAGCCTCATCCCCTGGTCTTCCTCTAACAAACTGGGTGCAATTACCAATAAACTCCCAAAATGTGCTACTGGGACTGGGAGGCAGGGTCGGGCAAAGAAACCATAAGCCAAACATACCTGACAGAAACTTCACTAGTTTTATGAACTTCCTATAAATCATTATCACCGAGCCCAGCACAATAACCATTCTAATCCGTGCCCCTCTACTGTGAAAGAGGGCAAAGACAGGTATTAAAACCTCAAAAACTTTTAGGGACCAGGTCCACATGAAGGCCTCCAACCCGAGAGACATTATGTATCCAAACAACATGGCTACTGACTGCTTTATCCCAATACAGAATAAATACAACCAACAATCAGTACAGGTTTTTCCACTTTCTCTTGCCCCTGTTCAGGTGCCAAAAACTGTATTTGTCTTAGTTTAGGGCAAATTAGGAAGGAAAACTCCAAATGGGGATTTCCCCAGGGAAATGCCCCTCCCCACTAACTGGTCCGGGAAAAGGGAAAAAAAAAAAATTCCTTGGAGAGAAGTGGAAAAAGCTGTTTCTTTAACAGAAATTGAATAATATTAAATAATAAAACCTCTCGCTGTTCGATGGGATGGCAAGTCTAGGAAGAAAAGTCCTTTTCATGTGGTGTAGCTCGGCTCGCTCAGGTTCTTATCAGTCCCTCCGGCGCTGGAAAGTGCCGAGGCCCAGGCCCCGGTGGGCCACAGGCGTGAGCTCCCGGGGTTTAGCTGGGTGTTCAGTCCAGAGCAGGCTTGCACAGATCCAAGAAAATTGGGGAAAAACAAAGGTCCAGGGAACTCCTCTGCCTCAGCTAGCTAAAACTAACTAAAAGCCAGAGAGAAGCTCTGTCCCGCTGTCTGTCTGTGCTGCAGACACCACAGTCCAGGAGCGAGATGTGTGGGAGTGATGTTTTTCTTTAACACAAACTGCGCGCTTCTTCTTCCCCCTCTCTTGCTCTCAAAGCCAGTCTTAAAGGTGCAGAACTTAATATATAACATAAACCAGACGATTGGGGATACCAGTATCATAAAGTCACCCCAGGACATCCTATTTCAAAATACTCAAGTGAATAATCATCTGTTCAAATACATTATTAATTTGAAGAAACTAGCTGATTTTGCCTACTATGGCATAAACCATGATAAGAACTTGTGCCCCCTAATATATTTAGTCAGTTTCCACCACAAAATTGGACATTGAGTGACTTGTCCTAAATATTTGATGTGATAGGAAAAGAAAGTTGGTGGTTTTGTACTCTTTGGTGAATTGCACCTGTGCAATCCTACTTACTGATGTTGGCTTGTTTCAGATGGTACAAAGCTGTGTGTTGAACATTTGTATGTTAAATGCCAGATGGGTTTTAAATTCCTAAGATCTTACCACACTCAAGCACAAATATCAGTTGAATTAAAGCAACACTAAGCAGCTCATTGAAGAACCTGATTTGCCCTTGTGAAAGGCTTATCTTTGTTTTAGGAGGTGACAACAAATTATTTTCCGTGAACGCAGATAAAGAACTTCAGATCCCAGCAATTTTATCCAATATTCAAGATAATGCATACATTTTGGCATCTGTAGAAACAGAAATATCTTTATATTTGTTAAAGCTAAAAGAGAAGTTGATGATATTCAAGCAGAAAAAGTCTAAAATGTCTCACCTTGCAGATAATGTATAAAATGCTGGGTTTGGACACACACAAGTACAGAGCACCTCCAAAGAAGCAGTTATTTACTTTCAGCCCAGTGCATAATAGCAGGTTTTGATCTTTCCTTTCTCTATAAGTGTTATATGATCTCTATGCATTCAAGCATACTTTTCTGATTTCTCTGCTATTAAATTAAACACATGAAATTGAGGACCTACATGAAACTTTAGGGATTCAAGTCTATTTCTAAATAGCAGTGAGATGAAAAGAGCCAGCAAATAGCCACTTCCTAAAACACTGCATGCTTAAAGGACCTTCATTTTCCGTTTTCAAATTTAGCTGGTCAGAATTTTTGTTTTGAAATCCAGTAAGCAATGACTATCCCCTAGGCACTTTGGGTATTCAGCCTCATCTAAGCCCATGTGAATCACAAGAGGCCAATTCAAACATGACTGTACCCAGTGCTTAGTGCTAGAGGACAGTACAAGAATCAGGTCCCAGACTTCATGGGAGCTAAGCAATCTTGTAGGATACCATTGGCTACAAGACGTCCAAGTCATGGTCTCCCAGTGATTTCTAATCTTATGAATAAAGATTAATGTCAGGTATTTCCAGACTCATGAGCGGTCTCAGTTCCTGCTCAGTTCCTGCTAAGCCCTAGAATATCCCATGCAAGGCAGGAGCTGCCTCATGAGAGAATTCTTGTTTTTTTCACTGTATGACTCAGTTATTTAATCAGTTATGTCCATTGCTGAGCTAAAGAGCGATGGAGTTCAGAGCCAGCCAGTTGCAGTTAAAGCTTTTCCATACTGAAAAAAAGCCAAGTGAGTTAATGTGTTTCATGAACCCAGATGGAAGATGAACCAAAGTTAATTAGTTAACTAGCTATGACCAAATAAAATATTACCTTTTCATACATATCACCACACTTTTGCTGCTTTATTTTATCCTTTCCATAAACAAATGAAATTCCTATGACCAGAAAAAAAAACAAACCAAGAAAAAAACCCCACATTATCACTCAGAGTATTATCAATTAACCTTCTGCAGAACTTAATCTCTTCCCATGAAATAACCTTTCAATTGCTTTTGCTCTGTTTTTCCTTCTTAGTAACACTGCCTTGTGCTGACCAGGCTGACAGTACTACTCATCCATATTACTTTTTGCATTACTATTCTGAAAAATAACACCAGAAACTGTGCTCTTTCAAAGCATTTTATGCATATTTAAATTCTTAATGTATTTTGACTCTCTTGGGTTTTACTCCTGTCCCTTCATTTTCCTTTACTTTGCTACTTTTAAAAAGGTTAAATCATGCCAGCAATCAAATAAAACATCCAACAGACACATTTTGCAATGTTGAGGCAAATATAAAAGCACAGAAAAAAGAATTTTTGCGGTGTCTGGATTGGTTTAAACCAATCTTTATAAAACAGAATAGTTCCTGAAAACTGTCAAGGGCCTTTGCAATTCATCAGGACTCATTATTTTTGATTGTTACTCCACAGTTTTTCCAGCATTTTATCAACAGCAAATCTTATAAAATTAGATAAGTGCTACATCTAGCTCAAAAATACATATAGTAATTAAAAGCTCACAGCAAGAATTGACTCCAAGAGAAAGAGCTAAGCTAGATATCACCACTCTATATCAGAAACAATCATCACTCCTCATGGTCTCTTACCAATGCACTCGTGCTTCCAGCTGCCACCCAGATTGGAGAGCTAAGGAAAAGTTTTGGAAAGTAGTCCAGAGGCAAAAGACCACAGCTGCTTTCCAAAGATTTCACTGTTTCTTTGTCTATAGAGGGTTGGGGTGAGACGGAGCAGGACAATGCAAATGCTCTACAGGCTTTTTTACCCCTGTAACCAGGCCTCTATAGTATGTAGTCTCCATCTTCCATCCTACAGGTAGCATGAAGTCTGGCAGCTTCATTTCAACAGAGCAACAGATATATCTGCCTAAAAGCCATGAAAAGTTCAGCCCTGTTTCCTATGGGAAAACCATTTTGAGTATTTTATTCGGAAAAAATACAGTTCATACCAAACTGACATGAATTATTATTTCAGATGTGCATGAAGTGGTAGAGGTTCTGTAATTAGCATCAGTAGTTAGTTCTTTATTTCAGCTGGAACATGTCATCTCCAACAGTAAAGGGCTCACTAACTTCATGATAAATCATTGATTCAGTGAGATACAGAGCTGAAGTGCCACCTACTGAATGACCAGAACCACTTCCTGACCCTCCTACATCCTTCCCTTGGGTTCAGCAGCCAGGCATGAATCCTCTTTGCTGCTAATTTGCAATCAAAATCAGGAGCCAAAAACCACATCAGCCCAGAGGTTAAAAAAGCCTTAGAATTAAGTTAAAGCAACTAAAATTTGTTTAATTTGGTTTGTTATTTGGTGGGGTTTTTGTCCACTGTTCATATAGTTCTTTCTTCTCAATATCACAAATATATTTTTCAAATCCTTCCACAGTTATGAAATTATATTTCTGGTACAAAAAAAATATTATATCTATTTCTGTTTTAACTCTTTGTTTCAATGGGAATCTGCAGGTACACTGAAATTTAGATGTCTTGTCTGCAATGATCAGATTTCGAAGTAGTTAGCAAACAGCTCAAGTATTTTTACAAATGAGTCAGTCATGTAAGTAACAGGCAACACTGGACAAAGAAAATTGGAGTTGTGTTGTCAGCATGAGGGATTTCACTGCAGGAGAGTTGCTGTGGCTTTCATTATTTCAATGGTCAATGGAGGTTGCTATAGAAACTACAGTTAGCAAGCCATGCAAGCAAAAGAAATATGATAAAACCAAAACTAAAATAGTGGAAGGATAAAAACCCCAAGGATTTGTCCAACAGCTTAATATAATTTGTTGGTTTTATCTTTCAATCACATCACTGATTGACAAGATTCCTAGTAAGGATATCATATACTCACATATCACTTTTATGTAAGTCCCATCATGTATCATAACATTTAATAATAAAAATCAGCATCAAACAAAAACCCTTTATATATCAGTAAAAAAATGAAATAACATCAAGTTATTTCAATATGTAAAAATAGTATTTGGCTTCACAATATGTTAACCTTCCATAATACTAATAAGTAACAATAATATCTCTTGTGTAACCTATTTTCTTTGCTTAGAGGAGAAATAACATTTTAATATTTAAACTAGCTTTTTTGTGTGTTCCAGAAAGTACTTTCAAATTGTTACCTGCCTGAAGTGTGTGTGCGTTGATGATCACATGCATAACTGGTTGACTTCATTCAGTTCATGTGATAATTTTCATTGGTTTGAGTATTTGCACTTAATTAATGAAGTCCAAGACTCTTCCATTTTGGATAGCAAAGTAAATAGCCAAACCAAGATTTTAAAACAAGTAGTTATGAAGACACTTAGAAATCTTATAATTCTAAAAAGAAGGATGCATATGATAGGTGATCATGTATCATTCTCAGTGTGTACAGAATCCATGGGCTGTATCCTGTGAACATATGTTTTACTGATTTCTCTATAGCCACTCTGTCCTCTAAATTAATTTCTTTGTGTACCCTTCCAGTACATGATGACATGATCACAGACAACTTGATTTTTTCCTTTCAGAAATGAATGCAATAAATATACACAGAGAAATTGGTACTCATCTGAATCAGAAAATCCTCTTCTTTCATTTTCTGGTCCTGCATTCAGGGCTGAGTGGCAGAACCCAGAGCTTTTCATTCCAGCTGCAGCCTGGCTGGGTTGGTTGTTTTGGGGTTTTTTTTTGATAAAGGAGTCCACAGCATTAATCACCAAAAGAGATGCATTAAGTAGTCATAAACCAAGAGAATTAAATAATCTGGTAAATCAAGATTTGAATTGTGCCAAGCAACCAAATACAACACCAATATTAGTGTCTTCAGACAAAGAAAAGAGACCTGAGGAACATAGCAAAGCCACAAAAGATTTGCCCTCTATTCAACTGCAGCTTGTTCCTCTAGTCATCACAAATAAATCTTTTACCATCACATTGCTTTCCAGGCCTATGAGAAAAAAAAGCTAACATACAGAAATGATTGCTTGCATGCCCACTGAAAGTTTTGGCACTTTTATCCAAAGTCTCTTGAAAAATGTTGATAGGCTCTTGCCATTAGGTCACATTAGGAAAAAGAATACTAAGTGTTTCATGTTTGCACAGGCACTATAGGAAAACACGCAAGGATGATTAAACTGAAAGAGGGCATTTAAAACTTTATTTTTCTTTTAAATAGAGACAGCTAAATCCCAAGAAATAACAATTTAAATAGGACACTTCTGGTTTGCACAGTTCGATGATTTGGTCAGGTTTTTTTCATTTTAGCTGGGCTATTAAAAGCAATTCTTAGAAAAGGCAATGAGACTTCAAGTGCCTCATTCCCTTATCATCCCAGAGGGCTGAGATTAATGTCTGCTATGGGACTGTGCCAGGAACTCGGTCTTTTCTTGTTAGTGCTGCTCTTGGAAAAAAAAAGAGAACTATTGTACACCTCTTAATGCACTTTCCTCTTGCCGTGTCTCTCGAACCTGTCACACAATTTGAAAGAATATTAGAACAGACAGAGAGTGCAGAGTTGAAATCAAACATAAGTCCTTTTTTCATGAAACCTTTGCATATCACAGGTCCTGTGTTATGAAATGGTCAACTGTTTGCCCCTGAGTCCTCATCCATTACATCCGCATAAAAAAGACCATCTCACAGTCAGAGATGGGCAAACTGTTGGATGCTGCCTCAATCTGGCAGGAGGGAAGAAGTTCACTGCCCAAGCTCACTAGCTCAATATGTGCCAGGGGACCCAAGCTGAGCCAAGGCAGCTGAAGGACAAATATAAAATAATTTCTTCCTTTCCTTTTCCTCAGAAAACATCTGAGGCTGTTATTGGTTGTGCTTAAACTTTGGATTAAGGGTTTCGCAGGCAGAGAGAGCTTAGAGATGTACCTGTGAGTGGGGCAGAGGTTTCGAACATGGCTGGTGATGAAGATCACTTGCCAAGAAGAGAAATTCCTTAAAAATAGAGTGGATATAACAGTATTCCTGGAAAGGGAAATTATTTTGTTAAACAACCTATGCTTGATATTAAAACTCTTTTACAGATAAACAACCTGAGGAACAGATGTCTGGATCCGTCTTTCTCAGTTCATGTTCTTCAGTGAGGAGCCTCACCCAGGACTGCAGTGTAGCCACTAGAGGAAAAGGATCATCCTGGAAGAGATTGGCACACTTCATATCTAGGTCAGGTGGGGAGATTCTGGCACCAGAAAACAGCTTAATTTGGTTGTCCAAAGCCACCCACCAGGTTAATGTCCAATGTCAGAGCAGAACACTGTCCTTAACCCTTTTCATGGTGGCATCAGTCAGAGAGACGACAAGTGGATTCAAAACATAAGGCATTCAATAGTGGAAAGGGGAAAAAGAAAAGGAGAAGAAAAGCTAATCTTGTGTGACTATATTGTCTATCTCTGTCCCAGTAGACTTAGGGTCAGAATATTCCATGTTTAATTTTGACTGTGCTCATTGGCACAGCTTTGCCATAGGTGCAAGCAGTCCACTGGCACATTCAGGAAGGGGGAACAGGCTGTGTTCTGCGCCCAATAGGCTTAGGATTTGTGGGCAGTATGGTATAGGTGAGGTTGGTTTTGTGGATGTAACTGTCCTGTGCAGCTTGATGTTGGAGCCAAGAATTAGTTCTGGCCATGTCTGAACTCCAAGTGAAGTTGTATTTCACTATTTCAAAGCAAGATTTCAAGTCATCTGAATGTATTTTCAGCTTTGCTGTGTTTGGGGGAATGTGAGATATTGAAAAAAGATTGCATTAGATTAGATATCTATCCAAGCTCAGAAAGTTTTCCTTTGGAAACTTAATATGTTTCATTTATCCAAGGAAAGGTTAACAAATGGCCAAAGCAATAATTCTGGTGACTGTTCTAAAATTTCAGTAGTTTTTAAGTTTGCTTTTTGTACAGTGGATTACACAACTTTCAGTAAAGCTGCCTGTTGTGCTCTTTTCTAACTCTGAGATAATATTTCTCATTCATTCTTGTGCTGATTCCATACTGTGGTTCTGGGTTCTTTTTCAAGTCACCTAAGTCCAGATCAATGTCAATCTTCTGGTATGCAAGGCCTACTTTGGGGTCCTATATTAGCAAAATTAATTGGAGAAAAGATGATGGGCTCATGTTCCTTCTGAATTTGCACTTCTATCATAATAAGGATTTTTCTGTAATTACATTCTGGAAGAGAGATGTTAGAGGCAATGATGAAAATTGCACATTGAGAAAAAGATAATTGCTTTTTGGCTTTTTGGGGGGTTAAAAAAAACTTGTATTAAAATGAGATACTAAATTAAACTAAATAGAAATAAATAAATATTTTTTAGGTTTTGTTTTTTTAATGCAGGATGTATAAGTTCATAGTATAAGTTCTTCAAGAAGATTCTGAGATTTTAGTTTATTCTACATTCCATGCAAAAGAGGTTCGTTGTTGGGCAATTTTTTCCTCATAGTTTTATTGTTATTCAATCTTTTTATCATCATTTCCTAAGCCATGATCTTATATTTTAGATTTTCTGCTAGATCACAATAGAAAATGGGCATATGTGAATCATGAATAGGACCTGTCAGGACATAAATAGAATTTTTGCCCCATTTGGATGCAGACTAGTTTAATTTCTTTCATATGAACTCCATTATATTTTTAATTCAATTATTTTTAACCATTACATGATGCAGTACTGAGCCCTTACATTGTATATGATAATACATTTAACTGCATCAGCTGACATTGGTTATGAAAATGTGCTTTAATTTGTTATTTGACTATGAATGATATGAGCTTTTCCATGGCTTTGATCAGAAGACTAGTCAGCTTGAATACTCAAAGTACACTATCTCTTTTCATATCAGGACAGTATATGTTTCTTACAAATCAAAAATTGTGACCAAGAAATTAATGAGTTAACTTTGATTTATGTTAGATGTGGGCTTTTTCAATTTTGTGTTGATTCAAATTGTCTTTTTTTATACTTGATTTTGATTAACATTCTTGTGAATAGATAGTAGTTTTTGCATTGTATTTGATAGCTATTCTACCCTTGTCTCTTACTGAACTATATGAACAGCAGGATTTCCTTTTATTTTTTTTTCTGTTATTTTATAAGCATTAATTCTTAAATATCTGATAGTTTCCTTTGCCTGTTATCAGTCACTAGTGACATTTATTGTGGATAAAACATTCACATATCCTTATATGCATAAGCACGTTTCTATGTCTTGTCTACATACACTTGATGCACGATCTTCCCATATCTTTTCCTAAATGGGATGACTCTCTAGTCACAGAAAATATTTTGGTTTGTTTTAGAATTGCAGTTCATTTCTCCAGAAAGCACTGGTCAACAGTTCCAAGTTAACAAGTTTAAGCCAGTCCTGACATAATGGATGTGCAAAGCAAAACAATGAAAATATGAGGGCAAAAAGTCAGCATTTTGCAGACCACCAGTTTTCAGTGTCTAACACAATATCAGGGGCTTGATTTTCACTGGTACTTCTTGAAAATTTACAGTGATTCCAAGAGCTAGTACAGAGTGTAGTAAGATATTCACAATGACAGCCTAATATGTTGCATATTTATCAACTATTAAACATTAATTGTTTGGATTATAAGAAATGGAACTGCAGAAGTGTGTTAGTTTCCACTTCTAGCAAGGCACACTACACTCACTGTAGTGTGGAGTTACATCCAGGTTAGTGAGTTAGTAACACTGGGCCACAGTTCCTAGGTGAAAAACAGGATCTTAACAGAATGAGCACATCTTAAAGGGCAAAAATCTCTTCGGACCAATCACCCATTTAAACAGCTGCCATAAATGCAAGCTGTATTAAGCACAGACAAGTGTCTGCCAGAGCTGTTGTGTGAAAATATCAGGCTGTCCATCTTTTTCCAAGGCTCAGTGACTGAACCCTACATGCCAGTCAGTCCAAAAGACCCCTGTGAAACAGCTATTTCCATGGATTTCTGACTCCATCAATACATTACATACTCAAATCTTATTATTTTAACAAGGGTTCTTGCTGTGTCAGTTCCAAATGGGCATTAAGGCCCCACACCAGAATAAACAGCTGGGGCAATGAACTTCATCGCTGCAAACACCTGATGACTACTTCCACCAGCCTTTTCTCTTTCTCTTGCAGACTGCCCATTGTTTTTGTTCTCCTGGCAACAATTAGCTATCATCAGGCCCTCTCTCTCAGCCACCCTTTCTCCTAGAGACTAATCCCCCTCAACACAGTCCATTCTTCTGGCTGTTGCCGTTCTTTATTGGTTACACTGTGAGCACAAATTAATTAGGGCTCAGTTTAAGGGCTGACTCAGCCAGTTCACAGCAAAAATGAGCGCAGCTGTTTTTCTGCCTGAGATTTTCAGCTTCTTTTGGGTTGTTTTTTTTTCCTCTTGGTTTAAAAGTATATTGTGTGTGTGTGTGTGTGTGTATGTGCATACAAAATGTGATTTTTGGCAGATACAATTGTCTAGGGAAGTTGACAACATGGATCTGTTTAGCCCATCTGCCCCTGAGGATCCAACTGAATTTCTTGCAGAGCTGTCGGGTTAGAACTACTGAGTTTCCAGTGTCACGGGGTGGATTCTCTACCTCAGACATGCTGGCATTCTGATCCTGGGAGGTCCTCTGCCCACCCCCCCACAAAAAAAAAGAAAAACATCTGGAATCACAGGGGCGGCTTGTCTGCTGAGCTCAGCAATAAGGATCTCTGTAGCTGCAGCTCCACCCCACTGTTAGGGGACTTAGAAAGCACTTAACAATTACTGTCTTTACTATAGTATTACAATTGCATTCGATATCATGTGTATAGTATGGTCCTTTGGATTTTACACATAAATATTTTTGGGGTGTAGTTCAGAATGAAACATATCCACAGAGAGATAAATGTCATTTGTTTTAACTTAATTTAGTGACTAGTCCTGAAATTAAAGGATATTTTACTTAAGTAACCATGTTATGTTTATATCCTCTTACATTTGCTTGAATTTTAAAATTCTGAGTGATGATTCAACACCAGAGCAATAAAGCGTTTCAGGTGATTGGGAAAAGTACATTCTGAACATGAAGATATTATTCCTCACTGTTCATTTCAACTGAAAGAATTTAGTCTTTGATCATGAAACTGGAGTATTTGATTCTGCTCTCACTGAAGTCAAATAAGTGTCGCTGTTGGATAGATATCTGTAAAATGTTAGGATATATGTGTTGATGAAATTGTTTACTACTTTGGCTTTTCTTTCACTGTTACTGGGCTTTAAAGGTGACAACAATATATAAGTGCTCCTATAACTAACTGATGTTAGAACAAAAAACACTTTTATTGACTTCTTGGAGTTTGGCATTCCCTGTAGTCAAATGAGGTCTTACTTTACCGAGATATATAATTATTTTAGAATCAAATTGTGTAAATATTGCTGAAAAACAATCCAGTCCAGGTGGATTAGACTCTCTGGAATTTTTCACAAGCCAGAATAATTAGTTTATATTTTATATCTATATGTGTGTGTTTATATGTACTTGGAGGTGCACACACCTGCTTCTTTTATTTTCAGATTTGTATACTTATATATCTATCAGTGTATGTAAGCACTGACCAAAGGGTACATGCCATTCAACAGGGACTTAAGGGTGGGCTCAGCCCCTTCATACTACCACCATCCAAATACCGACAAAGGCAACCTAGTATTTGAAATCAGAGGACTTATATACTTAGAATTAAACAGCTTCTGAAGATCTTTATTAGAGCAGGTTAATCAGCTCCTCACCAGAAGATACCATCATTTCAATAATGAAGTTTTGTGCTCACATTCACTGAAGCAAAACTCTTCCGTTTCTTCTAGTTTTTAACAGAAAGGAAATAAATATATATTATTTAGTCGGTTCTTTTTTTTTTGAAAAAAATTACATACTCAGTTGTCATCAGTTCAGATGTGAACTACTACCTTCGATGTCGAATACAAATATTACATAAATTCTATTTTTGAGTCACTCTTGGAATAGATATGAAATTATTAGACATGCAGAATGTAAACAGTAGGGCAAAAGTCTCTGAATTGACCTTTGAAAAAAAGTTATTTAAATAAGTAGAGTAAAAACAAGAGGTAAAAAGGGTGCAATTCAGAAGAGAAATGTGATTCATAATTTCCTAGAACAAACACATAAATTTAAATTCAGCTGTGCTAAAAGAAAAAAAAGAAGAAGAAAGACAAATATTTACGTGATCAGAATCTCACCCAGCCCAGTCCCCACACCTGTACACATGAATAACTTTACACACTTTAGCAGCAAGGTTTTCTTGAATGGCATTGCTCAAGTAAGGAACGCATTGCATCTGCCCATCACCATGTAATTGTCACATACTGTGAGAAAAGCTTTTTAGTCTAAAGAAAATAGTTTCACAACCTGAAATAAACATTTTTAGATATAAAAATAAAATTTAAAAAATTACCTTTACCCGTAGATTGTGCTATCAATAGCCACCGATTTTTAGGTCATGTCTCATTAAGAGCTTCTGTACCAACGAAACCTCTTTCTAGATTGACAGGTGGCTGCTTTAACCAAAAAAAAAAAAAAAATCTTATTTTGATGATTTTTTATCATGAAAAAACCTCTCAAGCAGCCCAGTGCATTGTGATTTCCCTGGTTCTTTTCCTTCTGAGCTGTTCAATTAGTTGGAAATCTCTCTCTGATGGACTGAAGCAGCTTGAGTGAACGCCTGAGCGCACAACCAATTAGGCTCATTTGAAGTTGCAGAATTGCCTTCTTTGGTGTTAAAACCCCATGTCAAACACTGGGTCTAAGATCATTTGTAGTACAAAATGAGATTGACAGAGCAGCTGTACCAGGGGGCATGCCTGCTGGACGACTTAATTGTGGGGACTGAAGGGCCATCATGAACTGGCGTGTGGAGATTGTATCACCACTGCTGCATTACAAATGCTCTTTATTAACAGCGATCTGTAATCAATGAGCTCAGGCTTTTTGCCAGAGCTCCAAAATCAGATAGGCAGCTCTCCTCACAAGGAATAGGAGGAGTCACCGGAGCAGGGTGTTGCGCTGAGGACGGGAGCAGGGATGCGCTTCCCGGCGCTTCGGGGCTGCGGTGGAGCTGCAGAGAGGGACCGGACACCCAACAGCGCAGGGCTCTCCTCGGCCCGCAGCAGGGCATGCCTCAGCTGGGCTGGGCATGTGGCAGTCACACTTAGAATGGCATCAATGAACATGGTTACTTCAGCGAAATGATGTTTTGGGACTCAAAGAGGCTACACCAACTCACGCTGCTCTGAGTGAATAGTCTCGATGGTGGCATGTCTATAGTTTAACGGTAATCCCATGATACAAATGACACAAAGGAAATGCAATAGGCTTACTTTCAGCAAATTAATGAATAAAACCCCAGTATACTTTATTCTCTTGATAGAAAACCTTTAGTGTTTTTAATAAGACATATTGCTTTTGAAAAGAGTAATTGCTTTCCACTGATGCTTCCAAGTCGACAGTTTTGTTTATTTCTCCATTATTACAACCAACATCCTCTTAGTGTAACACAGTGGGTTCCTTTTCTGGGAAGAAATCAATGTATCTGCAAAAATGCTCAAAGACTGCTTTATGATGAGATAGATGGAAACCCAAGGTCTAAGTCAATTTTAAAGCCAAAATCAGCAATAGCTGATAGTAATTACCTACCCAATGCCTTTGCTATGAGGGTAACAATTACCTACCCAATGCCTTTGCTATGAGGGTAACTTTACTTGTTTTTTTCAGAAGCATTTTATTTTTCTCTCTGTCACTTTCTGAAAAAATCCCAGGAAGGGAGGTAAGAAATTTGAGTGAACGATACAGGAACAGTTCAACTAGTGTGGCAAATCACATGCAGATGAGCTCTAGTATAATAAAACACTTTGTGCTCCTTCACTATATAGGCTGTTAATTTTTAGGTGCATAATCTAAACTTCTGGCTTCTCATATGAGTCAGAGTGACAGGTTTCATGTTTCACTACAAGAATATTTTTTCTTTGGTTTATTTATTTATTTTTACTACTATATATGATTATCTGTCCAGGTGTTTATTATAAAATTTTTTTTTTCTGAAGGGTTTATTTTGCTATTACCAGTAATTAACTCCCACATATTTCTAAAGTCTGTTCAAGTAAGACAGATTTGCTATGTGTCATTCTGTATCTTTTGCAGCATAAGTAGCAGGCAGCTGAAATCAAATCTTTTAGAGAAGTGTTTCTGAAGTAAATAGTTGCACATGTAATCATATTTTAAATTATCCTTAGGAACTCTCTTTTACCATAATACATACAGGAAGCTTAAGAGTAAACTTGACATTGTTTAGACTGCAGATTTTTTCACTTCTGCCTCATGGTTCCCATATGATTCCATCCGTCTGCTCACTCTTTTCGTACAACTAGAGAGTGAGCTCTGAGGTGGGAATACTATTTCTGTACATTTCTGAACATTTTCTGTACATTGTCTAGCTCAACACCAACATTGCCTATGACTAGTGCTCCAGAAAACTACAGTGAAATTGCTTACTTTGACTATTACCAGAAAATATGAGAAAAAATGCATCTCACTAGTTTAATATTGGAGACAAAATGTCATTGTATTCTATTATTTATGCAGTGTTTATTTACCTATTGCCAGATCTTGTGAAATGTTCCTTCTGTGTCAGCAATTTCTGAGAGTAGGGTGGTGAAAGGTTCAGAACATGGATATATAACTAAGAAAAGTGTTAAGTATATCAAGATAATAAAAAAATATAAATCCTTTTTTAAGTAACAGAGCGCTCATTCAGTGTATCCATCAGCTACACTTGACCATCACATTTCATATTTGCTAGTATTTTTGCCTTGCTCTTTAGGCAAGTTCACTCAAACAAAAATAGGTGCTTAAACTGATATTCTACTGTAGCATAAGGAAATAAGTAATCATTAAATATGTGTCTGAAGTTAACTGGCTATGTGCTTGCTCATACTAATGTTGTTGCAACTAAAGTAATGCCTCACCCAGTCATTAAACATATGAAATCTGAGTTTCTTTTTTCCTCTCACAGTTTCTGCGTGTTCACCTATCATCTTTACCACACATCTCAGAGTATGGCCTTACATAAGCTGATTGCTGAGCCTCTGAAATCTGGTTCTATTTGTTGTTGTCTTTCTGTTACTTTTCCAGTTCCACAATGTCTTATTTTTGTCTTGTTGACTAATTCTTACAAAAGTTTACTGCCAGCAAAGATCAGAAATGTAACACACATTGGCTGTGGAAAGGACTGGATGATTACACCCAGGCACAATTATTCTGCAAATTTGCAAGCTATCAGCAGCCTGTGAAAGTTTTTTCCAGCTATGCTGGTGAATAGGTATGTAGCATGCTGTCAACATCAAGCAGAACTCTGGTTTCAAGTACCAGAATGGAGATCGCGCAACTCTGGAAGAAGACTACAGCCTCCTTGAACAGGTGGTTGTCCTTCCTCCTGAAGGATGATCTAATAATAAGGAAAGGTTGTGTTTCCTTTCTACATCCCAGGTATTCTGGGACAAAAGTGAGAAAGTGAGTGGTCTGGAAAGCTGTATGAAACTCATTGCTACATTTCAAAACTAAGAACCAGAGTTTCATTGAAAGCATATATGGAAGCTTTTTTTGTCAGGCTTTGTTTAAGTCAAAGTATTTTCCCCTTCTCCTACTCACTGCTGTGAAAGATGAGACCATGGATTATTAAAAACATACCTTACTTCTATAAATGTGTTCAAATTCTTCGATACTTATTGTCTTTAATTGCACAGATATAAAAGGAATAAGTGTTGATCCTTTTAAATTTTCAGGCTCATTTGTATGCTAAATATTTTTGTATAGAGAAATCAAATTGTTCACACCTGTGGAAATGCCACATACTATACTTATCTGTATTTCTATTTAGGGAAGTCAAGGATTTTTCTGCAAGCCACATTTTCTTAAGAAACAGAAAGAAAATTAAAACAGAATATACAAATGTATTGGCATTGCTAATTGATAATCTGTGACCTTATAGCTGGTTATCAAAAGGAAATTTCCTGCAACTGGAAGTAAAGGAGAGAATAGTATCACTGGTATTCTCAAGAAGAATCTTTTAAAGAGTTAAACATTACAAGATAACACCATAATAAGAATATACAACACCACTCTACTGACAATTGTATCTGGAATATACAAACATATTTTTGAAACTTAAAAACCGTTGCAAATCATTAGGTGGATTCAAGACTTCCTAGAAGAAGACTTGTTTAACTAGCAGCCATTGGTGTTTGTACCTTTCTCTCTGGTGGCACTGTTAAGCAATTAACTAAATAGACTGTGTTTAATTTTATCATTCAAAGAATGATATTTATTTACAAGCTTCAATCTAGTTTTGAAAGGTTTTTTGCATTTCTTGTCTCTGCTACTTTTTGTTAGTTACCAGAATATAAGGGATGTCTTAAATAAAAATATTCTGCTACTGAAGTTACATATAAAAATCCTAAACATGCAATATAAAAATAATACAATTTCTTTTTTAATTCTGTTGCAAGGCTCTTTTTTCCTAATAAAGCTGACAGACTCAAATACCAATTGATTTGTAGCAATACACCCCCAATACAAGATTGGGATCCACCTTCTGTAATCTAAGGTTCTGCATTTTAATCGTCCAAGTCACTGTGGTCTCCTTTAAGATCAATAGAAGAAAGCACATAACTTCAGAAAACAATTCATGGAGCCTATCTTAATACAACCACTTTAAGATTAAACTAATTGCTTGTTTCTCTCATTGACTAGGTATAGCCCCTGGAGAGTCTAACCTGAATTTAAGCAACTTTTAACGTCTAAATTAGGGAAGGCGAATCTTCACCCAATCTGTAAATCTGCTTAATTTACAAGCAAGCCAGAAAATCTGCTGCTATAGCTGCATGAGACATCATCAAGGCTGCTATGGTGACCCTGAAGGCTTTTACCTTTTCAGTTTTTCTCCAGTAAGTCATTAATGTGTCCCTGGTTCTCAGCTATTAATTTCTTTTTTCATTCATTACCCTTTTCCATATGTAAGGATATGTTGACATGCTTCTCTGAATAACATTTAACATTAGCAGCAACTATTGTGACCAGCAGAATTTGAAACATAAGGAAGTCTTTGTTCATTTATGGTTTAGCAATTCTTTTTTTCAGGAGCCAACCTGATAATCATATAAGAAAATATAAAATGAAGAATGACATCCAGGAGAAACTAATATCCTAAAAGCAGTAGAATCTCCAAAAATAAAATATGCAGAACATGAACAGGCTACAGATAACTTCAAAGTACCATATTCTGAGTCTATTTTGTTCATCTTATGGTTCTATTATCAATCCTATTTATAGATATTTGCAATGATAAAAGGCCCCAAAATAGGAAGTCAAACCAATATAATGAAAAAACATGAAAGAACAGTAATAATATATTTCATGAGTAGTCCAAATTAAGTTGTCTTCAACTTTGATGTGGGTATCTGCAAATTATTGTCCATTTGGATTAAATGTGAGACAATTTTTCAGTATTGTTTCTTGAGTGAAAACTGTTGTTGCTTACATTTATATAGAAGTAGAACCTTTCCTCCAATAGGAAAAATACCTAAGGAACCAATGATTCAGTTTATTGCTCCTATCAGGTGCTTTACTTGCTCTAATCATCTGTTAACAAAACTATTTTATTTATTTATCCAAGTGGAAGCCTGATCTGTGCATGTTCATATGTACCACTCACCTATGTTGTGTCATGCGTTAGTATTAAAACTTCTATGATATTTTTATTGCATGTACTCCTTTTCTGTTTTTTGCCAAACTTCTACTTAAATGCTGTTTCAAATTTCAAATGCTTCAAATAAATTTTTCAATATTATTACACAAATTATCACAAGATATAATGGTAGCATATAAATTGCTGCTGTAGTTTGGAAGCATACTAACAATTCTTCTGCAGTGCAAATGAGTTCTACCTTGTTTCTAATATCAGTGAATGTTTCCATTGTTCTTCACCACGGTCTTAAGCAGTAAAGCACTTAATAACTCACATTAAAGGCACTCCTCCATAGATCTTTTCCTGAGAAATAAAATGGAAAAGTCAGGTATCAGAGAATGAAGCTGGGTCTTTTCCAAGCCTGGAACTGTAGATGTCTCCACTTAATATGCAGAGATATGCTAGGTTTTTTTCCTCTTGCTTTTCATGTGGCTAATTATTATATTTTTTTATATGTTCTTCATCCTTTGTTAATCTCTTGTGCTTCTTACTACTGGTTTGTGTTCATATGTTTTTGTTTGTTTGATTTCCCATCACCTTCCTTCACTTCCCTCTCCTCTACTTTTTTTTTATCTTGTCAGTATCTCCCTTTCAAATTTTGCTCATTGTACTGAGTAGATTTGTCTCACCATAGAAATGGTAGGTGTCTTGTCTAGGCCGTTATCTCAACTTTCTTTATGGTCAACAGAGAATAAGTAAGTTGACCAAAGTTATTTATACTGTGCACTTTATACATCAGCCTCTGACAGGGGCATGTAAGACCTCATAGCAACTTCCACAACTTTAAGACAAAAACAGTGACAAAGAGTCTCAGTCTTATTACTGTTGGTTTCCTTTATCCCTTTTTCGATTTTAACCTTTTCCATGCATGGTTTCAGTGTGGTAGATTAGTTTGTGAAAGTTGCAAATATGTAGGGTCCATCTGTTTTTGTCCTGTAAGTCAGCTGGAACATTTTAGATACTCTCTCTTTTTACTAATACTCTCTCAGGTGTTGATGGGATGGAGTGTGGACTAGAGATACTGGCTTTCACCTGAAACACAAGGCAGACAACTTTTCCTGGGATGGCTGAGCAGCAATTGCTCAGTTGCTCACCAAGGTAGGGATTCATTCTGATGATGAAAACACAGAACAGCCTTCTAAAGAAATGCCATGGACATTTATTTTAATTCAAAATGTCTCCCTGATATTCTTTCAGAGTTTTGTTTTTTTTTCCCCAAGGAAGAAAGGAATCAATTTCATCAAACGTACTGCATTTAACTGGAAAAAGAAAAAAAAAAAGGAAAAAGTCTCTGTGACAGTTTTATCTTTCACATGTTTTAATAAATTTCCTACAGAGATGACTGGTAAATTAAATTCAGTTTAGTCAACCACAAAATGATCAGTGATTTAGAGAAATGCTTTTTTAGCAGCAATACAATTTTTGGCAAGTCATAGAGCTTTTCTAAGCAATTTAAATTGACATGCACCCTTGGATATCCTTTCCATCACTTAAAATATAGCCTAACTCCTTCCAAGAAAATTGTAACTACTTTTTCTAATACAAAATAGAAAAAAGCCCTTCAGGCGTATTAAGCACCCTTATTATTTCACAGTAACTTCAAAACACGGAGATTCCAAAAGCCTAGTTGAATAAGTGGAACACTTCACTCACTAGTAAATACCTCAGAAATGACCATTAAGCATCACATAGTCACGCATGAAACAATAATTTTTCAACTAAGTCTTCTTTCCTTGCCTCAAGAAAGCAAGAATCAGAATAAACTGGAATCAGAGAAAGAATCCAAAAAAACTGTATTGAGAAGTTCAAGAAGCATTTCATGTGCAGAAGCTGATGAAAAGTAAAGCAAAACATGCAAACTAGGAGAAATGAGGTTTCTTGCAGCAGGTAAGCAGAAAACCCTCCTCACTTGAAATAGCTGGGACACCCCAACTTAAAGTCTTGCAGCTGTAAAAAGTCTCTTTGGGTTTTACTGATCTTAAGAGCTCAGTCTCAGTTTTGAAGGAGAGATATATTTCCACTGTTTTCTGTCCTGAATTATACTGTCACTTCTGCACTGACAGTGCCGCAGAATAATTTTTTTAAAAAAAATTCATAAGAGAGAAATTTTTTGTTATGTTTGTTTGAAGCACTTTCTCTGAGTGTTCCTCCAGCCAGGCAAAAGTTATTTCAGAATTTTACATCATCGTGCAATGTGAGTATTAAAGTGTATGAAAGCACCCCTCCTGATTTCTCTAAACTGTCCCACTTCCTACAAAAAATCAAACCAGATGACAGTTTGATTTCTTTGTTATTAGGAGGAGTGGGAAGAGTCTAATGTTGTATACATCCTCAGACCATTATTTCTATGCCAGCTTGAGTTTCATAATTTAATTCAATTCCAGTAGGGCAGAGCACAGCAATACATTTCATAAAACAGTAAACTATGCAAACATGACATCGAAGTTATAATGCAGTATTCATATGCATGCTGAGTTGTCATTTTTATAACACAGCATTTTCACCAGAGGGACACTGAATTAAAAACAGATTCTTTGTATCTGGTATCAAACTAGTTCCAACAATTAATTCATTCTAATGCTATTTTTCTATCAGGAGCTAGTCTTTAATTGTGTTGAAAAAAGCAGCATGTGCGTTTGATTTAAATTAAAGAAACCATACTAAGGCTCAGCTGGAAGCAAAAAGTGGATAACCATTTTTTAACAGTGAAAAAAAATCCCAACCATATACAAACTCCAGGAGACTACTGCTGAAGAGAAATGAGGCTGTCAACATTATACAATATAGAGGATGGACAGGTGTACAAGTAATCTCTTAGAATTATTGCCTCTAAGTTATTTAATACTAACTGTATCCTTACATAAGACAATACCCAAATAAAGGTGTTCCCTGCCTCTAATCTCTGACTCAGATACGTGGGGGCTTGAAGCCAGTGGAAAATGCTAAGGCTAGAAACGTTGGGTTTAAGGATTTTATTTTCTCACTCTTAAATTCACTTCTGTGCATTTAAAGAGAAGCAGTGCTTTAGCAGGCTTTTGAATGAGGACAAGGTGATGGGTTCTTAAATAAAGGGGTTAAAAATGATCCCTGTATTGTAAGAAACATGGGATACTACAGAGAAAAATAGATGTGGCTGCTGCTGGTGAAAACACTGCAATGAGTTAAGTAGGGATTGGATGTTTTTAGGCAAGAAGTTACATTCAGAAAATCTTTTCACAGAAAATCTCAGTTAGATTTGGACAAACATTTTTTTTCAGGAGATTTCTGTGGACATCTGCTTCCAGATATGTCAGGATTCCACAAGCAGATGACTGCCCAGACATGAGCCAGAGCTTTTTACCTGAGAAAGACTCTTTGTGCCAGTGCCTCCTGCCTCAGGGCCTTACATCACATCCCTGGGATAACACACAGTGCAAAAAGTGTTTGCTCCAGTTTTGGGGAACTGCTCTTCCACCCATGTTATGTTTTGTTATGAAGGTTCTTAAGATGATTGTGCCTCCCTTGTACAAAACTCTCACTGAAGTCAAAAGAGGACTTATGTTGGATCTTTATTTATCAATAACAGGACAGGGCTGCCAGTAGGCACTCCTTGAGCTTTTTATTCAGCATTAGCCTCATCAATACAAGGTGAGACATGAAAGATGCTGAAACCTCGTGCATCAGCAGTCCAAAATTCTTGGTTACAAGGCCTTTTGAAAAACTTTCTAGCCGATAGGGCAATGTTAAAAGCTTACAAGCGTTTGCTTAAGCCAACCATTAAAACTACATGTACACTTTGCCTCTAAGAACACCTGCTTGTCATAGCTTCAAAACAATGGTTCATTATTAAACTTACATTTTTCTATTATCTTGCTTACCATATTGTCTAAGGCCTATCTCTACACAGCTCAAAATCACAGCTTTATTGTTTCCTGTCCTTGCATCTCTGTATTCTTGCATTCTTCTATTCTGAGATCTGCTCTGATCTACCTTCTGAGAGTTTTCTATCTTTTCTATTTCTCACAAAGACTTGTGGGAAACAAGTAACAACCAAATTGACCTCATTAGTTTTTCCCTCAGTCATATTGTGGTAATTTCTCACCTGTCTGTAGCACCATATGTACTCTATTTCTTTACAGCTTTCTTTGAACTGCTACTTTCTTCCACAATTTCTTGTTTAGGATTTACTTGCTTTATGACATGTTATTCATACTGCTTCTAAAATATGTTGTCTTTGTGTTCCTACTTTGAACTATTTAGAAAACTACTTCATTTTTTTCTGCCAAAAAGCAGAATAGATTCATGGGTCCAGTTATTTTGCTATATCTAACCTCTCAAATCATGCTTTAATCTTCATATCTGAGCTTTCATTTGTGTGTTTGGCCAAAACCATAGAGAATATCAAGTTAAAGTCTGATATAAAAGTCTGTAGCATAGACTACACAGCCCATGCATCACTGTTTGTATTACTCGGCTCTTGTTCAGTAAGTGAGGTCTTCATCTCAAGAGTTGGCAGGAGTGCAATCAAGATAAAAAACCATAATGTTAATTTATTGGGAGGAACAAAGTGCTGTGGATTGATGATGGCTGGATGCCAGGTACCCACCAAGCCACTCTGTCACTCCCCTCTGCAGCTGGACAGAAGAGAGAAATAAAACGAGACTCATGGGTTGAAACAAAGACAGGGAGAGATCACTCACCAACTACCATCATGGGCAAAAGAGACTTGGGTAAATTGACTGAACTTATTGCCAGTCAAATCAGAGCAAGATAGTGAGAAACCCAAATCTCAAAAAATACCTTCCCCTGTCTCTCAGTTCTTTCCAGGCTCAACTTTATTAATGAGTCTCTACCTCCTCCTGCCAGTGGCTTAGGTGGATGGAGAGTGAGGGTTGTGGACAGAGCATCACACACTGCTCCTTCGTCCTCAGGGGGAGGACTCCTCACACTCCTCCCCTGCTCCAATGTTCTTCCTACTGAAGACAATTCTCCATGAACTTCTCCAACATAAATCCTTCCCACAGGTTCCTCATGAACTACTATAGTGTGGGTCCCCTCCATGGAGTGCAGCCCTCCAGGAACAGGCTGCTCCAGTGTGTCCCCCAACAGGGTCACAAGTCCTGCCATCCAACCTGCTCCAGTGTGGGCTCCTCTCTCCATGGGTACACAGGTGCTGCCAGGAGCCTGCTCCAGCACAGGCTTCCCACAGGATCACAGTCTCCTTTGGGCATCCAGCTGCTCTGACTCAGGGTCCTCCACGGGCTGCAGGTGGAACTCTGCTCTCCCTGAACCCCCACGGGCTGCAGGGACACAGCTGCCTCCATGGTCTGCACCAGGGGCTGCAGGGGAATCTCTGCTTCAACAGAGCACCTGGAGCACCTCCTCCCTCATGCCTTATTTGCTTTCTTTATCTTTTCTCCTCCCCCCTTTCACTCCTCTCTTCTCTGTCTGGAATGGCCCCTGCCCAATAACACCTTCTGTGTTATCCCAGATATACCACCACCATCACTGATGGGTCTGCCATGGCCAGTGATGGGTCCAGGTAGGAGCCAGCTGGCATTGGCAGTATTGGACATGGGGGAAGCTTCTGGCAGCTTCTCACAGAAACCACTCCTGTAGTAGTCCCACTACGAAATCCTTGCCACACAAAAGCAAGACACTTCCCAGATAAAGTGAAAGCAGAATTTAAGTACCTGTATAAAAAGATATGGAGTGAATCTACTTGCTCCTTTCTCTGCCATCTTGTCAATGCACCTTGTTGTCTCTCACCCAGGTTTTTGACAAGAAAATTATTTTGCTAAACAGAAAACATTGCCATTTTGCTGACTTGATGAAAATACAGTTGTGTGACAATAAACCTGAGTGTGTCTTTTTGTTTCCAAGGTCTGTTCTGAGCATGCCTGAAACAGGAGCTTTTGGTTCTACCACACTCTTTAGTTACTGGTACTTTAAATGCTACAGGTGTGAGTGGAGCCCATTACAAGAGTTACAACTGACCCTCAAACAGCTGTCACTTTTGGTCATTATGAATCTGCAGTTTTTGAAGGCTGAAAAGAGAATGTATCCACCATTCCACACTAAGCAGTATGAGTTTTCCTTCCATGTTTGAAGTGGCATCTACCTAAATGTGAACATTACCATATGTATAAACTACATCTGAAGAAATAAAATATTATGTCCTGTAAGCCAGAAAATGAGCTCATTTTCTTATACAGACTGAAAGACTTATTAATGGCTCAATTTTTATTTTTATCTATTTTATTAAAGAGGGGGATAAGCAGTCACAGCCTCTTCCTTCGCTGATTATACTAAGAGCCAGGATGCACGTCCAGTCTCCTGTAAAAATGGGTGAAATTAATCTAACTCTTGATTTCTGAAACTTGGGCATAGCACCAATAATAGGTGTCACATGCAAGTTCTGGCTATTAATTGCAACTTGTTAGCAGATTAGTATTGTTCTGGCCTAAAAATAAAAAATAAAGGTAGAGCTACACCAATGTTCTTTAGGGTTTTTTTGTCATCACAAACGTTTTGGACAACCTAGCATGAAATCACTTTTTAGATTAAATGTAAAGAAGATGTATAACACCAATAGTTGTAATTTTTATAGACATGGTTACATAGAGCAGTTATTTTAGTTTAGGTTTTATTTTTGTGTAGTTTCAGGCTGCCCATAGCAGTATATTTGTGCCTGTGGTAAGTTCTGACCAAGGCCTTTGGGAAAAGAGATGCCTTTGGGCAAAGAGACATCTTAGAATAGCATTTTTTTAAATAGTCAAAGGAAACATTGCTCACAGTGCTCCAATAAACACTGGTAGCTAAGCACATTTAAAACAGCTCTGCAGAGGATCCAGGGATGTAGTTCTGAGCTCCTTGGTATGAGTCACTCATGAACTTACTGGAGGCCAACAAAGGTGAAGAAATGGGTCATATATCTCTGAGAAAAGCCTGAGAGAGATGGGGGTTCAGTCTGGAGAATGGAAGGCTCAGGGGGATCAAGGTCAGGTATTTGCTCAAGGTGTGCAAATACCTGACAAGAGGTGGGAGATGAGAAGGACAGAGCCAGACTCTTCCCAGTGAGCCCAGTGCCAGGAGAAGAGGCTGGAGTTATGTGTAAACACAAATAAGTTTTTCTGCAGTGGAGGTGACACAAATTGTACAGAGGGGTTGTAGAGCCTCCGTGCTTGGAGATATTCAAAACCTAACTGGATACAGCTCAGAGCACCCTGCTGCATTCGAGCTCACTTTGAGCAAGGAACTCAGACTAGAGATCTCTACAGATACCTTCCAACCTCAGTCCTTCTGTTATTCTATGATTCTGTAATTTACTTTTTTTAAGAGAAAGAAACATTTTTATAAAAGCCAAAATTTCCATTAAAAATAGGAATAAACTACTTCGCATAAAAATTCTGATAGAAATTTCCATTTCTGGTGTTCAGGAAGATGACTTTTTTAGAATTTCTTTTGTTGCTTTTCAGAGGGAATAGATATAAATCTAATCTATTTTTGTTACCCAGGGAACTTAATACAACAAGGTTGAATTTATTATAAGGGAAGGCAGAGAAAATTTACTGTCTGTGTAGGCAAACATGCACAAAAGAGCATAAGAAAGTAATTATGTAATGCTCTGATTTGACATGCAAGTAAGTATAAACTAATACTGACTTGAGCCTCCTAATCATGTTCACACTGATTCAAATGAAAATGTATGTTTTCTATTACAATGATTTTACCACTGATTTAATGGAATTTCTCTCCAGCTAAGAGTGATTATTAGTCACAGAAGTGCTGTAATGTTCTGACCCTTTCAAACTTTTGCTATGAAACAGTTGTTATTGCATTTCTAATGCCCAAATAGTTGCAGTTGGATTCACATAATTTGACAATTACCTTGCAACAGAATGTCCATATGTAATTTAGAGTTTTCTTATGATGTCCATTTTCAGAAATACAGCAGAAAGTACTTAGTCTATTGATTGGAGTAAGCAGTTAACTGGTTTAGAAACATTCCTCTCTGCAGATTTGACAGGATCATTTACAATAGCATTCAGCAAGACAAAACAAACAAAGATAAATCATTTTAAGACCGACTGCTATTCTTAAATATTTTTATACCTTTCATCCAGCTGTAACTCTGATAATATATTTTTCGAACAGATGACACTGTATAACTGTTTGTTGACATTGCATCTCTATCAAGCAGTTAAAGGATTTCCTATTCTCTCATTTTTACAATATTCTTGTTTATGTTGTTTTGCATACTATGCTTTTTTCACAGGGAAAGCCATAGGGCAAACCTGTGATAGCAGACCTACATAAGATGTCATTATGTATCTTTTCTGAAGATATTGGTGCTAAAATATAGAATTGTAGAATCATAAAATATCCTGAATTGGAAGAGACATATAAAGATCATTGAAATCCAACTCCTCACCCTTCACAGGACACCCCAAGAGTAACACCATGTGCCTGAGAGCATTGTCCAAACTCTTGAACTCTGTCAGACTGGTGCTGTGACCACTTCCCTGGGGAGGCTGTTCCAGTGCCCAGCCACCCTCTAGGGAAAGAACCTTTTCCTCATATCCAAGCTGAACCTTCCCTGATTCAGCTTCAGGCCAATCCCTCAGGTCCTGTCACTGGTCATGAGTGAAGAGATCGGTGCCTGCCCCTCCTCTTCCCCTCAGGAGCAAGTTGTAACTGTGATGAGGTCTCTTCTGAGTCTCCTCCTCTCCAGGCTGAGCAGACCAAGTGACCTCAGCCATTTCTCAAATGGCTTCCCCTCAAGGCCCTTCACCATGTTTATAGTCTTCCTTTGACACTTTCTAATAATTTAATATCTTTCTTTTATTGTGGTGGCCAAACCTTGAGGTAAGGCTGCCCCAGCTCAGAGCAGAGCAGGACAATCCCCTTCCTTGCCCAGCTGGCCATGCTGTGGCCTGATGTCCTCCAGGCCAGGGTTGGCCCTCCTCGCTGCCAGGGCACTGCTGGCTCATGTTCAACTTGCCGTGGACCAGGACCCCATATCCTTTTCTGTGGAGCTGCTTTTCAGAGTGAGATGTAAATGGGTTGGAGATTTAAGTGGGTTGGAGACACTGGCCCATGTTGCTTTGGCCCACTGGAGACTTAATCCCAGCAGTATAATGGATAATTAATACCAGTCACAGCACTGCCACAGCATGTCCCTGCGTTCACACTGAGAAGAGATTTCACACATTCCTGTAGACTTGTCTACCGATGTTAGCAAAGTTTGCATGGATGGCTTTGTGACATTCAGCACAACAATGAAATGTGGAAGTAGAGTGGTACTCTGAAGTGACATAAATGCATTAATATTGTATGTCCAGAAGCAGCTGCCCTGGCACTAGGGCTGTTCATAGATCTTCAGCTTTCTTACTACTTAGCAAAATAATAATATTTTAGTTTATTTGACATAATGAAGATAAGTAATATTTTCCTTTTTTCCTTTTTCCTTTTTTTTTTCCTTTGGTGTTTTGGCTTTTTTTGTACAAAGACATATTTAAGGAACTTGGTCTACTGCCAGTTCAAGAGAAATGCTAAATGTGAGAAGTACTTTAGACATACATTAGCTAGATAAATTAGATAGCTTGAAAGTTCCTTTCCTCACTGTAGGATAATTAAGAAACTTGGTCAACCTCCAATTCACGATATTTATTTGACTGGCTGGTAGCTGCAAAGGGATATAAAATACTCCATAGCATTTGGAAATACAGAACTAAAACAACCAAGCCTGAAGAAAAATACACTTGTGAATACCAGCAGCCAGGGGTAATCCATCACTGATGCAGGACCCCTCAATCCTGACAGCCTGCATTGATTTGGTTTGATATTTGTAGTCAGATCTTGCTTCTGAAAGCAGTGAAACCATCCTTTGTGGCACCACAATTATGACAGCAGACCAAATTATTTCATCTTCCAGAGCTGAGACCCTAGTTTGGCTTGTCAAAGCCTGGAAATACCCTTAAATATTTATTTATTTTAACCATGGAAAGGATTTAAAATGCCTGGGAAGACTTTCAAGATCTAAGTCATGTGTGTTTGTGGACTTTATTACCTTGATTCTAGATAAAATTTCATAAGGTATAATGAATGATGCATATCTGCTTTTAGGTTCACTAAGGTATATTTTTTCTCTTTCAGTATCATTATATGGTCTCAGAGGGTCAGGAGGATGTCCTGACCCTTTTCCCAGTGATTTCCCTCTTGCTGAGAGGGAGCTCTAGAAACAGAGCATCATCACCCCCTCTTCCCATGTACACTGCCACCTTCTTGGACCTGAACGTGTGAGCAACAGAGTGGGCAATCCACACCACTGAATTCACCTGCTCCTTGTTCCAGACACATGCAGACAGCCTTCCCCTGGAAACACCTGAAGGGAAAACACTGAGGATGAGACTAAACTCGATCCAAGTATCACAGGATTTGCTGTACATAATGTTTAATTTTGGCTTTCTGGTCAGACAGAGTCAGAATATTTCACAGTACCTTCATAAAAACTTTTCATGGTCTCTAAATAGATATTTTCTGCTTTTAAACCTCAGCTGAATTATGTGGATATAGGTTTTGTAACTCAAAAGGGCCTGACATGTAGGTGAATAAGGAGGCTAATCATTTTTGCTGTAAAGAAGAAAAATATGTATATTTTCTCATGCTTAGTAGAGTGTAATAGATATCATAGATGATAAAGGCTCACAATTGTAGAGTAGTTAAAGCAGGGCTCGTCAGTTTAAATGAATTAAAACCCCTTTAATTCCTCGGAGGCCTCTCAATTTCTTTTCAGATTTAAACCTTAGTCACAGCCTCCCGTTAACTAATACGCATGCTGTGGATTTTCCATCCTATTCATCACAAATTCCTGCAGTAGTGGGAATGGGGGAGAGGGAGAGGAAGGACTTCAGCTCAGTTATAAATCACCAAGAAGTGACTGACAAATACCAAGGCAGACCTTTGCACAGCACTATGCTGGAGATGGCCCATTGCCAGGCAGGCTACAGATACACATGGTGTTATCTCTGAGCAATTTTAGGGAAATGATATGTTTATTCGAAAGTAAGGCAGAGAGGGGAAGGAGGGATGGTTTCAAATGGACCTCTTGTCATTTCAGCTTTAAGACAATGGCAAAACTCTTAGAACTGCTGTTTCCTGTTTTATTTCATATGCAAAGAAGAAAAAAATGAAGAAAAAAAAGTCAATATCATGCACAGTGAAAGATAAAAGAGACAATAAAATTTATTTTGTTTGTTCTAAAAACATTGTGCATTTAATGTTTCATCTCCAGGCTTTGGTCATATTTCCATGTTTTTGTATGTAATATATTTGACTTCCAGCATATTTTATGTTTCTGAAGAAAGCATTTTTGCTTGAAGTAAAAATCTGATTTCCAAACCACTTTCATCTAATTAATTACATATGTTATATATATATATATATATTTATATATATTTATTTAATAATGTCTCTGTAAATATGGTCATTTATATGATTTATTCACACATCAGTCTGATCACAGTTTGGTACTTGCCTTATAGCTACAGCTATGCAACATGAGACTTTAATCATAATTCTTCAAGTCTGTCCCATTTTTTGTTGATCGTTACAAGAGGACAGGTTGATCATACTTCAACATAGACACTAATATATGCAGTCAGTGTGACTACTTTATGTTGATTTACTTAATGGGCCACAATAAAATATAAAACTGAATAGAAGAAGGAAGAATTCAAGAAAAATCCAACAAGAAACAGAGTCTGGCTCTGCACACTTCACTCGAAAGATGTAATATTATGGCTCATAGGATATGCAACTCACATTTATATCCTGCCAAAAAATGTCATGCATATTACACTTCTAGAAAAATATATATATTGCTTTTTTCCTCTGATTCAGTATCAGTTTTTTAAATTACTTTTTTTTGAAGAAAAATGTATTTTTTTCAATCAGTTTTATTTATGCTATTAGTAGAAAAATAAGTGAATGAAAAAGAATAGAGAACTATTTTCAGGGTTCAAAAAAAAATACAGAAAGGAAGCATTCAAATCACAATCCCTTTCATCTTTTGCAGCTTACTGATCACAGACAGAAGGGAAAAATGTGGAACATATTCCAGATTTCCTACTTGACTGTTGTTTCAGTGCCAAGAGGAAAATAAGTAAAATATTATGTAAAATATTAAACATTATGAGCCAAATATTCTTCAGGGGGTCTGGAGGAAAGACAGCCAAAAGAAAATGTTTTTCAGTCGGGGTAGTGATATTAACTTCCTTTCTCAAAGACTTTGGAATACATAGCTCAAAAGTGACAAGTATCTCTAACAATTAATTTAAAAAAATCCATTCAGCATTCTTACAAAACTGACTATTCAGCACAAATCACAAACATTAAGGAAGCCAATTTCAGGCAAATTTCCAAAAAAACCTAAAACCACTGAGTTTCAGGGGTGATGAAAGCGAAGTGTTAATTACTAAGCAGATTGCTTAGTGCTCCTACTCTTCATATCGTAAACATTGTTCTTGAAGTTACACAGGCAGATGTTTGCTTTCACTGGGGTTCAGGATAAGCCAAGCACAGGGACCTTGGTGGGCAGGTTTAGTTGTGCCAATGCCTGGTTTCCAGTCACCCTGTGAGTAGGCATTGGACAAGGATAGAAATCTATCACTGGGATGAAAACAGCTTGCTTTTTAACAGTGCAAAGCAAATATAAGAACTAAAATTTAAGAAGTCAGCAAGCAAAGCAAACTTTTAAGATTACTTACACAGTTGGTTAAGGCGATTTGTTTGTGTCATATCATGTAAATCAAATTGAAAATAGGCATTGTGAGCCCATTTTGCTTGATGCGAGGAAAGTCTGCATGTTCAAGAAAAGAGACAAAAAGAACATAGCAGGATGTTTGTTTTCGAAAAGAAATGAAAAATCCACAATTGCAATTCTGCCTGTCTGTCATCCCTGGATGATTACTTGTAGCATCGAGCAGAGATGATCAGAAAGGGATTTGAATGAAAGCCGTTTTATTTAAGGATAAAAACCTGTGTGAGCAGATCCATGAGATCACCCATGGAGGTGATCAAGAGCAGAAGTGGATGCACTGATCTTCAGTGTTAGGAAGACTGGAAGTAGGTGCATTGAACCCCAAGACTGGGTAAGTGACTTTGAAGAAGGATACAAAAAGGCTGGACTGCATACTACGGAAACTTCTATAAAGTTTCTAAGACAGTCATGGTCTCTTCAAGAGAAGGGATGAGGAAAATCACTTTACATGCTCAGATTGGCTTGGATTATTTGGACCTGAAAGGAGAAGTGGCAGAAGAAAAGACTGATATCTCAGCAAGACAGATCAGAAGGCAGCAGTGGTCAAGGAATTACACTCCATCCTCCAATATAATTTGAGAGAAGGTGACTTTTCCACTTCTATAACTAGAACAGACCCTTTTTTGTTTATTCCTTTTACTCATGAGCAGGGATGGGCAGATGCATCAGACTTTGGAACTGTGTTGTGTTTTAAACCATACACTTAGTCCAACACAAACACATCACACAGAGCTGCTGAAGAGCTTTACTAGTGTGGAAGGAATCAATGTTTTAATACACATTACAGTAATCTTGGCAGGCCTCTCTTTCTAAGTCCTCTCTTTCTAATGACTATCAGATTCTTTGGATATTTTGACTCATAGTGCAAATCAACAACTTATTGGAATGAGAGTAGCGTGTATGTAGCCATGCCACAGCCAGAGAAAAATGCACACAGGCAAGGTGGGAGCTCCCCGTGTGCCTCCATGGTGTCTCCAGGCTGAGCAGAGCAAGCTGCAGGAGATTTTGTCAAGTGGAAAATCCCTTGGCATTCAAGATCAGGTCAGCAGTGTGTCATAGCTTGTTGACAAACAATGTGCTCTCATTTTGAGTCAGAGATCTTGCAGCTGAAATTTATGCAACACGTGACATGTTTATTCACCCAGGCTAACCAGAAAGTTGTCTTAAAGATTTATTTCACTTTACATTTAATTTATGTTCCAAAAATTGTATCACAGTTTCTATTTGTCTTTGCATCATTGCAGGGACCCAAACAAGCAGAATTTTATTAATAATTTGCTATTTAAGCTTGTTTTGGAAAAGAAAAAAAACTGTTCCTCAATAATTTGTCATGTGAACGATTTCTACCAAGGATAAGAAATATTTCTAAAAAATGGATGTGATCATCTCCGTGATCTATTGACTACTTATAAGGGATGAGAGAAATTTAAAAGAAGGCTGACTAACATAAGTCAGCTTCATTATTCACACTGAAAAAAGCTAATTCAGAGACATAATTTTATCAAGATGTTTCCACATAAAAAATATTTGAAATCACTGTTCTGAATTAATCTGTAATCATATTTCTGTCTGCGTTCTTTCCAGAATAAATGATAAAAATCTCACACATTTAGCACAGAGGAATTCATTTAACACCAAGGACTCATCACTTTATGGAATTTTCGTTCTTTTCTTTTTTTTGAGTTACAAAAGTGGCATTATAATTCAGCATATCAAAATGTATTCATGTTAAAAAAAAAAGACTTGGATAAAGAAAGAGGAAGTGATACTTTTTACTTTATTTCTTCTTTTTTTTCTGAAAAAAGTAGATTTTTAAATGGTATTTTAAAAAAATCAGCTTTTTCATGAATATATTATTTTTGTATAATGTAGTGAATTTAACAGCATTAAAGGAGCCTTTTTCAGCAAAGTGGCATAGTAGGTAGGTATGCAGAAAATTTGTAAATTTTAGAAGATAGAAAGATGATAAATAGATGATAGATAGATAGATAGATAGATAGATAGATAGATAGATAATAGATAATTTTCTGTTTCAGTGTGAATAGATCCTTTTCCAAAGAACTAAAAAAAATATTCTTGAGGTGAAAGACATTATTTAGCAAAGGAAGGATGTGAGGAGTTATGCAAAACCCTTATGACCTAGCAAAACAGGTTATCATCAATGCCTACAGAATAAATGGGTCATCATATGACATAGTCATCCTTAGGATTTGTGGTTCTAACCTGTGCTTTTACCTTCAGAAAGGCTGACTACTTGCATGTTTGTTAATATGCCAGTTCAATCTCATTTAATGAGATAAGCAGCATGATTTCATGTACAATGCTTCACAACCCAACAAAATTTTTTGATGTGTTGGGAAGATTTTTGTCTCTTTGGGGGACACTTGCTCATTTGAACCATAATTGCATTCTCAAAACCCTAAAATATCTGTACAAATAAAACAAAACAAAACAAAAAAGCATCTACCTCTATTTTTGATTCAATTATGTAGAACAAAACACAGCACCAGAAATAGAGCAAGATTTATCAGCAGTCCTGGAAATACCTGGAGACTCGCAAGTGAAATGGACACAGCAACAAAAAGGGCCATCATGACACCACAGCATAGCTGCACTTGAGTTGATGTTCGTAAAGGACATACAGTCATGCATTTCCTACTGATTCAACCAAGAATTCAGTTTTGTTCAGGTTAGCAGCTGGTAAATGTTTCCATAATGGAAAACATAATAGTCCAGCCTCGGTGACCCAGCAAAACTGTGCAGGCCAGCCAGTTTCCACCCAATGGCATCTCACTAGAGAAACACAAAGTAGCTACAGAGGAGCACAGTGAAAAAGAGGTATTTCTGGACTATGCATAATGATCATAGTTGCTGGACTTGAGGATTTTATTCTCAATTATTTATATTATTTATAATATTATTTATATTATTTCCAACAAAAATTGTTCTATGATTCTATAATCTATTTGTTATTAATCTTTCCAAAAATCTGCAACTTTTTACTAACTTTGGAGTGACACAATAGAAAGTCTTGATACAAAGTCCTATTACAGGCCATGACAATGTAAATGAATGCAAAATTAATAGGCTTTCCAAAATTGATAGGTGTTTCCAGTGTTTCTACTTCCTTTCTCTGCTTTCATCTTGTGAAATTCATGTTTGTGAAACATGGAATATTTTCTTAGAGAGTCTCATGAATATGAAGAGACAAAGAAGAAAACATGCAGATAACCCTACAGATGTATTGGTTGTTTTTCTTGACACCTAGTTATATAACTAAGTTTCTGTCCTGTGTCTGAACAGGGATCATTATAGTTGTGTTTTGTTTTTTTTCCTTCAGCAAATAAAATACTTTTGTTTTAATCAGAAAAAATGGCAATGTGTCACACAGCAGGTAATAATTTACCATGAGGAGAAATCAAATATATACAATCATGTGGGCAGCATTAAATATTTGCTCTAAACTAAGATTATTTTTTTTATTATTTATTTTTACGTTTTATCCCTGTTTTTCATTAGTTTTGCTCTCATCTTCTGTTGAACTTCCAGAAGAGACAGATGAAGAAGGGGCAATAGCTCACTCTGGTTTCTTGTTCCTAGACTTCATGTAGAAATTTGAGAGAACTTTGGAGCCAGCTTTGCTCAAATGATAGAAAGACTGACAGCAGCTCCATTCCCTTGTAAAAACCCTCAGCCAGCATGAAGCCTACTTAGTACAATAAACAACACAGTGTGAACTATTTTTGCAGGTGAGATGTCCTGCTGGTGGCCCACCCATAAATCAAGGACACTGCCTAACAGCAAGGGAAGCAGCCAGAACTAAAAGAAGGGGAAATGAAGTGTTGCACATAACCCCCTACTGACTGAAGGTCACAGACCCGTTGAGACTGACAATTTATTATAATTTATTAGTGCTGCATTTCTTCTTTAAACCAGCAGGAGCATCAGAATCCAAGCATATGAATTCTGAAAAACTGCAGAAGAATAAAAGATCTTTTGACAATGTGCTGTCTGTGTTTGTGCATGAAGTAAAGGGAAATAAGGCAAAGGTAGCTAATTCAGCCAATTTTCTTTTTACAAATGCAAAGTTTGAATGACGGGTGAAAAGCAGTATTTGTAAATATTTTGAGATGGACAAAAAAATATGTCAGAAATTATTAATTGAGTGGCCATTGATATAAATGTGCCAAAATTTTTCTTTCCTCAATGCCTGGTATTTATTATTTAGACCTGATATGAAAGACCTCCTGGAACTGTTACTGTAAAAAGAAATTAAAAGGACCAAGTCCTTTGTTTTCATTAGGGAAGAGATTAATGCCATGTGAAGTCAGTAAAAAGCCATGGTTTTCAAAGCCCATATTTGGACCAAATTTTGTAATCCTTCATGTAGAAAGGACATGAAGCCCACAAATATCTGAACTTCTCTGATCACATATTTAAATATTTCAGCTGATGCCAGGTTGCATAATCCCACAGAAACTGTTCATCTGCCACATAAAGAGCCAATCCACGACCTACAGAACCTCTGCATTGTTTCTTTAACATTACAGTGGGGAATAATGCACTAGTTTATATATTTTTTTAAATGTTCCTAACAAATGGAAACCTATTTTCCTATTTTTCTTAGATTTTCCCCAAATTTAGATAACACACTGCCTGGTGCATATTGCTGCTTTTGAAGTATTTAAAGTAGGAATTTCCTCATTTCTGACCCAAAAATTGTGATTTTTAAGAGTTATGGTAGACTCTATGTAGTCATAGAAACATTCAAAGTGAAAACAAGCCTAGCCAAGTGAAAATTCACTAGATTCACACGGCTGGATTGATAAACCCTACAGATTTCCTGGGAATGAAACATGAATATCAAACTCATGTGTTGGAGAACATTTTTTTAATCAGTCATACCATTTTAAAAACTCCTAAACCAGAACAATACAATGCCCCTCAGGAAAAGGAATGATCAAAAGAATAAACCCCTCTGGCAGATATAAATCACTCCACTTAATGCATTACTGGAGGATTCTTGTTTTTTGGGCAATGAGGGCAGTTTAAAAATACAGTTTGACCTTCGTGATTCAGAGGGTGAGATGCCAGCTTCTTCTCTTTCACTGCAGATCCCAAATTCAGCATGTCCCTCCTTGCATCGAGGTTCAAATGACCTTCTGTTGTAACTTAAATAGCTTAATAGTGAACTACCACTTTCTGACTCTGATCTGTGTTACTGAAATTTGCATATAACAGCTGTTTCCCTGCTACATTCTTACTTAACAATTCTCTCTTACCCTACTTGTTTTCCCACTTGAAATGATCAGTTGTGAACTTGGAAATGCTATTTCCTACAGCACATGGGTGAAGGTATGCTCCTTTAAGAAGCAGGTACAGATGGCAAGTCCATCAGCTAAGTTCAAACTGGAGGTCAAGAGAGGAAAAGGAAATTACCCCTAGTACTCATCTCAAACTCTGCCCTCTTTTACTGTCTCCTTTTACTGCTGGTAAATTTAGCTCATCGTTTCCCTGACCAGCACCCAGCTTAGCCAGTGACAGTGGGAAATCAATATATCCACCACATTTGACCTTATCACCTTTAAAGCAGTATTTTACAAATCACTCAGGATAAACACAGGATGATCACAGAGTTAGCTAAAGGTGGAATCAACTACACCTAAACCATCACTGGCAGATGTTTAATTTTTTCCTAAAACTTCCAGCAATTGAGACTTCATAGCTACCCTCAGAAATCTGTTCCACTGTGTAATTATCCTTACTAATAGAAAACCTTTTCTCTTGTCTAGCCTAAATCTTTCTACCTGCATTTTAACATGCTGTTTCTTGCCCTAACGCTCAATGGATCAAAATCCTAAACAATGCCTTGATAGCATCTTGTGAATCTCATGTTAGCAGCAGCCATTTAGATATTTGAAGATTTACGCTGCTCCCTCGGTTTTCTATTCCTTGTACCCCCACCAACCCAACCCCTTCTTCGAGGCCACATATTCTAGATTTCTGATCAGTTCTTTTGTTCTGCTTAAGTCTCCCCTTCTTTTGGTCCACAAACTTCTGGAAATATGGTGCCTCTAATTGGATGCAGTAATGCTCCAGCTGAGCCCAGTATTCAGCAGACCAGCTGTTTTACATATAATACTCATGTTTATACATCCTGATACAGTGTTTGCTTTTTTAAAAATATTTTTGACAGAAGTTAAACATTGAAAATACATGCTCAGTTTAGGCTCCTTTCTAGTTCTAGTTCTTTCCTGCAAAACTATCAGCCAGGTGGAGATCCATCTTCATAGTGCAACACAAAATGAGGGAATCCTTCCCTCCTCTGTTGGAAGGAACTCACTCTGATGTGAGGAAATACTGGGCTGGTTTGACAATTTATGTTACCAGTTATGTAACGGGTTTTTATCTTCAATGTGTGTACATGCAACACATTTCATTATTTTTCTCTTGTTTCTCTGGGATTCTATTTATTCCAGCTCTTCAGTAACTCTTTCCTCTAGCAAAATGAAAATGAAATTATCTGTCTTGCCAATCTTAGGCCAAGGTTGTTGTGTGCATTATATGGGCATGCCTCTTAAGAAAAAAAATCGTACAGATAGAAGATGGTTTCCTCTCTCTCATAACTAAAGACAAAGGGAGGTCTTTTCTAAGAGAGGTCTAGGTGGCCTAGGAACTCAAATTCTAGTAATTATATCTCTGGGCTCAGCAGTAAGTCCTTGTTCAAGTAACTCCACTGATTTAAACCAGTTGTGGCATAGAACTAAAGGAAGAGGCCCAGAGCTGTTTTATGTGCAAATAATACAGTCTGCAGTAGTAGTTCAAAACCAAAATAATTTACTCAGTGATGCTCCCAAACTAGCTGTTTGCGATGAATCATGAAGAGTTTTAACCTCCAGATATCCAAAAGGATGCTGTTTGATTAATCTTTTTCATGTTACCTTCTGGCACTAGCCAGCACCCAGGAAACAATATCAAACCCCACATGCAGCACACAGAATGCAGCAAACAAAGAAAAAAATTTTTCATGGCTCAGCTAAGAAGCACCTGTAGTCACAGAGCACACTGATTTCAAAGGCTTTACAGTCTGTGTATGTGAACCTATGTTTATCCTGCTCAACTTTAATTCATTTTAATTGATATGTTCAGAGTAGGCATGCGCACTCTGAACTTTCTTCTGGAGTCAATTAAGAAAGGGTAAAAAGTTGTTCAAAGTCTCTAAGATCTGAATCATGTCCCAGAGGTGTTAATCTTTATTAATTATGCATCTGCTTAAGAAGTTACTAGTCTTTGTGCTTTAAATCCCCCCTTTCAGGTGGCACTGGGTTTTCCACTTTTTAAGCACCTCAACTGTAAAGAGAATGGTAAACATCGAACTTATGTAAATAATTTCTGAATGTGAATGGAAAAAAAAAAGTACTTTTTTATCTCCCTCAAAATTTGACCCCATTAGCTAAATTTCTATCTTCACCAGAAATGTGTTTCATAGCAGAAAAGACAAGGGTGTCGTGACCTGTTTCTAAGAGTCACTGCTTTGCCTATGAGATGCACACAACTCTAGAGTGACTAGCAGAGATACAGAGCTTTGCTCCAAGTCAACCTCTGAAAAAATGCTCCTGGTCAGGAATGTTATGACAACACAACATTTTTGGGGATTAAAAAGCATTAATAAAACTATTATGATTAGAGGCGTAATGTTTTTGAACATACTAGCTTGGAAAAAGATGCATACAGGGTTTCTTTTTACAGATATCATCACAAAAAAAGCTTTGCTCTCTTTCATGCTGAAATATCAAGGTATTTTTATAGGACTAAAATAATTTGATTGCATTTGATTTTTTCTAAGCAGTTTAAAGAGATTCTACAGGTTGATGTCTCATCAAAAAGAGTCAAAGTCAGCAATGCATCACTGTTGCTGTAAGGATTAGAAAAATTCTGTTGACCCAAAACTGCTTTGTGGCACTTCTGATTACCTTATTTTACATTCTTTTCCTGATGCTGACTTAATTTTTTCTCCCAAAAAAACTTATTTCTGTTATTTCATGTGCATTCATTATTTAAATAGCTATAAACATCTTCACTCCCCTCATCCCTAACTACTACTTTGAAGGTGCCATTAAGTCATGCGTGTGGCATAATTTGGAATGAGGGAGATAATTCTTACTGAAGACCAGACCAGTGTTTAATACCTAGTAAACTCTAAGGATAAACTTCTGAAGTATTACATATTGGTCTGATTTTCTTCTACCTTTATTTCAAGGATGAGCACAGTCAGCACAGTACTGAGTGATTTTGAGAATAACCAGAAATTTTTCCAGTAAAATATATCAGACTCTAAAGTCTTGCTCAGCCACTGGAAATTGAAGTGTTTGCATTTTTGCCTGGTTTTTGCTCAGGAACAGGCAGTTATGATTAAATTTCTTGTATTCATTAGTGTATTGGTGAAAAGCTAAATTTACAAACCTACAACTATGGGGATACTTCCAAGAAAATTCTGCCTGCCTGGAAATATCACTCAGAAATACGAACAAGCCTGTTCAATTCTCTGTGTGAAAAGCCAGCCACCAAACATTCTGCACAGTAAACTTAGTTTTCACTCATACAAAAGCAAACAAAGCCTGTACTGTAATGGCTTTTGATCCTATAATCCACACCAGAGCTCAGAGGTGAGCCAGCAATTTGCAGAGCTTTGCCCCTGAGCCTTGCAGGCACTTTTCTGCTATTCAAGTACACACTGTCCTGGTGGCTGATCCAAATTACAGATATGGTAGAAAGCAAGGGAGCTTACAGAGCATACTCTGAAAACTTTGATTGTCAACATTTTTTACCAATTTTTTCTTTTACATTTTTCTTTTCCTCCCAAGGAAAATTCTTAGTCTTAGAATTGTCATGTGATTCAGTACAACACAACATTAGGCCTGCCAACAAGTCAGCATAAACGTGGAACAATGAAAAAGCATCTTTTTCACATGCTCTTTTTTTATTTCACACACACAAAAAGTTTATTTTCTTCCATTATAGTTTCCAGTTCCCAAAATCACAGCATCTATATTATGAGCCAAACCAAACCCATAAATTGCATTCAACTTGTGAGCTACTGTGAAAATCAATTTTCAGGAATTTCACTGCAATATTCATTAAAAAAGTGAGCCTTGTTTGATTTTCATATCTTACTGAGACTAAGTTCTCTATAACAAGAAAGTACCTCTTTTGGAAACTTCACTTATAAAGGAGGCTATTTTGCACTGGTTGATTTCCTGCCTGTATTACCAAAGAAACGCCTAAAAAGTATGATCAGTCAAACAGGATTAAAAAACTTCTAATTTAGATTATCCAGAATTATTGGGGGAAAAAATTTAAAAATCACTGGGAACAAGAAAATAAAAAAAGGCTGAAATAATCCATATTAGTTACCAATCAATTAGATTAAATTACATTACAATTGCATTAAAATATCAAGACAGAGCTACCTCCAGAGCAGGCTGAACATACTCAGGACTGGGCAGCAGAGAATGAAGATCTCTGCTCAGTCACAGCGCTCTCACATAAAGCAAATCCTTTTTCTGCTTTTGGTCTCGCTTCCTCATTAGTGAGAGAGAGAGAGAGCAGCCACTGCTGTCTGGGCCATTTATGCTAGCAAATATTTTTTCTGTGCTGCACCTTTATCATTCCCCTTAAGAAGTTATTCACTAATCTGACACACATGGAGACTCCTCAAAATATGTCAAGGTTTTACAATAACCACGAGGAGTATAATCCTCATTTAGAAATATAGAAATTTTGACTGAGTTGAGTGGGAGATCTTACATCCTGATCCAGCTGTGGCCAGCGCCAGATATTCTTGTATATATATTGTACACAAAAGTGTATAAGTTCCCCAGAAGTGTGCAAAAGGGGATTAATGGGAGAAAATACCTCATAGGTTCTGAGGAAGCAATCTTTCAGTCTGACACAGGATTTTCAGATTTGATTTTAGTTTCTTTTATTTCTTTTTCTTACTGTCCAAATAAATAAACCATTTTAAATATTATATGGATATTTTGCAAGTAGCACTATTTTGTAGCAGTTAAGTTCAGAAAGAGATTATACATTGCATAATGGTTTGGGTCCAAATTATTACACCTTAAATATGTATAGCACCTTAGTTTTGCCCCGGATATGATAATGCAGTGTACAGTGTTCCCAGTAGGGTGGACTTTGCACCTTTCACGGTTCACTGAGAACCTTTTCTACCTTTTTGGGGTAGTCCTTTTCCTAGGGCTACCCCAACAGCCTTATCCTTCTTGAGTCTGGACCCCAGTGAGCTCTGCTATCTGCAAATCCACAAGTGGGAGAGAAGAACATACAAAAGCAGCAAGTACTTCTGCCTGATAGGGGCCACCAAAATGAGTAAATCACTGGGGAAAAGCAGAATTATGAGCTTCTTGGGTTTCTATCCCTAAGAAACATCAATGACCTGCGACAACAATGCTCACTGCCCTGAACTAGTTCAAGATGTGCATTTCCAGACTAAACTACATGAGTCTTGGGCATTTCTGATATCTAGGTAGTTTTTCTTTCCACCATGTGCCTGCATTCCAGCTGTAGAGCATGGGCTGGGAAAATGGGAAAGCTGAAATAGAAAAAGATTATTGAAGCAAACAAAGCTTGTATGTTTTACAGCCTGACTGCACACTTTGGAGATAGGAGATGCTGGGACCAGATGAAAACAGCTCTTCTGGGTATAGGGAGTGTCAGGGGCCAATCAAACAGCAACCAGGACTGTGTACAGTAAGTGGTCAAGGCATATAATTGTCATTAAATTGCGATTAGCTCATGACATCCAGATACGTGATGTCGTAGGAAGAGCTGAAAGGTGTGAACTGTGTAGATCCACTCTTCAGGGCGGGGATGACCTGAGCAGTGGAGATTTTCAGAAGACCTGACAACGCATGGGTCCTTGAGTGTGCTTAGTGGTGAGCTCAGACTCCTCATTCCTCTAGCAGGAAATCAGGAAGAGAGGAGGAGCTCCTGAGTTAGATGAAACTACATACAGGAGGCTGCTGCAAGGCCAGATCCGAGGTTCCCACCTCTGCAGGGTAACCAGCACCCCACTCACAATGAACATGGGTCAAGGCCACAACATAAATTAGGGAACCTACCCTTGAGGGAACCATGTGGGGCTCATTAATGAGACAATGTCATTTAGAAGAAAAGAGCAAGAGGCATTACCATTGCAATATTTTTGAGTGTTGAGGGGCAGTGTACCCAACATATTAATCCCTTATGGGGGCAGCTGATGAAGAGCCTCAGGAATGAATCTTGTGAATCACAGAGGAGTTTGGCTAGGAATTGAGCTCCAAGTTGCTCAGTGCAATTGAGACTAAGATGCTCCCAGGTCCACAGAGAAACAAAACACAAGGGCCTATAAAACTCAGAAATTACAGTCTCATCTTATGCTGCCTTCCACATTAGGCAGTGGCTGAATAGGGCCTTTGCAGCTTTACACAGTTAAAAGTGAGCACCTAAAACTTACATCCTCTTGCAGTATTTTTTAGTCATTTGGTTAGTATAATCTGCTTCTGGTAGTTGCTCCTCCATGAAGCACCCAAATGTTCTAGTTACTTATTTATGTTTCAGCCTATGAAAAAGCCTCTACCTTTCTTTTATTATTAAAAAAGGAATCCTCTGATGTTCTTTGCCCTCTGACACAATTAAAAGATAAAAGGACATGTGAGAGTCCTCTTGGTGGTGGTTATGAGTTACGTCTACTCCTGACTTCAATGGAAGGGACCAATAATCAGAGGAATTTGCAAGAAAGAACAGGGCCTTAAAACAAGTTTGTGAACACTGATATAAAAAGCTAGTAACTCTCTGGATTCAGTTCTAATTCTCAGCACTAAATATTTCCTCATATTGTTTAAAATTCCTTAGAATTTGGGCAAGAAATTTGCAGGCTCCATGAAGACAATCTTCTCGACCCAAAAGTTATAACACTGTATTTGGCTGAAATATTGTTCTGTTAACTAGAAGCAGTGATTCTACTCATCAAAAATAGTGCTGTCTCATCAATAATTTCCATGATTTTTTTGCCAGATACAGTGTCTTCAGAGAGGTAAAAGAGCATTTTTAGAAAAAAAATGCTTTGATCTGAAATTCTGGACTTGGAATGTTCCCTCTTGCTGTTGTGTTTTGCTTTGCTGGTTTGTGCTGTTACTGAAAGATTTCATTGCTAATCTTAATTACATACTATTTCATTTAAAATATTATTTTTAACAACCTTTTCGAGTTTTGAATGAAATTTTCCTAGTACTTCTATTGTGTTTGGGATTTAGCTGAAATTTCCCTAACCTTTAGTTTAGTCTACTGTCCTAGCAGTTTATAAACCAAGTGCCTTCATTTTTCTTACTTTATTGAAGACACAGGATAAGTAGAGGTTTCAGCCTCTAGAGGATTTATATTTCATATATGCACCATATTTCCCTTCTTAAGGATGCTGGATGAAACATTATAAAACTGATCCCAGAAAAAAAAAATCACTAATCTGCTACTTTTATAACAAGGTGTAAATAAAGTAATATGGTAAATTCTCTGTAATCAATTGACAAAGAATAAAAATAGGTAACTAGTTTTGCAGGCTAGATTTACACTAATGCAAATGGCAGCAACACACACCAATTGTTATTCCAGACAGGTCTTTTATAATATTAATTTGTTACTTTTTTATAGCTTTGAATCAATACACTAATTCGAGTCAGCTGCATTAACTTTCAAAATCTTATTCATCTATTAACTTCTACTCAGCCATATCACAGCTAATAGAGACAAGCCCCAACTATGCAATGACAAATTTTGGATATGAATATTACAACTGGAGTCCCTTAAAAAGAGCCTGCCTTGGAATAAGTAACATAATTTTTAACCTAAACTGCTGACAATTTTGTTTCTTCAGAGTTTGAGGCACATCAAGTTAATTCTCACTTATTGATCATGCAATTATAGAAAGGTTTGGGTCAGAAGAGACTGTAAAGATCATCTCATTCCAACCTGCCTGCCATGGGCAGGGATGACTTTCACTAGACCAAGCTGCTCAGAGCCCCACCCAACCTGGCATTGAACACTTCCAGGGATGGGGCAGCTACAACTTCTCTGGGCTAATGATAGAATAAAAATTTTTAAGCAGGAATGAGAGTTGTGTCCTTAGCTTTTTTTATGTTTGACCTCTTACACATGCAGTTTCCTTAAAATAAGGTGAAATAGAAATCTGAATACCTGTTTTGGACTGTGAGTTTTTTTCCCATACCAGAATGTTTATATGCACATACTGTAAGAACCATTAGCATCAATCTAGTTATAGTCCCAGCTAAACTTTGCTAAAGAGATTTTTCCTCAGTTCACCAGATTTCTATCTGGAGAAATTGCTCTTTGCTGAGCTACACCAATAACTCAGTCACTGGTCCTAGTGGGGACCAAAAAAAAGCCATACAAGGCTTCCCCTTATAAACATTCGTGTGAGGGGATATGAGTATGTGCAGGGAAGAGAGGGAGGGTCGTTCTGATCCTTACATACCCACATCTGTCTGCAAGGTGTGCAAGTCCTCAGGGCAGAAGACTTGAGCCTGACAACTGGTAAAAACTAAAGAAGCCACCCTAACTGCTGGATGGAAAAAATAGCTAGCAAGAAAACAGATGGTTATACATTTGAGGTTTCTTCCAGAATTTCTACTTAAGCCTTATTTGTTTTGTTTTCATAGAAAAATGGAAAAATGTGAATGCATACAGAAAAAGCCACAGATTTAGTTTTTGATTTTGGTCACAGTATTCTTATAAAAATGAAAACCTTACAGATCTGGAAACAATCTTACTGTCACATAGCTAATTTCAAAAAAGGAGTGTAGACTGTAAAATCAGCGTGCAGTTTCCCACAAATGTTTCCGTGTGCACAAATGGTAAAATTTTATGGGAACTCCATTTACATGTGTGAAATTACGTGGTTACCTAGTGATGCAAATTTGCAGGTGTAAAATAAAATGCTACTACTTCACACAGGCAGCAGTCACATGTATACTGAAGCTGCAGCCTAGCATAGAGCTTCTAAACCAGCTCAGAAATAAAAATAATTTTAATTTTTAAATTTCTTTTTAAATCAAGTTAGTGGAAAAAATGTCTCCGTTCTCGTTCATTGACATGCTTACTGACCATGAGCCATACAGGGTGTGGGGTTCAAGTGAACTACTTAAATAATATGTTACTTCTGTATTGGTTTGTCTGTCTTCATTCCAATATCCTTGTGCTGACATAAGGCAAACACAGCATGTGACAACTAAACTGAGTGGGGGGAAGGTAGCAAGAAGGAAGCATAAAACTGACATGATTAATAGAGCTGCCACAATTTGTTTACCAGAATGACTTTGATGAACATGTACTTTTTCCAAGACCGTTAGTTCACTGCCATTTGTCTGTTGATTCACATTAAGAGTAAAATCGGGCCATCAAACTGTCTGGAAAAAGAAAATCCCACCCTAGCAAGCTGGCTGAAGCAGCCAAAGGTATTACAGGAATGTTTAAATGCTCAGTGGTCACTGAATGGCGCATTTATCTCATCTTTGTATGAAATAATAAAAGCTAAGGACAATATGGGACACTTCTCATCAATTTCCTGAGCATTCACAAATAATATTCCTCAGTGACAAAAATTACATGGAGTGAAATGAGTTGTTTGAATGCAGCAGAAAATGCATTGTACCAGTAACTAAAAAGGTTAACAGTAAAGTGACTGGGAAGCAAGTATTTTATTCTGTGTACTCTCACCTTATGTACAAATTAAAAAAAAATATCTAAATTAAGATGTTCTTCCCCTTAAAGCTATACTCTCTTCATTTGATGTGGACAACTAGCCAAATATAACAGCTTTGCAGCTTGCTGTGATCAGAGGAGACTCTGATTCTGTCAAGATGTTCTTAGAAAAATCCTGTTTACTTGTAGAGCATACCTGAAGTCCCTAAGGAACTCAGATAGGAGGTAGTTGATTTGCCCACAGATACAAGCTGCTTTTTCAGGCAACACTTGACCAAAAAGTTATATCTCAGGTTTTCTCAAGGTCATATTTCCCAGAGCATCTTTGTTCTTTCGAGCCATCCTGTTTCTGGAACTTCTCTGCAAACCCTGATCTTCCATAACCTCTGAAGACATCCAACTTATCTTACTGAGTAGTTTTACACATAGACCATTTCTCAGATGAAACTACTGACCAACCAGCTAACTCCACTCAGAGATTTGTTTTTTCCACCAAAATATTCCTCCAAGAACATTTCTTCCAATCCTTTGCATAACAATGTATTATGTGAAGTTTTTTAATAATTTAAAACCTCCCATATAACTAGTTGTAAACTGTGGCCTCAGGTATAAAAAATGGAGAGGGAGGATTTTTTAGAAGTAATGGCTCAGTAAAGCTGGATTTGTAATTCCCAGAGTCTCCCAAGCAGCAGATGTCTGGACTTTTCATGAAATCATTGATTAGAAGAATGCAGCTAAATGACTACATTTTTTCAATTTTCTCTTGCTGGTTTTTCTTCAGCATGCCTTATAAAATCTGTGAAATTCATTGTGAACAAATGGCCCTTGTGTGGCCCATGGATGTTGCCTCTCAAAGTATGAATTCATGTGTCCAGAATAAAGCAATTCAATTGGGACAGTTCTGGTCAGACTTTTGAAATATGAGACTTCTTTTTTTGATCAATAACATTATTTCTGTGTTCTCAAAATCTGTAAATGTGCAAGTAAAGAAAAAAGGAAAAGCTAGATCCCATTAGCTATTAAAATGAAAAGAGAGAGAAAATCTTAATCAGTTGTGTTAAAAAACAAAGTAGTCACCATCTCTTGAAAAGTTTAGAGACTGAAGTTCTCAGCTGATGGCTTCAGTCTCACAATTCTTTCAAGTGTAGTCTTGGACCCATGGAGCTTTACTGAGACTTTCAATCCCTGGGCATTTTTATCCAGACAAGAACAAATATATAAACAGTTCAGTAGAATAAGTCTTTTTAGGTAATACTCTCAGAGTGAATCTACTGACTAGCTACTAAAATATGGGTCATTGAATTTTGGGGTTTTTTTGTGGTCATTCAGTTATTAAAATTAAATTCCAGATTCACACAGTATTTGAAAGATTTTTCTGGATCAATCTAGTATTTCAGTTTTTAGGAGTTAATTATTCACATACAGCTGTTTTGTACTCTGAAATAAAATAAAGCTGAGAAATGCAAATGCAAAAATCCAAACCACTTTAGAAGTATTAGAAATAGTAGAAATAATTAAATGAATTTGGTTTGTTTGAAATTATTTCAACAAGTTTGTATTTAAATTCATTATAAAATAAAGAACAGAGATTATTGTATGCAACATGCTAGTCCTCCTTATTTTATAGGTCAAGAAGCTCAAGGTGCTTTCTCTAACAGACAGTGTTCCTTTTATAATATTTGACGATTCTTTAAATAGGAAAATTCTCATAATTTATAGATAATTACTTCTAAAAATTTTATGATACCATAGTTCAATCAGGTTACAATCTGTCTCTCTTTGTAAGCCTTAAAATTTAATCAACATTAAAAACTTTCCTATACATGATGGTTGAACTGAAATAGCACCTAATCTGCTTTTATACAAAGTTAGCATGGATGAATATAAAACTAAGTACTCCAGTTCAAAATTTAAGGGACATCATTAGCATTGAACAGAATTTTGGAGCTTTTGAAGATTAGGTGGGGAGGTTGGACTATGGTTTTTCTTCTTCAAGAAAAGGAATTTTTATATGATACTGATTTGCCATTTTTTAGAGTGCTCTTGGTTATGGGAATATAAATGTACATTTGGAAACAGAAAAAATTATAAGCCTGTTCTTCAGCTGTAGTATCAGAAGGTCAGATTGCCATATCCCAGTGATATCTATGGTTAGTTAGGTTTTTCTATTATGCAATGATGTGCAGTGGTATATAAACCATTCTTCTACAGAATTTTCACCAAAAAAATCTGTGAATGCAAAATGTCTAGATATGTTGACAGTCAATATTTGGGATGCAAAAAAACTTGATAGTCATGGATGAAATATCACACTACAAGCTGATAGTTTTGAATGAGAAGCCTATGAATAAAATACCCTTTCAGAGGAAATTCAAAGCTGTCAAACATCATCACACTTTCAGAAGAAATTAAAGACCTAAAAATGCAGAAAAAAACCCTCATCGGTCAATCTTCATCCAGTTCTTCCTATCTTCGTTGTGTAAGATACAATCCTTACAAACAACTAAATATCTTATATGCACAGAATCAGAACAAACTGTGCATTAAATACAGCAATATAGAAATGTAAAAATCTAGTATTCTAAAATCCACTCCAACCAATATATATTTTAAAACAGGATAAAGAAAAGGAAACCATCAAAATATAATTTGAGTGAAAGTAGATAATACTTAATATTAAAGCTTAAAATAATTGTGCATGAACACTTTTTAAAATATTGTTTAAAAAAAATAATGCCATGGTCTGTTAAGAGAACTGCTTTTAATTATTTCTCTGCTTTTTAAAGTAAACCATAATGAGCCTCTAAAAATAAGTTTTAAAACCATATGTAATGACCCCACAGACGTATCACAAAAAGGCAGCTTGACAGTATAGCATTTGGGCTCCCCTCTTCTCAACCAGTTTATGAAATGCAGTACCTTCCACCATTTAGCCAGATAATGACACATTTTCTTACTGTAAATGCTAATTCACATTGTATCATATTCACTCTAGATCTGAAGAAAGTCTCCTTATTGTTTTTTGTAATGAATTTTAATAAGATTTAACATGATAGCTGAGCCAAAATCAGGTTTTTTTTGGTCAGAGATGATTCAATTGTAGTTCTTGTTGTCACATCATTTGTGATTGTCTTTCTGAGAGCTTCATATGTTGTTTAGTTTGGGCAGCTGGGTTTGAGATATGTTTTGTGGTAGTGTATGCTGGTCCCACATGGACTAAAGATCTGTTGCTAGCAAGAAATGAATGAATCAGGCATTAATACTTTAAAAAGAACTTTAAAAACCTTTAAAAATCCTCCTAACAAATACTGTTTCTACTTTTCAGTAACGCAATCTGTAAAAGATAGAGCAAGTGACGAGATAATATCAAACTGGAGAGACGGGGGAAGCAAGCAAGCTCCTTGTTGTAGCTAATGTTCTAATTGTTCTAATATTCCATGTCTCTCAAAAACTCTTGCAGCCAATGTTGGAGAAGCCCAAATGAAACACATCTGCAGAACAGAGACACTGCTACCCACATCCTTCTTCTGTAGGCAGCAGAACTACAGTAATTTTATTGCTTACAAAGCCTTCCAGAAACAGTAAGTCTGAATAACTTCTTCATTTCAATATTTTGCTTCTGAGAAGAGGGCTGGGGGTGAAATCAGGAACCATTTTCAAGACACAGTACTTAAAAATCTTAGAGGTGGGTGATGAACAAAAAAACCTCTTATAGAATATTTTTTCAAAGTAGTCACTTTAATTTTGTTTTAGTTTTCATTTGTCCATCAGCACACATCTCAAGGAAAATACTTTTAAAACAATTTCTGGCAACAGGAAGAAAGCTGTTGGCTTTCTTTTGGGCTGGTTTGTGTAAAAAATGAGGAACATAAACTGAGGATCAGGCATGCAGATCATATAGAGTGATTTACTTATCTCTATGTATCAAATTAGTTAAGTAATACTCAATTTTCACATAAAAATTACAATTAAATGTGTACAAATATAGTCTTTCACCAAACTAATATTAAACTACTTGTATTTTTTCTGCATTAGAGACTACTTCACCCAGAAATTGAAAACAATAACCAAGGAAAATTTCTAGCACTGAAAAGATAAACTGCCCCACATTGTATTAATTAGCAAGGTATTGTCTTTGAACTGACTTCCCTACACCTGAAAAACAGCATTAAGATCTCAGGCTTTATTTCCAAAACTCTAGTTTAAAAAAGATGTAAGAGCCAAGATGTAAATTTGTTCCAGAAGATCTTGTGCAGGTAATTGACTTATGAAATATTTTGTATGAAATTGTATTGCAGAAAAGGTCCAGTAGAAAATAAAAATATTTTGTTCTAAACACTTATTAATAGCACCTTTAACTCAGAATGTATGAGACTAAAAACTATCAGTTTTTCAATACCTGTAATTGGTGTGGCAAGTTTCTGCTTTTCCAAGATGAGTTATCAAAAACTGTTTATGATAAATGTAACAGATTAACAAATTTAAAAAATTCTTAACAAAAAATTGAAAAAAAAGGAAAATTCTTTCCCCTCAAATCTATCTTTCTTCAGTCCAGCTGCAGTTTCAGTGACTCAAGAAAGAACATTTATTCCAAAAGTAAGAAAGGGGGAAAAAAAAGCCCACTTACGTCTGCCTGATGGATGAGACCTGAGAATTGTCACAGCATATTCCTTAGCAAGTTCCTCATCACCAGCTTTTCACAAACTGATTTTTCCCTTTCTGGTCAGCCACCAGTACTATGTTCATTTTGATCCTTCTGAGTGTTTTTAGTGTGTTTGTGTCTAATTTAAGAAGTTCATTCATTAGTGAAAGACCCCACTTTACTTCAGCAATATTTTTAACAAAAATATTCATATTTTTATTCATTGGTAGATTTGAAAAAAAATTTAAAATACTTCTGTAGTGACACATTCTAAAATTTTCAATTTCCATTTGTTATTCCATTACGTTTCCATGATTTTCACCTATCCCTGAAAGAATCCCAGCACTTTAAAACACAACAGAAAGAGAAGTTTGTGAATATGTGAAAAATTTAAATAGAAAATATTTTCCCTTTGTCAATAAACTTTTATTTGTATATTGTATTTTCATTTTTTTTAAGTTACACAAACTGTCGTTCAGGTTAGCCTGTAGCACAGAGTGCTTCTGCCTCTTCCCCATTAATTTTCAATTTCCATTTTTAAAGTCTCACATGCAATAGTCAGACTAGCAAAGGATCTTTTATTCATCTTTACATTAGTGCTTATGCTGTATCCAAATTGTAAGTTCTGCTGCTTTTAGGAAATCTAATAGTATGATGCATACTTCAGACGTTACCTCTATTTTCCTCTTGCTCTTTCAACCTCGTTTGTAGCTTTGCATAATTTGTAATCTGTTCAGGAGGGTGAGATAATTGCCTGGTGAAAGTGGAGAATATTGAAGCAGGGCTTGAGCCTGAAAGTCCTTTCTTGGGTAAGCAGCCCTTACTCAAATAAGTATTAGCCAATGAATTCAAGAGAGTTTACATAAATGCAGTTTGTGAGTGTCCAGTCTAGGAGGATATGGAATGCCATGTCTGTAGTTTCCCTACAGAAATGGGTATTAGCTATGCTTTCATTTTCAGTACAACTGGAAAAGAATTAGGCCATGATGAATCATCCTGCTCTTAGTGTTCTAAGTTACTACAAATTTTTAAGGACAGATAAAACCAGTATATCTCCTGAGATCAGCAGAATTGTAATGTTACTCATGAACAAACTCCCATTCCCATTTTACAATAAATCTTACTATAATTTCCATGTAATATTGTATTCCCCAGAAAGAAAGGGAAGAGAAAGAGGCATAACACAGTTTTATAAATCATTGCAAAGGCCCAAGAGTTCAAAAAGAAGGTATAGAATAGTAAACCATAATAATGCTTCACAAATTTTAGGTATTGGATTAAATAGGAGAATAGAAATTTATAGAGAAATAATATTTCTTAAATTATGCTTATTGTCATACAGTCTTGAAAATTAAAGCAGGCAAGAGAAGATGATGTCCAACAAATTTTGTTGCAAATAAGATAAATCAGCTCCATGCCACTTCTTTTTCTTTAAGTCAATGGAAATATTTCCATTTCATTTCCAAAGGGAGAGGGGTAGAGAAGCTTTAGTTAAGTATTCCACAAACAATTCCAACACTTTCATTAGAGGACAATAAACAAATGACAAAGAATGTAGATCTTCAAAAGTAGCAAAGTGTTTGGAAAAAGACTGTGGAAGCAGTGGGAACAAAAATAGAAAAGATCCTGATAGATGAGGTATAATCTCTGTAAGAAGAACAAGATGCACAGAGGATAGGCTAGAGCATAGGTTAGTTGGGGTTGTTGGAGCTGACACATCTAATCCAAAAAGTAAACTAAACAGAGAACATTTGTATTTTGAAACCATTTTAGGTAGCAGACTTTTGTGTGCCTTCTACCTTTTTAGTTTAGAAAGGAAAGTTAAAAAAAACCCACAAACCTTTTGATGGAGAGTAAATGGCATACTTTAGAATCTCACTAAATCATGATTGCTTTACTGTTTGATTAGAAATGCATTTTAGAGTCTGGACATATTCTTTTTAACTTGTTTGCTTTTCTTCCTCTGTGCTTCTCTTTACTTGACATTGTCTGTCTGTGGTGCCAAGATTTTAGAACACTCTTTAGCCTTTAAACAGTTGCTGTCAAAGACTACAATAAAAGGGAGATTCATACTATGAAGCTCATTCTGCCAAGATGCTTCTCCAATATATATTGCCATTATATATCTTGACAGACTGTCGTGGTTAATACTGTCATGGTAAGCCAATGAAATTGATCCTGTCATCACCTTTAGAAGAGAAGACAACCACAAGAAAATGTTCTTTTCTAGGGTTTACACAGGAGATGAAAAAAACCCCGAAACATTTGAATTGTCATCATGCAAAAGGCAAATTCATTCCTTGTATATGTTCACTGCTGACCATAGCCGACCCTGCCATACACAACAAAATACCATGGACTTTATCATTATCTAAATCTAGTGCCCCTGATACACTTTCATTAGTTGCATTTTCCAGAAGCACAGGTTTTTTTTCACACAACTTGGAACAAACCATATGTTGCTAGCAATTTATCATCCTTGTCTTAAATTCTTCTGCTCCTATAGACACAGAGTAAAACTCTCAGGCCGAGTAAAAAGTGTTGGAGAACAGCACAAATTGATCTGACAGGTAATGGAACAATTTCATTGATCAAAATGTATTAATAATAAAACTGGTAAAGACATAAACACTGCACCTCTATCAAATTCCATTTTTCTTTCTCTGGCTCATCTTTTTTTTGTTCCTCCTGCTCACAGTGCATAAATGTCCAGAGAAACTATATCTTCTTTGGGTGTGGGCAATCTTTTTGATAATAACTTGCTGCTTCCTTCTTTTTCCTTCTTTGTTTCTTGAATGAAAAATACCTCTACAAAACTGCATTTTTGGCTGAATTGATTGTCTGAAGCTTTAATTCTAATGTTTCAATACATTGACTCCTGGAGATTATATGTGTGTCTTGTATTTCATAGACATAACTTGTGATAATTTAGTCATAGATTGCTGATAATGCTAGACCATTAGAGAGTATATATAGTCTGACAGCAGTCATAAAACAGGCATTTGTTACTGCATTGTGTTTTATGTTGGTTAATAGTGTGTCCACAAATGTTTGCGAAACATAAAAGATACCAATATTTTAATGATGTAATAAGACTGAAACATATAAAAAGCCATATCTTTGTGACAAGAAAATTTATTCCAAAACAATGGCACCAGAATTTAAATGAAAAGTTTTATAGAAAGAATAGTATGCTTGTCAGAGGTTTATATATGTATGTATTTATTGGTGTGCTAAATTGATTATATACAGTAAATGGCATTGCTGCTATTACACCATATTCTGATCATTTCCATATGCTCTAGGCTTTTATTTTGACTTTGCAATTATGAATGTATAATCACTGTTATTTGAGTAGGTTACGTGCTTCAGGGAGAAAAAATGATTGATTGAATAGCAAAATAACACATGAACACTGGTAAGTTTAGGAAACAATCTGATCAGAGGGAAAACCAAAGTACTGACTGTTTCCAGGCTTTGAAATACACACTGCAAGTTTTTTAACTTGAATTTTACCAGCAGTCAAGGCCAAATAAACAGCCTAGAGTAACAAAAGGTGAAGCTGCTCAGGTTTGAAAGAGTAGCTATATTGACAGCAGTCTTTGTTATATTGGTGTTTCTCAGGTAAGAAACTGAGGTAGGCAAGGGATTAAGCTACTTTCCCCAGATAAAAATTTTGTATTAAATTCTGCCTACTTCAAACGGGCTTTGTAACAACAGCAAAGCAGAGAAGCAAAGAGCTGCTGAGTGCTGCCATAGGAGCATTTGCCAGTCTGAGCTGGAGAAAGTAATTTTCTTCATCTCTTTGTGGTTTTTCCCTAGTGTAAGTCTGGGGTTGTAGCTCTAGAGCAGGGAACTCACTAACCTCACCACAAGGTGCCTCTAAACAGCAGAGCTCCAAACCAAGTGTGAAGATGGAGACATGGAGCAAGAAAGGAAGCAAAGGAAATTACTCTGACCTATACTATACAGCTGGGCATCATGCTGGTGGAACTGCAGCTGCACTGCCATGCAGGGTGATGGGATCCCCAGAGAAGGCAGAAATGCCTGAATTGAAGCACTACTCTCACCACTCTTCACACCTTTTTCAAGCCCAAAAATAAACTAAGAAGCAACAGCATGGGGAGATGAGACAGCAGAGAAGCCAACCAACCACATGGGTGACAAGGTGCAGGCAAACCCCTCTCTTTTCACTCAGCCTGCAGTGGGACAGACATCAGCTGCTATTCCTCACTCAAGAAGGACTGCTGCAATATGTTAGTGAATGTGAACCACTGAACTCTCACACAGAGCATCCCATGGGAGTTAGTAACAATCTTCTGCAAGCAGAGAAGGGCCTGAAGGATTTCTTGCTGAACAAGTGGCACTTGAGTCCCACCACAGGATAAAAGAAGAAAGATTTTTGGAAATGCACAAGGCCTATTAATGGGCATGACAGCATATGATAAAATGACATGAGAGATGGGGTTACTTATTATCTACCTGAACCACATTCTCCAAATACTTCTTCCTACATCAGCCTATTTTGCCTCCTTTGGCTACATGCTTCTGCAGAGTACTGACATTTACCATTCATGCCAGTACTTTAATAAGTGATAATTTCACTCTAGCAGTTTATGGAATTAATGACAAGACTTTTGGAACAATAATTCCACTGGTATTTAACTATCCTTTGAATAAAATTTTTATTATAAAATGTTGCATTATCAGTTGAAACAGCTCCTCAGGCAACTATAATTTTTTATGAAAAATTTCTTGAGGATTTCGGTTACAAGATGTGGAAGCACATTCTGTTTTTCACATTGAAGAGTCAGGGACATATAAATCTATACTGCTTTCAAAAAATAGAAATATTTCTCATGGGATCTTCAAAAAGTACAAAAAGCTTGATGGACAATTGTAAGTTTTTTCCTTTACTGACTATTTCAGTGGAAAATCTGGACATTTTCTAAGCATGATTTACCTATTTTGCAACCTATTTTCTCAAAAATATGTTTGGTTTCTGTACTGATTGTGTCCTGGTTGTAGCAGGTAAGAAAAGTCACTAAGAGGAGTTTGGTTGATGGGAAAATCTTTCAGGGAGCATAGCTCCCCTGATGGACTTGGACAGACTTTGGACACTTTGTTAATTAATTAATTAATTAATTAATTAATCCCTGAGTCCAAAGTATATAACTATGAGAGCAAGGCATGTAACTTGTAGACATCAGTCATTTAAATCTATTAAGGGGGCTGTTATGTGTGTTGAAACAGTAAGCAACCAATTGTGTTCTTCAGATTGTATATCCTTAAAGCCGAAAAACATTCCTGTAACTAGAATTTCCTACAGGGCAATAATATTTGACATTAGCCAGAAGGAAAAACACTTTATAAATTCATATTTAAATTAGCATGCAAAATCCCGATTACACAAGGAAGTGTTGTTAATCCAATTTTTATAAAGTGAGGTAAATTAAGTTTCTCTAAGTACATTGAAGTTGCTCATGTCTCATGGGGAGGAGACAGCACATCTCTGGTTCATAGATGAGCCCAAATAAGTATTAGACTTGAGAGAGATGTCTGAGGCTCTGTATTATGCCTATGTGCCTCATAACTAATGGAAGTCAGACACAGCAACACAGGAAATTCACAGCTTGTATTTTGTACTACAAGTCTAATCCTATCATTTTAAAGAAATGGAAATTTTGGTGGGACTGGGCCCTGGCAGAGTTATGTTGTGTTTGAAAATTGGTATTGTCTACAGCACATCTTCAAGACTTCTGAGAGGAAAAGGGGCCTATCTTGCCTCCTTCAGTTTGCACAGTTTGGTTTTAAGGTAATCTTATTTATTCAACAGCGGTTCTCTCCTTCCCAGTTCAAAAAAGCAGCTGTGGTGTCAACAGGCACATTATGTAAAAATAAAACATTTGATAAGTGGATGGAGAAGAACACTCTTTGATCAGCAGAATATACAGACATCCACAAGTGCAGGGGGCTCTGGAGGAATGTCTAAGAAGTGAGTTCCAGCATGGGTGAATTTTCTGGAAGTGTAACTGTGTAAGAGTCTGTCTGGCAGCAACAAAAAACTCTAAGCTTCTGAACCATATGATCCAAACCAAGGAAGAAAAAAAAAAAAAAAAAGACTTTTGCTTTCAAAAGTCTCCCAAAAGGCTAAAAATAGCAGATGAGATGAATCAAAATAATAATTTATTCAGAAAACTAACTTGCAGACAGAATACACAATCCTTTGATGCTTAAAAACTCTTCAAGAAGGTCAGTCTGTTTCAAAATAGCACCATTTGAATGTTTTCTTTCTTCCATCTTATTTCCAAAGTTTGCAATGTGGGTAAACTTTGCTGCTGCTGCTGCCACTGTATTTTCAGGCATCAAAAAATAAATGAGAAACCCATAGTTCTGGGGAGATAATAGATTTCTGTCAGCTGTAAATCCAGCAGAATACACCCACAGCTAAACAATCACCTCTAGGATTCTCCAAGATTACATTTTGTTCAGCCTCTAGGTAAAGGTCAGCTCTTGTAAGTAACTAATTTTTACTTTTTCCTGAGGCTGTCAACTTACAAGTTTTCATGTGCACTTCAGAAAAACAACCACATAAGGTTTTATTCTGTAAGATGTCCTGCTTGTAATGAAAAGTGAAGGCTTTAAAATGCCTTCCCCTGTATAAACCCTTCACGCTGAGAAGTCAGACCATGCTTTTAAAATGATGAAATCTGATGATCCATATTTTCTACAGTAATTTGAAGACAAAATCTTAAGCAGATGAATTGTACTCACTGGCAAAAGCCCAGAAACTGAAACAGTGAAGTCCCAAATTGTTATATTGATTATCTACTTTTGGATCTCAGGATTCAAAATGTGAAATTGAATTAGCCAATCAAGTGGCAAAAATTTAGTAAGCTATTTTTCCCCCCTCTTGCTTTTTGGGTATATTTTCATTCTGTAACAAGAATTCAGTTTATCAGGAGTTAAACTACCAGGGAAAATCATGGCTTGCTGGTTTTAAAGACTGTCAACCATTACTGAGGATACCAAACTTCAGTGAGAGAGGCAAATCCAACACCTGCAGAAGGATAACAGAGGAACCCAGTGTCTTTTCAGAAACACCAGCAGTATCAGAGTCACAGCTAGATAAATATCACGTGACACGAAGAGATAACAAACATACTGCCATAACCTCAAGAAGACCTACGTTTACAAAGATTAAGGGGGAAAACATGAGGAAATGCAGTTAAACAAAGAGCCCAAAAGATACTTCTATTTCACATCAGTTGTGGAAAAATCAATAGAAAAATACAAAGAATGAACTCGGTATGTTGAGATCCTTATAAAAATAACTCAGAGCAAATGCAAGCAAGCTGGAAAATCAGACCCATGTGAGCGATGGTTAAAGTGCTACCAGGAGGATTTAAGCCCTGCACTGTCTTGGCTTTCAGCTGCACAGCTTGCCTTACAAAGGGGTGGGTCTGCTGCAGCTGGGTGCATCAGCTTCTGTTAACTGGTGACAAAGTGAGAGGCACACAAGGAACTGCTCAGGTCAACCTGAAAGACTCCATCCCATATGACAGAAAACGAGATCATCAACCCCCTGCCCCTCATTTCCCAACCAATGCTGAGATAAGTGATGCTTCCTTTGCTGAAATGTGCTGCCTTGGCTGTTCAGGAACCTTACCAGACTCTGTATTAATATTGACACCTCCACTTTCTGATAACCTTTATTCAATATGCAAATTCAGACAGTGAATTCAAGAGGAAAAGTGTGATATTTTTTTGAAGTGACTTGCCCTATATTTTCTCTTCTCACTTTTTAAAATTTGTATTACCTTCTTGCTGCCTGTGTGAAACAAATATGAGACTAAATGATCTTTCTTAAGCTGTTGGGTATATGACAAGAAAGAATAACAGTAAAAAATTAAAAAATCTTTGAAACAATGAGTATAATTTACTTCACATTTTCACCCAAAACTTCTGAGTTGTGTTTTTCTATTATGTCTAAGTACATTTATATATATTTTACAGATGTATTTTTCCCCATAAAAATTCTTCCATCTTAGATATCACTGTCCTTGCTGTCATTATTGGATGAAAAAGTTCTGAGTTATTTGTTACACATGGCGGAAAACTTGTAGAGATGGGCCATCCTTCTTTTTTTTTTTAGAATGTATACAACAAAGATGGGGAAAAATGTAATAACCACTGGGGTTTTTTGCATAACAAATGTGAACTTGTAAAGCACTGACTGTATGAACCTGGAATTAATTTTTGTGAAACAGCAGGATTCTTTGCAGATCCTAAGTATGAACATTTATGTAAGCAACCAGGTAGATCTCTAGGGCCTTTCCCCATTTCTTCCCAAACAAATAGTATAAAATCTGAATTTTGAATGAAGACTCTTTCACATATTCTGGCAGTCAGGGACATATCCCACAGAAGAGGAGGAATTGTGACTATTTCCTTCCTACCATGGTTGAGATTTTGGGTGTGGGATTTCTTAGCTGACTGTTCCAAGAGGAAAGTGCTGTGTCTTTAGTGCTGACTGGCCCTCAGCCGTAGCATAAAGCTGCCTACATGTTCTCAGCATTTCTTGTTCTCCCTCTTCAGACTACAGGTGCTTGTGACAGGCAAAAGGATATCTGTTGTGGACCTGCCATAGCAGATGAGACTTCAAATGTCTATTGGATATGGTCACGCGTCTTGTATGCAGCATTTCCTTTTCTCCTGTATTTCAAAGGCCAGCTGAGAAGGAAAAAAGGTGTTTCCACTTGCACTTTTCAATCCAGTTATAGCTTCTAGGTATCAACTATAACCTCTGGGACTATTTACTACCAAACAAGGTTAGTGAAGGATTTTAAAGGCCTCTCTTAACATTGTTTTCAGTTTTTTGAAGTAACTGACAAGTGGTAAGCGCCTGCCTACAATCCTGATCAAGACAGGGAACACATTGTTTACTGTTCTACTAAAGTGATTGTTTTCTGAGGTATCTGTTTGTGAGCAGTACCATTACCACAAACTCAGAAGTCACTGAGACTGTGACCTGATTTACAGTGTTAGGAACTACTGGGATGAACAGCATATCAAAGTACTTTTATTGTCTTACTGATGAAACTGGTTTGAACACTTTTCCTTCACATAGAATGTATCTTCTAGCGCTCGGTGGTCCATTGCCCCCAGAGTCACTGAAGCACTGGGAAGTTTTGTGACCAATCTTCCAGCAGGAAGATACTCCCTAACTGAACCTTCAGGCATGTGAACCATTCCATTGAAGCTGGTTGCAGATTCCAAGTTCACACCCACGTGTCTGTATGATGACGGTGCTTCAGCATCTTCATGCCTCTCGATTAAAGAGAGTAAAGGCTGGTAATCGGAGCCAGCTTCTGGTAGTGTGGGTAACATTTCCTTCTGCTGGTCTGAGGGCTCAGGATAGGGCTGATCCTGTAACAAAAAGTGAAAAAAAGAACAGCCCCAGGAAGCCAGACCAACTGTTTCTGAGAGAGGTTATCTTCAGCACTTTGGAACAGCGGCTTCTCTAGGAATTCAGCTCAAGCAAAAGGATAGCTGTGGACTCTGCTCTCCTCATGTTGCTGCTGCCACAACTGCTAAGATTTTGTGTGCCTGGACATCCCTGAGGTTTCAGTAGTCGTTCTCAGCACTGAGGTGTTGTGAGCTGAGATTCAAGGAGAAAGATAACTTGATATCTTGCAAAATGGAAGGTTCCAAGGCCTATGGAAACTCCCACTGAAGAAACAGACATTTCTCTCTGTTTTCTGGAGCCAAGCATTTCTTAACACCTTTGAGGCCTCTGAAGAGTTGACTCTTTGAGGCCCCTTCCACAGGGCTGGATATGAGGTGTAACTTCTAGCATATTTTCATCTCACCTTAAACACTGAGAAACTAACAGAAGAGAACATGAAGGAAGTAAATGATGATGGAAACTTCTGATTTGGAAGAAAAAGCTAGAGAAAGTTCAGGTATTTGTTGTAAATGAGCTTTGGGACCACAAGCTATCTTTATGAAAAGAAATGTTATATTTGCTCCATTCTCAGTAGTGAAGACATTTGGGCTGCATCAAATGGTAGAGTGGGAGAGGATTTAAAATGAAATTTTGCCTGCCAAACACTGCATGTAGGGAGAAGAGCAGGATTGTCATAAAGCTTAATGTTACAACATTTTCAATTAGTTTAAAAGATTTTTTTATTGTTTTTTTTTTATAATGGTTGTTCAGTTATTTTGTAACTTTTATTTGGAATAAATCTCATTTTATTTGAAACATTTTTTTAAAACTACGTTGTTTTTTCAAGTGTTATCAAGTGTGAGTACTTTGCAAGGCCCAGTTGTTGTACCTACTTTCAACTTTAAGTGACTATTTTTGATTTAGGTTTTTTTAAGGTCCATATTACATTTGCTTTTAATCTGTTGATCTGATTTTGCAAGGCTTGGTGTGAGGTTTAGCTTCAGCTCATAGGAGGTGCTAGGTGCCTTGCCAAATTATAGCTGATTTTTTAACTGAGAATCAACAAATTAAGATACTGAATCTTCTGTTAATTCTCTATTAAAGGCTCTAAATTCTGAAAACCGATATGTTAAGAATGATGTGTGATGATATCCATGCCACATACACTTTTAATACAGAAGCACCACAGACAAGTTCCTATGCAAGACCTATGTTGAAGGCTTGCTATGACTGAAGATTTAGTATTAATTGGATACAAAACGTCATAAAATAATTATCCTAAGTACTTTCAGCTATTTAATATAAGTAACTTGATCTATTTCTAAACCAATTATAAGCTGCAAGAAGTATGGGGGAGAGAGGGAGATGGTGCAGGATAACTGGAAAAGAAGAAAGGAAAAGGGGAAAAGGATTCACCAGACATAAACAGAAGGTTTGTATGATAAGCAAACATGTCTGTAATGTTACCTAGAAGATCTAAAGAAGACATGGCATCCTACCTATCATTTTTGCTAGTAATTTATAACTCAAGACTACTTGTAAATCTCACCACATTACACATGTAAAAAAAGTGTAAACAACCCTAATGAAGTTACTTCACTGATTCTGATTATCTCTGCTTCACAAAAGAGATGGGAAGAGGCTATAACTGCATTAGTGGGATTTTTCATTCCTAAAGCTGATACCACGGTAATTTTTTCCTTGCTATTACATCAATTGTTTCCCTGCAAAGCAACTCCAAACACTGACATATCTGACAGATATAAAAAGGGACCATACCATAACAGAACAACATTACCAAGCAACCTCACCCCACAGCTGGGGTTATTAGGTTGTTCTTTAACAGAGAGGAGACATCATGAAGCTGAGATTAGTTTATGCACATGTTCAATAATTTGACACATATTTAGGTGTATGACTTTTCCTCTATAAATGCTATTTGCTTTTTATTTTTCCTTTTTTTTTTTTTCCACCCTCCTTATTTTCTAACCCTATCTGGCTTTTTTAATTCTAGGCTTATTTAGAATGTTTTGACAAATAACAAGTCTGGGGCATATTCCCCTTTCCACATAAATTTCAAGGGGGAGAAGAAAGCAAAGAAAAAAGAGTTGTCAAAATTTTATATAGCTTTTCTGAAAAAAAAACCACTTATCTCAAATCACCAGAAAAATAGAAAAGGAAAAATAAGACCGTGATAGGAAATAAAAGTCAACTATTTTAAGTTTGTTTTAGACTGCAAAAGATATAGTTGTTCTCTGAACCTGTTGTCAGAATCCAGCATAGAAGCAGAAGAAGAAGGAGGCTGGTAGGAGAAAAGGTGAATTGCCTAAAACCCTTTTTTGACACTCTTCTGTTAACATGAAAAATTTCTCATTCACCAAAGTATTTGAAAACTTACACATGCAAGTGACTTAAAACTTTTGCAAGACACTTCCCACGGTTCTGTGATTCTTTTAAAGTAGGATAAAAAAAGTTGGAATACAATACCACATGAGTAGCATTGTCTTAAAAATATACATTTGCAAAAACTGAAGGATAAAGATTTCAGCAACACTCAATTTGAAGCAAGAATACTAAGCTTTTACCTTCAGACAGTTCCCATTTCTGATTAAATTCTGTAGCACTCTGATTTCCTTTCCCAGAATATGAAATCAGATCACAGAAAGGGAAAAAAGAGATTCCAGAGAGGAGACCATTACTGACGGAAGCCATGTGTCATTAATTCAGTTATAAATTATTAGCTGAAAGCAGCCTCTCAGCATTTGTATTTGATGAACAAAAATTGATTGCTTCAAGGGCATTTCAATCCTTTTGATGTTACCATCTTTTAGTCCACCACAAATCTGAATCCTTAACAGAATGATTATAGCATTATAGTAATCCTAAGAGCCAATACTAAAGGATTTGGAAGAGCAACAGAGATCAATAGATTGAAAAAAGCATGTCTTTTTGAGTTGACAGAGCTGTCTAGCCTGATAGTGAACCTGAAAAAAATAAGTGGAGACTAAGTAAACAAGCAATCGTGCAGACTGAGCTGAACTGAGGTGATGAGCCACTTTTCTGAATTGTTGAATACATCTGGAAGCTCTGAATATTTCCACCGGATTTAAACAAAACTAGTGGCAACCAAGGGATATTTTGCCCACAATAAAAATAAAAGAAGTTTCATAAATATGTTTGCATGTGTTTTCAGAGCTCTGTGAACTGTTCTGGAGGTTGGGGTGTTCTGTGAGGTCAACATTTGTGTTTTGCATGGACTTTGAGATTATTTGAACTGGGATTTGAGGGAACATTGTCTTCATGATTGTCTTCCTCTTAGTTGCTTTGAAATCCAGACTCTGGGCCATATTCCAACATACAGATGAAAGTGCAGTCCTCTCAGCAATTAGATTGTGAGATGTACAGTAGACAGGACCATTCATCCTTATCATGTAATCTCTATCAAACTATAAAATAATGTTGAAATCATGGAAGTAATAGGTAGATAGTTCAGGTTGTGCCAGGTTGTAAGTAACAAAGTTTTCCTAGAGCTACAAAGCAGAAAATGAGCTGAAAGCTAATGCCCTCTTCAACAGCTCAAGGATTAGCATAAAATTATACTTTGAAGAAGGAAAAAGAACAGCATTGCAACAGTGGAGTATTGTTGAAGAATAGACAGAGGACAGAAAGAGAATAAAAGAATCCTTATACCAGAATACTGCAAACTGGTATAATGTTTAGCAGATATTTAACAATTCTTTTGGTGTGCTAAACAAGAGATTAACTTCATAGCGCTCAAGTGAAAATTCAGAGAAATTCAGATGCAGCACATCTGGAGAGCATCCCATGGCAAATGGTGAATGGCTAAGTAATCTGTTTCAATAGCAAGACATGTAGTGATAATTTACTGTTTGTAACTAGGGCTGTGAATCTACCAATAATTCTAATGCGAAAACATCTAAAATTACTTAAAGCATAAATGCAGAACTTCCAACAATCACATTTCTTTTGTGAAATGTTTGTCACCTATTCATACTATCATTAAAAGAGTCACAAAATAATTTGAAGAAGGGTGTGTTTTTCAGTTCCATATGATTGTGCATATGAAGACTAGTGAAAAAAAGTGAAGCATGTACTTTTTTATGCTACTGCAGATGATTTTCTTTATGGGCCATAGCTTTTTAGCTTGGTTCATGTTTTCACATTTCTTACATCTGAAAGAGTGGCACAAATTAAATGCACATTAAAGGCATGATTTCGGAACATTGTGTTGAAGCAGATTTAACCCATTATTTTGAAGCTGTGCATGATAACATGTGATCTTTAAGCTTAACCTTTATCTCAAGCTGTTTAAAATGTTTTGTAGCTGTTCTTGTCTAAACGAATAAAGAGGATGATAAGCAGGGGCTGGCATAAATAATAGCTGCTTTAAACGGGCAAAGAAATTGATAGCTCTACAAATGGTAGCCACCTGTATCAGGAAGCTAAAGAAAGACTGAGTATTTAGGGCAGAGGAAAATACACCAACCTTCATTTTTCCTTTTTATGGGAATGTAGTTTGAACCATGCTCTGTACTCGTTCCACCACAATGCACTCTCTCGAGTAGAACTGGAGATTATGAGCATGAAAGAGGGGAAAATTCTGCCTATGTCACAGTAAGTTCTCATGAAAACCTTGCAAGCATTGATGGCTTTCCACAGAGGTTCACAGAAACAGAGGTGATAAGCAAACTACAGCTGGTTGACAAAAGACAAGGGCACGATTTGTAAACCACAGCAGGTGAGCAGACAAAAGAAGATAACAGTATAAGTGCTGTAAATCACGGGATGCTGTGACATGCAGGTAGACTTTTGGGGGGAGGAAAGGAGATTTTGTGAGGCCTGAGGTAAAATCTACACCAGTGCTTTCAATAGTAAAAGACAGAAAGACAAAGCTATATCATATCACGTAATAGCCTACTTGCAAGGCTAAGTGCCTGAAAATAATTATGTCTTTTTCATTCTGTATAATCCACATTAACAGAAACACAAGACAGTTTCTGCAAGAGGACAGAGGCTTCAGCTGTCCCAAAAACCCAGAACATCTCTGTCTCCATCTGTTCTGAAAAGCCAGAACGCCTCTGCCTCTATCTGCATGGCATAAACCCCACATTTATCTTCCAGGCAGGAAAAACTTTTATCATTCTCAACAAAGCTTTTCTTTGGCTTGGCCCACAACATTTTCTGCTTTGATATAATTTAGAGAGACTAGTAGCTCTTCAAACATGAAGCTACTGTAGAATTTCTTGCATTTACAGCCCACATTGAACATTTTCAGGGTTGGGACATCATTTCTGGGAGACTTGTTGGTTCATGGCAGTTGGGTTGTCTAATTTGTATGTTCAGTAACAAAATTATAATTCCAGATAATAAATGCAGTTTCATGCCTAAAAAAAAAAAAAATTAACCAAAAACTTTATATTCTTTCTATCTACTCTGTATTCCCCACAAATGTAAATCTCTATAACGACAGATGATTCCAAATGTCCTGCTGATATCGCTGGAAGTTTACACATATACAGCTTGTTCTACTTAGGAATGAAAGTTAACTAGGAATAAGAGAAATTTTTTGCAAATATCAAAAATTTTGTAAAGCTTGGAAAAGAAATTAAAAACATTGAGACTAAATCTTAAAAATATTTGAGATGGAAAGGACTTAAGAAGATGAACCTGTCTGTCTTTACACAAGTGCTGCGTTCCATCAAGACCAGCTTGATTCTACTGTGGTAATCAATGAATAACTCATTCAAGTTAATGTTCTTCACCTGTGATGAGAGAAGGCTCAAAAGCACAGTATGTAAACTGTAAAAGTTGTTACTTGAAGTGTCTGAAGGATTAACCTCCTCAGGTTTACTCTCTTTCTTGAATTTACCACATCACCTCCTCAGTCCTTTATATGCCACTAAGACTCTCCTCCTGCAAGCTTTTAGTAGCTGCCTGCTCATACACAGTCTTACAGGAGATCATTTATTCCCTCTGTGTTCAACAACCTGACAATCACTCTCCTATAGATGAGCATTGCTCTGCAATACTTATGTCGAGTTTTCACAGGTACTTTCAAGGTCTCATGTTCAGATTTATATATTTCTTTATTTAGGAGGATTGCTAGACAAAGCAGGTGAAAATTCATGTTGAATTGTGTAAAATATTACTATAAAATTTCAATTCCACATCAAAGTTACATAACATGGACTCCCAAAAAAGTATGTCATTTTAAGAAATATACATCATGTACCCTGAGAGCTTGCCATATCATCGTTGTTGAATTGAAAGATAATTACAGATATATATTTAGGATGTTTATCAATTACATTTATATTTAATAAGGGTGAAAAATATCCAGCAAAGGTCACTAAAACTGTAGGGATTCATCCACCAACAAGCAAACCAGAAGTTTTTAGCCAAATGGGAAACGTTTTGAAGTCTGGAAGGGAAATAAATCATCACAATGAAAAAATAAACTGTTTCACCTGTGTGATGCTGAGAAACCATGAGGAGATGACTCATGATTTCTGAATCAATGAATAAAAATATAATAGAATAATTGTCCTTTTTAGAACTTTTGGACAGATTTATGATGTAGGGTCAATTGAAGGATTTTGAGGAATATGTTCTGATATTGTTTTGTTGTTTCAATTAAGGGGAAATGCTGATTGTAAGAATTAGATCAATTGTAACCTATGTCTATCATGATTTCTGTCTTAGTGCTGTTGCAGCCTTTGTATCTGTCATCTTACTATTACTTACTATTGTAAGTACTTCATGACTATGTGTTGCATATACAAACTACATATGGAGTATAGGGCTGGAAAATATCTTGATCACCCAGCCTGCTCAGCTGCTATTGTAGGCAATAACTACTCACAAGTTGCCACATCTTTAAATTGATTCCTCAATTGTCCTTGTTCTAGAACATTGTTGTGTTGTACACTCTTGGATCAGGATTGTTTTTTTGCTGTAAATAATTCCTTTCTCTCCTTGTTTCCATCACACATTTTGAGACAGAATTAACATCTCCCCCAGCTCTTGTTTTGCTATGCGACACAAAGCCTGTTCCTCTACTTTGCTGTCACACATTAACTCTGGGTCTTTTGATCATTCTATTATGCTCACTTTGAAACTTTAATTGAATTGTAGATTTCTAGAATATGGATAATCAGATCCATGCACAGTATTCTGGAAGAGTACCCTGGATAACTATAAAATTAACTCCTCACCTCTGTTGAAAATCTTTGCAGAGTAAATCAAGTGATGGAATTTTCCTTTCCCATGGTTGTATCCCATCTGTGGATTACAGCCTTTTTATGATTAACTAATACAAAATCTTTCTTCTCCTCTACTGATGACCTTTGAATTTTTATTAACCCCCACAGACACAAATTTGTAATTTTCTCTGTTCAGTGCCATTTCACTGAAATTATAACCCAGGCTGGTTGTTTAATATATTTATACTTCAATACTTTTAGTTCATGTCTTCAGGACTAGCACTTGCAGCTTCCTTACACTCCAAAATCTCTTAGTACTCACTCAACATGATCTCAACTTTAACAGTGTTCTGTCTACAACTACCAGTGATTTCTCACAGAGCATGATATCACCTTACTCAGGATGAGATATATTACACCTACTACATTTAACTTGTAAAAAGAAGGCTATTGTATACATTTCTCAAACTTTTCCAAAAACACAGCATATTTTTTATCCCTTATAGAAATGCATCTTCCCTCTGATACTATGGTAACAGTTGTTAAATTTATTTTTAAATATCTTGACACTAATCTTACAATTTCATATGCTAGTCCTCTCAGAACTCTGGAAAGAACATGAAACTCAGAGTTTATTTCCCCATAAACATAGTAATTTCAATCTTTTTATTTCATATAACTGTCTTTCCATTTCTCACCTCTAATTCATATCACTTATTAAAAATTGAAGCAAAGTATTACTTTAATGGTGGGACATCCTTCCAATCATTCCTACCCTTTCTGAGTGCAGTTTAGTCTCCCTTCTTCCCTCACCCTCATTTTATTTATAAGGTTAAAGGACCTTTTGTTCTTTGTTTTGAATTCCTTTCTGCTGTCTAACTTGGCTCAGGTTCTGCTATCTTATAATTTTAACTGCTCACTCTCTACCTCATGAAATCTAGAATGTCATTTTCTTTGCTTAATAATCTTTCTGTCCATCCATATTCTCTTACTCTGATACCTTTTGTCACATTTTGTTCTTATTTTGAAGATGATTATTTTTCAAGCAGGATGAGGGTGGGATTCTCCCCTTGGATAGAGTTCCAATGAGTTTTTGCTCTGTTGTCCCAAAGTGAAAATAAGTCTTGTCTGTATTCTGCCCTCCTGACTCCTTAGCCCAGGTGATATCACTGCTAGAATTCACTTAGTTTAGTCAGTGCAGAAGATTTCTAAGTTAAGCAATCAGAATTCAGAAGATATCTGTTCTAAATTATTTTGTGCAATTTTATTCCCAGATCTTTTCACATACACATTATAAGATAGCCTTTATGAACTGCATCATGATTTTGTTCAGCCTCCTATGATGCACAAAATGGACAGTATTTATTTGGTACATAATTCTTCAAACACCTTTTTTTAAAACAAATTCTTTGGGTTTCTCCAAAGTAGCAAGTAATTCTCCCGTAATTACTTGGTGTTCATCATCCAGATCTTTCACAGAATACAGACTTATTTACTTGCTTCTCTGCTTTTCTGTTGTGCTCATCACTGGATTTAGTAGAGACATCCACTGCCTTCATGTTCAGTAATAAGTTACAGATACTTTAACAACACAAATTCCAAGACCTTCAGTTTGACCCGTAAGACAGCTTTTGAACTCCAAAAAATTGTTTGTAATCAAACATGCTAAATAGTTTTAAATGATTGCCTAAGGTATTGCTCATGGGAATTCTCTCATAAGGGAACAGACATAAAAGTGTTTTATAAGACAGCATTTAACACTTGTAATTCAGAACACTCCATGTCCTTCTACATATTTTTCCTTGTTCTGTGTACAAGAAACTTAGGTTCTCTGGCCAGGTCCAGGGGGAAGTTCTGTGCATTGGGTAGTTAATTCCAGACAGAAGAATAAAAGGTTAATTACAACAAACAATGTATTTTTAAATTAATGATTTGGTTTTTCCTGATGGTATGAGAAGGTTCCTTCCTAGTTCACTAGATCCTGCTGCTAGGTACCTCACTTCAGGTTTCCAGTGGATGACAGACTATCCAGGATTAATCTACAAAAAAGTTAAGCTGAGTGTTTCTTGCTAAAAAGCTGCAGGTAAAACTGCATAGCAGAAAAACATCCCAACCTGTTTCCTCTCTGCTGCCATTCAGTTACCTCCTAAGTTTAATTGGAAAGAACTGTAATACAGCACAAATTCCCTTCTCTGTCCAGGACATATCTTTATACCTTGAATCAAAACCAAGGAAGAATTATTTCTTGATAATACACATAAATCATTAGTAGACATCTCACTATAAAACTGAGAACAAAATTGACATGAGTTTCTACATTAAATATTTAGTGGGTCTAATAAACTCTGCACAGGATTTTAGAAAAAACACTTTATTAAATTTTCTTATTGGTGTTTCCCTTTCCCTTAAATGAATAGGAATAATATTAAGTCAATCTATTTTCAGTGGAAAGGGAACCTCATAGATCAGGTTTTTTGGTGCAACTGAGATCACTCATTGCTGACTTATATAACGAAGCCAACAGCTACTTTTTCTATCTGGACTTTAGTTGATTCTACTTTATTTCTATTTTGAAGGCTTATTATTCCACTAGAAAAGTATGAAGATCTGATAAGAACTGAGCCCAGAATAGCCAGCCAATTCCATGTAACACCAGGGCAGTATGCCATACTTTTTTTCCTTGGAAACCCACTTCAGTCCCACAGATGGGAGGCAGGTCAGGGGGAAAAACGCCAATACAGAAACATAAGATCTTAGAAATAATGTCCATGGACTATGACTAAAAATATTGTATTAAACATAATATTGTTTCAGGGGACACTGTATAAAAGCAGTTTAAATGCAGCAGAGCAGTTCCAGTAGGAGCAATAAAGAAAGGACCACCTTAGATTTTCAATATCTTCTCTATTACTTGGCATCCATGGAATATTGGCCTTTTTCCACACCATTCATGAGGTTAAAATCCAGTTTATGTTAACCCTTAGTAGAAGTATCCTAAGAAGTCGCCTGCAGGGAACATTTATGTAAACCTTCCACATTTCTCGCTGTACATAGGGTAAACAGTTCCCAAGATAGAATAGTTGGCTCTCTAGCCTAGTGAGTAAGACAATTCTTTCAAAGCCCTAAGCCTGCTGATTTCAATATTCCCTGAGTTCCTTGGGGCTCTCATAGAGATGGGGAATCAGAATATTAAGTCTAAACCTGGGTCTCCTGCCCAATTTTGAGTAGCCTCTTAATTCACATATATGTGCTGAGAACAAATGGACCTAAAGGAACCAGGTCTTCTTAAAGAAATAAAGTCTTCAAAGTACTTTACAGAAAATAATTTAAAAATTCAGCAAGTGAATACATTGTTTAATAATTATAAAAATACGCATAATAAGTTTAGGAAAAAAATAAGAAAGTTATTGTAATTAAGAAGTTATTATAAATTTTAAGATGTTAGAAAACACCAGGTGGGCAGCTTGTTAGGGATAAATCCTGCTTAAGCCTTAGATGTGTGCATTTTACTATCCAGTGAAAAAAAAGATATTTTTGTGGGTACAAGTATTTTAGAACCATATTTCAATAAAATTGTTCCAGAATTTATTTTTAAAAGAACCATGGTGCCCCAAAAAATTAATTTGATGCTTAAAAAAGTGTTGCCTGTACATGTCTAATCTGAAACTCATTTCTCATGCTACTACAAAGCATAGTGGTTAGATCATAAGAACTAAGAGGTGAAAGAAAGGGCAATCTATTCTTCCTCAAATTACTAAAAGGACTATTTAAATTATGTATATAAAACCTTTATTATTGTACTGAACATTAAAAAACTCACAAAAACCTGCCCAGTATCAGGAGTTATAGAAAAATAAGCAAATTTAAATATTTGTGAAACCCACATCATACAGATGGAATAAAAGTCTCTAAGTAGTGCTTAGACAATTATAAGACTCTCATTATTATTCTAGTTATGGTCAGCTTGTACTTATTATCTAGTTGCACTTTCCAAAAAAATCCATTAGCAATGTCATGATTTAAGAAGCTTTTCTTTTATACAGACATATTTTTTGGATGTTTACCACAGAAAAGAACATTGTTCATCAATTCTTGATGGCTGGAAAGTATTTGATTTCCACAAACCATCTTTATAATTCCTTCAAAGGAATTATTTGGACAACAAGTAAATTGAACTGGATGCTCTGCCAGCTGAGTCAGTTCATTCCCAAGCTCATTATCCCCACAAATAATCCTTTTGTTTCGCAAAATCAAGAAGCACCTTCAGGCTTCACAGTGTTGGTACAACTTTGGCTGTGAGTTTGTGGTGTAAGGAGAGGTTTCATCCAGAGGCTGCCATTCAGAAATGTTTTGTATGGAAACATAGATTTCTTTGACAACATTATCACTCTGATAGCACTGCTAATGGTGACAATCTCTGTCCAAGGTACTTGTTCCTTGCACCACCAGCCCCTCTCCCCTCTAGCAGCTTCACAGTGCGCCAGAGCGAGGAGCTGATCCAGTAGAAATACAACTTTCTTATGTAGGTAATTTCCCAGCCAAGTCACAGCTCTGATTCAGTCCTCTTGGTGGTTATCCAGCAGAGGGATACCTACTAAAGGACAAGAGCAGCTCTTAAGCTCTTTTAAGAATTGGTGCTTGTCAAATGCTAGATTAATACATTTTTCTTTTTTTCTTTTACTGAATTTTTATCAGGGAAGCTAAAGCACTTTGTTTCAGAATAGGTTAATGCACCACTTAAAAGCTTGGCCAAAGCCCAGTAGTGTAGTGAACTGTTTATCTGGAGAACTGACAACTCTACATGATTACTCTTAGGGACATCAGCATTATGATTGGTTGAGAATGAGAATGAACAGTGAAAAAATGTGAAAACTGCTTCCCTGTTACCTCAACTACTGACATTTGAGATGGGAGCAAGAGAAAAGTGAAAAGTGGTGGAATTGATTTTAAGTGGCTTTCCAAGAAAAGCTTGTACTACAAAAGAAGGTTTCCAGCCTGGATTCTTCTTCCTAAATGAAACAGAGAAGTATGAAGTTGAAATAGAAGGAGAAGCTGACATTAAAGTTGCTGTGGTTACCTAACATTTGGTCAGCAAAATCATGAGGAGTGAAAGAAGCATTTGGGAATCTTCCCCTAAGCAGATCAACTAGTGGAATTCTTTTCACATTCATTCACCTGTTTCCATTAATTTTTCAAACCCACTAGGGGAATAAGTGGTAGAGAGGCTGAAAAGAACCTCTGTGTTTGTTTTGTGGAACCATTCTGCTGCTCACTACCACTGTCTTCAGTGTCCTTAGTAATGAGGTAATGAAGCAAAGCAAAGCAAACTCTAAGGAACTTATGAAATTCTAACTTAGAGACTCCAGCTTGTCCTTCTAAGTGAGGACCTTTTGGAATTGAATTTAAAAATCTCCCATACCACAAGAGCCTATAAGTCCTAAAGATATACAGTCACATTATGAATAAATAATTTTTAACAGCAAGTGTAAGCAGCATATATGTAAAGCACACTATGAAAAGAAGCAGATACTGAGTTGATGAAATAGCATTGAAACTTACTGCACAAAACCTATACTGTCAAGAAAAAAATACATTTAAATCCTTGTTTTCATTTAAGCCAAGAGCTTTGAAATATTCAAGCAGTGTAGATTAAGTTATTTTTGTCTTTTTGCCAAAGGTTTAAATGCAGCCATGAAAGGCTTCTGCTAATTTCATATCCACTAAAGGGCCCAGATTTTAGATTTCTTATAGCTTTTCTCATCCTGATTTTTCAGAAGAGCTTTATCTTATTCTCCATTGCTTAGTAATTGCACTGAACTCAGGGAGTACAGAGTGAAAATAGTCTATGGAGTCGTGATGAGGTTTATGGTCTTATATAGAAGGCTTATACAGACCATCATGGCCTTATAAAAGGAAAGAGTAAAAAGTGTTAGAATCTCACCTGAGCTATTGGAATTCCCTTTTACACAGATGAGTTTAATACCCATGTTCTGGCTCTCAAAACTATTATACCTTACTTCAAGGAGGCAGAGAAATTTGAAACAAATGTAGAAACAACAACTACAAAAAATATATACTATGCAGCTGGAAATGAAATGTGAAGCACTTTAATATGTATAACATGCTACTGCTGCTTCTTTCACAGAATTAAACACAAAACAAATAGAAAGAAGAGTACTAGTAAAGGCAAATTTGCATTTATCAAGTCCCTGTGTGACAAAGGAAAACAGATCATGAAAAGAGGGCTGAAAAAAAGACCATTTTGATAACAATATCCAAGATAATTACTAAGGAAGAAACAGAAGAAAAATGCTCATTGCAAACTTAAATTCACTTATGTAGCTGTCTTCTCCCCGCTATTCATATCAAAAATTTTTCTGGAAAGAAATTTAAACAGATTGAAATACATTTCTCTGGAAATTTGGTATATTATTAATATTAGTAGTATCCATTGTAACAATCCACTGAGTTTTTCAACTTTAATGCATATACGATACGGATTTCCTTTTCACTGTTATTCTGAAGCAAATAGATATGGGGCTTTTGTATTTTCTGTTTACCTAAGTGGAACTTTCCCTTCTCATGACAGAGATTGGCACCACACATTTCAAAAGACACCTTGCAACATGCAGAATCCCCCATCAGCATCTTACCCTTACCTTGGTAGTTAGAGAACTTTGTAGTTTGACAGTGTGAGAGATTTTTGATCTTCCATTCTGTAGCCTTAAATTTACTAATTGCCCCCTGTTAATGATATAAAAAGACAGTGCCTCTTTCAACCTTGGCAAACAGCTGGTGTCTGCCACTTTGTCACAAACCTCTGTGCTGCCTCCTCAGCTCTAGATTGTGCCTTGGTTATTCAAATCTCATTTTACACAGAAGCACACAAGTTCCCCTGAAAGATGGCTTAGTGCACCTCCTTGCTAAAGAAATGCAGAAGTCTGTACAGCTATTTGGAAGTATGTGATATTTATCTCACATATATACTAATATATATTATCACAATTTGATAGAAAATCTATGGAGTAGTTCCTAACTGGCTAGAAGTCAAAGCAAATTAATTTAGGGATTTGAACAAAAGTATCTCAATGTAAAACCACCTGCAAACTTACTCTGCTGTCAGCTTACAGAAAATGCTCATCAAGAGGTCATTCAAAGCAGTTTATCCATTGCTGACCTCAGGTTAAGACCATTTCCACAGACAGCAAGCCCTGTGTGACTGGGCCTTAACACAGCTGAGCTAACCCAGGCAGCTGGTTCAAGAGTCCAAGCTCATGAGGATCCCTGCACAACTGAAGTAGTTGTGAATTCATCACAGCAGCAGATCCAGCTCCCAGGGTGGTGTGAGGTTTTTTTCTTGAGAAGAAAGGATAAAACAAATATTACACCCTGCAAATGGAGAGTATACAATGCTCAAACACTTTTGTAAGGAAAGCCTTATGCTTTAAACATGAAAGGATGCCTGTTAAAAAACAGGAAATGTGCAGTTTGTTCTGGGCTGGAGGCTAAGGTCAATAGGACCTTACTGGTGCTAAGAACATTTTACACAGAGAGCTGTCAGAGGATGCTCTGGTTGCTAGCCAGCTCTGGGGGAAGGTCAAACCAATGCTGTCTTAAATTTTTCTCACATAGCTTTAAAATGGGTTTTTTTCTCCTATTGCTTTTAACTAGTGGGAATTTTCTTTTTCATAAGGGAACATCAGGCCTGCTGGTGTGGAGAATCAGTACGGGGAATATGTATGATGCTCTTGCCAGCAGTCCATGGTGCTGATGGAGAGATTTATACTTGAGTATGGTCAGTGTCCTCTGCCTGCAGCTGCAACGGATTATTTCCAACATTTTTTGAAAGGTCACTTGGTGCGTTTCTGTGTCAGCATTGTCAAGGATTTATGGACAGTAAGTAAAGGTCAATAATGCACACAAAATGGCCTGCCAAAATGAGTTGTGATCTACTAGTGGGTTGTTGCCCTCCAAAGTTCCACTAAACTTTGGTGATTTGAAATGATAACATATAGAAAACACACTTGTTAGTTTACCATGCTGTTTGGCAATTTCTCAGCATAGCTCAGATCTCCTGCTGAGCTATGAAAAAGTCCACTAAAAGTCACAATAGGAAAAATCTCAGTATATATCATCTTCATGGTCCATTTTTCTTTCGTGTACTTTCCCATTATAATGTAGTGGATTTTCTTGGGTGTCCAGGGTATACATGTTAAAAAAGAACTGATTTTATTCAGAGATGAATTTGCTGGTTTATGTTACTGTGCTACAGTATCCTTAACTGTGCAATATTTTCATTAAAAAGATGCTGCTGTCTACGTTGTATTAAATTAAGATAAGAAGAAATGTGGCAAGTTGATATTATGAGATGGTTTTTTCATGACTGAAGTAACTACATTGTCACATCTTACAACAGTAACAGCCAATGGCTTCACATGAGGAACAGAGTGCAGAGATAAACTTCCCTCCCATCCTCACCATCCAGATTGCATCCAGACCATCACATGTATCAGCAACTGACTGACCTATCCTCCATCAGTTTGGATCCATTTAGCTTTTGGCTCCTCGTCAAAATCTATAGCTCTAGGAAATACAGAAGAGGAGGACTGTCCAAGTCGCCTGTCAACATGCACAGTGATCTACTGAGCTCAGACCCAGTGCAGCAGCCTTCAGCACACACTGCTCAGCCTGCCATACTAGTGTAGCACTGTTCTCACATACACCGCTAAAAAACATCATCCCCAAAGCAAAGAAGTGGGGAGCACCAAGGTACTCCCAGGAGGGGGGTCACCAAGTCTCAGCACAACTACCTTCTTCCAAGTTGTCACTTCCCCTTGCGCAGAGAGACAAAACCCAGACTCCTCTTCTGTAACACAGCCAGGAGATCCTGCAGTAAACAACTCAGTATTGTTCCTCCTAAAATCGCTTACTATTTCCCCAGGCATTTGACTGCCTTTTAGTTCAGACTTTTCCTGCCTCTTTGAGACACCAGAAAAGGTACCTGCTCTGACTCCTATCTTTGGCCTTGGGTGAGATGGCTGAGTGACTGCTTTCTCCTGGTTACCTAGTTTAAAGACACAGAAAGACACAGGCCCCCAGTTAGAAAACACTCTGGGGACACGTCAAGTTGGGTATTTGTGCCCTGCCCCCCCCACACCAGCATGCAGAAGTCAGTATAGTTACCACAGTTTTTTCATCAGATGGAGGTCCCTCCCTCAACCTGCTTCTATTTTATTGCTGTTACTAAACAAGTTATGAAATTCAAAGAATTCCATAGACATTACGGAATTCAAAGAATAGCAAGGACTAAATGAAAGTAAAAATGCCTTTTTTTTCTTCTGTGCTAACCATTTACTGTTACCCATTTCTGTGTCTACACTCTTCTCAAGGAAGTCAGGCAATCAGAAATCTCCTGTTATGCTTTCATTCCTCAGCCATTGTTTGTGCTGTCATTCTAGCATGCCCTAGTGTGACAAACCACTAGGCAATAATTATTGTATTATATTTTATGTTACATTAGAAATGTAGCAATCAGGCTTGTTGTGGTGTTCTCTCCATGAGCTCAGATCAGGCAGGAGTGAAATGGAGAGAATTAATACAAAGAGAAACTACTTTTAAATCTCAGAGCGGTACTTCATTTTGAGTTTTGTTCATCACTGGGATTCACTCCAAGTTTAATGAAACAGAATTTCTCGGTCATATTTCCACATTACATTTCCATCTTTCATTAAAGTAGAGCCAGAAAAGCACTTAAGCACATGGTTAAAACTTCAAAATGCATTCTCAACATATTGCCTAATTCCTGTGATATTTTTGTTCACTGGGGGTCTTCACAAGTTCAGACTAATACTAGAAATTGGCTTTGATTTAGATAAAAGCATTCTTGTCCTAAATGAGGTCAAATGCAGCAAGGCCAAAACCTGTAATCTTCACATATGCTGTGGGAGACAGATACCATCATTCTTCCCTATGCAGCTAAAACTTTGGTCCGTAGGACACAATATGAAGAGAAATATCTAACTCCTCTAGCTTCCTTGCCACAGACAGCTGGCCCATTTGCTGGCCCGTGGGCTAGGTTGGCTCTGATTCTAACACCAAGGGCAATGACTATTACAGCAGTCTGACTTGCCAAGTACAGTGTTGTCCAAAACGAGCTTTAAAAACAGTAAAAGTGGCAGCTCCCAGTTTTTTTTAAGACAACCCTGAGCCTTTGTTGTCATAACTGGTTTCCCTCTGTCAAAGACAGGGCATTTTGTACTTGAGGATATTCTCTCATTCACTTCCTTAGGGACCTCA